>NC_064616.1:283704204-284329204 GCF_023898315.1 Schistocerca nitens | reverse complement strand
AATATTGGAAGGAAAAGAACCGTGAAGAAGATGCTGTTTATTACCTTAGCCGTAGCACTCGGCCTTGGGCAATTGTAGTTGGCCTGGAACCAGACACATATTATTATGTGAAAGTCATGGCTTATAATTCTGCAGGAGAAGGCCCTGAAAGTGAGAGATTCTTAGGTAATGTTGTGCTATTATCTGTATTGATGTATGCAATTATTTGATTCTTTTTTCTTCAGAAGAAGCATGATTTAGTTTGTATATATTTTTTCCTGTGGTTTAGCTAATGTGTGCGATCACTTTGTTTATCTCACCAATTAACAATGAACACACAAAATACGGTTATTATAAAATAATTAGTACAAAATTCATTGTGTTTCATTTAAGAGTATGTGAGAAGGTGCATGAAATTTTGGTAAGAGAAATAATTGAAAACAAGAAGATCATGAAGAAAATAGAACAGAAACTTATGTTGCATTAACATCACACACTGTCAGTTAAGATGGCAGATGGTGCAATAACTAATAACAGAGAGATTACTGTACAACCATTTGACAATTTTTTAAAACATATATAGTTCAGTAGATGAATCAAAGTTATAGGCAGCTAATAATAAAAAAATGACGTTCTGAAAGTAATGCCAAATGAGGTGTATAGGGTGATGCGAAATTCGCGCACTCGGGCTTCGCAGCATGACTCCTCACATGCCAGCGATAAAAAAAATGTCTCTCACAAAATTTCATCTGGCGAGTACATCCGGCAGAAAAAGGACGTTAAAGACACACTGTAACCACAAGTATGGTAACTACCTCTGAAGCACATTTTAGTTGTGCTCTACAGTTGGTGCAGTGGATAGAGTTTTGGGTTAGCATGCAGGATGTCGATGGTTCGATCCTGGGTCGGAGCATATGTTTTTTATTTGGTAAATGTAGTCCAGGTGGTATGGTTTCTGGCATCTTAATTGTCAACAGCGATTGCAATGGGTCCTCTAGAAAACATTTGTGCTTACATACTACAATCGTAGAAATGGAATATTGTTCAACTTCGAATGAAGCTCTTTCCACGACGTGGGTGTGAATTTATTCACATCACTTCGTCTACTATATGCGATACCTGTTTTCTTTGTACCCTCCTCCAGTGGTCCCATAGATTAGTACCAACTATTATTGTTGCCTCATTCAGGTACATTACATTTCATTAGGGTCCTACGTTACCAGTAGGACTAGCAACATGCTTTGCGAATAGTGTCCAAACTCTGTTACTATTTGTGTGTGTTATCACCGTGGCTCCACTAATTATGCCTTTTGACATTGAGTCTGGTAACTGCATGATGCTGTGCGGTTAAAGGCGCTGCAGTCTGGAACCGCAAGACCGCTACGGTCGCAGGTTCGAATCCTGACTCGGGCATGGATGTTTGTGATGTCCTTAGGTTAGTTAGGTTTAACTAGTTCAAGTTCTAGGGGACTAATGACCTCAGCAGTTGAGTCCCATAGTGCTCAGAGCCATTTGAACTGCATGATGTTCAGTACGTTTCTCAATGCATTATTATTATTATTATTATTATTATTATTATTCTGTCGATGGGATTATGGAAACATCATGTCCATTACCATTAGGGAAACAGTGTAATTTGAAACTGAACATTTCACAATTAGCGGTGTAGGGATGAATCTTACAGAACAATATCTGTCGGGGGGGCTAATGCCGTTAGACGGAACAACATGTAGGACTGATGGCTGTTTATACTGTATGCGCTGTCCACCAGACAGGGACTAGTTGCGAGCGAAGTAACACGCCCATGACAGATTGCAATGTACGTGCGTACACGCATCGAATTTTATCATTGTAAACCTCTAGACCAGTGTGACAGACGTGTGGCATACACAAATGATGAATTTGTGGATATGCTTCTGGTCCTTCGTGCATCTGATAACTGGGCTGGTGTTTCCACTCATGAATATGCTGCTAGATATCTTCATCGATGCCATCCAGATAAAAATGTGTTTCGTTGTCTGGATCTGTGCCTTCAGGTGTCAGGTTCTCTCCTTCTACCATCGTGTGACAGAGGTCATCCACGGACTCGCCATACTCCAGCTACTGAGGAAGCTAGTCTGGAGGTCATACACCAAGAACCTCAGCGAAGTACACGTAGCATAGCAAGGCAGCTGCGTGTCTCACAATGCACGGTCGTTAACATGCTGCACTGGCATGGGCTGCACTCCTATCATTATGCTTTCATGCAACACCTCCATTCTGCAGATTGCCATCAGCGGATGATTCCAAAAACAACAGGAAGCCAACCATGACTTTGTGAACACCATAATACAGTCGGCTGAAGCAGCATTCACTCATGCGGGTCTCTTCCATATGCACAGTGCCCACCATTGGCGTGAGGTTAACCTGCATGTCACCCGCGAATGTGGATATCAAGTTCGATTCGGCATCAACATCTGGGCCGGAATATTGGGCGAAAGGTGTTTGGGCCCCTATATGTTCCTGACTGGTTGACTGCACAAAGGTATCGTGCATTCATCGCAAACTATCTGTCTGATGCCCTGGAAAATGTTACACTACATGTTCGGCAGAGGATATGGTTCCAACATGATGGTGCACCTCCAACTCTGGAATTAATGTGCTACAGTATTTGGACAGAACCAGCAAAACTAAGATGTGCTGACACAGGTAGTTACCATACATGTGGTTACAGTGTTGCCATATTGCCACTCTTTAATGTCCTTTTTCTGCCGGATGTAGTCGCTGGACGAAATTTTGTGTGAGGCATGCTTTTATGGTTGGCGTGTGAGGAGTCGCGCTGCGAAGCCCAAGTGTGCGAATTTTGCTTCACCCTGTATAAAGCCATTTGAGGTATGATGAAAGTAAAGGCACATGTTTCAGAATAATTGGCAATGCTTGGGTCAAGGTAATATCTGTATGCACTGTAAATGTTCATTGCACATTTTTTATATCTTCAGAAATGCCATTTTCGACTTCGTTATGATGATTTGAAAACTGTTCTCGGCCCGAAACTAGTCATAGAATGAATAAAAAAGTAAAAATTTGCAACTAGAGTGGTTTTTCGTTCTACAAAAGGAACTTCCAATATTATGTACCGACTGTCTGTATGAGATCAGCAACCAAAAGAAAAAACTGTCTTTAGAAGTTGATATAACGCAATAGTCCATTTGCAAGTCATGAACAAAATTATAGAATGTAGCAATGAGTGTAGATTAGTGCTCTGTCTGTGATTTGTAGGATTTGAGAAAGCTGTGGACTCAGTATCAACAGAATTTGTATTAAGAGCCCTATATAAACAAGGTATTGATTAAGTATGTATTAGTTTGAGGAAGAATATGTACGTTAATGGTACAGCTTCAGTTAGACTTCATCAGGGTAATAGAAAATTTGAAAGTGAGTCATGTAAGCAGATGCCACATCACTAAAAGTATTCTCTGCAGCTCTAAATGAAAAACATGTTGGACTACCTGTTTGCCTCTAGTGCACAAAAACTTCAGTATTGGAAGAACTTAATATAGTAAGTTTGAAAGTTCACAGAGGAAGAAGACCGCACTGCAGTTCCTTCTCTAAATCCTCGCACAAACAAAAAATTGGCTGACATCTAAATAAGTGTCCAAGGAATAGAAAAGCAACGGAAATCACTCAACAGAGGAAAGTCCACTGGACCTGACGGGATACCAGTTCGATTCTACACAGAGTACACGAAAGAACTTGCCCCCCTTCTAACAGCCGTGTACCGCAAGTCTCTAGAGGAACGGAAGGTTCCAAATGATTGGAAAAGAGCACAGCTAGTCCCGTCTTCAAGAAGGGTTGTCGAGCATATGCACAAAACTATAGACTTATATCTCAGACATCAATCTGTTGTAGAATTTTAGAACATGTTTTTTGCTCGCGTATCATGTCATTTCTGGAAACCCAGAATCTACTCTGTAGGAATCAACATGGATTCCGGAAACGGCGATCGTGTGAGACCCAACTCGCTTTATTTGTTCATGAGACCCAGAAAATATTAGATACAGGCTGACAGGTAGATGACATTTTCCTTGACTTCCGGAAGGCGTTCGATACAGTTCTGCACTGTCGCCTGATAAAGTAAGAGCCTACGGAATATCAGACCAGCTGTGTGGCTGGATTGAAGAGTTTTTAGCAAACAGAACACAGCAGGTTGTTCTCAATGGAGAGACGTCTACAGACATTAAAGTAACCTTTGGCGTGCCACATGGGAGTGTTATGGGACCATTGCTTTTCACAGTATGTATAAATGACCTAGTAGATAGTGTCGGAAGTTCCATGCGGCTTTTTGCGGATGATGCTGTGGTATACAGAGAAGATGCAGCATTAGAAAATTGCAGCGAAATGCAGGAAGATCTGCAGCGGATAGGCACTTGGTGCAGGGAGTGGCAACTGACCCTTAACATAGACAAATGTAATGTATTGCGAATACATAGAAAGATGGATCCTTTATTGTATTATTATATGATAGCGGAACAAACACTGGTAGCAGTTACTTCTGCAAAATATCTGGGAGTATGCGTGCGGAACGATTTGAAGTGGAATGATCATATAAAATTAATTGTTGGTAACTCAGGTGCCAGATTGAGATTCATTGAGAGAGTCCTTAGAAAATGTAGTCCGTCAACAAAGGAAGTGGCTCAAAAAACACTCGTTCGACCTATACCTGAGTATTGCTCGTCAGTGTGGGATCCGTACCAGGTCAGGTTGACAGAGGAGATAGAGAAGATCCAAAGAAGAGCGGCACGTTTTGTCACAGGGTTATTTGGTAAGCGTGATAGCGTTACGGAGATGTTTAGCATACTCAAGTGGCAGACTCTGCAAGAGAGGCGCTCTGCATCGTGGTGTAGCTTGTTGTCCAGGTTTCGAGAGGGTGCATTTCTGGATGAGGTATCGAATATATTGCTTCCCCCTACTTATACCTCCCGAGGAGATCACGAATGTAAAATTAGAGAGATTAGAGCATGCACAGAGGCTTTCTGGCAGTCGTTCTTCCCGCGAACCATACGCGACTGGAACAGGAAAGGGAGGTAATGACAGTGGCACGTAAAATGCCGTCCGCCACACACCGTTGGGTGGCTTGCGGAGTATAAATGTAGATGTAGAATAAGATGTAAAGAATGTGTAGCCAACAATTCAGAAAGAAGACAGAAAACATTAACAATCAGGTCATAGAACCAGTGGATGAGATTTCGTATTTAGGGAAGTTGCGAAACTAAACAAAGCATAAATAAAAATGTGGAGAGACATCATATTTCATTTATGGATATGGTGATCAATATATGTACAGGTCATCACTTTGGTGAAATCTGTACCCCCACCCCCCACCCTCCCCCAGCCACTGCCAACCCTCTTATGTTTCTTGATGTACCTATGATATTGCAACTCACAATGACTGCTTTCTATAGCAAGTATACTGATGAAATGACTGTATTATTATCAGTTACGTGTTTTGTGTAATTTCTGTGTCATGCACTGCTTTAGTTTGCAATGACAGCAATTAGTATTTAATTTTCCACTGTTAACAAAATGGTTTGTTGTGTCTGTGACAGTCATGTTGTAGTAATTTTATTGTTGTTTTTCGTAATGGCTTTGTACACCCTAGCTCTGAAGTTACCTTCATGCAATAAAGAGTAGCATATTCAAATTAATAAGAAATTAATAAATTATTTACAGTTTCTGACATTTAATTTCAGAGCGAACATACAGGAAAGCTCCTCAAAAGCCTCCATCGACAGTGCAAGTATTTGGTGTGAACCCTACAACTGTCAAGGTACTGTGGCGATATGTTGCCCCATCAGCAGAGGAAGAACCAGTCATTGGTTTTAAGGTATGTCTTAACAGATTGTTTGATGTGTAGTTGGTCGTGATGTTTGTGTGACAAATACAGTGGTGTACACAAATTCTTGGAAAATCCACAAATAAAGTTATTGTAAGTAGCATTGTCGAGCTCTGTACTAGATTTTTTTTTAAAAAAAAAGAAACATAAGTTGTTTTAAAAAGATAATTTGATTGAGAAAATGGTAAAATTACACGGAGACACAATGGCTGGCCACTACTGATATTCAGGAGGCAAAATTTAACTGCTGGCGATAGATACATGAAAAGTAAAGGTCATTTACTTCTCAGTCTGTCCTTCCATTGTTTTCAAACTAAAGCTAGCTCAGTGCTTACTATCTCTGAACTCCGACTCTGATTCCTTCCCCTTCGTATTTGTCTCCCCTCAGCCCAACAACTGCTGGGTCCATCTCAACCTCAGGTCTGAGTGACTCTCCCCTCCTTCACAACATTCCAAAATCTATCCCATTTTCCTCCCTGGGGAATGAGCTTGCAGTTCCATAAGCTAAGAATAGTTTCCCCCCCCCCCCCCCTACTTTTAATGTGCGTATTAGAAATGTAGAAATTGTCATACAATACTGACCGATGACATTATGAGGTTAGTAGCATTTAAATCAAAATAAATAAAACTGTAATAGCCAATATTTGTGAGGCACATGTTTGATTATTTTTCATAACAATTAAGTGCCTACCACATTCATGTTGGTGGTGCTGCCTTTTAAAAAACTACTTGATCATCTTTGATGTAATCATAATGGATTTTACCACTATTTATTCATACTGGTTATCAAAGACATGAATTTAATACATGGTACAGTAGAATGTAGTATCCAGAAATCTGAATGAGTGTACAGACAGAAGTTTAACAGACGTTATTCTGATTAGAAGAAATTTATGACCACAGATAGAAACATTTGAGAAACTGGCTTAAAGCTACACACAGTTGGCCAGTCATCAAGAAAGAATTGGTTACTCTTTAGAATTTGAGAAGTGATGTCATGTGGAAAATAGAAGAGAATTGATTAATGAGCACTTGTCAAGTTGCCCATGAAGTGCTCACTGAAGAACACAATTTGTAGAGCACTGTGAAACAGCAAAAGCAGCATTTGCAAGCAATGAGGCCCTGTGATTTTGAACCTATAGTTCAATTCAGTCAGTGGATATCCAGCTCATTTATGCAGTGCCGAACTTCTTGGTGTTTATACTTTTCATGAATGAGGTCTCTAATAATTGTGATGGTATTTAAGCTGCCACGATAACCATGTTTGAAATGATGAAAATCCATACATCACATTTCTGTTTGATCACTAGCAATGATTCCAACACAGTTTATGGACTGGAAATGTACAAGATGAACTTATTGAACATCATTAACTGCCACCTTGTTTTAATGGTGCTTGTTACTTGATATTAATTTGAAATGTGCTGCCATAGTTTTTGGAGACTGTATCTCTTGTCCACCATAAGATGCAATTTTGTCACAGCAGTGTACCATCCTATTTCAACATTGAGGCTTGTGAATATCTGAGCAACAGATGTCATTGTATTAAAAGTGGAAGTCCTGCCCTGTGGCCAGTGTGATCACTGCTATCTAGATATAGCCCCGATACCAACTTCTCTGAATTGTGTAGGTGGGAGTTGTCCTTACAACATGTACACCTGGCCTCAATCTCAGCTAGCCCCTATCCAATATCCATCTCCACACCTATTCCCATGTCCCTCACTTCACTCATTTCACACTGCCACCATCCTCTCTAGATAGATGTCTAGATACCTATGGGAATACATGGAAGTCATTGGTGCACGAAATCTCAGTAGAAACTGAGTCTCGTTGTACAAATTGCAACAGCCATATTTGAGATAGTGAAAATCTTATGCGGCATAGTAATGCACACATTAGTGCTGATGATCATCACTTTTAACAACTGCTTTGAGCTTAAACTACTGCTATGAGATGTATGTTGTTTATGTCAATAAAAAAATAAATATTCATTGACAAAGTATTCAGTTTAGAATCCTCTAAAATATATAGCCCAGTTGCTTTGGATACCCCAAATCGTAAGCCATCCAATTTATTCTGTATCTCTGTGTTGTTGTGTTATACACCGATGCAGTAAATAGAGAATTAAGACCACCTCATTGGCAAGTTAATAGTCTCGGACACATGCGCCTCCCCCCACCCAGACACACACACACACACACACACACACACACACACACACACACACACACACACACACAGAAATGTCTACAATGTAGCAGTACTTGGTATGAGGGGCTGTGGAGAGGAAGAGGCAGCAAACAGATGCAATAGGAATATAGCGCCAGTACACTCACTCTAGCGGCTGAAGCAGGAGGAGATGCTTGTGGCACACAGTGACCTGGAGGAGTGGACTGGGAGGGGGAAAATGAACACAGGAAGAGGGAGACTGCAGAGAGGACGGTTGCAGTGTAAAATGAGTGAAGTGAGGGGCCATGGGAACAGGGTTGGAGGTGGATATGGCAGAGGGGCTAGCTGAGATTGACGCCAGGAGTACATCTACTTCCATCTACATAATTAAGAGAAGTTGGTATCAGCGCTGTATCTAGATAGCATAGGTTTTGAAGCAGCCAGTGAAGTCGAGCATGCCGTGCTCGACAGTGTGTTCCACTACTAAGTCGTCAACACCACTCATTGCCACAGTTTGGCAATGCTCATTAATTTGGCCGGACAGTTGGTTGGTGGCCCACGTAAAAGACTGTGCAAAAGTTACAGCACCCTTCCCTCCAAGCCTCCATACCACCCCTATTTCCCCTCACCCACTCCACCTGACAGGACTCATCACTCCAGTTGAGCTGGAACACTGGTGCAATGAGTGCTGTAGGTACTTGTAGCTATAAATTGATGTAATTGTAGTCTTTAATTAAAAGTCGAACATAATATGCAAACAACATGGCCCCTGTTGCTGACTGTAATAAATTTTAATGCTTACAATAATAATAATAATAATAATGGCCCTAATATAGTGCCTTCACACACTCCATAATTAAATTTCTATACACTGAAAATATTCTCTCTTCAAGGCTTACGCTGTGGGATTTAACATGACCCCACTAAACATGCTCTGTCTGATATGAGGTTGTCCACATCTGTGAGTACAATTGCAGATACATTGCAGTGACATCATATATGTGTTTTGCTTAGAGGGGATTGAGGCAGTGGATTGACTGAGGTAGACAGTCTGTGATGGCATGGGCAGTCTGTGATGGCATGGGCCTCCAAGTTTGGACAGTTTGTTGGAGAATTTTCTTCTGTACAGGTCCACTGAAACAAATGTTATTATGAAGTATAAATGTTAAATAAGAGCCCCTCATTCCTGCCATAGCCCCAAAGTTTACTTGTACCAACCTCTCAACTACAGTAGAACCCCTATTTAACGTTTTTCTAGGGACCAGAATCTTTTAACCTTAAATGGAGGTTTACCTTACATCAAGGTTTCGATAGAAAGAAATCCTTTTCCAGAACTCTTTGCCTGTATTGACATGAATTGCACCAACATGCATAATTTACACAATAACAACAATAAAACAAGGAGATACCTACCCTACACACTGTACTGTAATTACAACTTTTTTTCTAGCACTAATACAGTAGTCAAAGATCGTAGTTTCCCAGCACACTAAAAGATTAAAACATCCACAAAATACTTACACAATTACAGTAATATAATAAATCGAGTTACTTTTCCTATATACAACACATACACTCCTGGAAATTGAAATAAGAACACCGTGAATTCATTGTCCCAGGAAGGGGAAACTTTATTGACACATTCCTGGGGTCAGATACATCACATGATCACACTGACAGAACCACAGGCACATAGACACAGGCAACAGAGCATGCACAATGTCGGCACTAGTACAGTATATATCCACCTTTCGCAGCAATGCAGGCTGCTATTCTCCCATGGAGACGATCGTAGAGATGCTGGATGTAGTCCTGTGGAACGGCTTGCCATGCCACTTCCACCTGGCGCCTCAGTTGGACCAGCGTTCGTGCTGGACGTGCAGACCGCGTGAGACGACGCTTCATCCAGTCCCAAACATGCTCAATGGGGGACAGATCCGGAGATCTTGCTGGCCAGGGTAGTTGACTTACACCTTCTAGAGCACGTTGGGTGGCACGGGATACATGCGGACGTGCATTGTCCTGTTGGAACAGCAAGTTCCCTTGCCGGTCTAGGAATGGTAGAACGATGGGTTCGATGACGGTTTGGATGTACCGTGCACTATTCAGTGTCCCCTCGACGATCACCAGTGGTGTACGGCCAGTGTAGGAGATCGCTCCCCACACCATGATGCCGGGTGTTGGCCCTGTGTGCCTCGGTCGTATGCAGTCCTGATTGTGGCGCTCACCTGCACGGCGCCAAACACGCATACGACCATCATTGGCACCAAGGCAGAAGCGACTCTCATCGCTGAAGACGACACGTCTCCATTCGTCCCTCCATTCACGCCTGTCGCGACACCACTGGAGGCGGGCTGCACGATGTTGGGGCGTGAGCGGAAGACGGCCTAACGGTGTGCGGGACCGTAGCCCAGCTTCATGGAGACGGTTGCGAATGGTCCTCGCTGATACCCCAGGAGCAACAGTGTCCCTAATTTGCTGGGAAGTGGCGGTGCGGTCCCCTACGGCACTGCGTAGGATCCTACGGTCTTGGCGTGCATCCGTGCGTCGCTGCGGTCCGGTCCCAGGTCGACGGGCACGTGCACCTTCCGCCGACCACTGGCGACAACATCGATGTACTGTGGAGACCTCACGCCCCACGTGTTGAGCAATTTGGCGGTACGTCCACCCGGCCTCCCGCATGCCCACTATACGCCCTCGCTCAAGTCCGTCAACTGCAAATACGGTTCACGCCCACGCTGTCGCGGCATGCTACCAGTGTTAAAGACTGCGATGGAGCTCCGTATGCCACGGCAAACTGGCTGACACTGACGGCGGCGGTGCACAAATGCTGCGCAGCTAGCGCCATTCGACGGCCAACACCGCGGTTCCTGGTGTGTCCGCTGTGCCGTGCGTGTGATCATTGCTTGTACAGCCCTCTCGCAGTGTCCGGAGCAAGTATGGTGGGTCTGACACACCGGTGTCAATGTGTTCTTTTTTCCATTTCCAGGAGTGTATTTACACAACTTTCACAGTGCCTTGTTTCTTGAAATACCTGTAATCAAAAATGATAGTCTGCTTTTTAGCACTGTTGGATTTTAGGTTCAAAGTGTCCATCTCCTATTGATTTACTCTGTCTATAACAGGGCTGTCCAATTTAAATGCTGTGACAAATCTCCGGACAATGTTGATGCTGGCAATAGCTTCACTGAATGATGGTGTTTGCATTTCTTCATCCCCAATATCATCATCTTCTTCAATATCTTCATCATTCTGCTTTACTTCAGCTTCGTAGATTTCCTCAACATCTCAGATGCATGCAGTGATGGCATCATCATCACAAGCCACAAATTCATCAAAAGTGATGGGTAAATTGTTAGATACCTGCACCCAATTGTGCATTCCACTACTGCTTTGTCACCGTCTGTGTCGTGAGTGCTCATTTCGTTAAATCCAGCCTTATGAAAGCAATTTGACATAGTTTCCTTAGTTACCATTTTCCACGCTCCTGTGAGCATATGTATTGCTTGCAGGATGTTCAATTTAAGCACTTCATTCCTATCAATAAGCAAGTGCTTTCAGGACAAGAGCTTTCCAATACTTGGTTTTCAGGCTATGAATAATCCCTTAGATCCATGGGCTGGAGTCTGCTAGTGCAATTTGCAGGAAAGAAATGCACTTTCCCATTCTGCAGAAATCCTAAGTCTGTTGGATGAGCAGGACACTTGTCCATAAAGAGAACAACCTTCCTGTTTTTAGCACCCATTCGTGCATCAAAAGCTTGCAAGAACTTTTTGAACAAGTCAACAGTCATCCAAGCACTTTTGTTGCTATAATACTTAGATGGCAGTGTAGCACTGTTCTTAAAGCAACGTGGTTTGTGGAACTTCCAGTTACTGTGGGATCCAGCTTGTCGCTGCCATCTGCATTGCTGCATAAGAGAACAGTAATTCTCTGCTTGCTCATTCTTCCTCCATGGCATGCTTCTCCTTTAACACTTAAGGTTTTAGAGGGCGTGAGTTGGTAAAACAGGCCTGTTTCATCCACATGGTACACATCCCGAGATTCGAAATCTTCCAAGAGGGGTGGCAGCAGCTCTTCTTTCCAGTGTTCAACACTTTCATCACTAGCTGCAGTACTCGCTCCACATACTGCCCTGCAAGTTATCCCATAGCGTTTTTTGAACGTATCCAGCCAACCATTCGAAGCTTTGAATTCTGTTAGCCCAAGCTTCCCTGATATTGTAGATGCTTTCATTTTTATCAATGCCCCATCGATTGGTAAATTTTCAGCATGTGCTCTCTTGAACCACTCCATTAGCTTCGATTCCATTTCTTCATACAGCGACTTTTTAACATTTTTTCCTCTGCTTTGCTTTTAAACTACACTGTGTTTCTCGATCCAGAATGTTGTCCTTATTCTTCAATATTCCTGAGAATGAAAACTGCGTTTCTCTCCACCTCCCGAATCAAGTTCACTTTCTCCGTGACAGATAGTTTTTCTTTTTGTTGCCATAGTCAATTTCACTACAACAATGAATGTGAGTGAGCAAACTGATATACAGCTGGATTCTCCACGCAGTACACAGTAATACATGAACTGATGCAAACTTGCATAAACTGACGCTATACTGTAATGCTGCTATGAACGTACAGACTCAGACAGAGCTCGGCCACGTGCAAGCATGCAAAGCGACGCGAGTGTTAGCACGCTGTACGTAGTTAGTCTTCGGCTACGGTTGGCTAAGTTCGAGCTTGCTCGTGCATGTAGCGAGGAATCAATATGGAAGATGATCGACCGTATCCAATATAAATGCTGGAGTTCATAGGTTCTTAAAGCCCGTATTACACGATGCTTGCATTTGGAGGCAAAGCCTACGGAAGTTCCGAAAAATCCCGCTAGTAGCCACCGCAAGTACTGTAGTTACCGTATTTACCCGATTGCAAGTCGACCTCAAATGCAAGCTGCACCCCAGAAATGAGACTCAGAGAAGAAAAAAACAATAATAATAAAATAAAAATTAAAAAAATAAAATAAATTTTACCGTGATTTCAAGCCGTACTTACAAGTGAAAGATATGGCTCATCATATGATGGATAGAGTATTACGTAGCCCTACCTCTCAGGGATTTGGGACACTTAAAATTACAATTACATCTCAGAACACTGACAACAGTGAAAATTCACAATATCTATCAAAATATAGAATTCCTGATCTACACGCACATGAGCTGTGAGCAGTGACGTCACAGGCATGCTCGCTGCACTGCATACCGGAGCACAGTCATGATATTTCATGTTTTATTATGAACACTAGCGACTCCTTGTTGCTACTTTCGTACAAAGCATCATCCTCTCTGCCATCAAGCATGTTAGAAATACAGTATTTTTTTAATGCCAGACGAACAGTTTCACTTGGGAGACATTTCCAAGATTGACTAATGCACACGCACACTTGAGACATCTTGCACATTTAACATGTCCTGTAGGTGTTAATTGCCTATCTTCTTTCTGCTTGTCGATAAAAAGTTTGTTTAAACATCTAACGGATGCAGAATGGACGTCATCCATTCTGGAATTACAACCAAGTCCGTTTATCCCTCTGCTTATATATATATATATATATATATATATATATATATATATATATATATACTGTAATGCTGCTATGAACGTACAGGCTCAGACAGAGCTCGGCCACGTGCAAGCATGCAAAGCGGCGCGAGTGTTAGCACGCTGTACATAGTTAGTCTTTGGCTACGGTTGGCTAAGTTCGAGATTTATATATATATATTATTTTTCCACAGCTGGTGTACAGTGATCTGCATACAAATCTAACACAAGCATACGTGGCAAACCTAGCAAAGTACCAGGACGACGTTGCCAGAGAGGTCTAATCCACTCTAAAACCATGTCCTCCGTGAACCAGTCAATTTCGTTAGCACATACAATAACATCTTTAGGAAACACTTCGGACTTCGGTAAAGTCTTCCATGTGAAATGAATGGTGGCTGTTTATGGCCATCGGCCATACAAGCCAGCATGTATTTCCGGTGTGCAGTTTGATGATGTAGCACTGAAATGGGACGAGTTTTTTCCCCATATTTTTCAGGCCCAATTGCGGCTCCCTTTAAAATCCTGGATTTTCTGACATGCTTTTACTTGAATTATTTCTGCTTCCTCACAAAATCGTTCACTACGACTTCCAACTCATTGTGGCAGCCACGTTTTGGTCCAGAAAATTCTTTTCTGTTGCTGGAACAAGCTGAAAGTTGTTAGTTTTGCTGTCTCCATGCCTTACTGAAGTTCAAAAGCAAACTGAAACAAACGTTTTTGCGAGCACTGCTCTCATTAGCTGGAGTTGTCGAAATTTAAAGCCACGCTTGTCAAGTTTCTTCAAAACGTCCGTTTTGATGGTATATATGTAAAGAGATTTTTTTAATTGCTATGAATATTTGAAGAATTGCTAAATTCACACATGATAAAAATACCTTAACATTCATTACTCAAAACTAACACAGTGGCTTCTGTGGCGGCTTCTAGTGGCAAAAAGTAGTAATAAAGGCCACAAGCACTTACGGCAGCAACTAGCGGCGTTTTTCGGAACTTCTTAGGCTTTACACCCGAATGTAAACTGCAGGCGGTTTTTTGGATTCCAAAAACCGGAAAAAAAAGTGTGGCTTGCATTCGCGCCGCAAAAGCCACTATTTTATTGTTTTCAATATTTAATATTCCTAACGCTAAATGGTTTTGCTGTAATGCCAATCACATTAAATTGAATATAAAATTGCATTACACATATGGAATAATTTTCTTCCGTTAAATGCGGGTCTACGCAAAATCGGGGTTATACTGTAAAGTGTACTTAAGAAACAAATTGTCAGACAGCCTGGTCAGCTATTGTTCGTGACTTCTGGTGTGGCTCCAGTATGGGGCTTGATGACAGAAAAATTCATCTGAAAGTGGTAACTGCGTAGAAGCAACTGATCAAAAGAATGTGTGCATAGTGGATCAGTGTCAAAATGAACACACACTTACAAAAGCAGTTCAGCTGATTTATTGTGTACCGTATGGTGGTTGAAATTTCGAAAAAGGACCTATTCTGAATCAGAACAACACTCCATTTGTGTGCAAACCAGAGACAATGATCTACATCATGTTACTGAGAATATTTTGGCACCTTTTGCTGGACACGTGTGCTCAAAGCATCAACTTGAACCCCTTCGAACATCTTTGAAGTGATTTTATTTTATTTAATAAAGTTAGTAATCTTCCTGTCAAGAATGTTTCCAGTACATTTATAAAGTTATGTACCAATCACAACTGTATATAAACTTGCAAATCAGGAACGACATCCTTTTTATGGAATTGTTTTACTTTTTTTAAGTTGTCTTGTTTATTCTTCTCATTGTGGGACATAACAAATAGGTGTAATAACTACTGTTATTGTATGCATATATTATCTTCACACTAACTGGTAAATTTAAAGCTGACAGTAACACATAACTGTTGTTCTCTTATTAAATATGGTGTTTCTACTCTCATATATTGTTTGTTGGTGGGAAATTATTGTACTCAGAATAGAGTGTTGTAATGAAATCAAATATACCAATATCTATAAATATACAGGGTGGTTTTAATTAACATTTCAGTTACAAAACAATGTAAAAAAAAAAAAAAAAAAGAACCACTGGTCAGAATGACATCACATTTGAACAGAATATTATTGAAGAGAGGGGGGGGGGGGGGAGAATGTTATGGGGGGGAAATTAAGAAATATTTTCCCAATAGATGGCACTGTAAGAATCATAATTTAAATGGGTTTGGCTAGACGAATCACATTACAAATGCTGTGGTGTGAGTTGCACATTAAACCAAGTGTAGTGTGCAGTGTGCAGAACCACACAAGTCTGGCATTCAGCAGTTGCAGCACTGTTAGTCAGGTAAGCCCACCCACCACGGCAGTACCACACCGGATGGGAAGAATCTGGCTTTTACTGTCCTGAGGCCAAAAACCATGTACAAAGCAACAATGGCAACAGTTTTTAATTTCCTTTGGCCAAAAACTGTGGAAAAAACGATAATGAGATCAATTTTTAATTGTCCTGAGGTCAAAAACCACATAAAAAGCAGCAATAAAATTGGTTTTTAATTGTAGTGAGACTGGCATGAGATATGTTCAGTATTCTGTCCATCATTTTCTGCTGCAAGTTGAAACTGAGAAACAGCATGTTCCGCAACAGAGCAGAGTTTCGCAGGGGTCATGTTCAGGATGTGTTGCACAATGCACACCTTCAATTCAGCTATGGTTTTAATTGGAGCTCTGAACACAGCATCTTTCAGATAACTCCACAGCTAGAAGTCACACAGTATCAGGTGATCTAGATGGTCAGCCTGTAGGGAAATGATGGCTGATAATTCTGGCATTTCCAAAATGCCTCTGCAGCAACTGGTTCACTGTCTGTGCAATGTGCGGAGGAGCGTCGTCTTTCACAAAAATGATAAATGATTCTATCCATGCCGTCGAAGGGTTAGAATGAAATTGGTGCACAAAAGATTCTCATAGTGTTTATTACTGACAGTACTGGTAACAGGACCATCTACTTAAAAAAAAATGGTCCTATGACAAATGATGCCATCAACTCGCACTATGCAGTTACTTTTGCACAAAGAAGCAGTACTAGTTGACGTGTGAGCCGATTTTCTGTTGCCCATAATCTGCATTTCTGCGTATTGTCGTGTCCTTGGAGATGGAAATGGGCTTCATCTATACACAGTATGTTTCATGAAAAATCATTGTGCAATTCCATGCAAGCAAGAAATTCTAGAACATACGTTTGTTTTACTGGAAGGTAAGCATGATGCAACCCCTGAAGATGGGTTATTTTGTACAGAAAGCAATGCAGGATCCTTCATAGAATTTTGTGCACCAAGAGTTGTTTTTATGGGGCAGTCACAACTGGACAAGTCCTTTTTGGAAAAATGAAGAAAACCGCAGGACAGGTGCTTAATCCACACACTCTATTGTGTACACGACAGGTTTCAAAACAGTTACAGTTCCATCATCTGGTGTAAAAAAATAAAATCACATAATCATCTGAGGTCATCCTCAGCCTAATGTTGTCATGGAAAATAAAATGGACAAAAATTCCATAACAACATGAGAGGTATGGCTGTTATGGAATTTTTGTCCATTTTAAATTTCTGACACAAAACCTTTGGTTCCATGACAACATTGGGGTGAGGTTGACCCCCACATGATTAAGTGATTTTATTTTTTATGCCAGATGGTGGAATTGTAACTGGTCCGAAGTGGCCATGTATCCAATAAAGATAGTGGATTAAGCAACTGTCCAGTGGTTTTCTTCATTTTTCAAAAAAGAATTTTATGCACTCTGCTCACAGGCATGTCCAGTGTTCAGACAATTCTGCGTGCACTGGATGTTTGCACACGACCATTCGACCCCTCCTACAGTGCTGTGGCCACATCATCTACTGCCACAATGCGCTTTCAAAGAAATCCCCTTTGTGAATATCATAATCATTTTCTCCAGACCATTGGCAGACAATTGGACCAACACCTTTTCTCATACCTTTGAGTATCTGGAACTTCTGTAGAGCTACTGGCACACAGTTACTGTACTTGTTACTTGTAAAAAAGCTTTACATGCGGTGCAATCATGTATTGAGGCAGTCATGCCAAACATCAGAGATACAAACTGAGGAACAGCCGTGTACCCCACATCTTTTATTTTGCATATTCTGCCACTTACAGCACCATCTACAGTAAAATTTTTGTTAAATTCTTTTGTTTCCACAACTTTTCCCCCTTCTTTGATAATAATCCAGTCAAATTTGATATCCTTCTGAGCAGTGGTTCTTTTTTAAAGCATTTTGAAACTGGAACTCCAAGTATGTCAAGAGAAACCCCTGGCATCACATCTTTGATTTGCACTAACATAATTGTGTTATGCCTTGTAAAATATCATTGTTTTTTGTTTCTGAAAATCTTTGTTCCTTTCATCTTCTATATATTTAATTTCACTCTCTTTCTCTCCATTTTTAATTTATTTATGTATTTATTTTCCAGGTCCGTATTTGGGAGATTGATCAAGACATGAGCACAGCAAATGACACAATTGTTTATGTCGGTTCCAAGCTAGAAGCGTATGTGGATAATTTGTCACCAGGTAAAATCTATCACATGAGGGTCTTGGCATTTTCAAATGGAGGTGATGGTCGAATGTCTTCTCCGGCATTGACTTTTCAGATGGGTAAGTGTTAATTTTCCTGAAGTTCAGTAAGATATTAATTGGTTACCGTTTATGGTTAGATGATGATTTACCCTGTATGGCGTGGTGTTGCCATTTGGCAACAAACCACAAATTTATGTATAATGGTAGGGAAACCAATCTTATATGCGTGATATCACCTTCTCGTAACACATACAGTCCGACTGCATCAAGCTAAACTGTGTTTAGCTTCATTATGTTGGCAGAAATAGTTCAAAATCAATAATCTCTGCTGCAGGTGTAGTGCATGTAAACATACACGAAAGAAGCTGAAAGAGAGAATTATTTTTGCCACTAAGATTTTTAAGGTATGTGAAATGATGCTTGATGATAACAAAGATTATGTTTCTATGGCACTGTAACGGTAATTAATCAGTATTTTCAAATTGTTTCCATTTGGCAACAAACCGAAAATATCGATTAAGTCAAAATTTAGAATGAAATTTTCGCTCTACAGCGGAGTGTGTGCTGATATGAAACTTCCTGGCAGATTAAAACTGTGTGCCGGACCGAGACTCGAACTCGGGACCTTTGCCTTTCGTGGGCAAGTGCTCTGCCAACTGAGCTACCCAAGCACGACTCACGCCCCGTCCTCACAGCCTTAGGAGACGAGGTACTGGCAAAAGTAAGGCTGTGAGGACGGGGCGTGAGTCATGATTGGGTAGCTCAGTTGGTAGAGCACTTGCCCGCGAAAGGCAAAGGTCCCGAGTTCGAGTCTCGGTCCAGCACACAGTTTTAATCTGCCAGGAAGTTTCAAGTCAAAATTTATATGTTCAACATGTTACATAGTATTTTGTGTGTAAGACCCTACCTCAGGGCAATTTTTTCCCCACTGAAATTCATGTACTAAAAAACAGCCATGCAATAGAGGGTTAAACAGTTTGCATCTATGAACTCATATATCTTTAACACTTCTTTTTAAATCACTTCTGAAACAAAGTTCAGAAATAGATTAATACAGGTGCATACATTTGTTTATTATTCCAGGAGGGTTATTGAGTAATTCATTCTGGAAATCTCTGTAACTGTTATAAGCCTCCACTGTGTTCTAATTGATACGATATTACGTTAATCAATCATTTTTTGGACCTTAAAGACCTCGGACAGTGGCAAGTTCATTGATTCCTGCATAGTTGGAGCATTTGTGAAAACAATCGCAGATCTTCCAGCATTCAGTGTCGTAACTGTATGAAACTTTGTCCACTTAAAAAAAAAAAAGAATGTTAACTTTTATTGTGACAGGACGACGTGTACCACAGTGCTCAGCTTCATATGTAGTAAAGTGGGAACTAAACTATGTAAAAGAAAACCGTTCATCATCAGTACTGATATTACAAACCAGGAGGAGACACCCAGTGCTCCAGGGATAACAAATCCTGACTAATCGAAGCCTCTAATATACTGTATGAAGTGTACTAGAGGACTCATACAAGCCTGAATGCAGTGATGATGTGTGTTTTAGTGTGTGCTATGCTCATACAGAAAGAGGGTACTGTTCATCCAGTAAAGCAAGTTTTGTCCTGACCTCAGGATTACATCTTCCAATATAGTGGTGATCTCTCACACACTTGAAAGTGACATACATTGGTCTGATGAAAACAAGCATAAACTAACATGTCTACTCTGGTCTCCACAATTGCCAAATGTTAATATTATTGAGCCATTATTGTATTTATTGGAGACAGACTTAGAATGTCTCATTTATTCACTTACCAAGCAAGTGACTAGCACAGTGGAACTGCATTTGGGATGAGTGGGGTTCAAACCCGTATCTGGTCATCCAATGGATTGTCTGTGATTTCCTTGAGGTGAATGTCAGGCTCTTGCCTTTGAAAAGAAAATGACTGATTTCCTTCCCCATCCTTGTAGTATTTGAACTCTTGATCCATCTTCAATGACTTTGTCATCGATGTAACGTTAAATCCAAATGTTCTTTCCTTGTGTGGTTTATTCATAATTCACCTTTAGCTGTGACTGTGCCTAAAGCAATACAGGGAAGCAACAGCTCAGTGACTGCTTAAATTTTCATTGGTGTCTCAGTACTGATTAGATTCAGTGTGTAAATGGCTAAAGGCCCCTGTAAATGCTTAAATGTTTTTGATAAAATTGCTATTATCTAGCCATGGATTTGCCAAGCAACCCCATACATGTTCAAACAATGTTTGTCAGTTTAACCTCACTTTGAAGTAGACACTATTCGTGTTCGTGTGTAGTTTGAGCATAGTGAGTACAGCCACAAATGCAAACAAAGAAGTTCTGGCATTGACTTTGGCACTATGTTTAAAGAAGAATAAATTAAGTCCAAAGTTATTAAGTCCCTCGTGAAAGAGCAAACTTAGCCATCAAGTTCACTCTTGTCTAGCCACGAATGTGTTAAACAAGCACATACATGTACTAAGAAAGCTGGTGAATTTAACCTTACTTTTGAAGCAGACACTTTTCCTGTACACTGTCTTCTGCCACTAGTGGGAATGGCTACAGATGTTGATAGAGCATTTCTAATGTTGCCTCTGCACTGTGTTTAAAGAAGAAGAAAACAAGATGCTGGTCAAGGGAATGGTTTAAAATGAGAAATATGCAACTGGAAACCTGTTAATGGGAATGTTTCAGATAGAACCTGATGATTAAAAAAACTTCCTGCGGATGGGCAGTGAAACGTTTAATAACTTGTTCATCATTACTTCAACCTCACATTGAAAAAGAAGACACAAAGTATGCAAAAACTTATTCTCTTCTACTTGGTCATTTAATGACAGGTCATTAAAATACCTCAATGTGGGAAAATATAGCCCACATCGTCCATGGACGAACCAGAGAACTACAATTTCTTTTATTTCATCCCACTTCACTTGTATGTCACTGTATGTGTAAAATATTGATTTTGTTCATAACCTCTTCATGTGTAATATATGGCTAGGAAAGATATGGTACCTCTACTATTTTAATAATTGCCTGTGCCATTTTGTTTTTATACTTGATCGTAGTTTTCATAGTAGCAGAAACTCACAATAAAATGAGATAAATCATAATAAATCAATTTTTCACTAAACAAATGTGGTGGAACATCAACACAAACAATGTCTGCCATCTTGTCAAACTTTCTGTCAGTCAGAATTTCTCTCAAACACATCAAAAACAATCTATGCTTGACAAACATGTGAAACTGCACAATACCTGGCCAAATATTTGACAAGCGTAGTTAAGTTTCACAAAATGTTTGATCGTTTACGGGGGCCTTAACAGATCTCCAGCACTGACATACACAATTCGGCAGTAGCTTGTTACAGAGAATGTTGTGAAGCATCAGAGATGTGGTTGAAGAGGCTAGGAGTACGAACTTTGTGAGCAAGATACACAGAAGAGAGTCAAAATCATGTATGGGATATAATGAGGATAGTGTCTGTAGAGCAACATGTGTATTCGCTGTATTGAGAGAATAAAAATGTTTGTGTCAGTGCTGAATGAATGTAATGGAAGAATAATGATAGCAACTCATTGTATAGTTACAGAGTTGAGTGGCTGACGGGCACAAACGCAAAAACTAAGCTTTTTCGTGATGTCCTTCTTCAGAGCTAACCAGTACAGCACGTGCGCACACGCACACGCATGGGCATGCTCGCACACACACACACACACACACACACACACACACACACACACACACACACACACACACACACCTGTACAACTACATTGTCTCAGTCTTCACCATTGTACCAGCACCACCTGCAACATTTGTACGGTGTAGTTTACTGGTACAGTGTAGCCATGGAGTGGTATGTGTGTTTGTATGTATATTTTGTCCTATTTCTCTCTGAAGAAGGACATTGACCTAGAGCATAGTAATGTTTTCAGTCTTGCAGTCTCGTATTTGTGCCTTCGAATGATCAGCATCTCCACTATATGGTCAGTTATTACCTTCACTCCTTCCATTAATTATTTTCCACCCAGGACTTTCTATTATTACAGTTACTGTCATTACTGATACATAAAAAACCTTGGTTATTGTGGTTGAATTGTGAATTAACCTTGCTGCACAATACGAATTAGACTCATGTCCATAAGGTAAAGATCTCCAAGATGAATAAGAAACATTGTTGTGCTAACATGGTATTGCAACAAGAAACAAACACAAGTGTAAAAGCATTAAATAATTTACAGACAGTTGCCCGAATAAATTCGTTCTCTCTCACTTCAAGATTAAATGTAATTTAAGCAACTATTACACAAAAAATACAAATGCTGTATCAGTTAAAATACCAGCACAGCATCAGTCATGACAGTCAGGTCGTGGTCGTGGTGGTGGTGGTGGTGGTGGTGTGAGAAGCTTGAGATAAGTTATATCTAGCACAGCAAGAAAGCAGATAGGTTTTTGCCAAAGACTCTCATTATAAAAATTGTATTCCAGAATCGCTGGGTTATTACCCGTTCCTGCCTCTCTGAAGAAACTGGAACAATTTGTGGGTAGAATGTTGTAAAAATCCCATTGACCAAAATTCAACATGGACTGATTTCCAGGAAGATAAAAATTATTTTTGGGTGTCATATGTGGCCTTCCAGAATTTAGACAAACTATGGTATTATTTTAACTTCAGACCAACATATGGCCACAGAAGCACTTCAGATGCATACAATGTATATTAATAGCATCCTCTCACATTACATCATGAAAACAAGCTATATGTTTTTTTCCACATGGACTCTTTAAAGTTCCTCTTACTAGTGCCTTCACAGTGGTACACTAGCATCTATAGAAGAGTCAGATGCAGTAGTTTCTGTAGAAGAATCACAGTTGATGCATAACTATTTTTATTGATGTTTTTAATACCGAATCCTCATTGAATGCTGTGCAGGTTGTAAACTTCTGAATTCTGATAGCACCTCCACATGATGTTAGATGCAAAACATAGTGGTCAGATTTCAGTATCTCTGCTCCATTTGCTTCATGGTATTTTACATTTCCTTCATGCCGGAACCTTTGTGTGCATTATTGACTAACAATTCTGGCATCATTTTAAATTTATGATGCAGAGACAAATATCTCTCTCTCTCTCTCTCTCTCTCTCTCTCTCTCTCTCTGTGTGTGTGTGTGTGTGTGTGTGTGTGTGAGAGAGAGAGAGAGAGAGAGAGAGAGAGAGAGCTAATATTCTCGAGTAATATAGGTTATATACCATCTTTTGTGGCTGTAATAAAAGTATTATTTAGGCTGCATACATTTTGCTTTATTTTAAAGCACCTTCAGTGGCTTTAAAATAAAGCCACACACATATATTCTAAGACTTTTATTACAGTTGCAAAAGGTGTTATATAACCTTTAACTTGTATAAATGCAGCTGCAGAAGAGAGGCCTAAAACCAAAAAATAACTAATATTATTGATTTCTGTTAAGTTTCAGGATAACCTTTTATCAGTTCCACACAATATTAGCATCTGCAACTATTTTATCCATTATGATATGTTGTGGGGACCACTAATCAAAATAGAAATATTACTATTTCTGTGTCAGTCACAAATTTCCTTATCCACTATAGATTTGGTCTGTTACACCACCATGGACAGAAGGAATCTCTTACATAACTATTCTCAGAGGTAAACATTGATGGTCTCTTGTGACAGGTTATGGAGTGATCAGGAGGTTACATTGTGCCTTGTGGGTCCAAGAGGTACAGGTTATGTGCTGCATTGTAATGTGAGATGTTGTCTAAGCCTGTCACTGTACATGAATTGATATGATAATAGCTTGTATTTCAGTGGTGTTCAGAAACATAGTGAGGAGCTTGGGTTAGTACCTCCATTACTGTGTTGCTCACAACACACTAAATGTCACCAAAATCATCCCCTTTCAAGGCACACAGGATGCTTTGTTAAGACCATTTATACAAGCTATAGGCTATATACCACCTTTTGCAACTGTAATAAAAGTCTTAGAATATGTGTGTTTGGCTTTATTTTAAAGCCATTGAAGGTGCTTTACAATAAAGCAAGTTAAGTAACAGCTCGGAGTGGAAATATTGGTAGCATCAGGTATAAATTTTCAGGATAGTGTATTTTTTGGATAAGTAAGAGTTGTTGTTCTCTCTCTTTTCTTAATTGAGTTTCGATATTGTATACTAAATTGTGCTTATTGAACATTTTCTTTAAGATGCAATTAATAATTTTGTATGTTACTTCTTTTCTTAGGAAACTTTGTTTCTTAGTGCCTTTGTTACAAGGATTTGGGGAGAAGTCTTGCTTGGAAGTAAGATTTAAAATTATAATACGTGCATGTGTGTGTGTGTGTGTGTGTGTGGGTACGCACGTGCACACACATTTGTGAGTGTGGTGCTTTTCTGTCTTTCCAGTGCTGTTGTGCATGCTGTTACAAGACTGAATTACTATAGAAATGAAAAAATACAGATTCCCTGTAAGCTTTGTTGTCAAAATATCTTTGGCTGTTGTAGCGTGGTCTAAAAAAGAATGTTACATTGCAAACTGTTTCATGATCTGTGTTGGCATGTGTTAGATATACATGCTTAAGCATGAATTTTTGAGTGCTTAGAAGTCCACGTTTGTTGGATGATTAATAGCATGTGTGTAAGATATGTGTTGTTTGGTTTGTCGTGTTTCGTACAGTTGACATGGTGTAGTACGGGGCTGTGAGATGTGTGTCCAGTGAGAAAACTGGACACTAATTGGAGTGAGAGCACACAGCTCTGCTACTATCCACCTTAAAAGTATTCGACAATTGAATGACACATACCTGTTATCTCCCTTTTCTGTAATTAGAGACTATAACAACTGGATTCCTATTGTGTCAGTGATACTGCTGGCAGGTGACCATGTCATTGCTTTCACTGGCACTTCTAGCACATTTGCTGCCACTGTTATTACTGTCACTGCCATCACGTTAATAAGTCGATTGAGATAAGCGTCCGTATTGGTCAACTTCTATACTTTGTTCATGTTACTCTTGACTTAGAATTTATGGGGTTTGTCCAGAAACGTCAGGACTGTAGGGCGGCTGTGCACCTTTGTCACACCAATCTGGGTCAGGTAGGCAGTGACAACAAAGGCAGTGTAAGCTGGAACATTGTCATGGAGCAGTCTGCACAAAGTAGAGAACTCCTTTCAGATGCAGGCTGCCCTGCAATTCAGTCTCTGAAGCACTTATTTGTTAAATTGAGCATTGACAGTCTGACCAGGGGGTCAGGTGCACTCTTCCAATTACATCAGAAAAAACAATGAGCATGGACTTCACATGAGACTTGCTCGTGTGAACTTTCTTTTGGTCCACCATCCAGCCGTGGTGTTCCTCCTGCCGGTCACCTAGGCGTGACGAAGTGACCCTTACATGTCTTCGCATAGGGCACTGTCCTCTTACGCGTGCCTTCTTACTACGGCGAGAGGAACCCCCGCTGTGTGATGCCTGTGGCGTACGAATCACTGTACGCCACATTTTAGTTGAGTGTGATTTATATCGTTCTGTCAGGGCGGAAGTTAATATTAGTGGGGATCTGCCCTCGATTTTAGCCGATGACGAGGCGAGTGTCAAGAAAGTTTTAAGGTACTGTGATGTTTCTGGGCTTCAGCCTAAAATTTTAGGTTGGAATTTTTAGTGTGTTGCCGAGTGGCTTACCACTCCTTCTTATTCTTGTAATAGGCCAGTTCCAAACATGTGCTATGTGTTTCATTTTAACCCCTTCCCCTACATTCTCTTGCAGTTTTCCTCTTTATGTGCTGCTTTCCACTTTGCTACTGTTGACGTGCACACTGCCTATGTAGACTTTCACCTTTAATTTTAGTCCTATTTTTGCACTTGCTGCATTTTAGTGACACTCGTCTGTTGTTGTTTCCGTTCGGGCGCTAAAGACTACACTGTTGAGTGCCCATAACACCATATCCATCCATCCATTTCTTTTGGTGCAACGACAACATCATTGCCATTCCGTACTCTGCCTCTTTGACTCCAGATTGTAGTGAAAACCCCATGACTCATCCCCAGTGATAATGTTGTCCAGGAAATTAGGGTCATCTTCATAGAATTGCTTGAATGCTTCACACACTTCCACTCATTGTTGCTTCTGCACATTGGTCAAAACTGTGGGCACAAGTTTTGCACATATCTTCTGATACAATTTCCTGGACAACCATTTTTGGCAAGTTCAATGATGCCAACATCAAGTGAACACTCTTTCAGTGGTCTGAATTCAGTAACTGGTGCATATGAGACTCATGGTCACACGTTCATGATCCCCCCAGGGGGCTCGCTGCTATACGGCAGGTTCGTGCTTGGCTACCAAGGGGCCCCAGCCTTTGCAGCATCTTTTTCCTTCTGTGCTGCATGTCTATCCTCTTGCTCTTCCTTTTCCTCTCCCTTGGGGAACATGCCTGGCATGTTTTTGGGAGTGTGTTCTGCATTTGCAGTAGCTGACATCAGAACAGTCTCTCCACTGTTTTTCATTCCTTTTTTTCTTTCTTCATTCACCTTCTCCTACTATTCCTCCACTTCTGCGTTTCAGGTTCCTCTTTTCCTTCTTCCTCCCTTTGCACTCCTGAAGGCTGGCCCACGCGTCTGATGTGTAACAGATGACTGGGTAACATGTAGTTCCCAGCCCCGTGTTGACAGGTAGGGTTCGCATGTACCACCTGGTACAGGCCAGGCCCAGGGAGGGGCGCTTGCCTAGCTGCTACCTTCCCAAATTGCTGATTGGGCCCTCTGTCAGGTGTTTGGTAGGTGTGATCTGAGGTATGAACAATCACCTAAGGCGGGTGTGCTCCCCTCTGAGGGGGCCCCCAGTTGGAAGGAGCACGCCACGGAGACACTGGCAATCATGGAGGATTTTCTCGCAATGTGGCAGTCATCATCTTCACAGTCAACGTCTACCAAACGAAAATGGAATGCAGCTCACGATTCAAAGACCCTCCCAGCTGCACGACAGTACATCGTGGTTTCACGTACTGAAGATGGTCAGTCCTTTGAAACAGTAAATCCCTTTGTTATTTGGAGAGGTGTTGATGCACTTGCCAGCCCTATGAAATCCTGCTCTCGTTTACACAATGGCACTTTGCTTTTGGAGACTACTTCTGATTTTCAAGCACAACAATTGCTTGCCGCTTCACTCTTATATGGCTATCCTGTTTGCGTCGAGGCCCATCGAATGCTGAGTTCTTCCCATGGTGTTATTTACACTAGGTTGCTTGACAGTCTGACCAAGGCAGAAATCCATATGTACCTCTCTGATTAGGGTGTCATTGCAGTCCATTGAGAGATGAAAAAGGTAGATGCATCGTTAATGCCCACATGCTCTCCTTTTCTCACTTTTGATAGTGTGGTGCTTCCGCCAAAGATCAAAGCAGGTTATGAAGTTATCACAGTCTGACCGTACATTCTGAACTCGTTGCGCTGCTACCAGTGTCATCGTTCCAACCACATTCGAATGTCCTGTCGACTCAGGGCCAAATGTGTAACCTATGGTGGGGAAACTCAGGGGCGATAGTCCGCCTCTTTCTCCCCGCTGTATCAACTGAAATGGCGACCGTGCTGCCTCCTCTCGAGATTGTCCCGTGTATGTTGATGAGCGGGCTATCCAGGAGATCGAAGTGAAGGAAAAAGTGCCTTACCTGGTCACTTGCAAGTTGTTGACTAGTTGCAAACACTGCATTTTACTATCTGGCACTTACAGTACTGTTGTTGCTACATCTCACTCCATGAAGGACATAGCCACACAAACATACGACCTCAATTTCAGCACAGCGGTTGTAAAATCACCCAGTGTCATGGTAGTGTCCCCCTTTCCTCCTCCAGCTGTGCAACAAGCCACCAAACGTTCACCTCATGTGGCGGAGTCACCTGCTACACAACTGGCAGGGCAGAAAGGATAGGAGGAATACTACCATGAAGAGTTCCTACATCGTTCCAGCCAACAAACTTCTGAGGCTTCCTTTGCCAACCGGAAAGGCTCCAAGAAGTCAAACGGTTTCTGCTTCGCCATCTAGGCAGTCTTCTTCAACGGTGTCACTATGTGATATCCTCACCCGGCTGACCTCCGTGTCACCGGTGCACACTGCTGACCTCCGTGTCACCGGTGCACACCACCAACTGTTTTTCTGCCCTGGCCCCGCAGGCCGAAAGATGGAGACTGCCAAGATCTCTGTAGATCTCGTGGAGCAAGATCCTCCAGCCTCTGCGCCCAGTAGCAGTGAGTCTTCGAAGGCTGGCACTTCATTTTTTTCCTTCCTCCCCTTTTCTTGTCATGACTCTCCTCCAATGGAATGTTCGTGACCTTTGATCCAACAAAGAGGACTTAGGGCTGCTCTTAGAATCGCAGTGTCTGATTGTTCTCTGCCTCCAGGAAACAAAATTGCATCCTCACGACCGCTTTGAGCTCTCGAATCTCTTCCCAGTCTGCTTTGACCTTCCCCCCGAGGAGAGCATACCATCTCGTGGGGGAATCATGCTGCTCATCCGGAATGACATTCATCTCCTCACTACCCAGCTTCAAGCTGTTGCAGTCCTCATTTTCCTTCCTCAGTTGACCTTTTCCCTTTGTGCTGTTTAATCCCTCCATCATTCGGTGTCATCAGGGCACATTTCCTCCAGCTCATTGGGCATCTCCCTCACCCCTTTCTGCTGCTCGGTGACTTTAATGCGTGGGCTGAGGTGTGCAGCGGCGCAATTCACGTGCGGAGACATCCTCTCTGCTGATCCTATGGTGGCAAACTGTTTTCGTTATAAACAGTTGCGTGCACAGTGTCATCGCGTTCTTCAGGATAGCAAGAAGCTAGCTGGATTTCATTTACTGGTTCCTTTAACAGTTCCATTCCATTTTCTGTCATGTGGGCCAATCTCTCATGGCTCTTTGGGACCAAGGTCCATTCCCCAGTTTCTGGCCTGACAGTAGCATACGATGTCATAATGGACCCTGTTGCTATCTCCCAACACCTTGGGCCGCCATTTTGTGGAGATTTTGAGCTCCTCCCACTGTCACCCTGCCTTCCTCCAACAGAAAGGAGTGGAGGAGGCTTGGGAGATACCCTTCTTGTCTCACAATAGTGAGTGCCACAATGCCGCCTTTACTATGAGGGAGCTAGATCATGCTCTCACTTCATCCCAATCCTCCACCCTATGGCCAGATGATGTTCACGTTCAGGTGTTGCAGCACCTTTCTCTTGCAGGCAAGCACTTTCTCCTTCATATGTACAATCGCATCTGGGCAGAGGGCACATTTCCCAGTCGCTGGTATGAAGACACTGTCATAGCCATACCTAAGCCTGGTAAAGAAAAACGCCTTCCTATTAGTTACCGCCCCATTTCTCTCACCAGCTGTGTTTGCAAGGTTATAGAACATATGAGTCTTGCAATTTACTAACCACTGAACAGTGTGGGTTTCGAGCACGCCATTCTGCGGTTGACCATCTCGTCACTTTTTCCACTCGTGTCATGAATGGTTTTCTGTGGATATACCAGACTGGCCATGTTTTTCGATTTGGAGAAAGCCTACGAGGATTGGTATCCTCCGTACTCTCTACACATGAAGCTTCCGAGGCTGCATGCCCTGTTTCCTTCAGGAATTTTTAAAAGTGTGTGGCTTCTACCTTGTCGGACACCTTTATCCAGGAAAACGGTGTGCCTCAGGGTTCCGTCCAGAGTGTCATCCACTAACCTTATAATGGCCTGTCTCGCGCTGGGCATCTCCGGCTCCCTTTTCGTTGACAATTCTGCAACCTATTGCAGTTCTCCACGGACTTGAGTCCTTAAATGGCATCTTCACTGATATGTCAGTCGGTGAATTTCTGGCAGCGCCATTGGTTTCTTCTAGTGTCTTTACATCTTGGGCCTGTTTTCTTCCGTTCAATGAAACTACGAAATTTCCGGGGCTCGTGCTCGATAGGAAACTTTTTTCATCCTCCCGTGTGTGCTACCTGGCAGCCCTCAGTGTCCTATGTATCCTCAGTGGTACTTCCTGGGGAGCAGATAGATCCACCTTCCTCCATTTATACTGGTCCCTTGTCCGTTCGAAACTAGAATATGGGTGTTTCATTTGTGACACCGTCTCAATGCCGTCCACCATCACGGTGGCATCCATTTGGCAATTGGCGCCTTTTACTCTAGCCCAGTTGAGAGTCTGTATGCAGAAGCTGCCAAACTACCGCTGTCATACCGGCGTGAATTTCTCCTCAGCAGATATGCGTGCCATTCGTCTGCCGTGCCTGGTAACCCATCCTATGCCTCCTTCTTCGATGACTCCTTTGATCGCCAGTATGGGGTGCATCCCTCTTCTCTGTTACCTCCTGGAGTTCACTTTCGGCTCTTGCTCCGGCAGCTTAACTTCACGCTGTCTGCTACTATCCAGATGAGTGTGAACCCTTCACCACCTTGGCTTCATGCAGCGGCCCGTGTTCATCTTGGCCATTTGCTTCCTAGGGACACTACTCCAGCCTCGCTGTATTGCCATAAGTTTCACAACCTTCGCACGGAACTTTGTGATAGTACCTTTGTGTACACTGATGGCTCTCAAACTGACTGTGGTGTTGGGTGTGCTTTCGTCATGGGCACCGATTATTTTCAGTATCAACTTCTGGAACACTGCTCAGTATTTACAGCAGAGCTTTTCGCCCTGTATCGGGCCACGCAGTGCATCCAGCGACACAGGCTTTTCAATTGCGCCATCTGCTCCAACTCTCTGTGCCCTTCAGAGCCTTAGTATGCTGTACACCGTCCATTCCTTAGTGCAATGGGTCCAGGAAAGTGGTCACTTGCTCACTCTTGATGGATCCACTATGATGTTTATGTGGATTCCTGGTCGCTTCGGTCTGTCGGGAGACGAGGCCGCTGACACTGCTAGTTCTTCCATTCCCTCCGATGGTCTCTGTGTTGCCATCTGTCAGCAGGTGGTGTCACTTTGGCACCACCACTGGCCCTTCCTTCATGGGAACAAGCTCCGGGGAATTAAGCCTCTCCCATCAGCTTGGACGACCTCGTCTTGGTCCTCTTCCTGCAAGGAGATCGTTTTAGCTAGGCTGCTTATTGGGCACTGTCATTTTTAGCCATCGCCATTTGTTAAGTGGTGCTCCCCCACCATTATGTGCTCATTGACCTCGACTTCTGAACGGTTCACTATTTACTGATGGAATGCCCTTTTTTTAATGACTTATGTTCTCGTTTATGTTTGCTGCCTGAGTTATTGGCCATTTTAGGGACTGATGTGCCGGCTGTCGAATTTGTTTTACTTTTTATTCGTCGTAGCAGTTGTCGAAGGACATTTAATCTTTAGTTCAGGACCTCCATTTCTCTGTGGCGTATTTTATGGACCTTCCTCCAAGTCCCTGTTTTTAGCTGTCTTTCCTTCCATCGATTGGGCTTAACATGTAATCATTTTTTTCTTCTTAATGTTCTTTGTTTCTGATATGGGCACATATGACCTTAGTTGTTTTTGCGCCCTAAAACAAAACAAAATAACCCGTTCACGATGTTGACAGCCATCCTGCACGGGCTTCGTCACCGACCTCCTCCTGACCTTCCCTAACAAGGGAACCTCCCCATCGCACCCCCCTCAGATTTAGTTATAAGTTGGCACAGTGGATAGGCCTTGATAAACTGAACACAGATCAATTGAGAAAACAGGAAGAAGTTGTGTGGAACTGAAAAAATAAGCAAAATATACAAACTGAGTAGTCCATGGGCCACATAAGCAACATAATGGACAAAGTGAGCTTAGGAGCGCCGTGGTCCCGTGGTAGCATGAGCAGCTGCTGAACGAGAGGTTCTTGGTTCAAGTCTTCCTTCGACTGAAAATTTTACTTTCTTTATTTTTGCATAGTTATTATCTGTCCGTTCGTTCATTGACATCTCTGTTCACTGTAATAAGTTTAGTGTCTGTGTTTTGCGACCACATCGCAAAACCGTGCGATTAGTAGACGAAAGGACGTGCCTCTCCAATGGGAACAGAAAAAATTTGATCGCAAGGTCATAGGTCAACCGATTCCTCCACAGGAAAACACATCTGATATATTCTATACGACACTGGTGACGGCATGTGCGTCACATGACAGGAATATGTTGTCGACCCACCTAACTTGTACACTTGGCGAATGGGTAAAAAGATTCTTCTACCTTGCCCGATTTAGGTTTTCTTGTGGATGTGATAATCACTCCCAAAAAAGTGATGAAAACATAAGAGTTTGTCACATAAACTGAAAGTAAAAAATTAAACTTTTCACTCAATGGAAGATTTGAACCAAGGACCTTTCGTTCCGCAGCTGCTCACGTTACCACGAGACCACGGCGCTCCTGCGTTCCCATTGTCCTTAATGTTGCTTATCTTCCCTTGAACTACTCAGTTTGTATATTTTGCTTATTTTTTCACAGTTCCACACAACTTCTTCCTGTTTTCTCGATTGATCTGTGTTCAGTTTTTCAAGGCCTATCCACTGTGCCAACTTATAACTAAATCTGAGGGGGGTGCGATGGGGAGGTTCCCTTGTAAGTATCTTGTGCCACCTTTTCGACTGTGATATGGGAAGGAAATCATCCCCAAAGGCTTCCTGAAGCATTCCAGAAGTTTCCAGCAGCCTCTTGTGTAGCTTCACATAAATCTTAAACCGTATAGTGTTGCTCAACATGACCACTACATAGAGGTTTACAGAAGAAGCCATCCTAACTCTCCAAGAGCACAGAGGTAATTGAAATACCTGCTGCTGGAAAGCTAAGGGTCCCTTCCCAACTGGTGCAACTGCTCTGCAACACAGTCGCGTCACAAACGAGAATGTGACGCATTACTTTCTGGACACACCCTGTACTTACTACATACTTTCTTTGCAACGAAAAAAAAGCATTCACAATTCAGTAAATGTTGTCTTGGGAGAATCAAACAAGCTATGTCAGTGCAGAGACTGCCACTGAATTTCTGATATAGTCCTTCCCTCACAGTACAAAGCCAGTGTGTAATTGGTGTTGGTATTGACATCATAGCCCGTGCTACATAACCTGAATTACTATTAAGCATTTAACTACTAAAAGTTATTAAGATTGTGGAGAATATAACTATTTGCAGCTTGCATGTTTGTAACAGTGTTTATCATAATACTGGAAAGACCTGATTCATATACCATTGGCACATCATTTTAGTCTGGTAAGACTGCTGCAAGTTGATGGCTACAGCTGTTGGGGCAGTGAGGGATGAGGTCTGTACCAGATTCTTCATTCTGAGACAGTCATTTAATTGATTGCTAATGGTGTTGAGATTATAGGCAGGAAGGAGAGGGGGTGGTTAAAACTTGTCCATATGTGCCAAATTATGCTCAAACAAGGCTAGTATTTGATCATACAGTGCAGGCTTTCACAGCCATTATGTACATCCCTGGTAACTTTTGTTTTTCAGGCACTAGGCCATGGTTCAAGGTATATTTGTATTTCAGTGAACTGATAATATAGCTTTGTAAATTTGACAGATAGTGTTTTTTTAAGTAGAATTTTATGTTAAATGGTAATTATAATAGAAAGACTGATTATTTAATAAAACAAGTGGGTGTTCCTTCTAAACGAGGGGTGTCCAGCCAAGTATAGCAAGAGCGGAAATATTGAAAATAAGAAGAGGATACACCAATGAGAGAATAGCATCTGTGGTGGAAGTTTCAAATGAAAATATCCAATTTATCATCACTTTTCATAAATTAAATTTTATGGAATTTTTTGATAGACACTCACTTCTTGGGCCACATTGATACTTGCTTTGGGTCGCATGAGGGACATGGTTGGGGCATCCATATTCTAAACTAAATGAGTAATACTCACTATTTAGACTTTTCTATTAGAATCTGGTGATTCTTACCATTCATTGGCAAGGATGTCCAAAATTACATTTTGGCTGTCTGTTAGCAAGTAACATTGTTAATTATGTGTAATAGATTCCCTTATGGTTTTTGAGACTGACACAGAATAACATAGCCCAATCAAATGAGATGAATGCCGGGGACCACAGTGGCGCATTTTTTACCAAAATATTGTCACAAGGCCATTACTCAACATCTCATGTATGCAACAAAACACAAATGAAAGTTTGCTTGTGTGTGTGTGTGTGTGTGTGTGTGTGTGTGTTGTGCGCGCACGTACACGTTTTATACGTACATGGTCTCGTGACATTCCTACTGAAGCTATTACCATGTGATTTAGTCTCCAGCTTTAAATTCCTTTACAAAAATGTTGTGTAATCCATGTTTCCTGAGAAAATATTGCCTAGAACATGTGATGTGGCAACATTCAGTGTTGAGGATCCACAGGCTTCAAAGATATTATATCGAAAACCTGTTAGTAGCACAACAAAACCCTATTTGTAAATGAGTTTATCAAGGTTTAACTTCAACAGTGCTGGAGGCAAAAAGATTGGTGCATCAGCTTGTCACAGACCTGCTGTGCAACGTTACTTAAAGTACGAGTGGCGAGATTGGTAATCTTGCACAGTTGTTCCATTTGGTTGCAGACATGGCCTCCTTATTTGAATCTTGTGGATTTCTTTCTGGCTGACCATCTGGTGGTGTTTGTGTGTGACAGCAACCAACAAAACAGGAATTGACAGCACTCCTCTGTGCAGCAATGACTACCAATTGCGCTCACACATTGCAGAGTGCTCTCTCTTATATGTTTTTACTTTCTGAAGTTAGTATAGTCCCCAGTATAACCATTCAGAAGAAGGCTTGTAAATATTTTCAGTGGTTTTCATTGTAGTGTGCTACAATATATCTGTGGTTGTGGTTGTAGCTGCATCAGATTCTGCTTAGCACTATATCTCTGTATTAAAAAAAAATACCCCAATGGTTAATAAGATGAGTTCAATGCCAAAATGTGTTTGTATGTAGTATTAAGTAAAATTACACTGAAACCAGTAAATTATACACCTATCGAAACTGGCTGGGTTCAAGCTAAATATCTTTGGTATGAGGAGTGACGACTTTACCACTCAATTATTGAAGACCCTAGAGTTTTGAAATAAGACTCAACCACATTATCCATATTGCAGTGTTGTCACATCACATACTTTATCTTATTTTGTTGCAAAAGATGGATCCCACATGGTGAAGAGTTTGTGGTGCCAACTTTCAAACATCCAGGGTGTAAAAAAAAAATCTCTATAATATGTTTATATACATTCTCAATGAAGGACAGATGGACGGGGACACATACTGCAACACAAGAATATTCAGACAATCTCATAAGCAGATATATACTTCATTTAGCTGACTTATTTTTTTATGCTGTCTTGTCTGTGATGATATACAAACCAACTTTCTAATCTGTTTATGCAGAGTCAGAAGATTGTTACCATTTTGTAGCACTTGTCTCTAAAAGGTGAATGAATGTTATTAATCACACTAAATTATTGTTGTAAGAGTTATTGCATGACATTCACTTTCTGATTATTTCAATTTATAGGACATAAACCTAAATCGAAAAGTGAGGTGTACAGAGCCTGTGTTGTTATACTAAATTATTTGTTTTGTTACCACAGTGTCAAACGGGACTTGTCTTGTTCACTAATATTTGAAAAAATTAACTGGTGCAGTTATTATTTCATAATTAGACCATCTTTTTTTGTGTGTGCTTTTTATACTGATCCACGGTTGTTGTATTTAGATAAAGGTACTCTTTGGAAATATATATCAATTATTCAGTAAGCTTGTCCTCTGATATAATTTTTGTTACTTTTAACATACATTAATTAGAGTTTTTTCCTCTTATAGGTGATGAGTCTCTGCTGAATGGAAGCAATGTAGTTGCTGTCAAGTCATCAGTGCTTGTGATAGTATTTGGTTTCCTTTTGCTTCTGAAGCCTTTGCAAATTGTGTAACTAAGCACAAGTTTCTACACCGTAAGTGCCCTTATAGTCATACAAATTATAGTTCAGATGTGGAATCTCATTAGTGGTTACACTTCCCTTCGAGAACAGTGTTTGAATTGTTAGAAGGTATTCATGCTGATATCAGTTGCTGATTTGGTATATCTGCTGGAATCAGCATAAACAGTTTCACAGAATGCCAGTGCCTGTTTGTTACATCTGGTAATCTATTGCCTTTGTTTGGGTTGTATTTAAATATTGGAAAAGATTAGATCTACTTTACTGATCAATTATACGCATTTGTTACTCTCATGTCGGTATCCTTAGACTGTTTCTGTAATGTATTTAGCTAACAATTGTTATCCCAAATGTTAGTAATTCTTTATCAATTACTGAATCAAGACTGTAATATATTCAAAATATTTTTTGCTTAAAGTGTAATATTTTTGCTTATTTTTTAATAAATACCACATTTTATATAAAAAGTCTTTTTCCGTCCACATCTGTGATTATGTTTCCATAACTAAAGTATTCTCTCTTCTTGAGTTGCAATTTTTGTTATACCAGAAATTGGGTTGCAAAACTTGTTTCTAAGCAACGATTCATTTCTCTGTTTCATCGTATGTTGTATCCTCTCGCCCTCTGCGAACCCCACACTCTTAACTTTGGGGAACAGCATATTATTTCAGTGCAGAGACTCTATTAGACAAGTAGTTGTGCCCAGTTATCTATCTCTAGTATAACAAAAATTATTACTTAAGGTGAGATATTTGTATTTTATTGTACATATCTTGGTGTGTTAAATTTTAAGGGAAGCATTATAAATGTCTGAAAAGGATTTAAAAAGATGTGTGCCTTAGTCAAATTTGTGTGATTGTCTCAAACAGATACTAGGGTTATTTCTCATGTGTCACAAAAGTGTGTGAGAGAACTTTGAAATATTTTCAATCCTCCAGTTGTAGTTAGCTATATAAATTCCTTAAAATTGTACTCAAGTATGTTAAAGCTAGTGTATCGTTTTGGATGGTACCTAACACAAATGCATCGCATGAAAGTAGGGAGTATTATTGTATCATAAATTATGACAGAATATGTACCACAAATGATGTAAGTAAGTCTGAAATTTCAAGATAATAATTATCTATACATATGATCAAAAGAAGTTTGATTGTTAGTATCACAGTATGTATTTTTAATGAATTTGACATCCCCTTGGAATGTACTACCAGCAATAAAAAGTGGTGATGACAATTAAAATCTCTCTCTCTCTCTCTCTCTCTCTGTCTGTCTGTCTGTCTGTGTGTGTGTGTGTGTGTGTGTGTGTGTGTGTGTGTGTGTGTGGAGGGGGAGCCCCTACATATCTGCTTTAATGGAGGAGATATTCTCATTAGTGTACATGCTGTGTATCATTTGTTATGCCTAAGAATATGTACATAAAATGAAGGTAATCTGTTAATTCTGTTATCACTTTACTATCAGCACACTTTTCTTTGTATCCCCACTGGCTTCAGGGTTTATTGTCACCAAAGCTCTCATGACTTCATTTACCAAGGTTTATAGACGTGCTAGTTGAGCAGTTTTTGCTGTAGCGGAGTCACTATTGCAGCATTAGCATGTTTAGTTGCCATTTTCCACATCAAGTATATAAATATTTCTTTTATAGCTTCAAAATACTTTCTTCTTTCTGCAGTATATTCATTGACGTCCTAGACAGGTATCGCCTTTTATTTCAAAGACAACGTCAGAATAAGCTACGAACTTTGTTGACTTTTAGCAGGAATCTCTAAATTCAGTTTCTCTTGTCATTAACATATGACAAAGAATGGAGACGCACTTTCTTTATCTGCTATGCCAGTTGGGAAACAGTAAAGAAAAGTATTTTGATAACACAAGTGTGTACTGTAGACAGGAATAAGAACAATGAAATTTTATTTTTCTTCTACAGAGAGTATTATATGCACCAATATTGGTCTTATCGGTATCCGTCCAAACCCGTATCAGTTACGGGTAATGGTGATGGTATTTTATAGGATATAGTTAATAGATAATGATGTTTAATTATTGTTTATATTTGCTGTGCAATCAGGTGTGTGAAGTGAGGCAGCTCAAACAATTGTCATTTTTAAATTTTTCACGGGAAATTAATGTTTGTGCACAGGACAACAGCTTTAACATTAGACAGTGATGTCATTAACTAACATAAACAAGTGTTTTGTTTGTATGACAAAATAGTTTTATGCAAGCTGTATATAGAAGTGTTGGAAACGTATTACACAAATGTGTCAGTATTTTATTGGACTGTTCAGTAAATTTTATATTCTAAACCAGTAAAACATACGTTAACTGTCTGTGGTTGGAATTATTTTACTGATATTCCCTAAAATGGGAAGGTTTATTGATGATAAAGTATTTTCATTTGTTAGAGATAACTTACCTCCTTAGATACTCACATGTTTGCAGCAGTTCTTGTACAGTATTATATGTAATCATTTTAAATTCAATGCAACAATTTTGTATACAACAAAGCTTTATTAAACGTATTTTATATAATAATGAAAGATCTGGATATTATTTTGCCATGTATGTTTCCATTTTTTATCAATAAACTCTGTTTATAGTCTCAAATATTTTATTCATCCAGGAACTGCAGAATATTGCAGTTTTGTGCAGCTGAAGTATTTAAGTCACGCAGAGTACAGTGTAATGTCATAGGAGAGTCATCAGTATTTATTTTAAAGAAAAAGGCCGTTTGATGATTAGCACCTAATGGCATGTTAACTATTCGTGTGCAGTCAACAGACATACGAGGTGTGGCTAGAAAAAAACCGGACTAGTACTGGTGAAACAATAAAACGAATGCAATAAGGCTGAAAGTCGCGTGGCCTGTCACGTGACTCTCGCTCCGCCTACTGCTCGAGTTTCATCTGCCTCCTGCACTCAGTCTGCCCGTGGCGTCTGTTTTAAGTAGTTGACGTTTTGTCTGTGCGTCGGAAAATGTTGAGTGTACAGAAAGAACAGCGTGTTAACATCAAATTTTGTTTCAAACTAGGAAAATCTGCAAGTGAAACATTTGTAATGTTACAACAAGTGTACGGCGATGATTGTTTATCGCAAACACAAGTGTTTGAGTGGTTTAAACGATTTAAAGATGGCCGCGAAGACACCAGTGATGACACTCGCACTGGCAGGCCATTGTCAGCAAAAACTGATGCAAACATTGAAAAAATTGGTAAACTTGTTCGACAAGATCGCCGTTTAACAATCAGAGCAGTGTCTGAGTTAACAGGAGTTGACAAGGAAAGTGTCGAACAAGTTTACCGATGTTTTCAATGTTTGCATCAGTTTTTGCTGACAATGGTCTGCCAGTGCGAGTGTCATCACTGGTGTCTTCGCGGCCATCTTTAAATCGTTTAAACCACTCAAACACTTGTGTTTGCGATAAACAATCATCGCCGTACACTTGTTGTAACATTACAAATGTTTCACTTGCAGATTTTCCTAGTTTGAAACAAAATTTGATGTTAACACGCTGTTCTTTCTGTACACTCAACATTTTCCGACGCACAGACAAAACGTCAACTACTTAAAACAGACGCCACGGGCAGACTGAGTGCAGGAGGCAGATGAAACTCGAGCAGTAGGCGGAGCGAGAGTCACGTGACAGGCCACGCGACTTTCAGCCTTATTGCATTCGTTTTATTGTTTCACCAGTGCTAGTCCGGTTTTTTTCTAGCCACACCTCGTATTTTATAAACAGACATCACAAAATTAGAGCTACAGACCTAAATGGAGGTTACCAAGGAATAACACATAACCTAATTGCTACTGTAGCATTCCTTGATCCATAAGTATCTGATGAAAATAAATTAATAAAATGCAGATTTTCCATTTATTGGTTGTGTGTGCTTCAGGCTGTGAATGAACTGTATTTCCAGTTGTATCGCTAATTATTTGAACAGGTAATCTGCAAGAATTATTGATGTTTCTGTATGATTGCTGCAGCATTATGGAGTTCTTGCTATTGGAATATACTGGCATCTAATCTGCATTTCTGTTAAGGTAAGTTTTGAAATGAGAACTCGAATTTGATTTAATGAATAACTTTCCAACTTTATTCTGATCGGCTTCTGAACTACACTTTAACTAAACTTCAACTCAGTTTTGTAACCCAAAAAACCACATACTTGCTACCAAAAATTCAGTACAAAAGCTACTGTCCATAACTAAAATACAGTTTCTACTGCCATTATACACTTGCCAGTCACATTAATGTGACCATCTGTCAAAAGACGCAATAACCACCTTTTGCAGCATGGACTGCTGCAAGTCATGCAGGAAGTGTGTCGATGAGGTTCTGAAAGGTACTGACAGGGATGTGGAGCCATGCCGTGGCCAATTGCACTAGGGTTCTCGATAGAGGGTCCATGGTGTGAATAGCATGATCGGAGTAGCCCTATAGAGTCTTGATTGGGTATAAATCTGGGGCGTTTGGTGACCAGCGGAGTATGGTAAACTCATCCTGGTGCTCTTCAGATCTCTCACGTACACTGTGAGCTATGTGACACATTGTATTGTCCTGCTGGTAGACGCCTTCATGCCGAGGAAAAACAAATTAATCCATTGTGCCTTCCAGAATGACGAGATCACCGAGAGAATGCCACAAAAACAATTTCCCAGACCATAACACTTGCAGGGTGTTTGCTTGTAGGCATTTGATGCCACACATGGTAATGGCCATCTGTCCACTGGGGCATAAAATACAATTCATCTGGAAAGGCCACCTGTCACCACTCAGTGGACATCCAGTTGTGTGCAAATTCCAGTCGTCATTGCCAATGAACAACAGTCGGCATGGGTGCATGAACCACGTGCCTGCTGCGAAGGACCATAAGCAGCAACATTTACTGAACAGTAGTTGAGGAAACACTGTTGGTAGCCCCTTGGTTCATCTGGGCAGTCAGTTGCCATGATGAGATGCGAACAGTTTACAAACTTAGATGTTTCAGAAATGATTCCACCATTGGCCCAAAAACCCATGGTCATGTCCTTTTGGACGTTAGATAAAGCACTCTGTTTCTCCATTAAGACAACAACTGCCCTGTTTTCCACATCCCCTAATATGCACTGAATGTTCTCCATTGTTATTGCTGCCACTTGCCATCTGTGGATGATTATTACATATTTGACATCGAACATAGGTGTTGGTCACATTACTGTGACTGGATCATGTACAACTCCCACTGCGACTGCCTTTGCGTTTGCAGCTGCCATCATGTGTACAGTGTCCCAGTAGGAATGATCAGTACTCATGAAAAATTATTTGAAGCGGAATAAATAAATAAATCACATGGGCACATGTGCTATTTCAAATGGTTTCTTAGACAGAACAATTTATTGTACATTATTCAATACATTGTCATGTTTACACATGTACCACAGTTAGTAAACATTGCAATATGCATTTTACAAAGTATCAGTTGAAAAGTAGATATTTTTAACACATTGCAGCTATTGTAGAATTTGCAATAACTCACAAATATCCCACCATCAACTTCATTGCATTTTTGCACTGTTGGAAGAATATGTCGTGTTGCTTGCCTGAGTGGCTCTGCACATTCCCTAATGAGGACAGCAGCATCTATGATGTGAGCAAGCAATTCATCTTGCATATTCACCTTCTGTTTTTACACTTCAGACTTCACCACCCCCATAGACGATAATCTAGTACTGTGAGGTCTGGCGATGTTCCTGTCCAGTTAACTGTCCTGCCACAACCAATCCAGTGATAGGTTAAGTGCATTTGAGATATTCCCTCACGCATCTAGTAAAATGTTGAGCAGCTCAGTCATGCTGGAAGTACATAACAGTCCACATGGCCAAAGCAGCATCCTTGGGGTGTTCAACAAGCAAATTTTCGAAAACTTGCAAGTAATTATTGCCTGTCATTTGCTATTCTAAAATGACTGGGTCTGTCAACGTGTTAAGTCATGCTGCACCAAACACTGATCACAAAACAGACTTGGAAATTGGTTCCCACTCTACGATGTGTAGTTTCGTGCGGACTTCAATGTTTATTATTTGTGTTGTTGATTCCATTCCATGTAAATGTGGTTTCATCAGTGGATAGTATTAGTGGAAGCAAATGATGATTGTCACCTAATCAGTGACAAAAATCAAGTCGCGTGAAATTGTCACCAATATTGAAGACTGTGGACATAATGTATGGGAAATGGGTACAAGTTTTCCACATGTAATGTTTTTCTCCAGTGCATACTTTACACCAGCAATTGTAGTTTCAAACATATGACCACAAAGGAAATTAGAAAAATCATTATGTTGCTGTCAGAATGTAAGGCGTCTGGATATGAGAGTATTTTTAATAGAGAATTACAATTTTGTGGCGACTTGCAGGGCTCTTTCAGTTGTCCTTGTAATTAATGGTTCCTAATATCGTAAGTATGCAATAATTACATCCACTTAGAAAAATTGACAATAAATGAATAGCCACTAATAATAGACTACTGTCAGAGCAATAAAATAAATGAGTAAGTTGTCTGTTGGCATCATCTCTGATCCTCCATGCCCTTTGAGTGTGTCAACCATCAAATTGAGAATCAAGCAAGGTGGCGCAGGGATTAGATCCCTGGACTTCCATTTTGGAGGATGGTGCTTAAAATCTCCATCCAGCCATTATGATTTAGTTTTTTTATTATTTCCCTAAACTGCTTAAGGCAAATGTTGGAATGTTTCCTTTGAAAAATATATGGCCAATATCCTTCCTTCCATCTTCAATGCAAGCTTGCACATCTTCTCTGGTGACCTAGTAGCCCACAGGACATTAAACCCATAACTTTCTTACTTTCTTTCCTCTTCTCGTCTGCTTGAAAAACTAAGATTCTGTTGTATTCTTGGTGTTGCCCTTGCATACAGGAAGTTATTCTTTTGTAGGAGAAAAACTGGCTCACATAAGCATGCTTCAGCACACAAGTATAACTAAACACATAAACGTCTGAAATCTGGGCCCTTCTCACTGTCATCTCACACCTTGCATGTCACAATTGATGCTACCTCCCTCTATAGTCCATATTACCATCCATTTACGTGGTCTGTCTGCTGCTGGACATTTCCTCAATCAGTGCCCACCTGATTCAAACCCTACGAAATACTTCTTGCTCGCTTTAATCAACTTTATACTTACCAACAATTACTTTACCAGTGAGAGACATGGGAACCAGGATGGTTCCTTCCTATGCCAACCTTTCCATGGGTCACTTAGAGGGGACTGTAAGCACCTGGTTTGGTTTAAATACATTGATGACGACTTTGTCATATGGACTCGGGGTGAGACTGGTCCATTAAAGTTCTCTAAATAAATTCTCCCAATTAAGTTTAACATGATCCTATTCTAAATCCCATGCCACTTTCCTTAATGTTGACCTCTTCCTCACTGAAGGTCAGCTTCACATTTCAGTTCACATTAAACATACTAGGAAAATGACATTACCTACATTTTGACAGTTGCCATCCTTTCCATGTCAAACGTTTCCTCCCATACAGCACTGACAGTCAAGGCAAACATATTTGTTCAGATGCAGACTCTTTACAGCAATACACCATCATTTTCACCTCAGCTTTCACTGGATGTAATTACCACACCAGCCTAGTTCAAAAGCAGTTTTCCCGGGCCATCACATCCAGTCCTGTTACTTCTGATCCCTCCAAAAAACAAATTAAGAATACATCTCTTGTCACATGATATTATCCAGGTCTTGGGTGTATTAATCACCTACTTCAACAAGGCTATGACTTCCTAAAATCATGCCCTGAAATGAGATCCGTTCTGTCCGACATTTTGCCCACTACACCTAAAACAGCTTTTCATCGCCCTCCCAATCTCTGCAGTATCCCTGTCAAACCTTTTGCTCCTTGTGCACCCATTTCCCTACTGTATGGCTCCTAACACTGTTACCATTTGTGCTGTAACACTTGCCCTATACACCCTCCTACCACCACCTATGCCAGCTTTATAACTGAAAAAAACATATATTATCAGAAGGACAGCCACCTGTGAATGACACCTATTGTGTACCAGCTGTTATGTAGACATTGCTCAGCCTTTCACATTAGCATGACTACCACTAAGTTATCAGCTAGGATGAATGGCATTCTACTAGAGGGTGTATACTGGCAACACACAATATCCTATTGCAGAACATGCTCTACATTGACATCGTGACTTGGTGCCTATTTCACCACACGTGCCATCTGTATTGTTTCCCCAGACATCAGTTTTTCATGAACGAGCAGGTGGGAATTGGCTTTCATGCCCTTGGTTCTTGCCACTGACTTGGCCTTAATTTACATTAATTTATTTGGTCTCAGCAGTTCTTGACAGTTACTGCTACTTTTTTCACACTCTTAGTTTTCGATATCTTTTATTTTTTGACCTGTCTATTTTTTCCCATCCTCGACTTCTACCACATAAAATGCACTTTGCTTTCCCCTCTTATTAATTCATGCATTATGTTTTATCAGTAATCTCTGTTTGCGTATTACCCTATCTTCCACCTATGAATTCTCATGTTTTCAAATCTCATCCGTCACAGTCCCCAACCATCAGTCTTTCCTTCTCATCCTGTCTTATAAGTCTCTCCCAATCCAGGGTTCTGGGTGATTTTTTTCTGAACCCTCCCCATTGGCTACACCGCACCAGTCCTCCTCCACCCACCCCTCTATTTTCCCCTTCTGCCAGAAGAAGAAGAAGAGGCAGCCACTGGCTCCGAAAGCTTGTAAGTTTCAGCTTCTTCGTGTGTGTTCTCGTGCTGCCTCTTGGTGTATAGAGTTTTTTTGTCTATCCAGTTCATTATATTTCCAAAAATTGATTATTTTCATTAATGCATTTGTCTGTGTGACCATCTTTCCTTCTCATGTAACCCACTCGTCTGTTTGCTGTCATCTTATTCAAACTGTCATCTGTTTTCAACCTTATGTGCTAGTTCGCTTGCTTATTTATCTGTATGACCTATATTATCCTACATATTTCCCCTACATCTTTTCTAGTACTTACTTCTGTGCACTTAGATGGGTCCATTGTTATTAACAAATTTGCGTGTAACTTCGTTTACAGTTTGCCCTGTAAGGCCGTCTCCCAATTGTCATTTGCCGGTTTATTTGCAAATTTGATGGCAATTTTCTCCCCACCTCCGCTTACCTTGCTTCTGTGCAGTTCTTTCATGTTTTCATGCATTTGTTTTTGCCAAACCATATTGATCAATGTTTACTGCTGTGTCCTGCATTATCTCATTTGCCAAACTCTTCCCATTTCGTACACCTCACCAGTCCTTTTCTTTCACCTCTCTTCCTTCCCCTTCAGCCATTTTGCCTGAAGGAGGAGCCACTGGCTCCAAAAGCTTGCAAGTTTCAATATCTTTATGTGTGTGTTCTCTTGCAGCCACTTGGTGAGTAGGTTTTTAATCTATCCAGTTACATTATATTTTCTGAACTTAAAATGTTGGTTATCTTTAGGTATGATTCTGGGTTCAGATCAGGCCAGTTCAAAATACATTAAAGGACTACTAAAAAATTTCATTGTTTGCTTATGATACAAGAATATTGAACAAGAGGCTAATTCCATCTTTTCAGAGATGACCAGTATGATAGCTGTTTTGGTTCATGACAAACCAGTTTGTCTTAATTGCACAAAACTCCTACCATATATAAAACAAATAAAAATAATTTACAAGATCTAACATTGACATTACTGCTTCTGCACAAATTAAATAGTGTGTGTAACATTTTTTGGTGGTGTTCTGCTGGTCACACACCTATCTTTAATGTACTGTGTGTCATCAGGTCATATTACATATTTCATCATCTGCCTCTTACCCATCTAATAAATACTGTTATAAAACTTGCTCCTCCCATCATTCTATGATTGCCTTTTCTGAGGGAAGACTGTATGCAAAAATCATTGTGTGCATTTCAAACACTGCATATCTTACTGTGTAATAATTACCACCATAAAACTTGCCATACTTACATGACTAGACATGCACTGCACAGCATTACTTACTACTCCAGTCAGTCACAAATCTGAATCTTAATAGAAACATATATTCCCAGAAACATAAATTTTATTACAGCCAACAGTATCATGAACTCCTCTCCTCACCTTCCAAATGTACTTTTCATTATTCCCACCTGGATACCGAGCGAGGTGGCGCAGTGGTAAGACACTGGACTCGCATTCGGGAGGACGACGGTTCAATACCGCGTCCGGCCATCCTGATTTAGGTTTTCCGTGATTTCCCTAAATCACTCCAGGCAAATGCCGGGATGGTTCCCCTGAAAGGGCACGGCCGACTTCCATCCCCATCCTTCCCTAATCCGATGAGACCGATGACCACGCTGTCTGGTCTCCTTCCCCAAAACCAACCAACCCACCTGGATATGCTCCTTTCTTCCTTTCCAATTAGTGCTTCCTGTTTCTCAGTTACTGAGCCTCATAGCCACCACAAACATGTTACATATTTTTTCTTACATTCTCATCTTACTTGGCTCTTTTATTCTACACTTTGTGTGTGTATCAACTTTACTGCTAAAACTGATACTGTCCTAAGACATATTGGTGTAATTGCTTTTACAGATTCTGAAATGATTCCTATCTCTATGTATTACTGAGTGATGTGAATCTTTGTGATGTTTGGTTTGTGGGGTGGTCATCAGTGCCCATACAAAGTCCCAATTTTTTTTACACAACCCAATATAGCCACTGTCACGGATGATGATGATGATGATGATGATGATGATGAAAGGATGAGGACAACACCAACACCCAGTCCCTGAGGCAGCAATGCTAGCCACTAGACCACAAGCTGCGGATGTAAATCTTCATGGTGGAAGAATTTTCTTTACCTTGCAAGGGTAAAAGAAAGGGTGGTATACAGTTTGCGATCATGAGACTGTGAATAAAACTACAAAGTTAAATCTGAAACCCATCTGCACTGACTTAAGATGTGAAGGGTGTACGGCATTGTCAAAAGCAATGGCAATGGCAGTTCGTATGTCAGGTGGAGGCGGTACATTCAGAGGTCTCTCTGGTGTTACTTGAGAAGAGTAGACTGTATGACAGCAGTTGCTCTCTCTCATGCACAACAGCACATGCACAACATTGCACTGTATCAGCATTTGTCACAGACACTCTCACAGTGTCAGAAATTGTGTTAGCAGTTTATTAGAGGTCAGCTGAATGCAATGGAAAGTCACATTCACTAGGACCTGGAGCAGTACAGCAACACATTGTCTCAAATACTAATAATCTGAGTACAGGATGCGTGTGACAAGTAAAACTGTGGATCTTCTAAAGCACATCTTACTGTTAATTCTGTCATATATTGATGACATGACGACTCGTACATTGTTATGCTTAAGGCTATTTAGAGCCATCAAGGTCACTCCAGGTAGGAAATCAGAGACAATGCAGAGAACAGGCAAAAATGGTAGTGTTTAGATTACCGGAAATAAATAGAAATACTACAGCCGTACAAATCACAGACGCTGTATGCAGCTGTCCCAGGGGAGAAGTTTCACTCCAGAGAATTAACTGGGAACTCCATCTGCCGCCTAGCTGCTGTCATAAGGTGTCACTGTAGAAGGTGGCCACAAAAAGGCACATCTTAGCAGAAGCAGCAAGCTTGATACTTGCTCCTGAGAACTGCATCAGTGGGTTTACACAGGTTAGAGTGCTACTACAGCAGTCCCCACCCACAGATGGGCAGAGGGCAGGGCCAAGTGGCGTAAAATACTGTTGTTGCTGGCCATAATTGGAGTGGCAGTGACGTTTAGCTTTCAGCTGAACACATTTGATACCAAACTTGGACTTTATTAATGTAAAATCCAGAAGCATCCCTACCTACCGATTAGTGGTAGGGGTTTGGCCAGAGGTGCAGAACGACTCACCAGATTGCAGGTGCACTGGTGGATCGACTATAGGAAGGGAGAAATGATGCATTCCCACCATTCTTTAAAACTACATGTTGTATTCAGAGGAAGTTCTCAGTCAGATCGCCGGAGTGCCGACTCCGTGTCACTCGTGCCCAGCCTCGGCAAGCTCCGACATATCTGTTTTTCTCACTTGGAGTGCTGCCCTCAAGTTTGTACTTAACATGCTACTAGTCTTCACTACTTCTGTTAACACCTCTCCCAATGGCTTCAGACACTGCCTTCTGTTGTGCAACCAGTTGCTTCGTTTACTTTTTCTAATGCTTACAATTAGTCTCCAGTGTAATAGTTAGCCTGATCACAAATAGTGTTAGTCAGACCCCTGAATTCCATGAGTCTCCTGCTGCAAGCATCCTGTCGAGTCCCAAAATCCATGTCTCTCGTAGATGCCTTGTGACAGTGTTTGGTGCTGATCCAAGTCATCAACCTGTCTTCACTGGGAATTTGTCTTTCTGCATTTGCTCCTCCACTGCTCGGAAACTGCAGACTGTTAGTTAGGTTTAAGTAGTTCTAAGTCTAGGGATCTGATGACCTCAGATGTTACGTCCCATAGTGCTCAGAACCATTCTGCCTTTTAGGGGCAGTTTCCCACTCTGTAGGCAAGAAGTGCTTTGAACCTCTGTCCGCCCCCTTTTTAGAAGACCATTGACAGAATGAGGGTGACTTCTTATCCTCTAATCTAAATCTGAAACAAGTTTGAGTCCAGTGACTATTGAATGCAAGTACAGTGCTTAACTGCACCACCTTATTCAGTGATTTTTGTTAGTACTGAAACAACCACATATGCCATACACATTAGAATACAAGTTACAAAGCAACCATTAGTTATAGTCACCTGAATAAAAGCATACTGATATAGTTTAACCCACTAACTATAAGTGTTTACAGTTACTGTCATTTTCATTTGCAGTTTGTCATTGGCTTGACATACAATAAAGTAAATAAAAAACAAACACTATGCAAGTACAAGTCAGAACAGTAAGTAGGCAATAGATGAAAATGTTATATAATAAAAGGTTTGCCACATTGCCAGGCTTGAAAGCTGTAGCCTCGATATTCTCTTCAGTACAAACAGCAGCATACAGGGACACAATTTATTATTGTCAGGGAGCACTGAACTGTGTGCAGTGACTCTTCATGGCAAACAAGTCAAAAATAAATATATGTGGACAGGTATGTTCTGTGTGTGGTATATGTTATCTAAGATATTAACATGAATGTTTGGAAGACAAGAGAGGTAATACTAGTCTGTCTTTATTCTGTTTACATGGACTATAACCAGTGCCAGATTAGCCATAGTTAGTGCATGCTATGGGCTGCATGCCTGTCAAGTTAGATATTAATGGTATTCTACCTATGATCCAATGGAAAGATGATGGTGCCAAAATCTGCAGTGAGTAGTAACAATTTTAGTTCATTTGTAAAAATGAGTGCTGGTCACGACATTGCAAAATTTACAGGAAGATGATGTCCAAGTTCATCATTATAAACGATCGATTAGAATAGGGTTCTACTCGTTACCAATAAGAAAGTAATTAATAAATAACGTATTTGTTTTAGTAACTCTACTATTAGTTTTTTTTCCTTTCTACAGAGTATTTACTTTTTTTACAGACCCTTACATTTGATACGAGTCTTCTAGAGTAAGGGTTGCTTTATTTGTTGGTGGGTTGTTGTATAACGTGTTGTAGTTTCACGATTCTGTGTTCGTTTTGTGTTGTCATTACTTTGCCAGTCACTGTGGACAAATAAGGCAAGCTTATTTGTTTTGTTTATCTATGTTTAAAAAAAAGTTAGGTTTTATATGCCACATATGTAAGTGTGTATCAATTATTGGCATTTGATGTGATAATGGCAATTTATCATTATAACTTGTCTACTTCTGAATACAGTAAAGATTTATTTGCCACTGAGACAAGGATAGGCATTGATTTTTTGAAACCACACATACAGTGTTGTAGGATTTGGTGCCAGGTTTCACATCGTGCAGCCATCCAACCTGGTAGACCTTTGTTTGTGAAAATGTGACAAAATGTGTCCATAACATAATGGCTAAGGCTCTAGGCTCATAAGCTAGAGGTTGTGTGTTCAATTCCTACATAATGGTATTTTTTAAATCTTAACTGAAAGAAAATTTTTAATCCTTGAATGTTTCATTTCAGTCAGTGTGCTTACTTTATTATTTTGCAAAAATTTCATGAAGTGAATTTGTATTAAAAAATGTGATTGCAGTAAGGTAGCGTTAACATTTTCTCATGGTGCACAAAGAATTTATGTTTTAAATGTTCGTGTGATGATAACCATCCAATGAAATGCACATATCATTTTGGGACTAAAGCATGGAAAAATACTCTGAGGTAACAAAAATCATGGGATAATGATATGCACATATACCAATGGTGGTAGTATTGCATACACAAGGTATAAAAGGTCTGTGGATTGGCGAAGCCGTCATTTGTACTCAGGTGCTTCATGTGAAAAGGTTTCCAATGTGATTATGGCTGTACGAAAGGAATTAACTGAAGTTGAACGTGGAATGGTAGTTGGAGCTTGAAGTATGGGGCATTCCATTTTGGAAATTGTTAGGGAATTCAATATTCTGAGATCCACAGCATCAAGAGTATTCTGAGATTACCAGACTGCAGTCATTAGCTACCACCATGGGAAACACAGTGGCTGATGGTTTTCACTTAATGACCAAGAGCAGCGACAGTTGAGTAGAGTTGTCAGTGCAAACAGACAAGCAGCACTAGGTGAAATAACCACAGAAATCAATGTTCGACATATGACAGTACTCGTTATGTCAGTGCAGTGAAATTTGACATTAATAGTCTGTGGAAGCAGATGAGTGCCGCGAATACCTTTGCTAACAGCAAGACATCACGTGCAATGCCTCTGCTTGTGACATAGACAACTGGAGAATCTTTGCGTGGTCAAATGAGTGTCGATTTCAGTTGGTCGTATTTGTAATGAACTTTATGAAACTTCCGTGTGACATTTCTACCATAGTAGATGATTGCCAAAAGCATATGTTGTGTACCTTGATGCAACTGTTTCCCCTTGCACCACCCATCACCCCACGAAAGTTTATTTACTTCTTCTTCTTTTCCCTTATACCCCTCTGGACAAGACTTACTGAAACTTTTACAGATTCTAAATAGTGTGTTTCATCTGTGTTTAATTGATAGACCGGTAATTTTTTAAACTTCAAGTATTACAAAAGATTAATAAAAGTACAATAATTATAATGACATAAACAAAGACTTTAAACGAAAAAAGAATAAAAGGAAGAAAAAGTTTGAGCAAAATAAAAAACTGCTTACTTTAATCCGACCCAATCAGAATGGGCAGATTTTGAAATTCAGACTTGAATGCTAATACTGCATTCTTCTGAAGCCTAATTGTTCAGAAGTCGGGACACGTTACTAATTTTAAACTCTCTTCCTTAAGTGAACATCTAATTACTAACAGCATTAAGATCCTAATGCTACCCCCATCTATACAGCCCTTTTTTCACATAGCACCAAAGTCTTCCACAGCCAGCACTAGTTAATCCATTTGCAAATTACAATCAACTTACATCAAATATGAGATATCACATTCAACAAAAATAAGTTGATTCATTTACGTAAATATCTGTTTAGATCATGGTGGGCATACAACCCCTTAATGTTATTGGTTCTTGGGTATGCCACGAAAACACTGAACATAATGGCAATGATGGCTGTAGAATTATTATAGTGGTAATGTACAATTTTATCTCCGCAATGTAAGATGAGATTATTTGATTACAATATGATGATTAAAATGACATGGGTAATGATTAGAAATGAAATAAATAAATAATTATTTTTAAAACCAAATTACATGGATAAAATTAAAGACCACAGTCATTTTTATTAAGATTATTAAAAAAATTAACAAACCACTGGAACTAATACCACAATCTGCAGTTTACAATCCTAGAGCTTTGCTCATTTTTTGGAGTGTAACTTCATTGGGCATGTGTAAAACTTCAATGTTGTGACACCTGCATCACACACAAGGTTGGTCACATAACTATTAAACACAAAAATGGCAGTTGTGCATGAACCACATAAGATAAATACAGGCTATCATGGAATGATATATAGACCTCTTTAAGATCTACAATTTGGTACCGTGTATAATTTAGTATCCAAGGGAACACAACAATAAGATGTATCAATGTGAATGAATGGATTTGGGGAACATTTTGCCACCTGTGCACTACTTCACAATATACTGCCTAAACCCTAACAGCTACATCAAAATAATGTAATACTAAAATGTAGATCCCAAAGATATGTACATCAAACACTATGATGGCATATGTCTACTTTATACGCTTCACCCACAATTGCCAGGTTAGTATTTTGTGTTCACTGCACACAGCAACATCAAATGAGGCAAATAGTGGTGATTGTGGATACTGTAAAATATAAACAGATATATAAAATATTATATACAACAGACTTGATTGCATAAAAACATTTTTATTCATAAGTGTGATGGTCGTCAACATCAGTGGGTGGTATGTACTGTTCCTGCTCTGTGCCATTGCCTCCACACATCATCACAGGAGTATGGTTTGAAGGCATCCACATCAGATTGAAAACAGCCACTGCTTAGAAATAAAAGTATTTTTTTGTGATCAAGACTGGTCTACACGGTACTTCATTACTGTTCATTGTGATTGCTACTATACCCAATATAAACAAATGTTATCATGGTGTTTTGTGTATGGTAAATGTTTTTGAGTACATGTCAACAGACATTGCTCCACTAGAACACTACAGAGTGAGTTTATTTTCACACAGAAAAAAAAATTCTGAAAGGTTTTCTTTTTGATCGTTTAAAAAATTACTGACACTTGTTCTCTTAACTTCAAGTGCTTTGTTTCACTGTCGAGAACTTTGTTGACGTGTAACTTTTACTGACTGGGCATAAGTACTTTCTTCACAAGGGTGATGTTCACTGAATGTAATTTTTGGGTAGTTTTGTCACAGTACATTGCTGATTCAGAATGAATGAGCACAGGTGTCCATGCAAGTGTTGCTGCATCCACTTTTGACTGGGTGTGGCTATTCTCCACTCCAGTTTTGAGGCTACAAAGGAGGGACCATCGGAGTGCACAGCTAAAGGCTGTGAAACCTGATTTCGGAAAGTTGATTTCACCCCTTCAGTCCTCCCCTGTGAGAACTTATTTGCTCTTCCATTTGAGGCAACCAACTGGCATTGGCTTCAGTACAAAATGGATAAAAATTATAATACCGAAGTGTAAAGCCATCAAATTAAATAGCAGACTTCCATATTACTTTTATTTTGCCTTCTATGCAGATCAAGGAAGCTAACATGAGCAGCAGACCTAGAGATACAGGCGAACGTTATGCATCTGGAAATGCAAAGCATAAAGCAAAAGATGAAAAGGAAAAAGAAAGCTTGTTATATCAAAAATACATAAGCTATCTGTGTTTTATAACGTTCAGCATGATGTTGATCGGTCTAAAGAAACTGAAACCAAAAACTGAAGTGGCAACTCATCGTCCAGATGATGGTGGTAGGTCCACTATAAAATATTTATTAGAATCTGCAAGTCTCTCCAATGTAGCTAAAAGTGATGCTGTAGTCATATGGACAGCAAGTCCTCCCAATTCAGCCACATTGTCTAACAACTGGAGAGAAGTTAAAAGCATTGCAAGCCCTCCAGCTCCGCTACAAGACAAAAACGAAATGAAAGAAAATTGTACTCCAATGATATTGGTGTATAACCTAGCAACTTTGATCAAGGTTATTGCATTGCGAATGGCAACATATGAACACTAATTTTTTGTCTTCAAAGAAAATATATGCAAAGAAAATAAATCACAATTCAGTCAAAAGCCATTTTCCACATACACATAAACTAACAAATAAACGAAATGTAAGAGATTGTCTGTGTTATTTAGAATGTAATGGGGAAGTTTTCTGTTTTGTTTGCAAAGTTGCAGATTCAGATGGATTGTCAAGGTCTATGAAAGATGGGTTACATAAGTGAAAGAACATGAATATGTTATTGAAAAGGCATGAAGAAAGCAATTCACATTGGTAAGCCATAATTTCATTGTTACTTCGCAAAAACAAGGACGCACATGTCAATTCTCAACTTGTAAACCAAACTGAGACCAAACAAAAACATTGGCACCCACTGTTAGAACACATTACTACATTTTCAACTTTTTTTTTTTACCAGAATGTCTTGCATTTCAGGGGTGATGTAATTGTTGCATCACCTCATAACAGAAATTACTTATGTTTATTAGAATTAACATTAACATTTGATATTTTTCTTGGGAAACATATTCATGCAAATAAAGGAAAGCAACATCTACTGTATTTGTTAAAAACCACATGCGAGGAATTTATCCATCTAATTGCATCAAGCATACAGGATTATATTATTTGCAAAATTAAGAGCTGCAAATATTATTTTGTTTCACTGGCTTCTGCTCCAGGTATATCATGTATCATTAGGGAAAGCTCGGCCCGAAACGTGAATAACCAATAGTATTTCAGGATAATGAGAGCCAATGAGATTGCTTCATTTTGGATGAGCTTGACAAGTGACTAATATCAGGAGATGCAAGGCCTGCATCTGGTGTTTGGCTGAAATTGGAAAGTGGCCCGTGATGCCCCTCCGTTTGGTTGAACTTGGAAATTGGTTGTGAAGGATACTTTAGAAGTTTGCACCTGCAAAACAGAAAAGATATTTATAATATCAGAAAAGAATACAGGATGAATGATTCCTCAACATGTGAAAATAATGTCGTCAGTGTGCATCTTTGGGTCCAGCAGCGGAAGCTTCTGTAACTTTTCACAAAGCCCAGGGGGGGAGAATGAAACATTAGATAGTAATGGTTTTATGCTGGTGCTAATGGCACCATTTCAAATAGAAATGGCCAGAACCTACATGCCAAATAAAGTCTTGACTGACAGTACTCATGGTAATAACAAATACAGTCTCCATTTAAACGCTTTAGAGTAGGGTTACTGTGACATTTTGCTGAAGTACACATACTAATGTGATTTCAATGGAGGTTTTCACACAGGCAATGCAGAAATGAGTCAGGCCCTTAAAAACACAGGTTAAAAAGTGATTTTTTATCTGTCAAACTTTCATGCATTCTCTTTCTTGAAGTATAATGTGCTATAATTGTATTTTAGTTTACTTACTAGTGTTCATGTCTGACAATTATCTGATGCACTACAATGCTTGGTGTACAGTAATGGGCCAGTGTAATAATAAATTGTTGTGCACTTGGCATGTCGACCAAGCTTGGAGATGGAGCTTGAGGAACAAAGTTGAAGAGAATATGATTAAACATAACCTGTACAAAGCGTTGAAGACTTAACACATTGAAACTAAAAAAGATAAATTTTGTCTGATGCTACAAAGTTTTGTAAGGTAGTGTGCAGAAGATCACAAGACACAAGAGTTCAGTGGCTATTTTAGGAAAGAGTCTGCTACAAGGTCAGAAATGTAGGCCTACTGCTACCAAGCAGGGATAGGGCTGAATACAAACAAGCATTTGGAGGTGCTTCAAAAAACTCTCAAACATTGTTATTTTTCTGGAAAAGTCAATAATAGATGTGACATATGTGTTCGGGCCCTGATCCGTCACTCAAGGGACTTCCTGTTTGAGAGGGCCACAAGGTTAGCCAAGAGAGGATTGGCATCTGGCCACATTGCCAGATTAATTCAGAGCTATAAACAGAGAGTGAGTATGAAGGAGGAAAGCATTACCTCTATTGCAGATGATAAGTGGGAGGTGATACTGAACGGCCCTTCATATATTGTGATCACTGCAGACAGTACATGTGCTGGGTGTCCTCTATCCTGTCCAACACACAAGGTATGTTTACTTGTTTTCAAAATTATATTTTGTGACTGCCTGCCAGTAGAATCCTACTTCTTCTTTCTTATAGGTATTTGTACACAGGTATATTCGCTCCTGCATAGATTTTAAGGTGAAGAGCAACTTGTGTAAACATGTCCATAAAGTTGCACTGCACCATGGAAACACTGTGGGCCCCTGACAAGACAAGATAACTCTAAAGGAGGCACTGCAGATGATAATGGAAGTGGTAGCACCACAGCCATCCTCTGTTGCCACCACTTTGATCTGGCATGCTGCATTATTCGAGAAAAGTGCAATGTTCCAAGCATTTGCAGTATATGTTAGTGATGAAGATGCATCTTTTGTTGTGGCAACACAATATAAACTCATACAGCCAACTAGTGCAGCCATTTCTTCACACAAAGAGAACTTGGCTGTTCAAGTAGCAACTATTTCCCTTTTTCCAGTCACTGCGTCGAGAGTTTCTGCAAGCAAGAAGTGTAAGAGACAGAGAGATTTCTACTCAGTAAAAAAAGAAAGAAAGAAACAGTAAACAAGGTGGTAATTTGTCAGCACTGACACCTTCAGAAATTGTTGCAACTGAGGAAGGGCTCTTGCATTATGAAAATATTAGCACAGCAAGTGACCATACTTGCCTTTAATTTTAGCTTTTTTGCAATGGTCTAATGTGATACAGAATCAGAAGTTTTGTTAAGTATATTAGTGTATCACAGGTGGTGACTCTCCTCTCATAACCATTATGATTTTCAGTTAACAGGGTTCCAGCAGCTTTTATGTTTGGTCTAAATACAAACTGTCTTCCATTTAGTAGTTATTCTAAAACTGTATGTAAATCTGTATATGTATGCAGCTCTCTGATGTTGGATATTGTAGGGACAACTGATAGTGGTCTATAGTAAGCTAGTATGTCTCTGTCACCCTCTATGTTTACTGGAAGTGTAACTGTAATTTTAAGGCATTCAGAGGAAGTATAATCATCATGGCTTTAATTTACAAGGTATAGAACAGGGACATTCAGATTTCCTGAATTATTCATTTTAGAACATACTTAACTACCTGCAGTGCCTGGCATTGCCCAGGATGTTTAATATCTACCACACAAAGTAATTGGTTCTGTTCCTTGTTGATACTCAAAGTGAATGGTAGCCATGTGAGAAACTGCAGTCGCTTTACATCGAAGGGCATGTCTGAATCACTGGCTGTCAATGGAAAGCAATGAATGAATATTCTTTCCCTGTTTGAAAAGATGATTAGTTGCACCATCTGTTGTTACATTTTGCAATAAGTATCTCATTGTGTTTTTGATGAATTTGTCTTCTATTGTTTCAGCTCAGTTTTCACTGCTCCATGTAGGACTGTGTTTGAGCACAGCTCAAACTGTTCAAACAGGGATGAGATAACTTAGACCTATGATGAAATTGTGAAGATAATTTCTGAACCAGTAATTGCTAACAACAAGGGACTGTATAAATTTATAGACAATTAGTTAACAATTTTGGAGAATTCACATGATGTCCCACATGTGACAGTGGCCAATTAATTACTTCTTCCAGATTGTTCACTCTATAAAATTATTATTATATGTTGAATATGTAGATAATATTATGTAGTTTTAACAAAAAATTTTACTACAGTAAAATGTTATTAGGTTCACAGAGTTTTTAAACTACAAACGAGAAAAAAATTTCCATGTCCAATGACCAAGTCCCACACATGACAGCTGAATTTCCTTCAGTATTTCATATACCAACATACATTCCAAAAATTAATTCCTATAAGTAACAGAGTTCTTTCTAGACAATTTTCAGTGGCACATTAGTTGGTTGTTACATTATATTTTTAAGGCAGAATAATAAAAATGTACCAATAAAAAGTGTGCAAATGTCTCACTGTTGACTGTAGAATGCTCCTATATGACGTGGCATTATTTTTTGGGTAACACAAGCAAAATGACTGCAGTACTAAAATTACAAAAATCAATTGTTAGAAATATGTAATACAAAACCAAAAGAATCCCATCAGCTACTGTTAATATATTTAAAAATATTAAGTGTCCCATGTTTCTACGTTTATGGCCTGATAATTTTTGTGGCCGTGTACAGATACCCCAACATCAATACAGCACAAGGTACTGGTTTTCAGCACCTTAAAGTGAACCATAGTCTGAACTTCATACATACAAAAGATTGTTCTGTCAGAATGTAGCAGTACGTCAGAGGTGCCAACCCACGAGAGGGCAGAAAGGCTGAACATTTCGCAGGTTACCTAGCTGAGTCTATGTTCCATTGAGCACATTGCCAGAAAGAAATATTTCCATCACCTTTTTGTTGATGTGGGTAAATTTTACCCACCCTATGGAATTGTAATGCAATAATCCTTTCAAAAAATGTTGCAAGCGCGACTGGCGACTATTATTCTGTGCCTTTTGGGGAAACGATGCCTTCAGTTTCCTCAGCATTACTGTCTGTTACAGCATCACTTTGCTTGGTACTGTACATTTTGTACATTACATTGGAATATCTACTTTAGTTGTGTTTCATTCTTAAAATTTTTTCATCTGTGTGTTCGCACATTGAAAATGTGATGATATGATTGACTGATTATGTAACTTGTAATGTGCTCTCATTCTGTGTTCTGATTGGCTAAGATCACACGTCCTGTGACCACAATGTGTAACAAAAGCACATTGTACAGTGCAATCTCGATTTCACAGTTTCCACATTTATCGTACTTTATTTAGTGGATTTCATACTTATATTTGCTTATTTCACAAATATGTACAGGGTTCCCACAAGTTTCTCCAAGTGAAATTCCCGGAGATTTCTCTTATTTCCAAGCAAGTTTTACAATTTTTCCTGACAAATTTTGAGAGCTCAAGGGTAAGTTAAGACGTAAGTTGAGAATCTGTCTTTGCAGCTGCAGTACAAGAAACAATAGTGCAAGCGAGGAAATGTCTTAAAAAAACTTGCAAGCACATGGCGTTTCCTTATGTTAGCAAAGGTCTTGAATACTAACATCAACATCTTTTGTAATGAACTGCTTTAGATGGAGACAGCAAGTCAAATGGTATGTGTGTTTCATTAAGACCACAGATGTTATTTTTATTTCAATAAAACAAAACACATTTGGTGAGAAAAATATGCATTTCCTTGGCATTGCAAGACAGATTTAAAATACCTTCACTGATTTCAGAAATAACCTCAGGAAAAAGTATGCCTCTTGAAAGAAGTGTATAAGGCAGGGAAGAATTGTGTAAACCTACAGTGTAGGTAACCGCCAGTAAAATGTTGGTTCTAGTATGTCTGCTACTGTCGTTTATTACCCACTGTGCTATGTCTATTATTTTATAGGTATCGTGCAATTTTTCTTTCGAGAAATGTATACGAACCACCAACAGCTGATACAATTTTCTTCTTCTTATCGTCCCTACTGTCTAACATATAAATTATTTTTGAAGTGCCAAACAAGAACAAATAAAATGTCTATAAAACGCCACACTGTACAAAGTACTTGTAGTGAGACAGTCGCAATTCCTGAAATCCATCGCCCATGTCCTCTGGCCTGCTGAGGAGCTCCGCAGTCCTGGGTCCGTGAATAAAACATGAAAATCCACTGCATTATATCACACACAGACCCGGCATGTGGGCAGATTGGTGAGACTAGATCCGACAGGCAGGGCCTGCACATCAGTGGGAACCGAATGGCTACAGATCGGCAGGCCTGATCCATTACAGATACCCACAGAAACAACCTGCAATTTTGGCCTGTTGCGGAAATCTACTTGAATGGCCAGCTATTCACAAGACACAGACAGCATGTTGATGAAATGAGACCACAGTGATCAACCCACACAACAGGTAACGTTCAAATACTCTGAGAATCAATAACAATGAATATAGGTAGCAACTCATCATAAAGATGATTGCTGAGCCACAGACAGGCACGTAGAAAAGACAATCACTCACAACTAAATTTTCAGCCATAGCTTTTGCCAGATAACAAGAGCACACACACACAGTCACTCGGACACAGCCATCTCCGACCACTATGTCTACAGTCTCTGAGAAACAGATCCAGATAAACCACTCCTTATGCCTCCCTGCCTCTTGTTGGCAGCTGCTAGGCTAATGATAAGAAGTGGTGGCAGCACTGACTGCAAGCTGGGGGAGTGGTAGTAATGGGAGAAGCAGTAGTAATGAGGGAGTAGGGAAGCAGCGAATGTACTCAGCTGCACCCCGCCAGTGATCAAGCGTGACACTTCAGTAAACAAACCATTTCATCTACTGAGACAGAAATAGATTTTTCCATTTTTTTTCCTGATTTCTCTGACTTGTTTAAAATTATCTGATTTCCAGAACCCGCAGCAACCCTGACATAGCTTCAAGGTTGCCATACATTAACAATCAATCCAAGAGACATCGTTTTTTTCTCGGTTTGTTGTGTTATAGTGCCTGAAAGTGTAATACTGATATATAAAAATTTGGATCTGTGGAAGGGTCCGATTCCACCTGTCTGCTTTGTCCCGTGACATCACTGAGGTGCGGTGTGTTAGAAAAGGACTGTTTTTGTGAAGGGCGTTGGACTCTAGGTTTGTTTGTTTGTTTGTTTCTAAATTGTCTGTGAGTGATGATAGTGCAGTATTGGACTTAGTGCTGTTACTCAGTGTTGTGGGAGTTTGTTTTTGGCAGTATGTTATCTCAGTGTCTTTAGTTGTTGGCTACTGATTTATTTTTGATTTTGAAATTGTTAGTTTGGTGCGTTTCCTAATTGTTTGAAGGTTATTTTTTATTTTTAGTACTGTCTGTGGATGTTAGAATGAAATATATTAGTCACTGATTTCTTACTGCTGTGGGTGACAATATGGCATATACAATTAAAGTTCATCAGTTATATGGCCACTGGGCAAAATGTGCGAAGTGTCACCAGTGCACGGTAATTACGAAACTGAGCCAAGTCTCTGCTTCTGAAACCAGGTGTGGGTGTATGTGGCAATGTTTTCAATGAGCGGTTTTTTTGGTTTTTTGGTGAGTGTGTGTGTGGGGGGGAGGGGGGGACGGTTCTGGTGGCAGGGGTGGTGCCTGGTATTATTGTTTTCCTTTGGGTTATGTAAGTCAAACGAAAAATACAGTTCCAGATCATTTGGTGGTTTTTGCCCGGTTTATTCTTGAGGATTTAGTACTTGTTATTTTTCAGTGTTGTTTGTTTTAGAATCATGACATTCTTATTATACATTTAGCTTGTCCCCACCCAAGACCCTCTACTTTCCACCCCATTAGCTCCATTTTATTGCCAAAGTTAAATATTTTGCACAGTTTATACCTTTGTGTGTGGGTGTATTTAGTGACTTTATGTTTGCCATATTGTATAAATGCTGGGAATAGGAGTGTCTACAATCTTGATGACGTCACAAGTCAAAGCAGAAGGGAGGAACCTGACACTTCCATATTGCAAAAATTCTACAGAAAACAAATGGTTCACAAGTTTTGTTAATTAAGTTTTGCAGTTTCTTGTCAAATAAATGACTGTTAATTATATTTTCATATTAATGCTATTGTTATATTTTTTTCTGTAATACACATCAATTGTAACTGCAGTGTTGACAAGTCTGCTGTACATTAAGCGCAAGTTTCTAGAATGAAACAAATTAAGGAATACTATTGCTACTACCATCCCACATTGACAAGATTTAATGTACAACTTATATGTTAACAGAGAATTAAGAAAAACAAACTCAAGTATTAAATTATTATGTTCAAGATATGAAAGATGTTTAATTTTAGATGCACACTATGAGGGTAAACGTTTGCTGCGTGAAAAACTAAGCAAATTAATTACAAGAAAGATCAAACTTTGGTAGCTTAATACATGAAAACAGTTCATTCTGGAGTGAAACTGATGTCCCTTTTTTTAATGTAAATAGGCTCTCAGTGTGCACACATGAAGGCAAAAGATTTACTGACAGCATCAAGAAAGATGAAAAATGTAAAATAATGTTCCAGAATGTCCATAACATTACTAAAAAAATAGAAAAAGTTGACAGAATTTTAGGAGACAGTAAACCACACATACATATTGTGCATGAACTTGGGTGCAAGAATGAGGAAGGTCATCGTTTTAATTTAAACAATTACAAAATTGGGAGTGCATATCAGGGAAAGATATGCAAGGGTGGTGGTGTAGGCTTTCATGTTAGAAATAACATTCATTGTGAGCACATTGAGTGGGTTGATAATCTTGCAATGGAGATAGCCTTTGAAGTAGCAGCAGTTAAAGAGAAGGTAGGCAAAAACAGCTTAATAATTATTGGCCTGTATAGATCACCAAATAGAGATGAAGAGGAATTCTTTTGCTGATTAGAAGAACTCCTAGATAAACTATCTACAAACAAAAAACAAGTTATAATAATAGGAAATGTAAACATAGACCCTTTAAGATCTAACATATCTTAGATATTCTGACTTGTTGCATTCCTGTAACCATATTAAAATAAATTAGGAACCAACTAGAATAACACCTAACTCACAATTCTGCCTTGACCATGTTATTACATATCTAGACAGGAAAGAAACAGTAGTAAGAACTGTTGAAACACAGCTCACGAACTGTAGAGCTCTATCCATGTAGATTAATAGACCACAACAAAGTTCTGCATAGTGACCTACTCACTTACAAAAGGATATTAATTATAACAAACTTAAGACAGAACTTGTACACAGAGACTGGCATAAGGTCAACAGATTGCATGATATTAATGAAAAGTGAGGCCTTTTCTATGAGATATTAACCATAATTTTAATTGGAAATGTCCTCTAGTAAAAAAAGAAAATTCCGCCAGAGACACACAAACTAAAAGCAAATATGAAAGACTTATACGTGCTGTTCCGAGGCACTAAATTGCAGTACTTCCTAACAAAGTACAAAAGCAGCAGCAAAGCTTACAGGGAATCCCCGAAGAGACTAAAAGCACACCATTATGCTCAACAGATAAGTAAATCCAATAATGTTAACAAAAAAGTCTGGCATGAACCAAATAACATGAACACAGAGAGAATCCAGACTGTAGCAACATAGCGGGTCAATAGAAGTGTTGTCTGTTTTGACTAGTGACATAATGGTGGTGTGGTGTGTTACGCCACTACGGAGCAGAATTTTTGAGTTGGTTGTATTTGTAGATGTTGTGTTTTTGTGTTTGATGGTGCCCTCTGGTGGTGTATGTGTATGTGCTAAGTTTTTTTTTTTTGTGGTTTTAGGGTGCACAACGTCAATGGTTATTAGCGCCCAGACTATGTTAAGAATGCACCGCGAGGCACAAGGTTAAAACAGCAACTAAAAGGAAAAACACGATAAAAGACAGACTGACAGGCAGAGGATTAAAAAAAAACAGCATAATCAAATGTCCTTAGAGAGGGTTGTCAAGTTGATAAAACGAAGAACGCGAGCAGCTGCTCGTGGGTCATCCGCTAAAATGGCATCTAGAGTACATGGCAGGCCAAGATCAAGACGCAGTGTGTTAAAATCCAGACAGGACGTTAAAATGTGGCGGACCGTCAGCAATTGCCCACATGGGCAGAACGGCGCCGGCGCAGCCGTCAGCAGATGGCGATGGCTGAACCGGCAGTGTCCAATTCGTAACAGGGCCAAAACGACCTCCTCCCGCCGAGAAGGGCGGGAGGAGGACGTCCAAGCCGCGAGAAGAGGTTTCAAGGCCCGAAGCTTGTTGTCCGGAAGTGCAGCCCAATCGGCATGCCACAGCGATAAAATGCGCCGACAAATGACCCTGCTACAATCTGACGAAGGGACACAACAAGAAGCTGTCCGAGGCTGGAGGACCGCAGCCTTGGCCGTGGCATCTGCAGCTTCGTTCCCAGGGATACCGACATGGCCAGGAACCCACATAAAGCTAACCGGAGAACCATCGTCCACCAGCTGCTGAAGAGAGCGTTGGATCCGGTGCACGAAAGGGTGAACTGGATACGGATCACTGAGGCTCTGGATGGCGCTCAGGGAATCGGAGCAGATGACATAAGCAGAATGTCGGTGGCGGCAGATGTAAAAAACAGCCTGGTAGAGGGCAAAGAGCTCAGCTGTGAAGACCGAACAATGGCCATGGAGCCGGTATTTGAAACTTTGTGCCCCGACAATAAAAGAACACCTGACCCCGTCATTGGTCTTAGAGCCATCTGTATAAATGAAGGTCATATTAATGAACTTCGAACGAAGTTCAACAAAACGGGAGTGGTATACCGAACCGGGGGTAACCTCCTTTGGGAGCGAGCTGAGGTCAAGGTGAACGCGAACCTGAGCCTGGAGCCAAGGTGGCGTGTGGCTCTCGCCCACTCGAAAGGTTGCAGGGAGTGAAAAATTAAGGTGTTGAAGGAGGCGACGAAAGCGAACTCCAAGGGGTAGCAGGGCAGAGACATACAACCCGTATTGACGGTCGAGAGAGTCGTCAAAAAGGAACGATAAGACGGGTGGTCGGGCATTGACAGTAGCCGACAGGCATACCGACAAAGCAGTATATCGCGCCGGTAGGTGAGTGGCAATTCACCAGCTTCAGCATGAAGACTCTCGACGGGACTAGTATAAAACGCTCCGATCGCAAGACGTAAACCCCGATGTTGTATGGAGTTGAGGCGGCATAAGATGGATGGCCGTGCAGAGGAGTATACGAAGCTCCCATAATCCAGCTTGGAGCGGACGATCAACTGATATAGGCGAAGTAGGACGGTTCGATCCGCTCCCCACGACATACCACTGAGAACACGGAGGACATTTAGAGAACGGGTACAACGGGCAGCCAAATATGACACATGTGGAGACCAGCTAAGTTTCCTGTCAAATGTAAGACCTAAAAATTTTGTTGTCTCCACGAATGGGAGAGCAACGGGACCGAGTCGTAAGGACGGTGGGAGAAACTCTTTGTAGCGCCAGAAGTTAATACAGACCGTCTTCTCGGCAGAAAAACGGAAGCCATTGGCGACACTCCAGGAGTAAAGACGGTCAAGAGAACGCTGAAGATAGCGCTCCAGGAAACATGTATGCTGCGCACTGCAATAGATGGTAAAATCGTCCACGAAAAGGGAGCCTGATACATCAGCTGGGAGGCAATCCATTATTGGATTGATCGCTATGGCGAAGAGAGCGACGCTCAAAACTGAGCCCTGTGGCACCCCATTCTCCTGGCGAAAGGTGTCTGACAGGACAGAACCCACACGTACCCTGAACTGTCGATCCATTAAAAAGGAACGAATAAAAAGATGGAGGCGACCGCGAAGGCCCCATGTATGCATGGTGCGGAGAATGCCCGCCCTCCAACAGATGTCGTAAGCCTTCTCCAAATCAAAGAACACAGCTGCGGTCGGGCGCTTCCGCAAGAAGTTATTCATAATGAAGGTCGACAAGGTAACCAGATGGTCAACAGCAGAGCGGCGCCTACGAAATCCACATTGTACATTGGTAAGTAGGCGTCGAGACTCGATCAGCCAAACCAAACGAGAGTTAAACATTCGCTCCATCACCTTACAGACACAGCTGGTAAGCGAGATGGGTCGATAACTGGAAGGCAAGTGCTTGTCCTTCCCCGGCTTAGGAATCGGGACAACAATAGACTCGCGCCAGCATGCGGGAACATGTCCCTCAATCCAGATGCGATTGTAAGTACGAAGAAGGAAACCTTTACCCGCAGGAGAAAGGTTCTTCAGCATCTGAATATGAATAGAGTCAGGCCCTGGAGCGGAGGACCGTGACCGGGCAAGTGCATTTTCGAGTTCCCGCATGGTGAATGGGGTATTATAACTTTCACGATTCGAGGAGCGGAAGTTAGGTGGCCTCGCCTCCTCTGCCTGTTTTCGGGGGAGGAAGGCAGGGTGGTAATGAGCGGAGCTCGAAACCTCTGCGAAAAAGCGGCCGAAGGCATTGGAGACACCCTCAGGGGCCACAAGGACGTCATTCGCGACCGTCAAGCCAGAAACTGGTGAGTGGACCTTAGTGCCAGATAGCCAGCGCAGGCTACCCCAGACAACAGAAGAAGGAGTAAAACTGTTGAAGGTGCCTGTGAAAGCAGCCCAGCTGGCTTTCTTGCTTTCTTTAATAATACGACGACACTGTGCACGTAATCGTTTATAATTGATACAATTCGCCACTGTAGGGTGGCGTTTAAAGGTGCCTAAAGCAGGTCGACGAGCACGTAAAGCGTCTCTACATGCTGCGGTCCACCAGGGGACCGGTACGGGATGTGGAGAAGAAGTAGGGTGAGAGATGGAATATTCAGCAGCAGTGAGAATGACTTCCGTGAGGTGTGCGACCTGACGATCCCAGCTTGTGAAGGTTTGATCCTGAAAGGTCGCCCTGGAAGAGAAGAGCCCCCAGTCTGGAGATGTTCCAACTAGATGAGCATGGAGAGGGGGTATGCTGCAGGAGATGGATAACACACGGGAAGTGGTCGCTCGAATATGTATCAGAAAGTGCATACCACTCAAACCGGCGTGCAAGTTGGGTAGTACATATAGAGAGGTCTAAATGGGAATAGGTGTGAGATGTGTCCGAAAGAAAAGTAGGGGCGCCAGTATTGAGGCAGACAAGATTGAGCTGGTTGGAAAGGTCTGCTAACAGGGAGCCCCTCGGGCAGGATGCTGGAGAGCCCCAAGGGGGATGGTGGGCATTGAAGTCTCCAGTTAACAAAAATGGTGCAGGTAGCTGAGCAATAATTTGCATCATGTCTGCCCTGGTAACGGCAGACGACAATGGAGTGTAAACGGTACAAATGGAAAATGTAAAACTGGGGAGAGTAATTCAGATGGCAACTGCCTGCAGGCCGGTGTGCAATGTGATGGGATCGTAGTAAATATCATCCCGGACCAGCAACATAACCCCTCCATGAGCCAGAATACCTACCACAGGGTGTAGGTCAAAACGCACAGAGGTGTAGTGTGCCAAGGCAATTTGATCGCATGGGCGTAGCTTCGTTTCCTGGAGGGCTACGACGAGCGGACGGTGCAAGCAGAGCAGCAACTTCAAGTCCTCTTGGTTGGAGCGAATGCTGCGAATATTCCAGTGAATAAGTGCCATCGTAAGAAGAAAAGGAAGATGAAAGAAGGGGTCACCTCGAAGGCCGCTGATGGCCTGGCTTCGAGCGAGCACTGCCGCCGCTATCAGTAGGCGGACAGTCATCGTCCATTGGTTCTATAGGTTCATCGGCCATCTTGGTAAGATGGCCGGGAGGGGGAGCTTCCTCCGCCAGTGAACGGCCAGATGTTCGGCTACCAGCGGTGCGGCCGGGCGAAACGGATGACGGCCTGGGGTGGCAACCGCTGGGTGGCGCAGGAGAAGAAATGCGCCGTGGCGGAGAAGGAGAACTGTGCTTCCTATGAGCCTTCTTGGAAGGTCGTTTGGTGGAAGTACTGGTCGATGGCTGAGAGGTCGAGGTACGTAGGAAGTCTGCACAGGACAGTTCCTTCTTGAAGGCCCGTGCATCTGACTTCTGGGTCTTCGTCTTAGCAGAAGCTGATGAAGGGGCTTGTGTCTGTGGGGTGATGAGAGGAAGGGGAGACGTCGACCGCGCGATCTTAGCACTGGCCAAACGGACGACCGTGGTGCTGAAGGTCAGATCGCATGTCTGGGTTGCCACCTCCCTGGTAGTCCAAGGAGAGGCGAGGACAGTACTGTATTTCCCCGCTGGGAGCAGCGTGGGCTTCCTACTAGCAAACAGCTTGCGAGCAGCCGAGGTGGACACTTTCTCTTTGACCCGAATTTCTTGGATACAGCGTTCTTCCTTAAAGATGGGACAGTCGCGAGAGTACGCTGCATGGTCACCCTGACAGTTCACACAACGAGGAGACAGAGGTGGACAGTCACCCTCATGAGCATCCCTGTCACAAGTGACACATTTAGCCGCATCGGAACAAGACTGGCGAGTGTGATTAAAACGCTGAAACTGATAGCAGCGCGTAGGTGTCGGGACATAGGGGCGAACAGAAATAATCTCGTAGCCCGCTTTGATGCGCGATGGCAGTTGAACACTATCAAAGGTCAAGAAAAGAGTCCGGGTCGGTACAAGGTCATTGTTGACCTTTTTCATGACCCTATGGACAGCCGTCACGCCCTGCTCAGCGAGGAAAGACTGAATCTCCTTGTCAGTCAAACCGTCGAGAGATCTAGTATAGACCACACCACGAGACGAATTCAAAGTTCGGTGAGCCTCCACCCGGACAGGGAACGTGTACAGGAGTGTGGCTCGAAGCAGTTTCTGTGCCTGAAAGGCGCTCTCAGTTTCTAGTAACAAGGTACCATTACGCAACCTGGTACAAGACTTAACAGTACCGGCTATGGCATCTATGCCCTTCTGGATAACGAAAGGGTTGACAGAGGAAAAATCCTTTCCGTCCTCAGATCGAGAAACGACGAGGAACTGTGGGGCAGGCGGTAGTACTTTTGTCACTGGTGGCTGGTCAAGTTTCCGTTTGTGGGCAGAAGTCGAGAGAGAAGAAGAAGAAAAATCCATTGCGGAGGAATCCCCCATGATTGCCAGCGTCTCCGATGGCGCGCTCCTTCCTTATGGGGACCCTCTCAGAGGGCACTCCCGCCTTAGGTGAATGTTTACACCTCAGGTCACACCTCCCGAGAAACAGACGGAAGGACCAATCGGCATGGTCAGAAGGTATCAGCTCTGGCAATCACCCCTCCCTGGGCCAGGCCTTTACCAGGGGGTACGTGCGTGCCTTACTTGTCTACCGAGGGTGGGGAATTACGCGTTACCCTGTCACGGGCTACGCGTGCGAATGCGTGGGTCGGCCTTCAGGCGCACACAGGGAGGAAGGAAGAAGAGGAAAAAGAAGAGAGAGGACAGACTGTCTCAAACGCCGAGGCGGAGACCAGAGAAGGCAAGGAGAAGAAGGCAAGGAGAAGAAGGCAAGGAGAAGAAGGCAAGGAGAAGAAGGCAAGGGAAAGAGTAAGGAAGGCAGTGAGATGGAGAAGAACAAAGAAAGGAACCAACCAAAGGAAGGAAGAAACGAGAAGTGAAAAACCAAAAAGACCACAAATATAGGTCGTGGAACCGTCCGTCTCCGGATGCAGGCGCTAACTACCCCCTTGAGGGGGATGGACTCCTTTTAGTCGTCTCTTACGAGAGGCAGGAATACCTCGGGCCTATTCTAACCCCCAGACCCGCAGGGGGAGTATGTGCTAAGTGTAACATGCTGCACTGGGTTCATTTGAGGTTTGGTTATATCAGTTGTAATGTCACTGAGCGCATGTAGCAGGTGGCGTAATGTGGTTTGGAACTGTTTTCTGTGAGTTAGGTGTTTTTTTTCTTTATTGTTAGGTCAGATTGGTTTGGTGCTTGTTGTGTGGAAAGAAGTTTCATATGTTGTATGGTTTCTGTTGTTAGGTATGGATATGACAGTGACATTTTCTAGTGCATCATTGCATGCAGAGATGGGAGAAATCATTGTGTCTGTTAGTAAATTTCTGCAGTTCTTTGGGCTCATTAGTTAGTATGTTACATGTAGCATTTGTGGTAATAATATGAGGCTCACAAGAGTTCTGGTGCCTGAGACCAGGGACACGTATAAGTGACGATGTCAGCGGGATAAGTACCTGGTTCGAGAAGTGCAGGTTGGCCATGAGCGAGATTTTTTTGCTGAATTATTATTTTTGCTATAGGCCCTCTATCATTTTTTGAGCCACCAAGTTAGCCGAGAGCACTAATGCGCTGCTTCCTGGAATCAGGCGCGCCGGCCCCAGATCGAATCCTCATGGCAGATTACTGATGAGGGACAGTGTGCCGGCCAGCCTGGATGTGGTTTTGAGGTGGTTACCCACATCCCACTAGGTGAATACCGGGCTGGTCCCACACCCTGCCTCAGTTACACGACTCGCAAACATCTGTACATGTTGCTCTGTTCCATGGATTACACTAGATGTAGACAGCTGGGGTAAAATTATTCTGTCCCCAAGTGGGGGGGGGGGGGGGGTATGGGGTGGTGACGGGAGTGGGACAAGGGCACAAGGAAATGATGATGTCCTCTATCAGTTCTTGTGCGCACGAGACTGGTGTGAGCGAGAGAATGGCGTTGGATTGGTTTTCGTTTTGTTGAGAGGTTTGTTCTGAGTATGCTAAGTAGCTATACTTTTCGAAGTTGTAGCACTGGTTTTTTGGTATCAACAGCTGCGATTGAGCTATATAGGTCAACGGAATTGTCCGATTCCATTTTTTGTAGTTGCAGTTGTTATTTTGGTACTGACAGCTGCAGTTTAGCTGTACAGGGCAAGGGAAATGTCCGATTCCAGTTTTCGCAGTTGTAGGTGTTGACTTTTTGGTATCGACAGCTGCAGTTTAACTATATAGGTCAAGGGAACTGTCCTATTCATGTAGTTTTTTGTAGATGTAGCGGAATGCTGCAATTTTAGTTTTTTTGTGATATTGTTTAGTTTGGGATTGTATGGTGTTTTTTATTATTGTATATGTAGCTTGTTCCCACCTTAGATCCCAAATTTTCTACAGGTTGTCTCATTAGTTTCATTTTATTTTTCGAGTGACACAGTACTGTGTCATTTAAGTGTGTTTTCACGTTTGTTGGCATGTGTATGTAATGACGTCATAGTCCCTATAATGGATACACTGAAAGTAGTGGTTACTGCCATATTTATAATGTCGTAGATCAAAGCAGATGGATGGAATCTGACGATTCTGTAGAAGAAAATGGAATATGGTTGAATAAGCCAAAGACAGTATGTGACGCCTTCATAAAACATTTCAATAAGGCATGCAGAGAAGAAACTGGGGAACCAACACTACAAGTAAACTCAGTTAAAATGAGTACTTCAGTTTTCCTAAGGAGTGTAACTGAAAATGTCATGAGAATAATCTCAAAATTCAAAATAGAAACATCTAGTGGCTGGGAGGAGATATGGTCTACATTACTTAAAGGATGCAAAAATGAATTAATAAAACCAATAACACATTTAATAAACAGTTCAACTGGCCAACAGGTCTTTCCTGAACTTTTCAAAATTACTGAGATACGAGCAGTGTGTAAAATGGTTGTAACCACTGACATACATAATTACAGGCCAATCTCATTGAGTTCAACACACGGCAAGCTGCTTGAAAGAGTAATTCTAGATAAATGGAATCCTCCTGTAAATGCAATCTATTAAACAACTCGCAGCATGGGTTCCTAAAAGGATGGTCCACAATAACAGCTTTTCTCCATGAAATGCTGAACAGACTGGAAAAAGGAAACAAAGTTATTGGAACTTTTCTAGACTTGTCTAAAGCATTTGAGTCTGTGAATCATGCAGTACTACCACCCAAGTTAGAAACTTATGGTGTAAGAGGAGTATAGAGCAAGTCAAGGTAGGTGTTCTGCAGGGATCTGTGCTGGGCCCCTTTTTGTTCCTGATAATGATAAATGATCTGCCGTCATTTATCAAGTCCACCACTGTGTTGTATGCAGATGATACAACATTTCTTCATGCTAGTGAGGATTTCAATAGCCTTAAAACTTGTGCAGCAAAGAGAATTGACCAAGCATCCTATTGGTTCAAGGCAAATGGATTCCTGCTGAATGAAAACAGAACACAGCAGATGGTCTGTAGTCTTAGAGACAAGCTTCTGTCAGATGATCCAAGTTATGTCAAATTTTTGGGGGTATACATTGATGATAAATTATCTTGGGGTCAATATGTACAATATATTAGTGGTAAATTGTCAAGAGTTATTTACCTGTTAAGGCGACTTATGGATTGTGTTCCTGAAAAATATGTTAGAACATCCTATTTTTCATTCTTTCAAAGTATAATAACATATGGAATTATTTTGTGGGGGAACTCTAGCTGTGTACATGACATATTAATACTGCAAAAAAAAGCTATTAGGATAATTACTGGTTCTGCATATAAGGCACACTGTAAACCATTGTTCTGTGAACAGAAAATCATGACTGTTATAAACTTGTACATATACTATGTTCTAATTTATACGAAGAAGAAATTACCAGAAACAAAAACCAGAGAAAATGTACACAGCCACAATACAAGAAGGAATAGGTGCCTCTATATTCCTTACCACAGATTGTCAAAGTCACTCAACAGCTACGAAATCATGGGGTACAAATTATTTAATAATCTTCCTCAATCTGTTCAAGAATTACCTGAACAATTATTCAAACAAACAATTCATGACTGGCTAATCCTCCACCCATTCTATGACATAAGAGAATTTATCAACTGTAATATAATACTATAATGTTAACAAGAAACCTGTTGTTTCTTTCAAACTATTAATTGTATTTTAGTATGTATATGACGTTGTCTATTGCTGTAATGGCCGAATGACAATAAAATTATTATTATTATTATTATTATTATCACTAAAATTCTTACATTCTTATCTCCGAGATACAAGACAGTGAACTAAACTAAGTTATAACAATGAAAGTAATATCCAAACAATAAAATAAGCATACAGAACTCTGAACTGTGGAGTTCCACAGGGATGTATACTCAGGCTATTCTTCTTTCTTGTATATATTAATTTCTTACTACGGCCACAAAACTCAAACTAGTGAACTATGCTGATGATACATATTTATTTGCTGGGGATTTAGTGAACAGCTAGCATTCCAGAGCAATAACAAGAATTTTGAAATGATCAGAGAATGTCTGACAATGAACAAACATACACTAAATAAGGACAAGACCATAGTAATACAGTTCTTGTTAAAGTATAATAATGCTTATATTGTGTCGCTTTCTACAGTTGAAAGATGTTAAAAACGTAAGTTTTTAGGCACTTTGATAGATGAACACCTCACATATGAGTAACATCTGTAAGAAGGTTGCTAGTAATATCTACTTACTAAAACATCTTGCAAATTAATATCCCCTCCTGTCCTTAAACAAGTGTACAGAGGTTTAATCCACCAATGAATGCAAAAGATTGTCCTGTAGGGGCTACTTCAAAAATTATAATCCACTGACTGTGTAGTCATTGTATGTTTTTAAGATTACATGTTCGTAAAAGAGAATGATGAAATACGTATAATGAACAGAGACATCAATAATTATAATACACAAACCAGATGTGACTATCATAGGATACTGACTAACAAAAGAACTACACAGCATAGACCCTTCGAAACTGGGAACAATTCTACAATAAGATGCCGAATAATATACAGAAACACCATGGCAATCTTTTTAAGGGCAAGTTGGAACAGTTGTTCATTGAAAGATGTTTATACTCAAAGAATTCAGAGCTGCAATACACACAGTTCTACTCTTATATACTGCAGTATATTAGTCATGATAAAGGTCTATGTAAGAGAATATAATGTGCTACTTGATGTATATATTTATTATCTGTATGGCATGATACCATTGTTACAAACGCACAAAAAAATTAGGATGTCCATGACTGTAAAGTTAATATGGACAAATAAAGATTATTATTACTACTGTTATTTAACTTTGTAAGTCTGATAGTAAGTTGTGAGCGAGTCCATTTACAAATACAATATCTTTAATTGAATCGGAACTACCTCTCCGTTAATAATGCTGACAACATTCATTTCACCGAACAGCTCAATATTTTGCAATGTTTATCACTACTGGTCTTTCAACGTTTCCACATCATCAAAGTCTTAAGTCATTCAAAAAGTGTTAACTCGCACCACAGTCCAAATACCACGAAACGATTCATTAAAAGCGCCAGTACAAAAAAATTTCATCAGAATTCACAGAAACGACTTAAGAGTCACAACTTACTGAGTTTGCTGGGCCTTTCTGGTTTTTGTTTCTTTTATTTCAGTCATTCCTTTTGTGTCCAAATTCACCACTGTTATTATTAGATTTGATTTAGGTTTCATTCCATAGACCCAAAAAGGAGATGATTCCTGTGGGTGTGGAACAAGTCAGGACGTGTAACATAAAAAAAAATAAAACATTTGAATAATATATTAACTACCCTGATCAGTTGTCTGGAGACTGTCATAATAGGTGAATACAATACAGTAAATTGGTGCTTAACTTTAGATTTTCCATAGATAATGTCTGGATTGCAATTATAACTTTAGGATATTCTTGTGACACTGTCACCAAAATACGACGTACTGCATCAAATTCTTCAACTATCGAATCGGTTGACCGACGATCACGCATCAGTTTGTCAAATTCTAAGAAATTCTCGGTCGGCGTCGTTTTTGTTGGCTTGAACTTCCATTGCAGAAACCGTTTATGGACAAGTAACTGGCTAGCAATGCTTTTTCTTTCAAATGTGCCACAGCTTTTCCACATTTCAAACACACTCTCACAGTCTTTTACGCATTCCAAATGGCTGTCGCGCAGTCCATTATTCTTAAATAACAATTTTTATCACGCTATGTGATATTTTTGAGATGTTTGTCTTTCTCAGATCATCCCTTTTCCGTGTCCGTTACTATAAACGTCACTTTTTCTATGTATTCTTTGCTGCGAATCCAACAAATCTAATCCATCCAACACATCTTGCATTCGAAATGTCCTGTTTCCACAACTGCTTTTATCAATAAGTGGAACACGATATTTGCTTTCCTATTATTCCGACATTTTGTCGTTAAAACTCAGGAACTATGAATACAAAACTGCTGGCACAATAGTTCCTTTACAAACTAAACTTGGAACTTCCAACTAGCCCTATTTAATTTGTCTCTGGGTCCAACCTGTCGAGGAAAGTGTTTGTAAAGCGTTGTTGCAAGCGAGATACGTTTTGAGTCGAACTGATTTATTCACAGACGAAAACAAATGATCACAACGACAACGAACAATATATTTACAAGCATTTTGTACGAGAAAGACGTGAAAAAAAAACACTTCGTAACAAAACTTTAAAATATATCAGAGAGTTCATAAACTAGGCGACCCCACTAGCCGCCACAGTCCAATCCTCGTGGTGAAGTGTGAACAAAGGCGCAGTGCGGCCACCTAAAAAGGCGTATGATCAGAGCAAGCACCAAGCTCGGACTGCCTACGTCATCGTAGCTGCGCATGCGCATTACAGTCTGTTGTCTGGCGCTGTCTGGTAACTGCTCAAACTTGCCCTCGGCGAGCGTGAGTTAGGCAAGAGGAGGTGCTGCACCATGCCCAACTGGTGCGTGAAATACAATTGCTATTCCTTCAAATAGGAATTACAAAATACTTCGCAGTTTCATTTTTGTGGAGATTAAGTCTCGACAGAGCTTTAAAAAAATAAATGGCGCTCAACATCAAGGTTTGCTGATGACCATGAAGTCGAGCGCCTCCTCAACCCAGCTCAACTCAACTCAACGTCAAGGTTATTAAAATTATTGCTAAAACAGTTGGAGGAGAACTGCTTGAAATATGTAAAACTTAAAACGACATACGATGTTCATTCCATACAGCTGTGTTCACATATGCAATAAAAATGTCGCCACAGCTAACGGCATACTGCAGTTGCATGTGTGAATGTCCAGTTTTCAGTGGCGCAATTTATGAGATCCAACTGTTGTCATGCCACAAAAAGTTCAACTTGGTTGTACTTTGTTACGCCACTTTCCTCCCACCACTGCTTTCTGTATATAAATAAATAAAATTTTATCGTCAATCAATTGTTACAGCATTAGACAATGTCAAGTTACAAATATATATAAGTATACAGTATATACACGAAAAATATAAGTTCATAAAAGCAAAACTACAATAACCTTCCAACAAAGCTAAAACAATTCGAACAAAGTGTCTTACATTAACAATGCTACAAAAAATTTTGGTACACTCTCCAAAGAATTAGCACTATGATGTCACATTTATAAAAATCATTAACTAAGTAAAAAGGATTAATAGATAATCAACTGCACAATCTGTGCTTAAATAGGTCGAATGGGGCTTCTACTCATTCTAGAGGCACTTTTCTACCTGTTACTTCATGATTTACATAGTCTATAATAAGATGTGTCAATATGCCTATTATTTCTAGTGCCATGAGAGTGTAGATCCGGTCTAAGCTGGTATTCCGATAAGTTATTCTTTGTATAGAAGAGAACAATCTAAATGTGGAAGTTTACTACGGTTAATATTTTTAGGTCAGTCGACGATGGTCTGCAGTTGGAAAGTTTTTCTCAGTTTGTAACAACCCTAAAAACTTTCTTTTGAAGTACCAAAATATCCTGAACATGTGTGCTATTGCCCCAAAATAAAAGCCCATAGGATGTAATAATATGAAAAATCAGCAAATTAGACTGACCTTACATAAATCAAAGGTACACGATTTTCTAAATTTCTTAACTAGTACACCAACCTAGCACTAATCTACTTAAAGTGTGGACCCCCAAGACAATTTTCAAACAATCACAATACCTAAAAACTTAACACTACCTAAGGAGACATCTACTGGCAAAGCTCTCAAACTAAATACAGTTTGGTGTGGTTTACTCGCATTGAGCAAGAATCCATATGCTCAAAACCAGATTGATATTTGTGATATAGAATGTTCAGACATACACTCCTGGAAATTGAAATAAGAACACCGTGAATTCATTGTCCCAGGAAGGGGAAACTTTATTGACACATTCCTGGGGTCAGATACATCACATGATCACACTGACAGAACCACAGGCACATAGACACAGGCAACAGAGCATGCACAATGTCGGCACTAGTACAGTGTATATCCACCTTTCGCAGCAATGCAGGCTGCTATTCTCCCATGGAGACGATCGTAGAGATGCTGGATGTAGTCCTGTGGAACGGCTTGCCATGCCATTTCCACCTGGCGCTTCAGTTGGACCAGCGTTCGTGCTGGACGTGCAGACCGCGTGAGACGACGCTTCATCCAGTCCCAAACATGCTCAATGGGGGACAGATCCGGAGATCTTGCTGGCCAGGGTAGTTGACTTACACCTTCTAGAGCACGTTGGGTGGCACGGGATACATGCGGACGTGTATTGTCCTGTTGGAACAGCAAGTTCCCTTGCCGGTCTAGGAATGGTAGAACGATGGGTTCGATGACGGTTTGGATGTACCGTGCACTATTCAGTGTCCCCTCGACGATCACCAGTGGTGTACGGCCAGTGTAGGAGATCGCTCCCCACACCATGATGCCGGGTGTTGGCCCTGTGTGCCTCGGTCGTATGCAGTCCTGATTGTGGCGCTCACCTGCGCGGCGCCAAACACGCATACGACCATCATTGGCACCAAGGCAGAAGCGACTCTCATCGCTGAAGACGACACGTCTCCATTCGACCCTCCATTCACGCCTGTCGCGACACCACTGGAGGCGGGCTGCACGATGTTGGGGCGTGAGCGGAAGACGGCCTAACGGTGTGCGGGACCGTAGCCCAGCTTCATGGAGACGGTTGCGAATGGTCCTCGCCGATACCCCAGGAGCAACAGTGTCCCTAATTTGCTGGGAAGTGGCGGTGCGGTCCCCTACGGCACTGCGTAGGATCCTACGGTCTTGGCGTGCATCCGTGCGTCGCTGCGGTCCGGTCCCAGGTCGACGGGCACGTGCACCTTCCGCCGACCACTGGCGACAACATCGATGTACTGTGGAGACCTCACGCCCCACGTGTTGAGCAATTCGGCGGTACGTCCACCCGGCCTCCCGCATGCCCACTATACGCCCTCGCTCAAAGTCCGTCAACTGCACATACGGTTCACGTCCACGCTGTCGCGGCATGCTACCAGTGTTCAAAAAGACTGCGATGGAGCTCCGTATGCCACGGTAAACTGGCTGACACTGACGGCGGCGGTGCACAAATGCTGCGCAGCTAGCGCCATTCGACGGCCAACACCGCGGTTCCTGGTGTGTCCGCTGTGCCGTGCGTGTGATCATTGCTTGTACAGCCCTCTCGCAGTGTCCGGAGCAAGTATGGTGGGTCTGACACACCGGTGTCAATGTGTTCTTTTTTCCATTTCCAGGAGTGTAGTTTGAAGGGTATGAAAATCTGAATTGACACTGGAAAAAGGGGTATCATCAGCATAGAGAATGGAGTGAGTACGTATTTATATAAAATGGCAAATCATTTATCATGCGAATAAATAAGAAATGTCCAAAAGTGAACCTTGTGACACACCACACTTAATTTCAGCTACCTGCGATCTCTCCTCCTCAATACACACAATTTGTTTACAGTTATTAAGAAATGATTCTAAAATATTACCTACTTTGTTGTTAATCGAAGAGTGAATAGCATGTACATACAGTAGATTTGCCTTTTCTAAAGCGAAATTATACAGCAGAAAGAATGTTGTTATATTCCAAATACTTACATAAGTGGTAACAGACGATGGATTTAAAAACTTTAAAAATACGAGCATTCTGTGGCAGTTATTATAGAGTAATTGCTGCTGTGCTTCATTCGATTTCAGCATGTTTTCATTTTATTACCGAAAAGTAAGTGTGTATGTGTGTGTGTGTGTGTGTGTGTGAGAGAGAGAGAGAGAGAGAGAGAGAGAGAGAGAGAGAGAGAGAGAGAGATAAATTGCGGATCGTATGTGGGTAATAGCCTCCCAGTTTGATGTGATAGCTGTTAAACTAAAAATTAGTTTTTGGAAATGCAATAAGGTTCTAAAATTTTGGAACCTGCGGTGAATCAGCAGGTCATATTTATATGCCAGCTGTGGATTAGTTTGCCATAGCAGACAGTATTTTCATCTTCGAGTGTTGTTTCTTTTGTAAATGTGTTTGTGGCTGCTGGTTTATCTCTGAACGATATGTGTTTTCCAATCTAACAGTTGGGTTTCATCTTCCTTGTGTTTAACTCTTGTCACAGCTCTAATGCCATAATCTGCACTATAAAATTAATACCCACACATATTTTTTTCAGTTGGAGACATGTTGAAAGCTGTGCATCTAAGTTTAATTTGTGGCATCCTGTGTGAACAGCATCCCATGGTGCCACTACAGAAACCCACAAGCTGTGGTGTCACATTAGCTGCATGCATGAACCTAGCTTAAGTCATGGCAACCATGATATACCTTGTGATAATGCGACAACGTCGGAATTCCACCATTTGCACTGAACCAGTAAGGCAGTGTGTATCTGAAGGCCAACATCAAAAGGGTTAAGTTACAAGAGGTCATGGGAAAGGGTGAAATGAAACACACTTATTTGAACTCTATGTAAAGTTGTTGTGCACAAGTTCATATGGAACAAAAATGAATCAAAATCAACTATTGTCCTTCAAAAAAGTCCGCCCAGTGTACCCACACAGTGTAGCCAACGACGGGGAAGGCACTGAATGCCATTGGCATTACCATCAATGTGTGTCACTTGTGGCCAAAATTCCGTGAGGATATCCACCCTGTTTGCAAAGCATCTCTCACATACTGTTTTCTTCAGTTGTGAAACTAGGTCAAAGTCGCAATGATTGATGAGGTGAGTAAGGTGGAAGTGGGAGGATTTCCCACCCCCACCCCTGCCCCTGTACATAATTTTTCATGACGTCTGCAGTGTGGGCTACAACATAATCAAGGAGTATGATTGCATTATCCAGTTGTGCCTAACGTTTTGCTGATGTGTACATCACAGATGGTACAGTAGAAAGTTGTGGTAGTATTGAGCATTGACTGTGTGGTCATCCCTAACAGGATGACTCTCCAGAATAGCATTGGCGATCATATGCCAGAGTGAGCCAGACCTTTATGGGTGATGGTTTCTGTCGCACCTTTTGTCATTGCTGTGAACCTGGGTAACACCATTCTGCTGATTGGGTCTTCATACACTCATGCCCATGTTTAATCAGCTGGAAAAATGTAATTGAGCATGTCATTCTCTCCCGATATGGCTGGTCTTATATCACATCTACTTTTGCTCTGCTGTTAACTGATGTGGTATCCATTTTGAACATTTCTGGCATTCCTTCAAGTCCTGGCACAGAATGTGCAACTGTGATACCCTCGACATACCCATTTCTGTCATTAATTCTTGCACAATCTAACCTCAGTCCTCTGTTAATCTTTTTTCAATAATAAAGGCAGACGTTGGTCACCCATTTTAAACGAGTCTGTTGTTGCTACATGTCCACGTCGGAAAGCCTCCACCCAAGGAGCAACTTTTCAGTAGGGTAATGCCCTCTCACTCACAGCTGGTCATAGTTCCACATGATACATAGTAGCATTTCTGACAGCAAGAAAGGCAATTTTCATGCATGCTTGCTGTTCTACTCTGCCTACATCCATGTTGTTGCATGACCAAACTCACACCGAGTGTTTCAGGAGCTGGTTCCAAGCCATTCTCTCATGGGGTCACAATCTTTTGGTTGATTTTGATACTGTTTCTCATGGGCTTTTGAATGTATTGACTGCAGTTACGATGTACTATAGTTGCCACAATTTATGGAATGACCCTCGTACAGTATTGCCTTTTTAAAATCACACATTCATTTTCATACACCAGCATCATCTACTTGTGTTGTCCACAAGGCACTTTTCCACGTGGGCTACACTACATAGTGCACTCGTAAAAAAAGGCAAATGGTGAAAAAATGTGGCAAATAAACTTAAAACAACAAGCAGGCAAGTAATTCTTCATCTGTGACAAAACTATTTAATGGCTATATACGTGTCATTGCAGAAAATACCCTGATGTAGGTTTCTGTAATGAAACCCACGGGGCCAAGTATAAACAGCATCATGACCAAAATAAGCTTTATTAGTGCTGTCTTTGGACATAAAGCTGTGAAAGCAGTAAGATGACTATCCTCTCATATTAAGCTGGTACTGATTTCAGTCCTGTGTAATTTTGAAGAAGTATTTGTAGAACATAGTAACTCATTTAACATACATAACTATCTCAGAATGAATTATGTATAAGAAACTGATGTTATTTAAAGGTAAGAGTTATTAATAATTTTTTTGTAGATTCTGTAAATTAATGCAGTACACAATCCATGACAGTTATGTCATAGGCTCAGTTACTTTATAAGGCGTTCTACTGCACAACAGGTGTAAAACAAATCATAGGGCTCCAGGCACATAAACACTGGTCATCACGACCCGTCCCATTAATACATTCTGCAATGCATTTCAAATGGTGGCATCCACACAAGCTGTGCCATCATATCATGTCACATGATGGCACTGTTAAGGCTTCTGAGGAAGAAAGTTTTGATGGTTGACATTACCAGTCTGTTGTTAATTACTTGACCCCCCAAGCTCATTTCCTTCTGATACACGGCCATTCACAGATCTCATATTTCATTTTGTTGTGGTTGATATCAGTTGCTTGTTGTTTGTTATTTTTGTTATTTATATAAATTGTTGTGGATTGGCCAGAGCGCCAACCCACAATGAGAGGAAGCCGAAAGGCACGCGTTCAAGCTCAAGCAGGATGGCGTGAGGTCTGGAACAGGACAAGTAATGAAGACTAGCAAATAAAGTATGTAGCTTCTGGAATACTTAACTTTAATCCATAATTGGTGAACATCGCTCTTGACGGTACATGCATCACAAGATAAATAGCAAATGATAATGGCGCCTTGCTAGGTCGTAGCAAATGACATAGCTGAAGGTTATGCTAACTATTGTCTCGGCAAATGAGAGCGTAATTTGTCAGTGAACCATCGCTAGCAAAGTCGGCTGTACAACTGGGGCGAGTGCTAGGAAATCTCTCTAGACCTGCCGTGTGGCGGCGCTCGGTCTGCAATCACTGATAGTGGCGACACGCGGGTCCGGCGTATACTAGCGGACCGTGGTCGATTTAAAGGCTACCACCTAGAAAGTGTGGTGTCTGCCGGTGACACCATATTCCTCCCCCGCAAATCGGCGTACGGCTGTGTTATAAGGCTTCCGCCCGCCGTGGGGAGGACCCCATGTTGACGTATGCAACGAGGTGGGGAGCCTTACAACAGGCGAGGCTGTGCCACCCGCACCCTGCCATTCGGTCCGAGGGGAGCTAGGAAACGCCTGAAAACCTAGTCCAGGGTGCACGCCAACATGCGGTGTATGCGCCCGTATAGAGACAGGAGGGGCCGAAGGGTCGACCTCCATCGGGTCGGGGCACCCGACGGGCGAAGACGCCATGTGGTCCGGAGCGGGCAAGAGTTCCATGGCGGAGGACAACTGGTCACGGGAAGCGATCGGCGGCGCGTGACCCAGGGAGGCGCCCGGCGGCTGCAGCGACGCGTCCACTTCGGGCGTCGCCGGCGGGAGAACAGGCGGCGGCGGCGGCGCGTCGCCATGGGGCAAAATGGAAGGCAGCGTCGGTAACACCTGGGGCTGAGGCGAGCCAGTAGATGGGTCCCCAGGGCGGTGACCGGACGGCACCGTCGCTGAAAGCAGACGGGGAGCGGCAGAACCCGTGCGACGACAGAGGCGCAGCTGATTGAGATGCCGACGCACCTCACCAGAGGCCCCCAAAACCAGATACATCGCGTGGCCGAGGCAGCGAAGAATGCACCCTGCGAGCCAACGCTGTGAACCTCGATAGTTACGATAGTAGACAACGTCGCCCGGAGCAAAAGCAGGTGTCTGCCGCTGCACAGGAACCTGATGCGGTGGATGTAGCAAAGACATCAAGGTTCGATGAGGACGACCGTGGAGCAACTCAGCCGGCGAGCGACCATCTCGGGGCTGAGAGCGATACGAGGACAAAAAGAGCAATAACGCGTCCTCCCGAGAATGCGACTCTTTCAACTTCAACATCTGTGACTTGAAAGTCCGGACCAATCGTTCAGCGGCAGCGTTTGACTGAGGCGAAAACGGCGCGGATGTCAGATGTTGAATACCATTCGCCTTGCAGAATGACTGAAATTCTGCGGACATGAATTGTGGGCCATTGTCGGAAACAATAGTCTGTGGAAGACCTTCAATGCAAAAGATAGCAGATAACGCGTGGATGGGGGCAGATGACGTCGTGGAAGACATCCGGACAACAAAAGGAAAATTACTGAATGAATCGACCAGAACCAACCATCGAGCATTCCAGAATGGACCAGCAAAATCGATGTGTAAGCGTTGCCAAGGGGAAATGGCTTTCGGCCATGCAAAGAATTTCCGTGGTGGTGCGGATTGTTGTTCGACACTCGCCATGCAAGAAGAGCACATATTCGTAATCGCAGCATCGATTCCGAACCAAGTACAGTGCTGACGAGCAAGTTGTTTCGTTCTCACCATATCCCAATGTCCTTGGTGGAGAAGCCGTAAGACAGAGGACTGTAACGAACGTGGGACCACGACCCTGGACTGATCATTATCAGAACGTAACAGCAAAACACCACGTCGAACAAGAAGTCTCTCCTTGTGAGCAAAAAATCGGCGAACCAACGGATCCTCGATCCGTGATTGTGACAAGGGCCATTGCGTAGCAACAAAACGCAGAACGGTAGCAAGGACAGGGTCAGCAGCTGTGGCTGTAGCTACACGACGAAAATCAATCGGAAACGATTCGACCACGTCATCGGTTTCCGCATCAATGAACATGCAAGTAAGTTCGGAGGAATCGAATGCTCTATCCTCAGCAACAGGCAAACGGAACAACGCATTGGAGTGTCCGTGCTTAGCAGTGGACCGATACAAGATATCGTAGCGGTACTGCGAGTGGAAAATAGACCAGCGGATGAATTTCTGCGCTGTACGCGGAGGTACAGGCTTGTTCGGATGAAAAAGCGACGTGAGAGGTTTGTTGTCTGTGATGATGGTAAAGTGACTACCATACAAGAAATCATGAAACTTAGTAACACCAAATACGAGAGCCAATGCTTCTTTCTCGATCTGAGAATAATTTCTTTGCACAGACGAGAGCAATTTGGACGCAAAGGCAATAGGGCGATCGTGCGATCCATCTTTGTGCGCAAGCACAGCACCGATCCCGAAATCCGATGCATCCACCATCAACAAAAGGGGTTTCTGAGGATCGAATGGCGTAAGGCAAGTAGTGGAAAGCAACGCCGATTTCAACTGGCGAAAGGCGCGTTCGCATTCCGTCGTCCAGACGAACGGAACACCTTTATGGCGTAAGCGATGAAGCGGAGCTGAAATGGAAGAGACGTGGCGCACATAGCGATGATAATAATTAATCTTTCCCAGCACACTCTGTAGCTACTTCAGATTCTGCGGCGAAGGCAAGTCTTGTATGGCACGGAGGTGCTCTGGACTGGGATGTAAACCTTGGGCATTGATTACATGTCCCAGATAGGGTAAGTCACGAGCAAAAAACACACATTTGTCCTTCCGCAAGCGAAGACCATTTTGTCGCAAGACATGAAATAATGTTCTGAGATTGGCTAAATGCTCTTCTTCCGTCTTTCCGGAGATCACAATATCGTCCAGATAGTTTGCTGCAGTAGGGACCGACGCACAAACAGTTTGTAAATATTGCTGAAACAATGCAGGGGCGGATGCACACCCGAATGGCAATCGTTTGAATCGGTACAAACCAAGATGCGTGTTAACCACCAAAACGCGCTGGGAGTCTTCGTCCACCGGTATTTGCAATTACGCATCTGCTAGGTCCAACTTCGAAAAATATTGACCCGGGAACAGTTTGTCACAAAGATCTTCCGGGCGGGGCAAAGGAAAAGTTGCAATCACTAGTTGTGGATTCACTGTTGCCTTGAAGTCCACACAAAGTCTCAATTTTCCGGAAGGTTTTGGCAAAATTACTAAGGGTGATGCCCAGAGAGAAGCCTGCACACGTTCAATTACACCTTGTGATTCCAAATCATGTGAAGTTTTTGCGACCTCATCACGCAATGCGTGGGGAACATTGCGCGCTCTGAAAAATTTCGGTTGCGTGTTTACTTTCAGTTCCAAATGTGCTTTATAGTCCTTAGCGCAACCGAGGCCTGGAGCGAAAACGTCCGCAAACTCATCACATAGACGAGAAACACTGTCTGAAGGAACAGTCTGGTTCACTGATAGGACCTGATTGACTATAGACAAGTTAAACAACTGAAATAAATCTAAACCAAACAAGTTCACTGCAGAAGAAGAACGAAGTACGTAAAATGACACAAGTTTTGTTTGTCCCTTGTATGTTGCAAGAAGGCTGCACTGTGCTAATACAGGGATATGCTGACCGGAATAGCTACTGAGCTTAACATTTGCGGCACGCAACGGAGGTGTGCCCAGCTGTTTGTATGTGTCATGATTGATCAGTGAAACTGCAGCTCAGGTATCGAGCTGAAACGGTATCACTTTGCCATTAATGTCCAAATCCACAAAAAGTTTATTGTCCTGCTGACGACAAGAGCGACTGTCTCGTGAAACGTGAACTGACACTGGTACAGAATCACCTGCGACATGACGGGATGTCCGTCGATCTCGACGCACACTTTTTGTGGGACGAACACAGTCACTGTTAGAGAAAATGGCACTGGGCGGAGTGGAATGAACTGTATGAATTTCCATGGGTGAAGGTTCACGAGCCTGAGTATCCTTGGTTCGATTCTGATTCCGGCGTGAAGCAAAGGGCCTGGAATGGTTGTGAGTGTCCGATCTGAGCTTTTTCTGGTAAACACTCTGAACATGTCCTTTTTTATTACAGAAAAAGCAAATAGCTTGGCGTGATGGGCAATTCTCACGCGAATGTCTAGTAGCACACCGTGGGCATGATTTATCACTGCATTTGCTTGCTTGTGCGGCACACGTGGTGGAGAGCTTGGCGGCAGCTGCGCAGACGGGCGCGAGGGCTGTTTACTGTTCCGTGTAGCTCGCCCGGCAGGCCGGTTAACATGACACACGGCTGGCCAAGTTTCAAATGATTCCTGAGCAAAGTCAAGTGTGTCTTGCCGATCCAATATGTCTATCACTTGTTGAAGGGAGGGATTGACTAGTTTCAAAATCTGTTCCCGTATACGAACATCAGAAACGTTCTGTGCAATTGCATCACATACCATAGTACCTGAATATGGGAGTCCACATTGACACTCAAAAGCACAATCCCTAGTAAGGCCTTGCAAAGTTGCAACCCACTCCTGATTAGTTTGACCGGCGGTACGTTTTGTATGAAAGAAGGTATACCTTTTTGCAACTACATTGACTGAGTCTTTGAAATATGCATCTAATGCAGACAAAATTTCGTCGTAGGACAGAGTTGCTACGTCGCGTCAGGGAATTAATTTCACTATCACACGGTACGTTTAGGCGCCGACGGATGCTAACAAAAAAGGCTGCCGCTCATTACCTTGAATTCTGTAGGCGGCGAGATTGAATCCAAATTGGCGTGACCACTCCGTCCAGCTTTCCAGTGCCGCATCAAAAGGACGAAAAGGTGGTGCAACTGCGTTTTGTGGCTGCGGTAGCGGTGGAGCGGCGGCTGCCGCATCGTTTTGCATTGCACGTTGACCCTGGACGAGCTGTCCAAGGGCATCCAATAAGGCCTGCGTCTGCTGATTCTGCAAGCGATAAAATTCGGACAGTACATCTGGAGATTGTGGCGAAGCCATTACACAAGTAAATCAGAGTAATAACAATATGAACGCAAAATTCTCGTCGCCAACTGTTGTGGATTGGCCAGAGCGCCAACCCACAATGAGAGGAAGCCGAAAGGCACGCGTTTAAGCTCAAGCAGGATGGCGTGAGGTCTGGAACAGGAAAAGTAATGAAGACTAGCAAATAAAGTACGTAGCTTCTGGAATACTTAACTTTAATCTATAATTGGTGAACATCGCTCTTGACGGTACATGCATCACAAGATAAATAGCAAATGATAATGGCGCCTTGCTAGGTCGTAGCAAATGACGTAGCTGAAGGCTATGCTAACTATTGTCTCGGCAAATGAGAGCGTAATTTGTCAGTGAACCATCGCTAGCAAAGTCGGCTGTACAACTGGGGCGAGTGCTAGGAAATCTCTCTAGACCTGCCGTGTGGCGGCGCTCGGTCTGCAATCACTGATAGTGGCGACACGCGGGTCCGATGTATACTAGCGGACAGTGGCCGATTTAAAGGCTACCACCTAGCAAGTGTGGTGTCTGGCGGTGACACCACATAAATTTTGTTTTGTAATTTCTTTTGTTACAATTTATAATTTTTTAATAAATGCAAAAGATTAATTGAAGGAGTGAGGCAGTAATCTGAATTGTTTGACATGAGCATACTAAATTGCTTGTCCTCTACTACCTTTCTAAATTGGATTTTTGTACATACTGGTGCCATATTTATTAATAAATTTAAATTTATTAATAAAATAAATACAGTGAAATGGATTGCAAAATGTCTGCAACTTGAAGTGAAAAAGTAGTGTGGGTAGAATCAGATTGATCAGTAATTGGAATTCATTTGTAGGATGTCATGCATTTGCAATGAATAAAAAGTTTTTGGGTTTGCAGCATGTCAAGTGATTAAAATCACACAAGCTTTTGGTCAAGCACTCCTTGGCCCTTGTCAAGTGATATGACTGCTAGAGGGCTGTTGGTACACCCCTTTGTACACTGGCTGCCAGCTGTGACTTCACTGGTGCCTGCGACATAGCCATATATGGGCATACATTGACTCAGCATTTGATGCGCCCATTTTAACCGTGTGATTGCTGGATCCCACAATGTGCTGAGCTGCAGGCCACTGTCTTTGTTTAGCATGTTATCAATGATTTTTGTTTCAATGGCTTCCTTAATTATACAATCCCAGAAGCCGTCTGTGTGAGCCGCGATGGATATTTTATCAAATTTTATCTGATGCCCATTTTCTAAGGCATGTTCAAGTAAAGCACATTTCTCATGGTAGTGTAGGTGATAAAACCTCTCATGCTCCTTCCTGCATTGGTCCACAGTGCATACTGATTGTCTGATGTAAGATTGGCAACACTCATAAGGTAACCTGTAGACCCCAGGTGTACTGAGACCTGCTGCATCTTTAACTGGTCTCAGTAATTGACGGATTTTTGTCAGAGGTCTGAAGTTCAATTTGATCTTGTGTTGTTTCACAGATGGCTTATCTTGTTCGACACAGAGCCACAGAACTGCAAGAAACACTTTGGTTGTGTAACTCATTGTATGTGTGGTTCCCCGTCTCAAGTCCATTACATCACTGGTGTAAAAAAAAATGCGGTATAAGTTAGATCTTAAATTTTGTTTTATATGGATCACAATAGTACATTTTTATTATGTGATTCTATCACATGATCTATACGCTTTTTAGTCATCAACTATAATTTATGTTGTCTGTTCTTTTGTGCTCTGCTATTATGTTATGTGTGTTCCCATACGCAGATAAACACCATGCAAATATTCTTTTGTGTGTGACTGTAATTAAATAATTGACAAGTATAAATAATGAAATTTACAGAATATAGATAACTAATAAGTTTATTCCTTTTCTGTTTTAATAACCGACTTTACTCTTATAATATTCCAGTGTCAGCCGGTGAGGCATTCCATTGGTGGTGCCAAAAGAACTTTGTTTGGTAGCATCGAAACGTATTACAGAATTTTGTCGATAATTCATATTATATTAAGATATTATATCAAACAAAACGTATAGAGAAACAGAAACAAACACTTATTACAACAGCGCCCTTCTTATGCACAGCAGGAGATCGATACATTCCTGCAAAACATGATAGCTAGTCCAGAATGAGAGTTTCACTCTGCGGCAGAGTGTGCGCTGATATGAAACTTCCTGACAGATTAAAACTGTGTGCCGGACCGAGACTCGAACTCGGGAACTTTGCCTTTCGTGGGCAAGTGCTCTACCAACTGAGCTACCCGAGCACGACGCACAAGTCCTCCTCACAGCTTTTCTTCTGCCAGTACTTCGTCTCCTACCTTCCCGAGTGGTGGTTCGCAGGAACGTTTTAATTGTGTTGAATGTCGAAAAGCACAGCTCAGCTACTGATGTCTAGATAGGCGTCGTGGTTAGCAGTTTCAAAACTTTAACAGTCTCGTCGTCGAATGCGTCAAGAAGTTCATCCTCTAGAATCAGCGAAAGAAATGCAACTGCTATCAACTCAGGCCTAGTATAGAAGTTCACCCTTTAACTTTCTTTTTTCCATATATATATGTGTCTTTAATTTCAAGGTATTTGTCAGATAAATCTGTCATGTATTTGTCAAACTGACTTATATCAAATGCGTTCGCTGCAATGAGATGTCCAGTGAACTGAAAACGTAATTTTATTTCAGAAAGGATGGTATCGCACACTTCCAAAGCATCTCTTTTTTTATGCCCATCAAGAATCCGTGGCTTCTTGGCAGACATCCTTTATCTCTCGAGACTGAGATTTTCACTCTGCAGCGGAGTGTGCGCTGATAGACACCTCCTGGCAGATTAAAACTGTGTGCCGGACCGAGACACGAACTCAGGAAGGTAGGAGACGATGTACTGGCAGAAGAAAAGCTGTGAGGCCAGGGTGTGAGTCGTGCTTAGGCAACTCTGTTGGTAGAGCACTTGCCCGCAAAAGGCAAAGGTCCCGAGTTCGAGTCTCGGTCCAGCACAAAGTTTTAATCTGCCAGGAAGTTTCATATCAGCGCACACTCCGCTGCAGAGGGAAAATCTCATTTTGGAAACATCCCCCAGGCTGTGGCTAAGCCATGTCTCCGCAATATCCTTTCTTCCAGGAGTGCTAGTTCTGCAAGGTTTGTAGAAGAGCTTCTGTGAAGTTTGAAAGGTATGGGATGAGGTACTGGCAGACTGAAGGTTGTGAGAGCGGGTCGTGAGTCGTGCTTGGGTAGCCTAGGTGGTAGAGCACTTGCCCGTGAAAGGCAAAGGTCCCTACTTCGAGTCTGCCAGGAAGTTTCATCGTTTATTCCTGTTTTCAAAAACATCTTTTACTACTCGCGAATGGTAATTCCATCTCGTCATACAAACAGGGCAAGCTTTTTCGAATAATGCTATGCACACTTTTGATCTCTGAGGCAAGTTAGAAAAGAAAGAAGAATTACCTGAAAGGTGTGCAAAAAAGATGCGGACTTTGCGAGTAACAGAAGCTGCCGTACACATAAGGTTGAACTGATGCGCATAGCAATGGATGTAGTTTGCATTTGGATATTTGTCTTTCATTTCTGAACACCATTCGACTTGCCACTCATAACATTTCCACCATTGTAATTCTGAGATATTAGTTATGTTCGATCATCACCAATTAATGGTTCAATGTATTTCAGAATACTCTCAGCTATAGAATGAGCATGCTGACTCTCTGGATTAACAAAGTTCCAAAATCTTACAACACGTTTTCCCTCAACAACATGATGCAAAAAAATTACCAATTGAAATTCATAACACACATCTGTGCTTTCATCTGCGGTTATTGCAACATAATCGGCACATTTTATTTCTTTACGAACATCATCATGGTGCACATCCAACGTGCACTGCAGTATTTCTTTCTGAACAGTCTTAGGAATGCTTTTGAGCACTGATCCTTGAATGAGATGAACTTGAAGATGTTTATCCAGTTCCGCACTGAACTAAATTCGCTCACGAAAAACCACCTGATTTTGAGAGGCATATGATTTATCGTGGCCCCTGAGAGCCAGTTCCAAAGCACCACAGAACTGTGTACATTTTATAATTAAATTCAATATGCATCTATTCTCTTCTACACGTTTGCTGTGGTTGTCAATTGTTTGTCTATATTACGAATCTAATTTCTGCTGAATGTTGGTTTTGTCTAGAAATGAAAGACTAATGCTCGGTTTACACTAGCAAGTTATTGCAGCAATTTATTTGCGCAGAGGAACTTAGCGCGCGATTTGCGAGTGTAAACATATCGCCAAGTCGACTTGCGACCGTAGCAATTTATTGCGGAAGTAACTTGCTGCACGTTTTCCGCTTCCAGTGTGAACACCACACAAGGAGTATCTGCAAGTAACGTGCAGCTTTAGGATTTATTTCTATTTCCTGCAAGTAGGAAGCGCAAGTTATAGTAAGTATGTTGTCTGCATAACACTCATATTTAACATTTTACTTAATGTGGTGACTTAATTTTATACAACCATCTTATGTATTGTATGCAAACAAATTTCTGAAATGGAGGAGAAACGGGAATGGATGAAGCAGGATACAGAACATTTTATTGAAGCCGTGGAGAGCTACCCCGAAATGCGGAATGTGCATAACCGGGACCTTAAGGATGGAGTGAAGAAGATGAGCGCATTAAATGGAATCACGTTGATATCCGACACGTCTGTGAAAGAAGTACACAGAAAAAGTAGCATAACTTGAAGACACAGCCCCTTTGCCACCTGCATCCACTAGCTTGTAGTTTTAGGAGTCAAGAAAAAGACGATGTGTAATTATTATATGTTCTATTTAATTAGCTTGTCACTTTCCATTTTATAAGCATATCATTCTGTAAAATGCAGTTTATTTCAATAAAAATTTAATATCATTGTTGTGTTTTCACATACCTTCAAATAATTTTCCCTTTTCAAGACATCAAAAATGGCTCTACATACATCGGGTACGATCAGAGAAATCGTGCTGATGGGAATATGAAACAAGCACATTAGGGACTTGTATGAGTCTCCTACAGAGAAAAGATTTCAAAATTCAAACTTTTTTTGGTTGTATGTTTCACATAAATAAATGAAAAGGCCTATTTTATTACAAGCTCAACTGTAGCTATAAATCTTATAGTGACTACCAAACGTTCCTTTGCTGAAATAGCAGTACGGAAATTTGTGTCTTGTTTTGACTGGCGCTATTAACGTCAACAAACACTCCAGATCATTTGATGGCATTCTGCGAAAGTTTTCAAAAGTATCCATGCTCTCGATACTAAGTTCTTGCAAAAGTTTGCGATCTTGTCACTATATACTCTCTAACGCAAATACTTCTATTTTTCTTTTTCAAAAATGGTTCAAATGGCTCTGAGCACTATGGGACTTAACATCTGAGGTCATCAGTCCCCTAGAACTTAGAACTACTTAAACCTATCTAACCTAAGGACATCACACACACCCATGCCCGAGGCAGGATTCGAACCTGCGACCGTAGCGGTCGCGTGGTTCCAGACTGTAGCGCCTAGAACCGCTCGGCCACCACAGCCGGCTTTTCTTTTTCCCGTTTTTCATTACAATTACAAGTACAGCGACATATCCCACCCGCCCACTTGTAATTTTATACGTCGGTTGACACTCGTAGTGGTACTGAAACCATATGTACACAGTATCAGCAAGTTGTTGACACAAGTTTCTTGCCAAAGAACTTGCAGAAGAATCTTGCTTGATTCTTGCGCTGCTGTGTAAACAAAGCTGCAAGCGGCTCGCAATAACTTGCAGCAATAACTTCTGCAAGCGACTTGCTAGTGTAAACCCAACATAAGCGTATTATTCATGTGTCGCTTTGACATTTCATGAACTTCCATTTTAGACCATATATTCCCAATATCAGTTATTCCTGTCTTACACCAAGTAACATCTCCCCCCAAGTAACACACAAGGAAAACAAAAAACAGTGCTGCTTTCTTCAGAATCACAAATCCATTTATTCTATTGGTAAATTTCTGGACTGAACTTAAGGCGTTGATTTTTTGTTTGCTGCTACAGATTCAAATTCGGAAGTGGCCTACCTAGTGTTTTTTTATCTGATAGTCCTGTTGATAAATGGTGTTTTTATTAACTTATTTGCTTTGTTCATGTTTGCTATTTTCACAGTCAACTGAATTTTCCCTTACAGGTAACACTGTGCAGACAGCTATATACGGTCAAATACCTGACTTCACAATAACTACAACGTGTTTGTACAGAACTATAATACACAAATGTAACGAGTATAAACAGAAACACTACACCTTTGTTTGGAAAACAGATGCTCAACCGGTGGTGGATACGTTAGTTCTTTTGGTCTGTAGCAACAGCCCTGCTGTTGTGAAATATACCAATATTGAAATAATGGCTCTTAGTTTCAAAATCGAAGGGCATAATTATATTCAAATTACATATAGCTATTAAATACGATATTTAAGTGCATTATTTCTGCATTCGATTTAAATAAGCATTAATTAGCGTTTAGGAATGCATTAGCATTAACTTGCATAAATATTGTAAAACTGGATCACAAGAAATTTGAGCCTTGATCTATTCTAACATGATCGTTAGATGGCAGATCGTGCTTCTACAGGTCCTGCATTTAACTGCTCTCTGGCGGAAAGAACGTGAAGCTTTGAGCCAGACTAGCTATGGCCACAGTCTGTGCTATGGCTCTACTTCCGTAATAAGAGCGTGTACAAACCAACAGCTGAGCTTATCACGCAGCCCTTATGAGGGCAGACAGTGCCAATATGCATTTGGCTCCAAACTTCAGAAAACAACCGCGAGAGTGCGGGCGGCGAAACACGCCTCTTCAAATCAGAAAATACATATTTCGAAAAAATGTTTTATGCGCAGTTTGCATAGATTCCTCTTTCTTTCATTTTTTATACAAGTGGTGCCATGGCACAGCAGCACAACCTCAGAAGCAGCCCCTTAAATTTTATCAGTGCTCGACTCTACCCTACTTTGGTAAGTAATTTTGATCATATTTAAAATAAAATATGACCCTCTTTAAAAAATATCAATCCTGTTTTTCTTTAAGGCATCAAATAAAGAAAGAATGCTGTAACATAACCTCAAAATAATTTAAAAAATTTAAATTTGGTTGACTTTACCCTATTTTATGGTACAGTTGCATCAAATAAACCATGGTTAAACTAAGGTAAATACAAATAGTTTACAGTCAGAAATAATTTAGTATCTCAGGTCATCCTTAGAACTGTTTTGAAATTCTGAAATATTGTAGAAAGCATTTTCTTTCAAACACTTCTCAGTTTTTGTTTTAAAGTCATTAAGTAAGATAAGATGCTCCTGTAGTAGCAAAATATTAAATAATTTTATGACCAAGTATTCAGAACTAGACTGTGTTTTCTTTAATCAAGCTGTGGTCATATCTATCTATTTCATTTGCCTAGTTTTATAATGGTGAACAGCTTCCCTTAATATGTAGTTGTTTAAATTTCCTTTAATCGTTAGTAGGCAACATTATATAAAAAGTGATGGGACTGTCAATACTTGTAAGTCTTTAACAAGTGGTTTGCAGGAGGGTTTAGAGTCTGTACCTCCAGAAATAGACCTGGTAGCCTATTTCTGCTAGAAGAAAATTTTTAGGCCCCTGAAAAATTACCCCATAAAAGGATATCATATTGCAGATGGCAGTGAGAGAAGGCATAGCAGGAGTTAAGTAACAGAGGCATTGTTACAGATTTCTGTAGTTTAGTCAGTAAAACAGGCACACAAGAGAGCTTTCTGCATATGTGGTCTGTGTGTTTGTCCCAGATTAATTTGGACTCAAGGTTTACACCAAGAAGCTAAACAGTTTTGTACTCAGTTTCACTACTTGATAAACTGAAAGTGATGTGTACTGTATTTTCATAGTTGATAGATACCATAGCTCAGTGGCTTTGAGCCATATATTAGATGGGTTACGATGCTCTTTGATTTCCAGCTTCAGTATGTTTATGTCTTTCCCACAGCTAATGAATGTTCTATCATCAGCATAAAGTACAGATTTACAGGGCATGTTACTGGGAACATCAGTCACAAATATTATAAAACGTAGTGTACCATGCACAGAACCCTGAGGAAAGCCTTGAGTTACATCTATGTATTGGGACTTTTGGTTATTGTAAACTACAATTTGTTTCCTGTCACTGAGATAGAAGCTTACGAAGGAGAGTTCTAAGTCTCTGACGCCATAACACCAAAGTTTCTCCAGTAGTATTTCGTGGTTCACCGAATCAAAAGCCGTGCTTAGGTGGACTAGAATGGCTTTAGCAGATAACTTTGATTCAAATGAGGTTTGTATAAACGAAATGATGTCTTCAGCTGCTTCCACTGTTGATAATTTCGACCTAAAACCATACTGAGACTGAGTCAGAATATTGTTTTTAGGTAAATGTCTGCAAATAGCCTGTCATACGAAGTATTCTATTATTTTGGAGGGAATATCTACCAGTGACATTAGTCCATAATTATTTGTGCATAACTTATTGCCCTTGTCATGAATGAGGATGACAACTGTTTTTTCGAGACACTCTAGAAAATCGCCGCTATCATACATGCAGTTTATTAGTGTACAAGAAAGTCTGATATGAGATCTACTATTTTTTTTAATCACGTAATTTGATGAGACATAATCGTTCTCAGATTTTGAATTCCCTAGTTTTGTTATTGATTTAACAATGTCACATACTTATATTTACAACCCTTTGAAACTTGGCACAGTGATTGCACAATTTTGAAGAAACTGATTGCCAGAAATGGGTTTTAGATTAGGAATGTACGTTTAATTGGAAATATGCTCACCAGAAGTTGGTTTGGTAGTGGGGCTTGCTGCCTTGACAAAAAAATTGATTAAAATTGGTTTGTCTATAAAACCGCTTTTTCCTTTTTCATAGCAAATAATTACCAAGTGTCTTAATTTCTGTAAGTCAGGCATAAACTATTTCTGTCCTGGATACCTGGGCCTTATGACGTTACTATTAAATTGTTTTTTGATCTTTGGGCAACAAGTATTAAAACTTTTGGAGACAATGTTCATAAATCACTTGAAGGCTTCCTCAACATGGTTGCAAGAAAGTAAGACAAAATACCAGTCTACTGGTTTTAGTTCCTCTCTTGAGGTGTTAATATTCTTATTAACTAATAATATAAGATCCAAATACTGAATTTGTTCTTGGTATAAATTTAATTTGTCAGTGAATAATTTCACCCACATACCTTTACAGCCTGATAGGTAATCAACATTAAACGGTCCTAATTCAAATTCACTTTTATGTATGTTTGAAGTTATCAAGGCAGGATTGAACTCTTGTAGGATTTTCATTGGCAAAGAAAAGATGATATGACTTTAACGTATTTGCTAAGTTAATATTTTAGCTGTATTTTTTTCTGACATCGATGTTTAAATCTCCAAAAATTAGAATTTTGTATCTGGTGTATTTCTGTATATGGCAATAAGCTTTTCTAAGCATTCAGGTAATTTCTCTGCATCACTTTCAGGGGAATGATATACGAAAACAGCTACAGGCCTTATTCTTTGTAGAAGCATAATAGCTGCGTCAAAACACTTATTTATTTATTCAGTCTATCAAATGATAGAGGATGATGAGGATATTGGACAAAATTAAATTTTTAGAACGAAATTTCACTTTACGATATGTGATACAAATTTTAAGACATAAATTATGCAACACTGCTGAACAAATTAGCTTCCGTGTGATAATACACTAATAACTGAGCACAGCACAGCTCATCAGATTTATTCACTGTTACGAAACCTAGTCAACTGCAAATGAAAAATGCTAACAATTAAAAATAAAACACAAAAACATAACAGCACAATTAAGACCAATTATATACTATTACAATAAACTTATATACTATAGTATAGCCACACTATAGACTAAGAGTACAACTTTTAAGTCGAATTCGATTGTCGATATTCATTAACAGAATAAAAAGAATGCTTATGTAAGATGTGTTTTATTTTATTCCTAAACCCATTTTTGTGGTCCATAACTGATGGCGATAGTTTATTTCAAAGCACACTATACATATTTCTAACACTAAGTAAACTTATGGTTAGTCTTTGATTACTTAGGTGAATGTCGGTAGTAATGTGAGTATTACAATCATGAATGGATTTATTGGTCTGAAACAAATGCAAATTCTCATTAACAGAAGTAACATTTTCTAATATATAAATGCAGGCAGCAGGCAGTATTTTCAGTTGCCTGAAAATAGGCTTGGAGGAGGTACATGAATACACCTATTTCACTATCTTCAAGAGCCTTTTTTGCATCACAAAATTGTTTCCAAATACTGACCCTCACAATGGGATACCATGTGAGAGAACTGAGTGTACTAAATCAAAATAAACTGAGATACCACAGGACTGACTAAGAATACAAAAAGCATAGCACAGACTACTCAGTTTTTTGGTAGCTTTTCTCTGTGAATATTCCACTGTTAGTTATTGTCTATCTAAACTCCAAGAAATTTGATCTCATTGGCTTGCTCTAATGTTTCATTGCCAATTAGTATGGATTCCATGTAGGTAGGGTCGTTTTTGAAGGCACTGAGAGCATATGAGCAGGTTTGCTTTTTTTTGTAGTTTATTTTTTTGTAACCAAAAAATTAGTCTGTTGAGAGAATCTGTTATTATATCCTTAGCAACCTGGAGAGATGGATTATGAAAAAAGATTTGTGTGATCTGCAAGCGGTACAGGTAAGGCGTTAGCCATATTCCAAGGTAGCAAATTGATAAATAGCAGGAAAAGGTCCTTTTCTGTTCCTTATCTATATAAACGATTTAGGAGACAATCTGAGCAGCCATCTAAGATTGTTTGCGGGTGTTGCTGTGGTTTATCGACTAGTAAAGTCGTAAGAAGATGAAAATAAATTGCAAAACTATTTAGAAAGATATCTGTATGGCCAAAACTTGGCAGCTGGCCCTAAATATGGGAGAGAGTGTCACTGAAATTATACAGTATTTGGGGTGGACATCATTAAAACAAATGCATTTTTCGTTGCGGCAGAATCTTCTCACAAAATTTCAATCATCAATTTTTTCCTCCGAATGCGAAAATATTTTGTTGACACCGACTTACATGGGGAGAAGAACTCTGCCTGGCACTCAAATGTGATTTTCAGAGTATCCATGTAGATGTAGAAGTAAATGCCGAAGGACTGAGCCGTGAGAGACACCACAACTGATCATAGTTTCATTGGATAGAACTGTAATGCCATCTTTGTTTGAGAATTGAACAACCTGCCTCCTGTTACTGAGGCATGATTGAAGCTACATAGGGAAAGTGCAACTGATGCCAAGAAATTCCAGTTTTTCGAGCAGCAGAGAGTACTAAGTCAAAGGCTTTAGTCAAGTCTACAAACAGACCAGAAAGAGGACATTTTTCATTAAAAGCAGTTAGAACTTGGTCAGTAAAAGAAAGTAAAGCTTGGTTTCTTGTGAAAACGAAACTGATATGCTGTGAGTAGGCAATATTTACCAAGGAATGAAATTGCATAGGAATACACTACTTTTTCTATGACCTTCAATATGGCACAAATAATAGATATTGGTCGATAATTGTTGACATCGTTTACGTCTACTTTTGTAAACAGAGGAATAATTTTAGCAGTTTTTAAACATCTGTGAAACAACCTTTAATTAGGGAACTGTTAATTACATCACAAAATGGAATTATAATTTCTAGAGCAATATTTTTTAATAAAAAATCGGACATGCCATCAATAGTAGATGAATAAGAGTTGCTACTGTTACTGATATTATTCAGCACTTCTTCTTGAGTTACTGGTGTTAGTACAATGAGGTACCTGATTTTATAAACTCGGGGTTGAAAAGACTGCACAGATGACGTAATCTGTGATGCAAGATTAGAAGCAATACTTGAGAAATGCTTGTTAAAAGTTCCACTTATCTCCTTCGCATCTGATATTATAGTTACATTGTGCATTAAATAATCTGGATCTTCTTTAAAACCTCTGGTTCCAATAGTGCCTGTAACATCCCCAGTTACCTCACTTATGCTATTAGAGTTATATATAATTAATATAATATATAATATATAATTATAATTTGACATTTGCTTAGCCTTACTTTTAACTTGACCAAGTATCTCTTTGTATTTTTTATAAAATATATGAAAGCTGGAATCATATATTGCTTTGCTGTCCTCATATAGTTTCCTTTATATAGCACAGGAGGTGATTATTCCCCCTCTAAGCCACACCTTATAAACTGATATATTTGTGCAATGGGTTACTATTCTTTTAAGGCAAATGGCAATATTAAAATGAAGGGCCACTCCATCGAGAAATATTTTTGCTTTCATATTAGTATCATCTTCACTGAACACATCCTTCCAGGATTCGTGATACAATATAAATTGAAATAATTCTACATTTTTTAGATCTTTAATTAAGCAACAGTAAAAAATTTGACAAAGTGCCATCATGTGATCTGTATACACAAATAATGATTATTTTATTATGAATAAGTTCAAGTATACACTGTTCAAAGTGTTTCTCATGATTAAAATGATCGGTTTTGTTTAATTTACAGAATTTAACCTAATTTTTGACAAGAATTAGACAGCTATCACCCCTTTTACATAACCGACTATAGCTACTGTCAATTTGGTAATTTAGAAATCAACAATTCTTCACCCTTGAGCCAGTGCTCAGTGAGACAGGTGAGAAGTAGACTATGAATAACATTTGAGCAGAAGACTTGTAATACCAAAAATTACTTTCTTACAGACTGAATATTCTGATAATAAATACAGATGTTGTTTACAGGTTTTGAATCTGCAGGATTGTTACAATAATTTAGAACAAGAAATAAGTCGTCACCTTTATTTTCTGCACAAAATGATCCAGAAGACTTATTTTTACGTACTGAAACCAGTAAAAAAGTCTTTACACTGGGCTCTGTTATTTGTAAGTTCCCGAAATTAAATACTATAGTCTTTCAAAGTTTCGTTACTTGCGGTCCAAAGCCGATAGGAGTTGGTCCTATTTACTTGTTTCCTGTGTTGGAGCATCAGATGCAAGAACACGTTTGTCCTTTAAAGCTTCTCCAAAAACAGGTAGGGGAAGGTGGGGGAATTACACACATGTGGGTAATTCCATGCAAGCTGATTTACGCAGTTTGAATGGCGCAAGCTGTTCGCAGTTGGTGCTACACCCTGCCGGCAGTAGTAACAACTACTACGCAGCTTACGCCAGCCATTTTCCAGTGGCATTGTTGGAGCAGTGAAGTATTGTTTATTTCCGACATGTCTCATGTAATTTTGGTCAGCTGTATTTTGCAAGGTAAGCGCTAATATAAGTCGCGTTAATGTAATTCTTACGTATCAGCTACTAACCCTAGATGAAACATTCAATTTAATTGCAGATTTGTCCCGCTATTTCAATTAGGTGCCGAGTTATACTTAGTTTAATCATCGAACTTACAGTGGGATAATGCCACGCAGCTGTTCAAGTGCGTGGTATTCACCCTTGCAGGTTATATTTTCAATAATAACGAGGTTTTCTTTTAAATTTCAGATGGGTATACACTATAAAAGAGAAACCCAGAAACCAAAATGGATGCAAGAGAAACTTCGTAAGGCTCTTGATGCCATCAAATCTGGAAGAAAAATAAGAGAAGTATCAAGAGTTTTCGGGAATCATGAAGCTACTCTGCAAACGAGAATGAATGTTAAAAATACCGAGGGTCTAAAACTTGGAAGAAACCCAACATTTTCGACAGAACAGGAAAATGAGATTAGGGATCATGTTGTTACAATGGCCAAGCTGTGCTATGGCCTTACATGCATCCAGCCGCGAAAGATTGCATTTGAGCATGCAGAGGCTAACAACATTGCAAACAATTTTGATAAGTCATCTAGGTTAACTGGAAAGGATTGGCTAGCTCTATTTTTAAAAAGAAACCCAAGTATTAGCATGAGAAAACCTGAAGCAACTAGCATTAACAGAATATAGGCATTTAATGAAAAAGAGGTTAATGCAAAATTTAAAAACTTAGAAATGCCTTTGAAAAATATAAATTTAAAATTTTCGTAGGTTTTAATGATGTAACGAATGGTTCACATCGATTTTTCCTTAGGTGCCTGCATTTCCCCCACTCTCCCCTACTCTATTTTTGTTGTTGATAACGCGACATTTGACATCAGATGTTTTAATCAGCTGGAGTCTAAGTTTAATTAACTCATTGATTCTGTTGCACAATAGCTTCTTCCCTTCATAGTTAAGGTGTATTCTATGCCTAGTGCGAAGGTTTTACTCAAATCACCTGCATTTACATCATCATTGTTTGCGTACTGGGAGCATAGCTTCCAGATTTCTGTCTGTATTTTTCTGATTTCTTTATTTACGCAAGAGTTGTGAATTAAGTGATGCCTGCAGGGTATCATAACAGATGTAGTATTTTTAGAGTCGTTAATTTTTAAAATATTCTGTAGAGATCTCAGACAAGCTTCTGACTCGTTATTTGCTACGTCATTTGTACCAGTAACACATGCAACAAAATCATTTCGTTACAGCATGATCTTTTGAGAGTCTACATCAAGGATATTTTCCGTTACTGCACTAGGTTTGATGACGCTGGTCAGTTGAAAGTCATTGTTAATGTCTTGCAAAATGTTTCTTAATTTTCTACCGTGACTGTCTGCTAAGAAAAGGTGTCACCTGTTTCGTTTATTGATTTCTGCTTTACATTTTGGCTGACATTCACATCCACATCGCCGTTACTTTTACAAATTTTGCTGCTGTCTGTACATGAATTATTACTGTCAGTTGGAGGTCGGACATAAGAACAGTTTTCTAAAACTGGGACATGTTTGGCTGACATGACCTTCTGCAGGATTTATATGACCACACTGTTTTGAAGCACTTCAGCAGGAGATGATGTAGATTTTGTAGTGACTGTGGCTACTTGCTTCTTTTCTGCATTCTCTAATTTTCTCCTTCCTCCTTTCATCCACCTTGCTGACTTGTAGTCGCTACCTATGGTTCTTCAGGGCCCCATAATCATACTCATACTCATCACCACACCATCATGACAATCTTTTCCTCTGTCACCTAGCACTACCATTACACCATCAGATTATTCACATCCAAAAGTGACTGTATTGTAACTTTAATATAAAATCGTCAATAGAAACTTAAAAAAGGTCAATATTTTGATCTATGTGTATTTTACAAATCCAAATTCATTGTCACATGTTTTTATGTAAATACCGTCACTATCGTTCACCTTTGTATTTTTACAAAATTATCTGTTATTGTTTACCTGTTAACTGTTTTAAATATTTTTAAATACAGTTTTTGTAACCTTTGGCTGAAGAGCTGTTTTTGTCCACTGCCGGCCTGCCCCCGTTGTGAGGAACTGAAATAACAGTAAAGAAAAAAGAAAAAAGGGTCATTAGCTGCGGGCTAGCCAACCTAAGTGGATGGCTGGGAGTCAGAGCCCAGTGGCGAGCATCAGCAGCAGGCTGAAGCGCTGGTAGTGGCAACTGCAATGACGAGACAGCAGCTAAAGTAGTGGCCGTGTCTGAAACAGCAAAATTGTCGTGAAATTCAATGACGCTCTCTTGAGCTCAGCGGAAAAGACTCTTTTACTCAAATTTCATGCAACTTTGTTTGCACATTCCCCAGTTGAGTCACCCGTTCTGTGATCGGGTACACTGTAAGTCCTTTCTTCTTCCTGCACTCAACTGCGCCATGCATTGCAACCCATGTAGAGAGACCGTAGCGGTTCCCCACTTCAGTAGGGCACACATTACGTCCTTTCTGCTTAACCCATTATACAGCAGAATTAATTTTTTCAAGATTTTTATAAAATTTCAGATCCAATACCTACATGGATTAATAATCACATTATGAATGTTCATTTATGATGGTGACTTTAAATTAATAATTTTTTTTTTACGTATGATATAACCTCATACGGTGGGTAGTAAGGGGTAAAATTATTGAGGTGTGTGATATCATACAATGGGCAGTAAGGAGTAGAATTCCTTACACAATTTTATCACAAGTAATATGTTGAATTTTTCGTGATTATCATTCATTACATGAATAAATGAAGAAAAAGTACAATAATAATTTCCAGATATTCTAATGTTTGTTTTATTTATATTTTAAGGTTACATTATTTATTTATACATTAAGTATACAAGGCAAATTCATATAACAGAACCAACAAAATAACTGTACTGCATTACATGAATCAAGTAAAACATTGCAATAATAAAGAACAAATGACAAAAATAATAGTTTATTAGACAACTTAGCCTTCTTAGTGCCGGTGATACAAAATGAAACATCACTTTGAATGGAGTCCCACATTGCATTTTACACAGTGAAATTTTGTGTATTTACATCACTGTCCACATCTTTGCTTATCAATTATGTTTCCTACATTATCAAAACTTACGTCTTCTTGAACCTGTGACAGAAATCTTGGCCTCACACATCTTGGCTTTTGAAGTCGGAATTGAAAATACAATACGTCTGGTAAATTCCTGTAAGCTCACATTGTTATTTAGCTCCTGGTATAGGATCCACATATTCACAACAGCACCATTTAGGCAGAACCTGATTATTTGCCAGTACTATTTCTTTTGATCTTATTCAAATGCAATATATACTTCTAGATTTTCAGAAAGGGCTACCTTTCCCATGTGGCGACTATATTCCTGTACAAGGGAAGGCTGTGGTATGGAAACCTTCTTCTTGATTCTCTGTTCCACCTCAAGCATGTAATTTCATCTAATACACCTTCATCCAGTACATTCAACCCCAGAGTCACTTGACTATGGTCATTCCATCTTACATGTGTGATAGAATTCTCCATATCACGTAACACATCAGTAGTACCTCGTGGTGCCTTCTTTATATCTAGCATGTGTGCCTTCTCCAAGCAGTCATCTCTCAGGGTTTCTATGCATTTGATTCCATTTGAAGTAAGAGACTCAAACAGGGGCAAAGAGTTAAAGCAATTATCAATGTACACTGCGCTGTCCTGAGGGATGTAGCCCACAAAGAGCTTTTCAACTACAGAATGTCCCAGTGACGTATGGGGATCTCTTTGACTTGCTCCAGCATATGAGATATCGATTAGATATAGCCAAACATCACCATTTGAAACCATAGCGAATTGGCTTGCCTCTTATAAACTGTTTCATAAAGTTGTGGCCATAATAAGACTCCACAGCCTCATCCAAGGAGAAGTTTGACCCTAGTGGCTCTATGATATCTTGAAATTTCTTATTTAGATGGGAAATTAATGGTTGAACCTTATAAACTTTATCTTCTTTTCCAGTACTGTCATTATTATTGACATGGCAGAATCTATGAATTTTGTCAAAAGTATTTCTGGAGATAGAATTCGAAACAAGGGCATTTTTTGTCTCAGGTCTGGTCTCCCAGTACATACGTCTGTGCATGACCTTACAATATCCAGATAACAGAAAAATAGCGATGTATTTGTAGATGTCATCATGACTTATTTGTATTTTGCGTCTCTTTTGAGCATATTTTACTGTCTCTCTCGTCAGAATCTCAACCAAATCAGCATCAAAAACTTTACGTAAAAGACTCATTGTAGTCGAGTTTGATGCGCGGAGATGTTCTATTATATCAAGTGTAGCATCACGAGACACCCAAAATTTTTGTGGAGAGTCTAGTCTTTCTTCTATCCAGTCTCTTGTTTTCCTAACTCGGGACTGCGATCATGATTTGAAACAGCAGGGATTTTCCTCTCGAGTGGATAAAAATGTAACATTTTCAACAATCCGTCAGTATTTACTGATCTTATCTCTGCAGTTTGTCCCAGAACCTTCTTTCCTAAACGAGCAACAGTGGTGGTTTGTCCTTTTGCATCACTAACAGCATCGTCTTCATCAGTGTCTTCACCATCATTTGGCGGAACAAGTACAAATTCAAGCTCCTGACACGTATCAAATATGTCAGACAAAGTTTCATCATCTTCCTCCGCGTAGAACAGGATATTAGAACTTCTTATAAGTCCCTCTCCTTTTCTAAATTTTATCTAAAATAAATGAGACCAACTGCGAGAAAATGACCCCATTATTGCCCACTGTATGATATTTCGTATGTAAAGACATAAGCCAGTACCACAACAAATCAAATAAAGTATTCTTTTCCTATTTGTGTTTATGTATTGCATTTAAGTATTCAAATTACTAATCCATAATAATATGAACGAAATTATGAACCTGCATATCATCATTTTATTATTACTTACCACCTGTTCATGACGAGAAGCAGCAGAGTCAATAGCACTAGAACAAATGCTTTCCACCACTAAATGAACAACCCTGGTCTCCACTGCTGCTGTTAGTTTCAACAATGGACTTTCAAATCAACAATAAAACATAAAAGAAATATTTCAGTTTTTAACAAAAAGCTTCTGGAAACAAATATGCCTGAGAAGAGCAGGTGTATGATAAATCATGTGATGAGATATAATGGCTTAAGGAGAAAAGGAAAATTGTCGTGTCTCCGTAATAAAAATCCTTATGCTGGGGAGATAGTGAATCTACCAAGCAGATCCCATCCCATCATCCACAGCTTGACATATGCAGCACAAGTGGCAGAGGGACCGCCTGTTTCCGTCAGCATGTCTGTCCCATTCACCTCCATTCAAGAAGTCATGGTCATGGAACAGGAGTGCATTGTCCAGTGGATGGCTGGTGGTGATAAATCGCAAACAGTAACACAACAGTCACACACACCATCGGCGCAAACACTTCTGAGTATGCCTTCTATCTCACTAATGTAGACACCAGAGCCTGCAGCTCTCATTGAAAACAGAAACACAAATCTTTGACACTCCACCAGCATCAACACTGACCGATGACGTCCAAAGAACCAAAATCACTTGCACCAGAGACCACAGAGGAAGAACAATCACATGATGATAAACCACGGCACATCAAAGCGTAAACAGAAGAAAAACGCACAAGCAAGTGAGCCCAAAAACTCACAAGGAATCTGCCATATGTTCTTGCCAACGCCCACAGCTCCAGCCGCTAGCACCATACACACAAGGGAGAACAACACGAACTGCACTGCACACGTGCAAAACAATCACTAATCCACTGCTGGTTTTCCCCCAGTAATCATTCAGAACTACGAGAATGTAAATGCCCTCAACAAAGCATTGGCAAATAGGCATGCTAACACAACATTCTACTCCAAACTTTCACAGGGCAAAGCCTCACTGCAAATGACAACAAGGGCTGAATATGAAGATCTGCTTGACTTCCTTAAAGAATGAAAAGTAGAACACTACACATAAAGAACTGCTGACGAAAGTATGTGATACAGCAAGTGGACATACATGCCCCAAATGAGTCACTACAAGAGGAACTCATCGCCCTTGGCTGGGAATCTGTAAGCATGACCCGTATTATGGGCTTCTGAACACACAAAAACAACTCAGCTACATGGTGGGGCTGGCCGACACAGCCTGCTCTCCTGACCTGCTGAAGGTAAAGTTCCTCCTTCACATGGCCATGACAGTAGAAGTATACTAACCATAATAACTCACCCAACAATGGCACCACTGCCAGAAATTAGTCACGCAACTAAATGCCGCAGCGTGACACCCTATTGCCGTAAATGTGTGTGCAACCACAAAACACAACAGTGTACACAAAGCCAAACAGACCAACGCAAATGCACTAACTGTTGTGGGCCCCTTGTGGCCAACTACACAGGGTGCAAAGTATACAAAGAGGCACTGAGGTGATCCTTAGAACCCACAACACACACAACCAAAACCCCCAGCAACAAACAAATTGCCTGCTCAGATACCACAATCCACTACATCCATACTGGCTACAACACAGGAAACTGAACAAAACACTACTCCACTCCTGCCATCATAGACTGTGACACTCACAAAACCACAACAGACGCACCTACATAATAGCAACCCAAAACCCAGAGAAGGAGAGGGAACACCACCACACCACAACAAACACACCAACAACAGGCCAACTATATACAACCAGACAGTGAAATCCTGACCCACACTACCGCATTCCTCACCACAGCAACAACAAAGGCGCCACAAGCAGACACGCACACCACCAACACTCAAGCTGGCCCAACCATTACACCAACACCAAAACCAGTGGCAAACAACACACCCACCGCTTCACTGGCCAACAGGGACAACATCCTAACAACATCTGGTAGAGTAGTGGTGTCACTATTTCCCAAATGCATGGCTTAAAACCCTCATGATTGTCTTAAATCTCACCACCACACTGTGCACATAGCTCATGACCAGTGCATGACTATCATACAAACTTTTCTCACCATACTTGCCACTCTCTTCCATGGATAATACACCCAACCAATCCCATTATGAAAACAACAGAACTCTGACAAATATCATGTTTTGAAATGTCAATGGGATCTACAACAAAAGGACTGAATTAGTTGCACTCATGGAGCGAAATGGCATATAGATCGCTCTTGTGAATGAGACACTACTCAAACCACACAGACAGCTACACATTTCAGGTTATTGCGTCTATCTGAGATGTTCTGCCTGTCTATCATGCCAAAGAACTGGGCGACAGGGCAGGAGGCGGCACAGCAATCACCATACACATAGACATAGAGCATACAAACATAGATCTCCCTGAACTGGAAAGGATACAGGCTACAGCTGTCAGTGTCAAGTTCAATGGAGTATACACCTCAATGATATCGTTATCCCATCTGCCGCAGAACATCTTAACATGCAGTATCAGCACATTACTCAACATAGCACTGCAAGTAATCGCTGCTGGGGATCTTAACGTAAAACACCTGGACTGGAACTCACAAATACGAAACTCCAATGGCAAAAACCTGTACGAAGCTGAATCGACATAATACTGGGGCCAGACATACCCACAATTGTGCTCACACAGAGGCGACAGAGGCCAGATGTGATAAACATAGCTCTCATCAAGGGCATCACAAGCACACTCAGTATTGAATTGGAGAATGATCTGGCCTCTGACCACCTACCACTAATACCGCACATGGAAGAGACACTGCTGAACATCGAACCACGCTGGATACTAAACTCCAAGCAGTTGAATTGGTAGTCATATACCAGAGATGCATGAAGTTCCACAAACAGAAAAAATATATGTAGGTGTTGAAGCACTCACTAGTCTGGTCCAAGACCCAATGACTGACACCATTCCAGTTCTTACATCACCACAACACTCAACAGCCCTGTCCCAGGAAATCCTAGGCCTAATCTCAATAAGAAACCATCTCAGGAGATACTGTCAGCGTAGCGGGTGCCTATTGTACAAACTGCATATTAACAGGGTCCAAAGAATTATATGGGAGAAAATATAAACATTTAAAACTAAATAATGGAGCCAGGAACTCGCCAGCTCGATACCACTCAACCTGACGCGTGGAATCTCACACGGCACTTCACCAAGGACGAGCAGTACACACCTACTACACAAGGGTCTGACGGCCCTGCATACTCCACAGAGGAGAAGGCGTAACTCATGTCCAGAACACTTGCAGTTTAATTTACACTGAAACTGGTTCCATTGGCCACAGAATTCATACTTGAAACGGGCCAGGAGGTTACTCGACTTGTAGCCCAGCGTGCATGTGACATTATCAGATGTACTAGCACACACAAAATTACATGGGCTGTCAAGCACATCATGGCTAGAAAAGCTCCTGATCCCAATGGCATTCAAAACTGCATCCTCCAGGAGTTCACAGTTAAAGCCACATAATACCTTATGTACATCACAAATGCTATGTTACACACATCACAAATATCATCCTATAACACCAACACTTTCCTGCCTGTAGTAGGGCAGCCAGTGTCCTTATGTTCAGGAAGCCAGGGGAAAGCCAACTCCCTCCAACAAAATTACCAACTCATCAGCTTGCTCAGCTCACTCTGCAAAATATTTGAGATGGTGATACTGAAACGTCTCACTAGGTACTGCATCAACAACGACGCCCCAAGAGTGAAGCAATTCGGCTTCAGGAATCACCTCTCTACAACACAACACCTCCTCCACATGGCAGAACGCGTAGCAAACAACTACAACACCAACGAAGCATCAGGTACAGTGTTCCTAGACCTCGAGAAAGCCCTCAATTGTCTCTGGCACAATGGCCTTATATGCAAAATTAGTGATGCTGGTTGCCCTGATGGACTGGTACATCTCGTACACTCATATGTAACTAACAGATGCTTCACCACTGACATTCAGGGTGAACTGTCAATAGGACACAGTACATAAGCTGAAGTACTTCAAGACAGCATCCTGGGGTCCCTCTTGTTTAATCTTTACATAAATGATCTACCAACTACCCATCATGGTTACCATCTATGTGAATGACACCACCATCCTAGTAAAAGACTGGAAACCATCAAACATCGACTCATGACTACAGATTGCACTCAGAGCCTTAGTTGGAACAATTACATGTTAAAGTAAACATCAACAATTGCGAGGCACTGCTGTTAATTCATAGAGCAAAACAACAGCAAAAACACCAACATTGCAGACAAATAACACTACACACACGCCCAATACGTTTTCATAAGAAATTCAGGTACCTAGGTGTCTGGCTGGACTGGAAACTGACATGGGGGAACCACATACAATATGTCACCAACTGAGCTTGAGGCTCAAACATCTTTATCAAATGCTCAACAGGCAAAGTCCACTGAATAGGAGTGTGTCGAGGCCCAGATACATGACACTCATTAGACTCTTGATAACATATGAAGCCTCAGTCTGGGGATATGTAGCACCAACATGCCTGCGATGCCTGCAGGTCATACAGAACAAGGTGCTACACAATGAATACAGCCTCGAGACTCTCTCGGAGGTATTCAAAAAGCTCGCCACATGACTATAAAGGAACTCAAGATACTTGAACAAGCCCTTCTACCTGAATCTGGGAAACTAGGACCACAACCATAGACGGAACCACAATCATCCAAAGACACTCCTTAAAAGGGACACATAACCACCTATGGCAAGCAAAGACACACAAATAACGAAAATAACAGCGAACTCCTGCATCACAGCAAAGCTGACTGGCACCACTTGATGAATCACACAGCCAATCAAGTGGCTACAGCAGGGAAGTCAAATATTGCACGCTAAACACAAACAGAACCCACACAACCCGCTACAACGTGCAATCGATTCTGCCACCAATCGACCATTAATATGATGCCTATGGCTTTTACAGGTACACAGATGCTGCAGCTGAACCAGGAGACATCGTCAGCGTCCAGTGAAGCAGTACCTCATGTCGATTCTGACTGATGCTCTTATGACGAACCTAAGCTATGACACTGGTACTGGGCACTGCATGATACCCAATGACTAACTAATCTTATCCTTGCACGATCTGTTGCAGATAGCAATAAAATCCGCTACTGCTCTTACTACCTGTCCAGACTGTGCATAATTCTTTTTCCTTTGACGGTAGCCTTCACCCATTTTCCCCTCTGCCCTTATACCCGCTACTCTTCATCACTTTTCGTCCACTTCTACCACCTTAATGGGCCCATGTTAGGGGATAATTCTACCCAGGCGCACAGCCAACATCATGGCCTCACATCCCATGAACTCCTCGATTTACAACTAACAACATGGAGGTAACAGTAGATCTATCGATATAGTCACCAGGTTGGTGTGGGGGTGGAGGGGCTCCATCCTTTATAAAATATAAAACTGACACTTCATCCAGCAGTCTGAGTGCACGATGCTGTGATGTACAGGGCTTGGAGCACGCACAGCTGAGGCAACTGCACCATCTGCACAGGATGCAGCCGATCACTGTGTGTCAGTGCTGGCCCTGTCGCCAGCCCCTTCGGCTGCTCCACCTATGATGACTACGGCACTGGACGGAGGGTCTTCACTGATGACAACACAGGCTATGGACATGGCTTATGAAAGGACAATGCTACCAACCAGGACTGAGGCGGAAACTGCAGACCGGGCAGGAACTGGTGCCATTCGCTAACTGAAGAATACTAATCAGTGTTCTTCAACGCCACACAACGTACCTTCGACCAAAGTACAACAGGAACTGGAATATGATTATCACCAACACACGGATGTTGCCTCTCACAATATGGCCACACGAAAGCCAGAACAAGAACCCACAGTTGAAGTAAGTTACTACCCATCACCTGATGAAGAGGAAATGGAATGTTTCCAGCCATCATCCCTCTACAAGACGTCGATGGATTCACAACTGTGCAATATAAACGACACACGAAAGCACAAACAGCGGATGACCAAAACTCACGTAAACAAGGAGTGGAAGCAGACACGCAACTTTCCAGCCGCTACTCTCCTATGGCTCCAACGGAAGAGGCGGTATCTCGGCATATCACTCCCAACAGTCAACAACCCCAGCAAGGACAGAGCTACAACAATGAGCCATTTTGCCTGCAAAACTAATGCAGCTGTTCCAGCGGCGACGATTCACTACATATCAAATTACCTGGAAGTGAACGAAGTTTTGACGGCACATCTGATGGGCAGACTAAAGGTGATCTACCAAAAAGACCGCAACAAATATCACTTTGAGACCTTTGCTGATCAACACAGAGCTCCGAAGTTTTTAGCATTCAATTAAATTCACTTCTTTACACACCAGTCACTCAAAAGTCGAGAGCTAAAGGTTGTTGTCAAGAGGCTTCCAGAGCAGATAACGGCTGTAGAAGTTCTGAAGGTGCTTCAGGAAGTTCTATTTAACATTATCAATGTCCATTAATATAAAAAACGGGACGAGAAGACAAAGTGGCTCATCCCACAACCAGCCAACTGTCTGAAACGTCCGAAAGACAAGGACAGTGCCAAAATATACGATCTTGGTTTCTTATTTTATACGAGGATTCGAGTGGAAATCTATAACAGTAGAGATGGCCCAGTGCAGTGTAAACTCTGTCAGTGCTGTGCAAATACCGCAAACTACTGTTGCTGGCGTGGTGCGTCAGCAGACTGCAAAGCTCCCAATACAGAAAAACCGACTTGCGCCAATGGCGGCGAGAATTACCCTGTCTCATACAAGGGATGCATTAAGTTCCTTTGAGATTACGCTGATACAATAGCTCCCTACTTAGCAATCATATACAACCGCTCGCTCACCGATATATCTGTACCTGCAGATTGGAAAATTGCGCACGTCGCACCAGTGTTTAAGAAGGGTAGTAAGAGTAATCCATCGAACTACAGACCTATATCATTGACGTCGGTGTGCAGTAGGGTTTTGGAGAATATACTGTATTCAAACGTTATGAATCACCTCGAAGGGAACGATCTATTGATGCATAATCAGCATGGTTTCAGAAAACATCGTTCTTGTGCAACGCAGCGAGCTCTTTATTCGCACGAAGTAGTGGCCGCTATCGACAGGGGATCTCAAGTTGATTCCGTATTTCTAGATTTCCGGAAAGCTTTTGACACCGTTCCTCACAAGCGACTTCTAATCAAGCTGCGGGCCTATGGGGTATCGTCTCAGTTGTGCGACTGGATTCGTGATTTCCTGTCAGGAAGATCGCAGTTCGTAGTAATAGACGGCAAATCATCGAGTAAAACTGAAGTGATATCAGGTGTTCCCCAGGGAAGCGTCCTGGGACCTCTGCTGTTCCTGAGCTATATAAATGACCTGGGTGACAATCTGAGCAATTCTCTTAGATTGTTCGCAGATGATGCTGTAATTTACCATCTAGTCAGGTCATCCGAAGACCAGTATCAGTTGCAAAGCGATTTAGAAAAGATTGCTGTATGGTGTGGCAGGTAGCAGTTGACGCTAAATAACGAAAAGTGTGAGGTGATCCACATGAGTTCCAATAGAAATCCGTTGGAATTCGATTACTCGATAAATAGTACAATTCTCAAGGCTGTCAATTCAACTAAGTACCTGGGTGTAAAAATTACGGACAACTTCAGTTGGAAAGACCACATAGATAATATTGTGGGGAAGGCGAGCCGAAGGTTGCGTTTCATTGGCAGGACACTTAGAAGATGCAACAAGTCCACTAAAGAGACAGCTTACACTACACTCGTTCGTCCTCTGTTAGAATATTGCTGCGCGGTGTGGGATCCTTACCAGGTGGGATTGACGGAAGACATCGAAAGGGTGCAAAAAAGGGCAGCTCGTTTCGTATTATCACGTAATAGGGGAGAGACTGTGGCAGATATGACACGCGAGTTGGGATGGAAGTCATTAAAGCAAAGACGTTTTTCGGCGCGGCGAGATCTATTTACGAAATTTCAGTCACCAACTTTATCTTCCGAATGCGAAAATATTTTGTTGAGCCCAACCTACATAGGTAGGAATGATCATCAAAATAAAATAAGAGAAATCAGAGCTCGAACAGAAAGGTTTAGGTGTTCGTTTTTCCCGCGCGCTGTTCGGGAGTGGAATGGTATGATTGTGGTTCGATGAACCCTTTGCCAAGCACTTAAATGTGAATTGCAGAGTAGTCATGTAGATGTAATTGTAGATGAAGTACCAAGGAGTGCTCAAGAAATACCAACCTAAACCGAACAACCAACCACCTGAATTAACGACAGAAATTTCTCGTCGTGGTCGCAGCAAGTAGGTCTGGAAATTACCAAACAAGGTGTCAACACAACCACGAGTGCCACCACGCCTCCAAGTGCTCAACATGTAGAGCAGAAAGCCAGAGAGACCAATGTCCACAGCGAAGACCGCAATCCTATGCAGATGCGGCGTCCCCACTACCCAATACACTGCCAGAGAGCCGCAAAACACTGCTCTTCTTGCTTCCATAGACACCGCAAAATTGCTACCCATCTTGCGGCAAAAACTAACCACTATCCTTACGCTCGTAGAGGAATTAATTAATGCTTTTGTATCGCCTTAAATGGACCCACATCACCACACCACTCAACTGCGGTTGTGCATTTGAAATGCTAACTGCATGAAGACCAAACTGACGGATGTTTTGATGTGCCATAGAATCAACGTAGCTTTCAACTCAAGAGACACACCTCCAGGCGTCGACATAGAATACGGAACACGCATGTTTACCACATGGACAGGACAGAAAAACGCGGGAGGAGAAAGGTCATCGTCATCTGCCAAGTAATCAGGCACCACCAAGAACAGTTACCACAGCTTCAAAACATTGAAACCATGGCAGTTAACATCAAACTACAATCAGAAACTTAACGCGCATAGCGGGTGCATCAGTCCTAATAAACAGCTACTCTCTGACGAGCTGCACCATCTCCTATATGGCTTGACAAACTCTTACTGGGTGGTGAAAAAAATGGTTCAAATGGCTCTGAGCACTATGGGACTCAACTGCTGTGGTCATAAGTCCCCTAGAACTTAGAACTACTAAAACCTAACTAACCTAAGGACATCACACACATCCATGCCCGAGGCAGGATTCGAACCTGTGACCGTAGCGGTCGTGCAGGTCCAGACTGTAGTGCCTTTAACCGCTCGGCCACTCCCCTGGGTGGTGATCTTAACAGTAAACACACAGCTTGGTATCCTTGGAGGATCAACCTGAAAGGTCAGCGATTTTTCGAATTAGAAGAGTTGGAGATATATGTGACTGGTCCACGGGAACCCATGAGGAGTCCACCTTCCACATGCCAATGTTCAGATGTTTTAGACATCAGTATTGTGAAGAACATCATTGCCAATCTCCAATTACGGACAATAAATGACCTCTCATCAGACCAGTGTGCATAGCTATAACACCAGGAGAAAGGATGATCTTCACTATGCAGGGTTAAATCTGACTTTGGCACTGAAAGGGGTAAATTAAGCTGCCACAAAAGTCTTTGGTCACCTACCAAACAGCATCAAAAGCCTGACAGATGGCCAACCAACATTTAAAAATAAATTAAAAGAATTTCTAGATGACAACTCCTACTCATTGGCTGAATTTTTAGATATAAATTAAGGGGGAAAAAACAACTTAAACATTAGTGTCATGCAATATTTTGTGCAATGTAATATCTTGTACAGACATCTTTTATTAACCTGACACGTTCCACATCATTATGAAGTGTCGTATTCATGATCTATGGAACAAGTATTAATCTAATCTAATCTCTAATCTAACCATAAGCCGGTGATTTGCATTCTGGAGCGAGCATCTTTACACATTTACTACCCCTCCCCCTCCCCAGAATCACGAGGAGTATTGACTGGGACCAGTACCAGCACTATTTGACCAACAACATCAGGATGTCTCCACTGGGGCAGCTATCGACGATGCCATACAGACTCCCACCACCAAAATAAAGACGACAAAAGCCAGAACCACCACACAACTGTTACAACTGGATATTAGCTTCAGAGCTTTCCCACCCACAATTTGAGATATCAAGACACAACAGGACTGAGCCTGATGATGTTGGATCAGGTTCTGAAATCTAGTGGACAGACAAGAACTCCGCAGACTTAACAGAGAGTCCCATAAAATGTGAGAGAATGGCGATAAAAGACCTTGGAGCAAAAATTTCAGACTTGTTGCTTTGCACAGGGGAATAATGGCAGATTGTCAGAAATTTATGACAGCAGCCTCTACTGAAACGAGCTGTACAAAGCCCTCGAGGGCTGTCGTTCAACGCCTTGAAAACAGAGCTTTATTCAGACACATATTAAGACCAAATGAAGACGTGCTGACTACCACTGGTCAATAAAGAACAATTCCTTTGTTTTGAAGACCATAACACTGAAGCCCTGGCAGCATGCCGAGCTGCTCCCACTTGTACGCAGCCACTGCTGACCACACCAGACAAAGCGAAGCAGATCACTAGAGAGACGATTAACAACTCCCCAGGAATGGATTATATTACCTACGAGGATCTAAAACATTTTCCTCAAAAATAGATTGTCCTGATTACAAGGATCATCACGGCTGCCTTCAGCAAGAGTACTTCCCAGGGGCCTGGAATGTGGAATGCATTACACTGATTCCAAATCCAGTCAAATACTTATCAAAGGCCAGTAATTATCGACCCATTACTCATCTACCGACTTTGTGGAAAATACTTGAAATAAGTCTACTTAAGAGATTTAATGTCGACCTGACTTAACATGAGGTTTTCTGCCCTGAACAATTTGGTTTTCACAGCTGCTTGTCAGCAGAACTACAACTCCTGCATATAACTGAAGCCATTTAGGACAACTTTAATAAACGCAAGATGACAATTCAGGTTTTTTTAGATCTTCACCAGGACATGCCGATAATGGATTGTTACGTTAAAACAATTGAGAGTTATCTTTAAGAGTGGCAACTCTACGTTAAAATTGCAAACAAAAACTCTAGAAAGATATTGGTGATGGCTGGATATCCCAGGGTTCCATCATCTCTCCCACACTGTTCAGCACCTACATAGAGGATATCCTAACTGTACCTCATGTGTCAGTCAGCACATATGCTGACAACATAGCCTTCTTCACCACTTGGAGAAACTTCAACTACCTCATCACATGAATGCAGTCTCAAATCAATCTCATGGAGCAGTGGGCTCTGGTGAACAAAATCGCTGACAACTCAATGAAAACAAAGGCTATACTTCTCATGTAATGGAAGCCAATCCCGAATACACGGCTTGCAGTCAACACTGAACCTATCCATTGGTCCCCAATAGTGAAATACTTGGAGGTCCATTTGGAAAAGAAACTTCTCTTCACATCCATGTGGCAGAAGAGAAGAAAGTGGGATTGCACAGGGTTCAGCCATTGGTGCCATTCTTCAAGAGCACTCACCTGAACACCAGCATGAAGATACAGCTTTACAAAACGACAGTGGACCCTAAATTGCTCTATTTTTTGACATCTTGGGGGAAGACACATACAACAAACTTCAAGTCACTTCAGGTGATACAAAACATATGTCCACAGATGGCACCAGAAGCCTGCTGGTGGACAAGCACAACGGAACTTCATGATGCAATACAGAAAAGTACCTGCAGCAAAAAGTCAAAGACAAAGCACAAAAAATGTTCGACACAATAAACAACATATGTGGCACAACTCAGCAGTTGCAGTTAGTAGGAACAGTCCATCTGGAGAAGTGGCACAAATATCAGGTTCCATGGTCTATACTTCACATCTAAGGCAACAGGCATCCCACCATCACTCTACAAAGCTACATGTCACCTTCAGTGAAGAACACTCACCCACAAAGCATTTTTAAGGACTAAAATGTGAGCCAAGTCCTGCCTTATATGAGTAATTAATAAAGAAGTATACCCTTTTACCCTACATCCCACACAAGTAGCAAAATCTGCAAAGTCAATAATGCTGGAGTCACCACCACCACCCCTCCTCCCCCCTCCCTCCCCCCCCCAAAAAAAAAAACTGACCCTGAGAGTGAGCAATGTCCTTTCATCTGGACCAGTGGAAAGATTTGAAAGGTTCTTCAGCATGGAAAGACCATAGTGCTGAGTAACTTGCCCAAAACTTACTAGTTTTTAAAAATGAGATGATATTAGTATCAAAGCTTGTCATGGGCAAAGCTAACACCACCAGCAACATAAGTGGGAAGTACATCAGCTTAGAACCATGAAGAAGATAAATACATATACAGAACACATTCCTTGCTTTGCACATTCATTAAATTTGGTTGCTAAATGCACTGCAGAATGCTGTACAGAAACATCAGTTTTCCTCGATATCAATGAAAGTCTCCACTGGTATACATTTCTTTCAACTTATACTTGTTGATGTGGTCTTATTTTTAAAGCATTGGAAGAAACTAGTTCAAAAATTCTGATACTGAAAGGATGTTGGACACAAGGTGGTTGGCCTGAGCAGAAGCTACAAAGGCCCTTGTATGTGGTTTTACCACTATCAAGCAAGTTTTGGATGACGTATCTAATTCCATGGATCAAAACCTAGGTGTATTAATCAGGCTTAATGACTAGTTTTAAAGATGGATAGGCTGGAAATGGGAATAATGACTATTGCTTCGAATGAAATGACTAGCACTTCTCTGCGGTCTTCTGCCGAAGATCTTAACATGAAACATGACCTTAATAAATCATTACATGTATACACTTGAGGAATGTGATTCACATTTTCAGGTATTAAACCAAAAGTGCTGATTGGCTGCATAGAACATAAGCAACAGCTTTCAAGATGACACTAGCAAAATAGAAAGTACGACCATTTAAGTGCAATCAATCAGGGTAACCTTTTCCAGAGTATCTTTGTACCACATAAATTTTTGTTTCAAATTGCTGGTGTTCCACTTACTGGCATTGTGTTGCTTGAAAAGTAAGAGTTTTATCATCTCTGTTACTCTTAGAACAAAATAATGTCAATAGGTGGAACACACACCATTTGAAACAAAAATAATAAGTGGTTCAAAAGTGCCCTGACTGGTAAAAAGTTACTCTGATTGACTGTGGTTGGAGGAAACCAAATACCTGGTTAACATTTTGAAATTCATGTGTCTATTGTCATAACTCATAATGCACTGCCTGCAATACCTAAATGCATAGAAGTGCACCATCATGCAACTAGTGTATTTGGTATACATCAGCAACTTAAGTGTTTCACCATAGAAGAGATCTTGAAAAGTACTTCAATCATCATCAATGCTTACCAAGATAATTTTGAAGAAAATCTAGATGACAGACTGATGCAATATGCTGATCTACTCAAAATACATGTGGCTGCTGCTATTGACAGCAAGAAACATGAGCCGTTGTAACTGCTGTTGAAACAGACACTCTGTTACAATTTTTAGGCCACTTGAGCAAGTTTGTCAGGAAAGGGTTCCTTTGTGAGTTCCCCTGAATCTTCTCTCAAGATATTAGATTTATAAACACAACCTTTATCACAATTAAGCTTTTATTTATTTATTATTTGTCCTGTAGATGAAATCAGTACAATGGCTTGTACAACTGATATGGGATAAGTCAATACAAATATACAGTTTACAGGAGTCTAAAATAGTAAACAAGAATACAGAAGAAAGTTTATTTTACATTACCTACAAAATTATGTTACTTAAAGTTACAGCTTTACAGAGAATTGTTACATGATGTGACAAAACTGACTTAACAACATTCAGCTTTGATACATTATCATGCACTAAGACAATTTTGATTCCAAATATTCCTGGATGGTATAAAAGCATTCTTTTATTAAAAGAGATTTCACTGTCTGTTTGAATTTATTTATTTCTTGGATTTCTTGTATAAAAGTTGGAAGATGATTATATAATTTTATTCCCATGCACTTGACACCATCACTGTACAGTTTTGTTGAGTGGGGAAGTATTCTTAGAGAGGTTTTTGATCTTGTGTCATAATCGTGGTAGTCCATACTTTTGCTAATTTTGTTGATACTTTTTTTTGGTAAAGAATAATAATCCTAGTATGTATTGGCATGGGAGGGGCAAAATATTTAGTTTCTTAAATAATGGTTTACTAGTGTCTCTCCGTTTTTTGAACATAATTGTTCTGACTACCTTCTTTTGCAGTTTGAATATCTTAATTGATTCAGAATTTTGGCCCCAGAAGATGATTCCGTAGTTAAGTACAGAGTGAAAGAGTGCATGGTACATTGTGGTTAGGGTACTTGTGTTAGTGACGTTCCTTATTGAACTAATCATGAAGCATACTTTACTAAGTTTTGTGCTGGTAACGTCAATGTGCCTTTTCCACGTGAGCGTATCAGTAATAGTGACCCCCAAAAATTTTATTTCATTTTCAAGTTTAACATTATTTTTTTCCAGTGATATAGTTGGTAGTAATGGATTTCTGTTTTGGGCAGTGTGAAAGGTTATTCCAATTGTCTTTTTTGCATTAATCAGCAGCCTGTTACTTTGAAGCCATCGACTTATTTGATCTGTGGTTCTATCTATATTAGATTGGAGAATTTGTTCGGGCACAGATATGAGTACAGAGGTGTCGTCAGCAAATAAAAGGGTTTTTGTGTTTGGTAGGCTGTGAGGAAGGTCATTTATGTAAAGTAAGAACAGCAAAGGGCCCAGGACGGAGCCTTGGGGAATGCCTTGCTTTATGGTATGTATGGAGGAATGTACAGTGCTAGCTGTACCTGAGAGCTTAGTTTCATTTAATTCGACATACTGCTGTCGATCTTCCAGATAGCTTTTAAACCAGTCATAGGCATTTCCTCTTATTCCATAGGAATGCATCTTTTGCAGAAGTATACTATGATTAACCATGTCGAATGCCTTTGTGAGATCTAGGAAGATACCTATGGCTGGGAGTTTTTTGTCCACAAGCTCCAGTGCATGATCTAGAAATTCTTGTATTGCATCTGTTGTAGCTTTCTTACTTTGGAAGCTGAACTGAGCAGGTGACAGGATATTTTCTTTGTCTAGAAAGGACATGATTCTGGTGGCCATTATATATTCAAATATTTTACTAAAAGTTGAAAGCAGTGCAATGGGTCGATAATTACTGGGATCCTCTTTGCTTCTTTTTTTGTGGACAGGTATAATTTTTGCAATTTTGAGCGTACCAGGAAATGTACCATTCAAGAATGAGAAGTTTATTATGTGAGCTAGGGGTTTACTGATAAAGTTACTGCAATTATGAAGGAGGAAGCATGGGATTTGATCTTGTCCAGCAGATGATTTTTTTTTAAATTTTGCTATGAAGTGTCTTTTCAATTTCAGATGTAGGACTTAAAAATAGAGTCTCAGAGCATAAGTTTGGTTCTAGTTGTAAGGGACAGCTATTTTTAAGATGGTTAGCCAGGTTTTCTACTGTTTCTGTAAAGTAGTTATTGAATTCCTCTGCTGTTTCTTTCCCACTGGAGACTAATTTTCCATTTATTTTTAAGCTAATATCACTTTGTAGCTGTTTTCCTCTATTAGTATTCATATTAATAAGTTGCCACATGCTTTTGCTCTTATTTGATGACAATTTGAGGTAGTTATCATTCTGTAGCTTTTTGGCTGCATTTACTACGTTCTTTAATATCTTTTTATATAGAGTAAAGTATGATTTAAATGCTTCACTACTGCCTAGTTTGGATTTGATCATGTAAAAAAGTTCTCTTTTTCTTTGTGATGATCTAATGATTCCTGGGGTGATCCAGCTGGAGAGTTTTCTATCTTTGGTGATACATTTTGTTTGTAAGGGAAAGTGGCAATTAAAATAATAACAGAAAATATCCAAGAATGCTTCATATTTGCTGTCTACTGTTTGAGCCTCGTATACATTTTGCCAGTTTTCATTTTGTATATCAAAGAGGAAAGTATGCATGTGGGTTTTATTGAAGTTTCTCCTCTGTACAGTGATTTTATTGAGTTCGTGGCTGTTATTTTGCAACCAGACCTGCATAATTAATGCATTGTGGTCTGAAAATCCTAGTTTGACGGAGGATACAGTACAATTTATATTGCTTGCTACTTGATCCAGACAAGTGGTACTGTGATTTGTTATCTTGGTTGGAGTGTTAACCATTAGGTCTAGATTGTAGCTGTTCATAAAATTTTTAATGCTTAGATGGCTAGAGTTTTCTGAGAGAAAATCTATATTATAGTCACCACATATTAGAACACTATATGATTTTCTTTTACTTAGATTTTCTATTACTGGTGCTAGATTTTTGTAGAAAGTCCCTATGTTACCAGAGGGTGACCTGTAAAGTGCTATTATATAAACATTTAGATCTGTAAGCTCTACACCTGACAGTTCTATATCTTTTTCAATACTATACAAATTGCAAATATCAAGAGGTGTAGCAGTATTGTTGTCTTTTAGAAATATGCAACTGCCTCCACCTTTGTAAGATGTTCTTGAGAAGTGACCCACGAGTTTAAAATTTGGTATCAACGCTTTCTATTTCAAAAGACCTCATTAAATGTTCATTAATACATAATATCTGTGTATCTGACAGTTCACTTGCACTGATAACAAAATTTCTAATTCATTAAGTTTGGTTTTGAGCCCTTGTACATTATGGATGTATACTTTTAGATCAAGAATTTTTTTTGTTTAATTTTTTTACACATTGGTGAGGAGGTTCAGACTTTACCTTATTTACTACAATTTGCTGATGGAGTCCTTTGCCAGTTTTATGGTGTATGTTTAACTTGTTTGATGATGCTAAGTTTTTTCTTTCCTCAGAGGGGGATAGAAAAAATCCTCCTTCTTGGGTATATTCCGCCTTGATCTTAAATTTACTCTTATAGATGTAGCTGCTGCAATCCTTTGTGGATCTTCTGATGTCTCCTCTTTCCTGCTTTCTTCGTTCTTGTCGAATTTGCTTTCCTCATTTTTGCTTGTAAGTCTTTCAGGAAGCTGAAGGACTGATCTATTTCGTAATAGTCTTTTTTTAATTATTTCACTGATGTGATCGCACATAGTACTTTTTGCGTCATAATTAAGGTGCATTCCGTGTTTGGTGTGTAGGTTTCGATGTAGTTTACTTACGTCCAGTACATCGCACTTTGGGTATTCTGCACACAATTTCTTAATTTTGATGTTAGTTTTCCTAATTTCTTTATTAACACACGATCTGTAAATTAGGTCGTGTCTATGAGGCACAGTGGCTACTATTATGTTCCTAGATTTATTCACTTCTAGAAAGTTCTGTAGCGTTTTAACGCAGGCATCGGCTTCATTTTTAGCTATGTCATTCGAACCCGCTATACATACAATAAAGTCATTATCCTCTATTGTGTTCATCTGAAGATCAATGTCTACGACATGGTGTGCTCCCTCTCCAGGTTTCACTATGCTAGTCACTGCCGTGTCTCGATTTTTCTCTCGGAGCTTGCTTGATAGCTTTCTGCCATGGCTGTCGGCAAGCAAGAGAATACCACACTTTTTCCTTACCACTGTTTCCAAGTTTACTGTTGGTGTCCAGATTGCAGGTTTTTACAACGTCACGATCAGTTGTACACTCGTTATGATACATCATATTTGTTTTTTTTTTCTAAGAAAGTAACACTTTTAACAGTTTTCGTGATTTGAGACCGAACTTTTTGCGACACTGCTATCCACTCGGATGATTTATCAAGTGTATCTTGTTTCACTTCACGTGAATTTTCCACTGTTTGTACTTCGCCGATTTCTTTCTTCAGTCCAGCTATTTCCCTTTTTAAATTATTGACTATGAATTGTAGGCTTGAAATTCGTTCGTTTAGGGTTGTAATTTCAGCTTTACAATTTTCACAGGTTTTCTTTTTAACTACATAACTATAACTATTTCTCGTGTTAAAATGATCGACTTCCACACTCGTGTCCATCTTTATTACCCTAGTAAAACTTCAGCTCAATTTATTTAAAGGAAACAAAATGGAACAAATGACAGTAATAGTAACAATAATGTAAAAGGCGATAAGCAATCAAAGAAAACTAATAGCCTATGGCTACCTTTCTCTCTTTTCTTAATAAAAAAGGGACAATTTCATTTAGTTGCTAGGATATCAAACCACATGAGATATCTTAACATTAAACAGTTTTAATAGCCCCTGTTTGTAATATGTAGTTACTGCCAAAAATTCAGGCCTCTGACCCAAAATTTTTATCATCAACAAACATCCACAGACCACCTTGTGAGACAGGCATCTATCTTTTTCTTATGTAATACCTTACCTTAGAGTTTAGAAAACACACAAATAGAAATTTAAGAATTGCATACTGCCATTAATCAAAACTTTTAATCATTGATAAATAGTTCCAATAATACTAAAGAAATACAAAGCAGAAAAAAATCTTTCTAAAATTTTCATCCCAAAAAATTTGAGTACAATCATTATGGAACTGCAGCCAAAAAATACACCATTCCATCACCTGGACAAGAGAGGTCAAACCTACACTAGGCCACTTGCAATTACAAACAATCCCATGCTAGCGTGGGATCTAATGCTCAGAGTATAACCAGGATTCTACAGCAAACAGAGTAATAAAACAAGTTAACTGAAATGACACACTTCTACATGTGCACTTATTACCAGCCGCAATGTGCCCAATGGACAATAATACAGGGAACCAGAACTGTTTTATAACAATGTTTATTACTTATAACTATTTTTACAAATGTAAACTTGGTTGCTAAATATGTCCAGCTTCTTCATGAATTTCAAAACTTACAAAGGAGGTATACTGTTGACCACTTGAACTGGCTGTAAGGTGAGATTAACACTGTTAATTAGAACCTGGGATGTCCAGGACACATATTCAAAATTCAACAGCTGCAGTGAAGGCACTGTATAACATTTATGATAGCCACAACCCCAGCACAGTCCCCCAACAGTTCAGTGTTCCAGCTCATAATATCAACTGTTGTCCAAAGCTGTTAGAATGCCCTGCACCTCACAAGGACATCCACACACTCCACCTCACCAAAACAAAGCATCTCATCTGGTGCACAATGCTTGCTTAGTGGCCATATGTCATGCTATAATGTGGTGACGACTCACATTTCATCCACACTTCTGTGTTCCACTAAAGGATTCCTTATTCCTTGAAAGGCAGTCATCGTCTTTGTGTTTGTGTCCACTTTTGTGTACTACTATAATGTCAAACTCCTGAAACCTCAGTGCCCATCTTACCAACCAACCTAATCGATCCTTCAGGCAAGTCAGTCAACATTGAGATGGGGGTCTGATACAACTGTGAATGGTTTCCTAGATAAATTTTGCTGGAACTTGTTGATGTCCCCAACAACTGTGAGCCCTCTTTCTCTGTGCAGAGTAATTCATCTCGAACTTGGACGCATAAGCTACCACCTCCTTTCTGAATTTGCTCTAGAACTGCACCTATCCCATAATCATTAGTGTCAGAGTGAAGTTATTCCTCACATTCTCCTTGTACAGTTACAACTGGGGAAGATTTTAACACCTCCTTAAGGTCAAGAAAAGATCTTTCTGTCACCTCATTGCAGGAAAATTTGCCACCTCCATGCTGTTACTACTTCTCTATCGACAAAATAATACCCCCCCCCCCCCCCCGCCATCCCACCCTCCTTTTATACTGTTGGGTCTGCCACTTGTGATGCTTAGTGGGAAATTCTGCATTACATGGGGTGCCTGGATACTTTTGATGGTGTACGTTAAAATAAGGTGCCCAAGTCATTAAGGGCATAAGCCTCCAGTTTTGTTTTTCCATATTTGTATATTTTTCATCATTTTTACTTTTTTACTATTTTATATTTTTATCTTTATACTTTTGATACTTTTATCCAGAGGATTGCTCTGCACAGTTGTGTTATTGAAGTGTGCAGGAGCACGAAGGGGACCTGACCTGTATTTATTATTACATACAATGTCAAATTAAAATGCCACAAAATTTGTATCACGTATAGCTATATTATTTACCATTTCTACATCTACATAGATACTCCACAAGCCATCATAAGATGCATGGTGGAGGGTACCCTGTACCCTCCTGTTCCACTTGCAAATAGAGCGAGGGGAAAAGGAACTGTCTATATGCCTCTGCATGAGCCCTAATTTCTCGAATTTAATCTCAGTGGTCCTTATGCGCAATGTTTGTTGGTGGCAGTAGAACTGTTCATGAGTCAGCTTCAAATAACAAACAGTTCTCTAAATTTTCTTAATAGTGTTTCCCAAAAAGAACACCACCTTCCCTCCAGGGATTCCCATTCGAGTTCCCGAAGCATCTCTGGAACAATTACATTTTGTTCAAACCTACTGCTAACAAATTTAGCAGCCCTCCTCTGAAATGCTTCATTGTCTTCCTTCATTCTGACCTTTATGGATCCCAAACACTCAAGCAGTACTCAAGAATAGGCCACACCAGCATCCTATATGCAGTCTCCTTTACAGGTGAACCACTCTTTCCTAAAATTCTCCCAACAAACTGAAGTTGACCATTTGCCTTCCCTACAACAATTTTCACATGCTCATTCCACCTCATATTGCTTTGCACCATTATGTGCAGATATTTAAATGACTTCACTGTGTCAAGCTGGACACTAGTAATGCTGTATCTGAACAATATAAGTTTGTTCTTCCTACTCATCTACATTAACTTAGCTTTTTCCACATTTAGGGCTAGCTCCCATTCATCACACCAACTGGAAATTTTGTCTAAGTCATCTTGTATCTTCCTACAGTCACTCAACTTTGACACCTTATTGTACATCACAGCATCATCAGTAAACAACTGCAGGCTGCTGCCCACTCTGTCCGCCAAATCATTTATGTATATAGAGCACAACAGCAATCCTATCACACTTCCATGGGGCACTCTTGATGGTACCCTTGTCTCTGATGAACACTCGCCGTTGAGGACAACAACATGCAACTACTTTATCTTAATGTCCCTGATGGCTCGTTTTTAAGATGGAAGATGGGAATCTGTAGATCATCTTTTTTTTTATTTTATTGTTGTAAATTATGTACGACAACTAGTGCAACAATATTATTTGACAGTTTATACTATTGGTTATGATCCTTGTACACAGAATAAAGAGAAAATAATAGTACCTTCCTTCCCTTGCTAAAATCCTTGCTAATAACTTGAATAACATAGACCACACAGAGAATATCTATCCACACTGGTTAATCTTCGCTACGAGGTGTCACTGCATGCAGTTCAGTGCTCCTTGACAAAAGTAAATGATACACTTGTGTGATATCATTTGTACTGAACAGAATATCATGGCTACAGCTTTTAAGCCTGGTAATCTGGTAAATCATTTTATTATACAATGTTTTCATCTATTGCCTAGTTACTATTTTTACTTTTTCTCACATAATGTTTAATTTTTTAATTTATTATGCATCAGATTGGCCATGAACTGCTCATACAAATGACTGACTCAAAACATATGTAGATAATATGTTAATCACTAAGCTGACTTTTTTCTGTTTTAGTATGAGTTTATCCTGGTGACTATAACTAATGGGTGCTTTTTAATTTATATTCTAATTATGTTTTATTCTGATATGTATGTAGTTACTTTAGAATGGCTATACATCCAAAATTTTGTAGTCACAAAGTAAAAATAAATCTAAAAAGAAAGATGATGAGACTTACCAAACAAAAGCGCTGGCAGGTCGATAGACACACAAACAAACACAAATATACACACAAAATTCAAGCTTTCGCAACAAACTGTTGCCTCATCAGGAAAGAGGGGAAGGAGAGGGAAAGACGAAAGGATGTGGGTTTTAAGGGAGAGGATAAGGAGTCATTCCAATCCCGGGAGCGGAAAGACTTACCTTAGGGGGAAAAAAGGACAGGTATACATCTTTAAATATGTCTGCTTGTGTCTGTATGTGTGGATGGATATGTGTGTGTGTGCGAGTGTATACCTGTCCTTTTTTCCCCCTAAGGTAAGTCTTTCCGCTCCCGGGATTGGAATGACTCCTTATCCTCTCCCTTAAAACCCACATCCTTTCGTCTTTCCCTCTCCTTCCCCTCTTTCCTGATGAGGCAACAGTTTGTTGCGAAAGCTTGAATTTTGTGTGTATATTTGTGTTTGTTTGTGTGTCTATCGACCTGCCAGCGCTTTTGTTTGGTAAGTCTCATCATCTTTCTTTTTAGATATATTTTTCCACGTGGAATGTTTCCCTCTGTTATATTCAAAGTAAAAATAAAATTGAAATGGAAAACAGCTGATGCAGTAAACTTATTTCTGTTAATATCTTTTACATCACAAGCAATGTGACAGACAAGCCATGAAAAAATAGAGACCTAAGAGACTTGCCTCCATAATGTACAAAATATTCACAAATTTTTTCACTAACCATAGGGAAAAAACTTCAGAGTTTAATCAAGGCTTCAGATTCTGTCACCCACACTTACAGTGCTATAGAAACAAGGTGTTGATTCAGTCTCTATTAATATATTTTTTGAGAGAGTAAACCACCATTTGACTGTGTATTATTGCATTTATCTTTTGTACCATCTATATTTCAGCTTTTATGCCATTATTTGTACAATGCTAAAAGGTCTTAGACCATTAACAATGGTCTAAGAACTTTTAGCATTGTACTTGATACTGGCATAAAAGCTGAAATATAGACAGTACATAAAACAAATACAATAATACAATTAACAATTGTCCCAGAACTTTTAGCATTGTGTTGATAATGGCATAAAAGCTGAAATCTAGATAGCACAGGAGATAAATACAGTAACACACTGTGAAATGGTGGTTTATTCTCTCAAACAATATTGCATGATTGTGGTTGAACACAGTCAAAAACTTTTTCTGTGAATGTACTTGGGAATATACCATATACATGATGCTAAGGATTCCATTAGACTTTATCAGGCTAGCAAGAAATTCATAACTGAAAGGAGAGAATCCCTATCACCAGGAAAATGGAAAATTGAAGAAGAAATAATCCATACCACATAGTCAAGGATTACTTTCATAACACAGAATAGGAAATAATATACAAACAGCATTATTTAATAATACAAGGGTGTGCTGAAAAGTAATGCCTCCAAATTTTTATGAGGAAATTCTTAAACCTTTTTAAACAAAACAAACTTTATTAACATTCTACAGATTTGTTCTTCATATCCACATAATTGCAGCCCTCTGCTGCTAGAGGGCTCCAAACTGTAGCGTGTAACAAGGTGGTGTGTAATGTAACTACGTCGGTGCATGACAAACAGTGTCCTGTAATTGAGTTTCGAATTCAAAGAGTCTGTCCACACAAAGAGTACCCTCTCCTTCAGCATGACAATGCCAGACCATGCACAAGTGCTGCAACAGTCCAACACCTTGTGTTCACTGTCATCAATCATCCTCCACACAGTCCTGACTTGGCACCATCCAATTTTCATCTGTTTCCACAACTTGAGGAACAGCTTTGAGGACTTCACTTTGTTAGCCATGAAGCAATGCAAGCGGAGGTAAGGCGTGGCTCTGTCAACAAAGTCAAACATTCTATACTGATGAACCAATAAACTGGGCTCTCCTTAGCAGGCACGTATTCGTCACCATGGTGACTATTTTGAGAAATAAATATGTAGACATGAAGAATCAAGATGCAGAATATTAATAACATTTGTTTTATTTAAAAAGCTGTAAGAGTTATCACTTTAAAAGTTGGAGGCATTTCTTTTCAGCACACCCTCATAAATAGTTTTCATTATGCAGTACATTGTCATAGTTTAATGATTCCTAATGTAAAATTCTATGCTCATGATCTGTGACAAAGGAGTGACTATGGGGAGGGAGGGGGCGGGCGAGTGAGAGTGTGGAAACGCGTGGGGGGGGGGGAGGAGGAGGGAGTAGATAGAGGAAGGGTGAGGTAGAGAGAGAGACGAAGGGTGAGGTAGAGAGAGAGACGAAGGGTGTAGAGGGGCAGAGGGGCAGAGGGGCAGAGCCTGATACCATTTTATAAATGATTTATGGATGAATAAATAAACAACCAACTAACTAACTGGAACATTAACTTGCTGATGACATTGTACTATTTGCTTGTAGCGCAAATAAATTTCAGTAACACTGGGAAGGTATTAATAGAGCAAGTTTGAAAGGGGACCTGAAGACTGATTGTGTCACGACTGAAATTATGTATGATCAGTACACTGAAAAGAAAATAGCACAAATTAACAATGAAGTAATAAGAACATTTTATGATTTTTTTTTATTTAGGGCAGTTGAAGACAGTGATTGAAGAGACGGTAAACGGAATGAACAGAAAAGTAAAATGAGCACATGTACTTTCAGTAAAGTAAAAATTTTAGAAATAAAATTTCTGATGTGTGCAAAACAGAAAGTTTACATCAGAGTATATTACCAGTTTTTACTTACAGCACAGGCATTTACTAGTAATGTGAAAACCAGCCCACATTTTGCCAATGTTTAGAGTACGCTGCAAAAGTTTCGATGGAAAAACATTGCACATCATCCATGCTGCCTCAATTTCTCCCCATGTGATTTTTATAGTTTTGGGGCTCCAAAGAAAGACATTTGTGACCATAGATTTGGTTTAGACAAGGAGGTGCATGCCTGGGTACAATCATATTCCTGTAGACAACAGAAAACATTTTTGTATGAAGGCATTGGCTATCTTGTATCATAATGTGATAAATGTATTAACAGTTATGGTTATTATTTTTCAAACAATAAACAGTCTCTTTTTCCATCAGTCTTTTTCATTTGCGTGCCCCTTATACAAATGAGGTTATGCAACTGTTCCATTTCATATCCCGACAATTTGTTACACCTAGGTATTTGTACGAGTTGACCAATTCCAACTGTGGCTCATTGGTATTTTAGTCACAGGACCTTACTTTTTTTTCCATTTTGTGAAGTGTAAAATTTTACTTTTCTGAACATTTAAGGCAAGTTGCCATTCTCTGCATCACTTTGAAATCTTATCGTGATCTGACCGAATATTTGTGCAGATTCATATGCACACTAATTCATTATAGTTAACTGCATCATCTGTGAAAAAGTCTGAGGTGACTATCAATATTGTCTGCAACATGAACAGCAAGTGTCCCACCACACTTCTTGGACACACCCAAAATTACTTCTTGCTGCATCCTCCCTACCACAAAATTCTCAATCCAGTCACAAATTTCACTAGATTCCCCATATGATTGTAATTTTGTTTTTAAGTATACCTGTGGCACAGAGTCAAATGCTTTCTGGAAATTGAGAAATACTGGATTAACCCAACTGTCTTTATCTACGGCTTTTAGTACATCATGTGAGAAAAGTGCAGAATTGCATTTCACATGATGGATGTTTTTGGAATCCACACTGGTTGGTATAGAGGAGATCTGTCTGTTCAAGATATCTCAATACATTTGAGCACAGAATATGTTCTAAGATTCTACAACAAATGGATGTCAAGGATATTGGATGAAGGTTTTCTAAATCACTTCTGCTACCCTTCTTATAGACATTTGTGACTTGTGCTGTCTTCCAGCTATGTGGCACAGTTTTTTATTTGAAGAATCTATGGTATACTATAGTTATAAGAAAGGCTAACTTAGCCACAAGTTCAGTACAGAATCTGACATGATTCTATTAGGCCATGGAACTTTCTTCACTTTTTATGATTTCAGCTGTTTCTTGATGCCACTGACGCTAGTACCTATTTCACTCATCTTTTCAGTGGCACAGGAATTAAAGTGGACCAATGTTCCTGGGTTTCAATATGTAAAGGAATATTTGAAAATTGATTTAAGAATTTCTGCTTTTGCTTGCTACCATCCATTTGAGATCCCAACTTATCCATGAGTGACTGTACTTTATTGCCCCTACCATCTTTTATGTGCAACCAGAATTTCTTTGGATTTTGTAAAAGATCTCTTGATAGTATTCTGATATGGCAGTTATTGAACACTTCATGCATTGCTCTCATGAAATCCAAATACATTTCATTCAGCATCTATCTATAGTCCTATAGACCCACGTTGGTACAATGAAATATCAATAGTCTATATAGGTCAATGCACCACATATTGATGTTCAGCTACGTCACCTGAGCTGAATGTATTTCAGGTACTGATAGTTTCCGGACATACATGGATGCTCACTAACAAAATAGCTTTATGAAAGGGAAGAAAAAGGTAAAGTAGACACTTATATGATCAAATTCCTTGCTCTCAACATTTTTGTGGGTTGTTGAGAAAATCATGCACGGAGGAATAGAAACATCTCTGTATACCGGTAGTTAATTTGTTGATAGATTTCCAATCTTTTGTGGGTGACATACTTGCAGAAATATGTGATGAATTAATCAAACAAATCATTTAAATGTGTTGGCTACAACATATTTTCACTGTAAGTTCATCAGCAAACATGCAGAAGTAGCGCCAACAAAAAGGAAACATGTTTGTAGCTGGCTGAAATGCTATAAAATGGGAGTAAGTCAGAACGCCAAACATGTGACATGTAATGGCAATGATTTAGCAAATCGGCTAGTTAATAAATTACAATGAGCAGACAGGTTAACAAAACACAATAACTGTTGCATATGAGAAGCTGTTCTCATCAAAGTGATTTTTTTTCCCCAGATGACAATGTTATAAATAGTAAAGTCAAACATTTAAGGGTGTTAGAATTGAAGATGCCAAAATTATTCTTGAATGACTGTTTACTTAGTCATGCAAAGTTAATCAGTGTAAACAAAAGAAATTCATCTATTAATTTAAGTTGAAAGAGGACTTCAGCTAGCCAGATAAAATACGAATTATGTATATTCTTGAACACTAAGCTCTTATTTCCATTCCTTTTGATTTCACTTAACCCTTTTCTTTTTTGTAATACATCTTAATTTTGGTGTTCTTTCTCAGTGCCTTATCCAGAAACCTCTTACAGTTCATTATTCTGTTTCATCACACCCTTCCCATCTCCCTTATTGGGAAGAACTACCTTTTTTTTCTTTCAATGCATAATTGTCCTCTCCTTTCCCATTTACTATTCACTTCTGCTCCTCTCCTGCCATTCATCGTTCATACTTCTCCCTCTGTTGGACAACAGCAAAGATTCTCACTCTTTCTTAACATTAACCAAATTTACTTCCTGTCTTTTTACACTTCAGCTTTTCATGTTTTGAGCAAAATATGGTGTACTCTGGGACAATACATTACACATGAGAGAGAGAGTGGAGTGTGTGGAGAGAGAGAGAGAGAGAGAGAGAGAGAGAGAGAGAGAGAGAGAGAGAGAGAGAGAGAGAGAGAGAGGGAGGGAGGGAGAGGGAGGGAGGGAGAGAGAGAGGGAGGGAGAGAGAGAGGGAGGGAGAGAGAGAGGGAGGGAGGGAGAGAGAGAGAGGGAGGGAGAGAGAGAGAGGGAGGGAGAGAGAGAGAGGGAGGGAGAGAGAGAGAGAGGGAGGGAGAGAGAGAGAGGGAGAGAGAGAGAGGGAGGGAGGGAGAGAGAGGGGAGGGAGGGAGGGAGGGGGGGAGGGAGGGTGAGTGAGTGAGTGAGTGTGTAAAAGCATGCTCGCGATTTTTCCAACACAGTGTGTAATGTGGATATGTGGATTATCTGTAAAACCAACAACTCTCAGTTCATGGACTCAGTACTAGAAATAAGTGCCATCTACATAAAGATTTAAAGGTACTTTGGTCTAGAAAGGTGTCCACTGTAGAGCAACCAATATTTTCAGTAACTTGTCAGCAGGTATAAAAAAATTGACTGATAATAAAGTACAACTTAAGAGGAGGACTAGAAGAATCGTCACTGTCCATCTCTTTCTAATTCTACTGACAATTTTCTTGAAAAACCAGTGGATGCTCATGTCAACATCAAACAGCATAATCATTATACAAAAGCTGACTGCTGGACATATTCAACGTAGTAATGCGATCTGTGCGATTTAAGTGTTGTAAATTGCCTTCTGTTTGATAATATCTAAGCATTGTTTTGTTTTGCATGTACATGGATTTACACACACACACACACACACACACACACACACACACACACACACACACACACACCACACACACACTTACCTATTCCATAGAATCTAATAACAAGTGGAGAAAACATTAGCAATGGAAGATGAAAAGAAATGATAATGAAAATAAAATCTGTGTTCCGTGCAGACAAAGTGAGGGAAGAGGGAAGGGAAGTTTACTATAGCAACAATGTGAGTGGTACTAGAATGGAGTACAAGCCTGAGTGAGGAAGTGAAAGGGCATTGCCAATATCATTAATGGAACCAATGAAATGATTCAAGGAACATTAGAAATACTGTGCGAGGACAGAGAGAGGGGTCCAAGTACATGTCTAGTGTGTCAACCAGTGCACCACAATTTTCACTACAAACTGTGGCACTTAAAAATTACTAAAGAATACTTTATAGCCTACTGCTCATATGGAAGCTCACATTTAAATTAAGCAGTTAATTTTGATGTACCTATCAAAGGAAGGAAGGTTTCAATTTCATGACTCATCAATAAAGAAATCACTCCAGAAGGAGTATGATCTCAGACTGTATCAAGATTCACTCAAGCAGAGCGCATGCTGGGCAAGACAGAACAACATGCAGCTGTCTTCCTTGGCCAGATACAGAGTTGGCAGGGTGCAGAGATTCACTTGTTGAAAGCGAGTCAGATGCTATGCAATAAGCACAACTAGTATTCCAATTACAATCCCGTGTTCCTTTTATTTGCAGTCTCTTCGAGGGATTGAAGAAAGTATTTATATTGTGTCAATACAAAACAAGAAGACTATTGTGAATTTCGCTGTCTTTGGAAGGCATTGCGGTCTTGTTAAGGACCATTTCTTTAGTTATTTTGGTATGCTACTCACCACAGAGGGTGCTTTGAGTCACAGAGGCAAAATAAAAGTGAATGCTACAGATATTTCAGCAATCTTTTTCCATTATGCCTGTCTGCTAATCAGTGCTGCCTCTATAAAGTGTATCAATTTGTCTTTTCCATATTATTGTTATCCATTGTGACCAATTTGAAATGTTCCACAAGCTCACTGAGCCAAACATCTTGAATAACTCCACTTGTGCATCAGTTTCTCCTGGAATTCCTCACTTGTCCACCACAGGCATGACTAGTCAACAGCTCTCGCACGTGCAAGCTTCTGAAGTGACATATATAAAAACACCACTAGTGTGGACACTTGTTGCTGATACTTGGCACCAGTCACCAGCAGCATCCACTTGATGTTGGGAAGCTGCCTCAGTGAAATATTGTTGGACTTGCATAACATGGTTTGATGCTAGACTAAACAAGTAGGATTGTTTTGCAATAAAATCAAGTTTTCTCTCTGCATAGTATTTTAGTCAGCAATTTTGGCACTGTATAAATGTGCTGAGTCAAATTGACATCTTCAGAATCTTTCTTGCAAAAGAAAATGGAACTTCATGTTCAATATGGAATTTATTGTTATTATGAAGTTATTACTCCATTGTAACTTGTTGATTGGCGAGGTGGGTGGGTGAGGAGGAGGACAGTCGTCGAGGGACAGTGTGGGGAGGGGGGGGAGAGGAGGACAGTCGTCGAGGGACAGTGTGGGGAGGGGGGGGGAGAGGAGGACAGTCGTCGAGGGACAGTGTGGGGAGGGGGGGGGAGAGGAGGACAGTCGTCGAGGGACAGTGTGGGGAGGGGGGGGGAGAGGAGGACAGTCGTCGAGGGACAGTGTGGGGAGGGGGGGGAGAGGAGGACAGTCGTCGAGGGACAGTGTGGGGAGGGGGGGGAGAGGAGGACAGTCGTCGAGGGACAGTGTGGGGAGGGGGGGGAGAGGAGGACAGTCGTCGAGGGACAGTGTGGGGAGGGGGGGAGAGGAGGACAGTCGTCGAGGGACAGTGTGGGGAGGGGGGGGAGAGGAGGACAGTCGTCGAGGGACAGTGTGGGGAGGGGGGGGGAGAGGAGGACAGTCGTCGAGGGACAGTGTGGGGAGGGGGGGGAGAGGAGGACAGTCGTCGAGGGACAGTGTGGGGAGGGGGGGGAGAGGAGGACAGTCGTCGAGGGACAGTGTGGGGAGGGGGGGGAGAGGAGGGCAGTCGTCGAGGGACAGTGTGGGGAGGGGGGGAGAGGAGGGCAGTCGTCGAGGGACAGTGTGGGGAGGGGGGGGGAGAGGAGGGCAGTCGTCGAGGGACAGTGTGGGGAGGGGGGGGGAGAGGAGGGCAGTCGTCGAGGGACAGTGTGGGGAGGGGGGGGAGAGGAGGGCAGTCGTCGAGGGACAGTGTGGGGAGGGGGGGGGAGAGGAGGGCAGTCGTCGAGGGACAGTGTGGGGAGGGGGGGGGAGAGGAGGGCAGTCGTCGAGGGGCAGTGTGGGGAGGGGGGGGGAGAGGAGGGCAGTCGTCGAGGGGCAGTGTGGGGGGGGGAGAGGAGGGCAGTCGTCGAGGGGCAGTGTGGGGGGGAGGGGGAGGAGGGCAGTCGTCGAGGGGCAGTGTGGGGGGGGGGAGGAGGGCAGTCGTCGAGGGGCAGTGTGGGGGGGGGAGGAGGGCAGTCGTCGAGGGGCAGTGTGGGGGGGGGGAGGAGGGCAGTCGTCGAGGGGCAGTTTGGGGGGGGAGGAGGGCAGTCGTCGAGGGGCAGTTTGGGGGGGGGGAGGAGGGCAGTCGTCGAGGGGCAGTTTGGGGGGGGGAGGAGGGCAGTCGTCGAGGGGCAGTTTGGGGGGGGAGGAGGGCAGTCGTCGAGGGGCAGTTTGGGGGGGGGGAGGAGGGCAGTCGTCGAGGGGCAGTTTGGGGGGGGGAGGAGGGCAGTCGTCGAGGGGCAGTGTGGGGGGGGATGAGGGCAGTCGTCGAGGGGCAGTGTGGGGGGGGATGAGGGCAGTCGTCGAGGGGCAGTGTGGGGGGGGATGAGGGCAGTCGTCGAGGGGCAGTGTGGGGGGGGAGGAGGGCAGTCGTCGAGGGGCAGTGTGGGGGGGGGGGAGGAGGGCAGTCGTCGCTGGGGCAGTGTGGGGGGGGGAGGAGGGCAGTCGTCGAGGGGCAGTGTGGGGGGGGAGGAGGGCAGTCGTCGAGGGGCAGTGTGGGGGGGGGAAGACAGTCGTCGAGGGGGGGAGGAGGGCAGTCGTCGAGGAGGGGAGGAGGGCAGTCGTCGAGGAGGGGAGGAGGGCAGTCGTCGAGGAGGGCAGTCGTCGAGGGGGGGAGGAGGGCAGTCGTCGAGGGGGGGAGGAGGGCAGTCGTCGAGGGGGGGAGGAGGGCAGTCGTCGAGGGGGGGAGGAGGGCAGTCGTCGAGGGGGGGAGGAGGGCAGTCGTCGAGGGGGGGAGGAGGGCAGTCGTCGAGGGGGGGAGGAGGGCAGTCGTCGAGGGGGGGAGGAGGGCAGTCGTCGAGGGGGGGAGGAGGGCAGTCGTCGAAGGGGGGGAGGAGGGCAGTCGTCGAAGGGGGGGAGGAGGGCAGTCGTCGAGGGGGGGAGGAGGGCATTCGTCGAGGGGGGGAGGAGGGCATTCGTCGAGGGGGGGAGGAGGGCATTCGTCGAGGGGGGGAGGAGGGCAGTCGTCGAGGGGGGGGAGGAGGGCAGTCGTCGAGGGGGGGAGGAGGGCAGTCGTCGAGGGGGGGAGGAGGGCAGTCGTCGAGGGGGGGAGGAGGGCAGTCGTCGAGGGGGGGAGGAGGGCAGTCGTCGAGGGGGGGAGGAGGGCAGTCGTCGAGGGGGGGAGGAGGGCAGTCGTCGAGGGGGGGAGGAGGGCAGTCGTCGAGGGGGGGAGGAGGGCAGTCGTCGAGGGGGGGAGGAGGGCAGTCGTCGAGGGGGGGAGGAGGGCAGTCGTCGAGGGGGGGAGGAGGGCAGTCGTCGAGGGGGGGAGGAGGGCAGTCGTCGAGGGGGGGAGGAGGGCAGTCGTCGAGGGGGGGAGGAGGGCAGTCGTCGAGGGGGGGAGGAGGGCAGTCGTCGAGGGGGGGAGGAGGGCAGTCGTCGAGGGGGGGAGGAGGGCAGTCGTCGAGGGGGGGAGGAGGGCAGTCGTCGAGGGGGGGAGGAGGGCAGTCGTCGAGGGGGGGAGGAGGGCAGTCGTCGAGGGGGGGAGGAGGGCAGTCGTCGAGGGGGGGAGGAGGGCAGTCGTCGAGGGGGGGAGGAGGGCAGTCGTCGAGGGGGGGAGGAGGGCAGTCGTCGAGGGGGGGAGGAGGGCAGTCGTCGAGGGGGGGAGGAGGGCAGTCGTCGAGGGGGGGAGGAGGGCAGTCGTCGAGGGGGGGAGGAGGGCAGTCGTCGAGGGGGGGAGGAGGGCAGTCGTCGAGGGGGGGAGGAGGGCAGTCGTCGAGGGGGGGAGGAGGGCAGTCGTCGAGGGGGGAGGAGGGCAGTCGTCGAGGGGGGGAGGAGGGCAGTCGTCGAGGGGGGGAGGAGGGCAGTCGTCGAGGGGGGGAGGAGTGCAGTCGTCGAGGGGGGGAGGAGGGCAGTCGTCGAGGGGGGGAGGAGGGCAGTCGCCGAGGGGGGGAGGAGGGCAGTCGCCGAGGGGGGGAGGAGGGCAGTCGTTGAGGGGGGGGGAGGACGGCAGTCGTTGAGGGGGAGAGGGATTTGCAGATTCTCCGTAGATGACACGTTGTGTTCTGGCATAGTTAACCAACACCTTTCCTTAGAATTGGATATGTGGTTGCTTGGTTGCACTCAAGTGCTCGCCTTCTGAAAGCAAGTGATGGTAGTAAGAGCTACTCACTCAGCTCACCGAGGGATGCAGTGTACTAGTATACACTTAATTACAGCTACACATGAGATTTTCTTTCTTAGTAAAATAATTTGGAATATGTATTCTGTGAAACTATTTAATCAATAGGAAAGTACAAAAGTCTTTAGTACATAATTCGCACACATTCACACAGTGAATCACAGTATTTTATTTACAGACAACAGAACACATACAGAGTACCTTATACTACTTTGTAATGCATCAGTATACAATGACATACAGTTTTCAGTCTTCAGTGCATAATGTGATACTATAGTGAGAAATAACCATACTGTACAAGACTTTTATGCATTCACTTTTCAAGTACAAAATTACTGGCAATGCTCATACATTACATAAAATGCATCTGGGAATAAATCTTCAAAAGACAGTTTTTAAAAGTTTAACATTTCTTGCATTACTTGGAAGAAATTACAAGTAGTTATAAATACTCCAGAATATATCAGTTTTCGTGAAAAAGTAAGATTCAACAACCAATGGAATTACTGACACTGCTGCTGATGAACATATTTATAAGTATTGATGTCTAAATCAGTTCCAGATTTTATTTTGTAATCAAACCCCGCCATTTTCAAAAATATCTATCATGAATTTATAGTTAAACAAAACATCCAAACAAACCATAGGTATGAACAGTTTGCACACATGGTGCTCCTCAGCCTCCAAATACTTGACTTAACATCCTTAAGCCATGTACAAATTATTATTTGACCAATGTTTGAGACTAGTCCTTCAGGAATTTACACTAGCATTTATCTATTCCAAGCTGGCATCATGTATACCACCTAGTAGCTATCAGTATTTTTTTGTCAAGGGAAAACTTGATAAATATACAAAAATTGCGAAGTAAAAGCAACTGTTCATGCTTGCACCTGTAGAAGACCAATTGTACAGAATTTCTAAGTTCTACTGCTCGACAATGTGTGTGTTACAGCTCTCAACTAATTTTAACAATGTTCACTGTGAAGTGCCATGATGGATTGGTTCACTGTGGCTGCTCTTCTTCTGAAACTAAAGTAGTTGCTTCTACCTCATGATTTTAACAAGATACTGTATATTTACATGGTTATATTTTCAATTTTTTCTCCAAACAAAGGATTTGCTGACATTTCTATGCAGTATACACAATACCAACTTGAATGTGATTAGTGCTAGCGTAAGACTGTCACTGATAGGCTACTTGCAAACACAACTCAGATAATAAGTAATCTGTATGCTGCTTCACAGTGCTGTTTTAAAAACAGTTGTTCCATTTATTAAACTATTCCTGGCTATTATGATGTGATTGGATTTATTTGTGGTCAAAACCGAAAATTTCATCCTTCTCTGTGGAGGACGTGTTCAAGGGGGTAAAACACTTGTTTCTGCATGCTCCCACACATAGGGAGTCACATGTTTGGAAACTAGCACAATTGACTGTTCTCAGTTGCTGTCCTCTGCTAATGGTATCACCCCATGGAGGAAGACTAACACCATAGGGCGACAGCAACAGTGTATGACAGCAACTGACAATGGCCAGTTGCGTTCAAATTTTCAAAACGTGTGACATCAAGCCTCTATATAGAAGCACACAGAAACGAAATTTTATTTCAGTCAGTAGCAAGCTAGGGTGTGCATCAGACAATCAAAAAAGCTGGAATCCCCCACTGCAGACTAGGACGCAGTGTTGGGTTTCGGCAGGAAATTCATCAGTCCACAGCAAAATAACTCTGGATATTTTAACAAGTGTGACATTTCTGGCCATGAAAGTTGGCATTTTAGAAAAAGTTGTTTATCAAACTGTAGCTAAAAATCATGGCCCTGTCACATTAATATTCACTTTGAACACTCTTCACAAAACTAATATCCAGGAGTGAATGGCAACAGTGTAACAGGAATGGCAGTCATTTATAAATTGTACTGAAAAACTTCATAATTTTCTTACACAATTGTGGCAGGAGCATATAGTACAGTGGTCACAATCTCGTACCCCAAGTTCCACTTACATGAGAGTTACCATAAAAACAAATGACATTTTAGACAATAGACTTATTAAAGGCAATTCAATCTTTCAAGAGAAGTATCAACTGGAAATAATATTCCCTCACATCAGCTGAAAAATCTTGTTTCCACATTGCCATATTAGAGCAATATAAATAGTACCTTGCTCAGTTGTACTACAACTAATTCAACAACACTGTTCACCAAGCAGGCTTCAAAAAGCTCTCACGTTTCTTGTAGCTGTCTGTATTTCCACTTGGGTTGGTTCTATATATGTATAAAATTAAGCTAAACTTTTATTGTGCTCATCATGTCAGATGTGTTGCTATGAGTAAGTGCTTACAAAAATGCCAAATTTCTCCATTAAATTAATTCAGGTACAGTGTTTGACTGAGGTCTATTGACATTAAATATCTACTACATAACAGTTATCAATGTATGTATTCAATTTCAGTATGTCAAACTTCACTTTATGCTCTACATATTTATTTGAAACCCTATTTCATACATCACATATTAGTTCCGTTGCTTTTTGCACTAGAAACTAATCAATTCATGAAAGAGTGCACTTCTGAGATAGATATAAAATGAATAATTAAACTGTGCAAAACTACTATGATTATGTGAAATACAGTGATCAAATCGAACTGTTTCCGCACTCTATCATGTCCATTATAAGAAACATAGCATATCATTGAGCAGTTTCAAACCGTTAAATTATTTATATGTTTACAATATGGGATTTGTTAGGGTGCCTTTGGTGAGTAACTGCAGTGTCAGTCATTTCTAGAACAAAATATTAAGAAAGTAAGTCATTATTTTTGTTTGTTTATTACATTTTTTGCATCAAATGAAATCATCTACAATTTTATTTTGTGTTAGCTGTTAAAAAGTCTTCTTTACAGTGTTACAAGTTTACACATGACTAAGATTACTTTGAAAACCTTTATTCTTTGGTATGAAGTTGGTGTAAACTCATATGGAACAATGGAAAAGAAATTCTTACAGCATTAGCATTTTCAGTGGTTTACTGTGTTACAGTATTTGATATAAGCTGAAAATGGTACACTGTCTGCTACGTTAGATTGTGGAAAGAGCTTTTCTCCAACAAGTGTTCAAAATCCATAACAAGACATACATAATTACTCTATCATTGACAATTACACATCACAAGTTTTGTCTGCTTCAAATCTGAACAGCTATATTTTACATGTAAACCTTACTTTATACACAACAGGAAAGATATTTTACATTCACACATTCACACTTTACTCTTAACTGTGTATATACATGTCAAAAATCAAGCATATCTTATCACACATCACCTCAATGTCTCTCATAATGTACAAAAATAATTATTTTACAGAGTACTACTAATACAAAGCTCATGTACTCTGTCCTGCTGGTTGCTAAGAATGACTCTGATAATACTTAGTACAGTACTGTAATATTTGCTTGACTCCTGAGAAAGACCACGATGAAATTTGACTTCATTCAAAGCATTCCCTTCAATTCCTGACAAATATTGTTCCTTGGACCAGCTGGAGAGCCATTTTTTTCAGAAATATTTCCTCACAACAGTGAGCATAGGCTAGGATTTACAATACACAGCATTGACCCAGTGTAAATAGTATTAATAGGAAAATTGCAAATCCTTTGGGTGTAGTCACTGATGATGCTGATTTGGTGTCCCTGCCTGGCACTCTTGGTGGTGCTGCAAAAAGGAAGTGCTTCATAAGCATGTATACAAATTAAAGCAGCAGTAGCAGCATTATAGAATATGAAAACATTTACAATCGTCTCATAGGGAAGGAATATGTTTTATTATGGAATAACTACTTTCTTGGCTTGCTTACTGTACTGTTTAAGTGTCATACAGATCTGGAAAGGTCACAGTGATGTTAAAAAAATACTAGAAGCTGAATATCATGGTAATGGAATACAATAGTAGTTATTACAGGGTGGCCATCAAATTGTGACAATACATGCTCTAAAATCAAAAACAACAAATGGAAAACAAGTTTTAAAGCAATTTTGTATTCAGAATACGTGTACTTCAATAAATACATGATATCCAGAGTTAAAAATAGCCATCAAATCAGTCATTTTCTACAAGATGAGTATTCTATTAGCCTCCATAGTATCTTTATGCAGAACAGTATATTTGCATAGGAGCTTAGATTCTGATGCAAGTAGCTGTTTTTGTTCTTGCTGTTTCCACAAAAAGTATATCACTGAACAGATTTAAGTCTCTCAGCAATCCTTTTGATTTTATGGTAGATGCAGAAGGGGAACTTTTTTTACAAGTGCTTGCCTTCCTGTGCCACCTAAAAGTACCAGTAAATACAAATACAGAATTAGTGCCTTGTCACCACATAACAGTGACCTTGCAGGCAGCCCTCCCTCTTGAGCAAAGATAAAAAAGCAGCCCACTGTTCCAATGAAGAGATTTATTTTTAGTGTTAGGTAGGAGTATCTTGATCCAATAAGATGCTAAGAACTATATGAAACATTCAGCCACAGCTCTATTGGCCTAGATAAGGCTAAACGTGACACTTGTGACGTGAAGATTTCACACTGATTTTCCTTTATTGACTCTCAGCATGCATATTTTTATTGTTCGCTGAACAATGCACAGGTTTTAAAATGGTGTTGCATTTAAGTCCATGTCTCACTGCCGTAATCAGTAAAGCTTCCAGTTTCAGATGCATTAGAATTTTCAAAATGAAGTGTCTAATTTACCAAATGCACTCTTCTATTTATTTTTTTGTTGCCCAGCTAGTCATTAAGTTAAGCTGTCCTAAGTACAAACTCTCATCAACTGGTTCTATTGTGCAATTATCTTTCATTGTCTTTATCACATAGTACACTGAGGTGACAAAAGTCAAGTGATACCTCCTAGTGTCATGTCAGACCACCTTTTTCCTGGTGTAGTGCAGCAACTTGATGTGGCATGGACTCAACAAGTTGTCAGAAGCCCATGCAGAAATATTGAGCCATACTACCCCTGTAGCCATCCATAATTGTGAAAGTTTTACTGGTGCAGAATTTTGTGCACAAACTGACCTCTTGATTATGTCCCATAAATGTTTTATGGGTGGCAAAATCATTTGCCTGAATTGTCCAGAATGTTTTTCAAACCAATCATGAACAGTTGTGGCCTGGTGACATGGCACATCATAATCCATAACAATTCCACCAATGCCCATGAACTACTGTGAATGGTCTGCATTTAGCTGAACATAATTATGCCCAGTAAATGATCAGTTCAATTGGACCAGAGGACCCAGACCACTCAATGTAAACATATCCCACATCATTGTGGAGCCAAAAACCAGCCTGCAAAGTGCCTTATTGACAACTTGGGTCCATAGCTCCATGGGGTCTGCACCACACACCAACACTACCATCAGTTGTTACAACTGAAATTTTGACTCATCTGACCAGGCTGCAGTTTTCCTGTCATCTAGGGTCCAACTGATATGGTCACAAGTCCAGGAGAGGCACTGAAGACGATGTCATGCTGTTAGCAAATGCACTCATGCCAGTCTTCTACTGCTATAGTCCCTAACAACCAAATTTTGCTGCACTGTCCTAGCGGAGACATTTGTCGTATGTATCACACTGATTTCTATAGTTATTTAAGCAGTGTTGCTTGTCTTTTAGCACTAACAACACTACACAAACACCACTGCCCTTTGTCATTGAGTGAAGGCATTCAGCCACTACATTGCCTGTGGCGAGAGGTAATGTCTGAAATTTGCCATTCTCAGCTCACTCTTGAGACTTTGTATCTCTGAATATTGAACTCCATAATTATTTCCAAAACAGAATGTCCCATGCACCTAACACCAACTACCATTTCATGTTCAAATTATGTTAATTCCCATCAAGTGGCCATGATCATGTCCGTAACCTTTCCACATGCATCACCCGAGTGCAAATGACAGCTCCATCAATGTGCTGCCATTTTATATCTTGTATATGCGATACTACCACCACCCATATATCTGCATATTGCTACCCCCATGACTTGTCACCTCAGTGTATTTTACTCTTATTATAATTAATTTTCATACCTGCTTTCAAACTTGCTCTACTAAGTTCTTCAGTTTACTGTAAGTTTATTAGCACTACAAGAGAACAGAACAATGTCATAAAATGAAAGTGTTCAAGTATGTTCCATTAAGCTGTACTGGGTTTTTATTCAGTTTAGAGATCTTAAGTTTCCCCAGCGCTGTTTAGAATAGTTTTAGTGACATGAAATCTCCTTGCTTCAGCCTTCTTTCAATTCTTTATTTACCAATTTCCTGGAGAAGTTTGATGGAAGCTTTACAATTGACACACATTCTTCGGTATACTAATGTATGTTGTACCAATGATTTGGTTTTCAAGGGCTGTTGGTACAGAAGTAGTTGACAGACTTTAAAAGCTATTTCAAAATAAACGAATATCAAACAAAGCAGGTAACCCATTATCCTGCACTATTTCATAATTTTGGTCATTACTTGTTAGTGGTCATTCTAAAACCAGTGTTTTACTTTGCTTAATTAACATCCAGTGTTTCTCCTATGTGGCTGGAGATCTTTTATAATGTGACTGTGGACGAGGCTGAAAGGCTGATTTTTTTTTTAAGAAATCTCCTTTCATCTGATGTAAAACAATTACAATATTCTTCTAGTTCTGCTTAACTGCCTTCCTCCACAGATATTCTTTAAATAATATTGCAAGTTTCTTTTTTATTACTTTTCTCCACCTTGTATCTTTCCTATTTAAATGCATTTTTGAGCATCTTTCTCCTTGCCTTAAACATCTTTACATACTACATCTGGTATTATTTTCAAATATTATTTCCATTCTTATGTATCTGTGCATCAAATTCATCTCCTGAAGTACCATATACAAACTTGTGACCGATTTTCTGTTTACTGTTGATGTGCTATCTTCTATCTAAACTGTTGAAATGTGGAATCCAGAAAGATGCAAGTCACTTAACATGGAAATAAAAAACTGTTAGATACTGTGGTACCTTGTTATTTGTTATACCCAAAGGAATAAGATTGAAAACCTTTTTAAGTGTATTATTTAGAGTGTAAAAGAAATCTACTCCTACCTCCTACAACATCATCATGTATTGTTAAACGCATATTTAGTATGTTTAGCCAAAAGTGGACACTAACTGTATAGGGCAGGTGTGTGTACATACAAAAAATGATAGACATCATTGAAAACTTTTGGCAGGTGTTGAAAATCCAATATAAATGGAAATATATGCAAAACAAATGTAAAGAGTTACTGATGAAAAGAATACACACATACATAACAAAAGAATATGTAACTTCCTGACAGATTAAAACTGTGTGCCGCACCGAGACGTGAACTCGGGACCTTTGCCTTTCGTGGGCAAGTGCTCTACCACCTGAGCAACACAAGCACGACTCACTCCCTGTCCTCACAGCTTTACTTCCGCCAGTACTTGTCTCCTACATTCCAAACTTCACAGAAGCTCTGGTCCGCAGGAGAGCTTCTGTGAAGCTTGGAAAGTAGGAGATGAGGTACTGACTGAAGTAAAGCTGTGAGGACAGGGCGTGAGTCGTGCTTGGGTTGCTCAGATGGTAGAGTACTTGCCCACGAAAGGCAAAGGCTCCGAGTTCAAGTCTCTGTGCGGCACACGGTTTTAATCTGCCAGGAAGTTTCATATCAGCACACTCCGTTGCAGAGTGAAAATCTCATTCTGAAAAAAATATGTAATTCATACAAGACTGTAAGCTGGTCTGTTATGGAAAGACATATGGAAAAAACTTACATGTGAAACTCTGTATAGTCATTCCAAAGTGACAGAGTTAATTACGACTGTTTTTATAACACAACATTTTCAGTTCATTGGCTGAAGAACATCAATATATGCATGGTGTTGGCTGCTGGGCCTGTTTTTCTTTTTGTAACTGTCCCCATCACTGACAGGCTAAGAATTGACAAACCTAACTGAATTATTTTTGTCTTACACCTGAAGGGTATAAAATGAAAAGCACAGAGGAATATATGTCAAGTTATTAATTGGAAACAACCCAGATCTGTTAATCCTGCATTAAGGGTGAGAATCTGAGTTATTCGAAGTTGAATTATTATTTAATGCTGCTGAAATAATCAACGACTTGCGGTGTTGAGATACAGGTTTTATACCAAAAAATACTCTGAAAATTGTGCTGATGCAGTTTAGTAAGATGGAACTCTGCCATTTCTGATCCCAAGCCTGTGGAATCATCTTGCAAGTGATGAAGGAGAAGGGGAGGAATGACAACCTCATTAAAAAAAAAAAAAAACGGGTCCATCTGGCTCCAGATGGTAGTACCCTGTGAGGTGAAATCCCAAAATCCATATAAATCAGTGAGGTAGCAGCTAGTACTCCGACCAGTGTCTGTTGGCTCTGTGAGCTCGGCTGTGATTGAATCTTGTGGAATTCTAAACTCCAGCAGAAATTATGCGAGATCTTTTCGGATTTCACCAATAAAACCAATCATCATGACAGAACAATGAGAAAGAATCCACTACCCTGGGCCCCAGTCAGTAAGACTGGGTAATAGATCTGATAATTGGAGCTTCTCAAAAACGCTCAAGACTAAGAATGTTTTACATGGAAACACTCAACATGGATACACTACTGAAACCAGGTAAATTTAAACACCTGACAAACACCGTGGATAAATTCAATATCAAATTCTAGCAATACAGAGAACACAATTGTCCGAGGAGAATCCCCTTGACTTTGAAAACTGCAGAATATACAAGGGTAAACCAGCCATAACCATTTCAGTAAGAAATCTCCAATTCTGTGGCACAGGATTTTTAGTACACAAATCTATACTGGACTCTGTAATAGATTTCACTTAAAAATCAGGGAAATTATCAACACTCATGATATGATCCGGAAACAAAGACTATACATTAATCACTGCACATGCCCCCAGTAACTACAACAGTAAAAACCCATAGATGGTAGAAGATCTTTGGGAAGATCTGGAAGAAACAACCAAACAAAATTCACACAAAGCATGTGGAAGTGTTACCAGGTGGTATAACGCCTGATTAGACTGGAAAAAAAAGTGGACAAACAAGATTGGAGAGACTCAAATTTCTGCAGGCATTTTGACCTCAAAATAATAACTATGCAATTCCAGGAAACGCACAAGAAACTATGAACTTGGAAATCCCCCTACAACACCCTAGGATCATTTCAGATAGATCCTATAGTGATATCTATGAACAATACCAAATCATGATTGTATGATTAACAAAAAAATTTTTCAAATCCAGTAACCACCTGCTCCATCTTAAATTGAAATTTATACCCAATAGATAAATCAAGAAAACCAACAGAACTTTCAGAACATACCCAGACTATGTACAATAAAAGAAGACACAAATAACAGGAAAAATTACGAAACTCAACTGGACAGAACTGTCAGAAAAAATGAAGGAACTTTTAAAATGAGGGGGAGGGGGGGGGACCCCCTGAGGAAAGGGTGGAGCACAACATGTGACAGAGCCACAGAACATTCAAAAATGGAAAGAATTCAGGATACCAAAGACCACTTCACAAATAATCTGTAGTTAGAGGTTATGAAAACGACAGGTTGAAATAGATGGAAGAATACTTCAACAAACAGAACACACACAATTTTTACAGAACATTCAGAGAAAATATGACAAGATATCAACCTCCAAGCTTATGCTTCCGAAGACAAGACAGAACACTTGAGACAAACCCAAAAAAAGAATTGAAATATTAGTGCAGTACTTTGACACATTGTTAAACTGATATAAACTAATTCAGTGCCCGCAATTCCAAACAGCCACCACACAAGGTGATCATGAAAACAATAAGGTAACAGAGCACCTGGAGAAGATGGACTGATTGCAGAAATCTGGAAATTAGCTCATGAGAACATAACACACAAAATACACAGAATCGTCAAGAACATCTGGGAAACAGAGAGGTACCAGAAGAATGGGAGTCAGCACTTTTACACTCCCTTCACAAGGAAGTGGACAAGAGAGACCCTAGCAACTGTAGAGGAATTTGTCTACTGCCTGCAACATTGAAAATTCTATCTAAAGCCCTGTTAAATTGACTAGAGCCTCAGATGAACACTCAGACAGGGAGAGTTCAGGAAGGGGAGGCCATGCAGTGAACACATCTGGTCTCCAAGAACAACAATAAAGTCCAGGAACACCACAATAACATTTGACAACATTAAGAAAGCCTATGACTCCCTAGGCAGAGAAACACTTTTCAACACACTGGAAGCAGTGAAGGTGGACATAAAAACCAGAAAGCTGACATTAACAAATACAACATCCAAACTGAGGTATACAGGATAGATCTCTGAACCATTTTAAGTCAGGACAAGTGTGAGGCAGCGAGATGGCATGTCACCCCATCTATTTAACTCTTGTTTTGGAGAAAATAGTCAGGACATGGCATAAAGAAGTCAATGGGTTAAAGGTGCCAATGATTTAGCTTCTTAAATAACAGGAAAAAAAGCCAAAGAATCTCTGGAGACAACATAAAATCTCAGCCAAAACAAGACTACAAATCTTATATGAAAAAATTCAGTACATGGCCACAACACATGCAGGTAACAAGGTATGGAAAGATAACACAAGTAGCAAGTTCCAATTCATGGGAGAGATTATACAGGAAACAGGACTGAACTCAACATCCAATGAAAAAAGGATCACAAAACTACAAAAATTATAGACTTAAACAGAACCATTACAACAAAAGAAGTATTCCACCAATGCCAAATTAATACATTATAGTATAGTAGTATTACCTGAGAGCTTGTTTGCCTCAGAAACAATAATAATAAAGAGAAGAACAAAAATCGAAGATATGGAAAATGAGAGGAAAATGTTGAGAATCTATGGGATGGACCACAAACAGGGGATCTCAATAAAGATACCAACAAAAGAACTGTACCAACAAACAGAGATGATTAAAAACAACATATAGAAATGGAGGGCAAAGTTCTGCGCGTGCACACACACATACACATACATAGGATACATGGAAAATAGCCAGACCAAGAAAATTTTTAACATAGTGACAACCAATACAGTGAAAACCAACTGGGTAAAGGAAACCATGGAAAACCTCAAGAAACTCAACATCTCCACAGATTACATGACAGACAGGCAAAAATACAGAGGAAAAAAATCTAATCAGAAAACAGTAATGTCAGCAAACACCACAATAGAAGAAAACAGGGAAAAAGTGGACAGAAGAGAGAGAGAGAGAGAGAGAGAGAGAGAGAGAGAGGGGGGGGGGGGAAGACAAATACTGTGAAAATTTGTTTCTTAGCACTCCCCTTAAGTGGAATGATCAACCCAAAAACAAACACACACAAACACACAATATATGTGGTTCTTTTTTCCTGTCTTAATTGCTTCTTTTAATTTTTCAGTGCATTTTCTCACATCTTCTGGAATATACTTTTGAATATTTTTGAATATTTTTGTTTAATCCAGAAAATTCAATTGTGTGTTTAGGAGGCCTATCATTCCCTCTAAGCTATTGCCTTCTCTTTACCAGCTGCCTTGTTCATTGCAAAATTTTCTTTTCTTTCAATTTTGTTGAATGTGCAACAGCTTTTATTGTTTGTATAAGTACCTTTGTGAAACATTTGTCCTTTTCATCTGTGTCTGTATAATATATAATTTGGAAGAAGTGGAACTCGTTGCTTAATTTAATTTGGTACACCAACCTGTTCTTAGGTAAGTTCCCACAAACATTTCTGACTTTCCGATTGACGAGTTTGCTTTGACTTTTTGCTCTCAATCTTTTGGGTCTACGATTACTTCAGATTTCAAAATTTTCATTCTTTTTTTTCCAATTTTTCCGGTTTAAAGTGCCTTATTATCATCTTTTAGTGATGATTTGCTGGCTTTCATTATCAGCTGTAGGTCTTTTTAGTGATGGTCTAGCTCATCAGAATGTGAGAATAATGGTGCCTGTATTTTTACAATTTCCATGGCATATCTTACTCTGTTCCTCTGCAATAAAACAAAGGTCCCGATTTTAATTTAACTTTAGTTTCTGTTGCATTTCAATGGCCATACTGAATCCATGTGATATTGAATTTTGCTTCCAGTTCCACTAACTTACCTTTGGACCCTAAAATTTTGCAATTTATTATTCTTAAATTGAAGGTAAGTTTAAGCAGTTATATTTCTAAGATCCATGTTATGGTCTATTTAGTGCAATTGGTCTGAACCCATTGCTCAAGTTCCTTGAGTCCACTACTCCCAACATTCTTCCACAAGGACCAGCTTATTAATATTGAAGGAACTCTTAGTTAATGTTATCCAAGTAAGACCTATCCCCAGACTGGCCAGAATTAATGTATTGGGCAGAGGGGGACTTTTGTAAAATTATTTGACAGGTTATAACCAATTTCATACCTAAAATAACCTTGGGACTATACAAAGATGGGAATCCCTCTACAGAAGTCTCATTAATGAAGCTATATGAAAGGAACAAATTGCTGCAGACCAAGGTCAGAAAATTCTATTTCCCATATTTGCCTAACGAGATTAAGGAAGATTAGGATTTAAAATCTAATTTCCCACAAGATCATTAGAGATTGAGCTTATGCTCAGACAGGGAAATATTGTCTCAAGAGATTTAGAAAACCATAGGAAACCTAATTTGGATGGCCAGGCAGAAGAGATTTGTACCCTAATCCTCCTGAATGAGAGTGGAGACAGAGGAGGATGGCGAGTAGCTAGAACAAGTTGTAATGTACGTTGTTGCGATCAGATTGTGTGTCATATTGTGTGTCATATTCTGTACATTAAACACAATCCAGCTCTCATATTGAAAAGTTGTGATCATAAACTATATCAGAGGAAATGGATTGAACCATTTCTCTTAGTAATAGCAAGTGACAAACCTCTACCTTCGCAAATTCTCAACCACAATCTGAGCTATGTCTTTTTGGATAACCTACATCTACACCTACAGCCGTATTGCACAAGCGGATGGTACCTTAATCCACTACTAATTATTTCCTTTCCAAGACCACTTGCAAATGGGAGGGGGGGGGGGGGGGGACTAATATCTATGCCTCCATACCAGTCCTGATTTCTCTTATCTTTCCAGTCATTGTGTAAACTGTACACTGGTGACAGTAGGCTCTTTCTGCAGTCAGCTGCAAATGTCATTTCTTTAAAATTTCTGTGGTATTTTGCAAAAAGAGCATCAATGTTTCTTCCAGGGATTCCCATTCAAGTTCACAAAGAATCTTCTGAACACATGTTGATTGAATCTTTCAGTGACAAATCCAGCAGCATGGTTCTGAATTACTTCTGTGTCTTCCTATAACCTGACATGGTGGGGATCCCACATATTCTAGCAGTACTCAAGAGTGGGTTAAACTAGTGCTCTATTCATGGTCTCGTTTATAGATGTGCTGCACTTCCCTAGCATTCTCCCAATAAACTGAAGCCAACCATTCACCTTCCTTACTACTGTGCTTATGTGCTCATTCTATGTCATATCACTTTGCAATCCACATCCCATAGACTCCTCTGCAAGGGATCCATGGAAAATGATAAATGTAATGTAAAGTAATAAAGAGGGACTATACAAGAGAATGGACTTTAAGGCAATATTTTAGAAAGGGAAGAGTATCTAGATGATTAAGGAAGAGGAGACGTGATACTATCAGAAGAATTTAATGGATCATTAGAAGACCTAAATGAAAACAAGACCCCAAGAGTAGAGCCACCAGCCATGACCAAACTATACCACTTGGTTTGCAAGCCATATGAGACAGGTGAAATATCCCCAGGCATCAAGAAAAAGGTAACCGTTCTGATTCCAAAGAAAGCAGGTACAGACAGGTGTCAATATTACTGAACTATCAATTTAATAAGTCACAGTTGCAAAATACAGTACTAACATGAATTATTTACAGAAGGATGGGGAAATTGGTAGAGGCTGACCATGGAGAAGATATGTTATGGATTCCAGCACCACTTGAAGCAGTAGTGACAATATGACTTAGGTTCAGGAAAGGCAAACACATATTTACAGCTTTTGTGGAAAGCCATTGACAATGTTGACTGGAATACACTCTTTGAAATTATGAACATAGCTGAGCTAAATTACATGCAGTGAAGTGGTATATACAACTTTTACAGGAACCAGAGGACAATTATTACAGCTAAGAGGCATGGAAGGGAAGCAGTTGTTGAGAAGGGAGTGATTGGGGGTTGAAGCCTATCCCTGATGTTATAAAATCTGTAAATTGGGCAAGCAGTGAAGGAAATCAAAGAAAAATTTAGAGAAGGAATTAAAGTTCAGGAAGAAGAATTAAAAACTTTGATATTTACTGATTATGACATAATCATGTCAGAGAGAACAAAGGACTCAGAAGGGCAGTTGAACAGAATGGACAATGTCTTGAAAGGAGGATATAACATGAACAACAAAAGCAAAACAAGGTTGCTGGAATGTGGTCAAATCAAACAAGGTGGTGGTGAGAGAATTAGATTAAGAAATCAGACACTAAAAGAGTATATGAGCTTTTCTATTTGGACTGTAAAATAACTAATGAGGGCCAAAGTAGAGAGGATATAAAATGTTGACTGTCAATCGTAAAAAAACATACCTGAAGAAAAGAACTCTGTTAATATTGATCATACATTTAAGTGTTAAGAAGTCTTTTCTGTACGTGTTTGTCTCAAGTATAGCCTTGTATGGACGTGAAACATGGACAATAAACAGCTCAGACAGGAGGAGAATAGAAGCTTTCAAAAAGTGGCGTTACCGGAGAATGCTGGAGATTAGATGGGCAAACCATATAACTAATGAGGCAGTACTGAATAGGGTTGGGGAGAATTGAAATTTGTGGCATACCTTGACTAAAAGAAGGAATTGGTGGATAGGACATGTCTCCAACATCAAGCTATCGCCAACCTCTTATTGGAGGAAAGTGTGAAGGGTAAAAATTTTAGATGAGACCAAGAGACAAATACTGTAAGCAGGTTCAGAAGGATGTAGGTTTCAGTAGTTATTCAGATATCAAGAGGTTTGAACAGGATAGAGTAACTTTGAGAGCTGCATCAAACCACTCTTTGCACTGAAGACCACAATGCTACAACTAATCTTCATAACTTTGTCTAGCAGTATACCATGAATACTGTATTTGAACAATACATGAGTTTTTCCTACTTATCTTCATTAACTTACTTTTTTTTATATTTGGGGCAAGCAGCCATTTATCACACCAAATGGAAATTGATCATTTCACCTATAGCTCTCAACTCACTGAGGTCTTACTGTCATTGTGGATCAAAACTATTGCACAGTACCATCAAATCATGTAAAATGGATTGCTAGGAACTCAAGTGATGGAAGTTTCTCTGGTTCAAACAACAGTTTATCTTATATTGCTGGAACAATAAAACATGTGAAGCGATTTGAAAAAGGGACATGTTATTCCAGTTTTCGTGAAGGGCTGTCTGACAGATGCACATAACTACTATGGTATTTAATCATGGACATCAGTCTCCTGTAAATTTATGTAACATATTTTGCGCCAACACATTAGGGACATTTTTGAGGCCAAACAACAAATCCTTATGACATAGATCACACAAGCAGTGATCACGTGAAGGTAATTGCTGTATTAGCACATGAGATTCGTAAGGTAGTAGAGGTGGGGTGATGAAATGTTCAACTTTTGGGTGCTGGGTGTTGTCTAGTAAACAGAACATGAGCTTATGAAATATCAGATAAGCTCAGTGAAGACTCCTTAGTAAATACAACTTTCTCAATGAGGAAAAATTATCAGATATTAAAATAGCATTAGGGTGTACCTAAGAATGTTTTCTAGAATCATTGTTAACAATGACTCCAATCAGATGGATAATGTCAGGTTGTTCACAGACAATGTTTTGTCTGTAAGGAAGTCACAAAGCCAAAACGGGAAGATCTGAAGAGGATGAACGCTTTATGCAACTGTTTGTTGAGTGTTGAACATGAAGATAGTGTATTGTGTATAAATATCCAAATACTTTTATTGTTTCACGATGCTATTGGTGATCAATCATACAAACAACCACCACCTGAAAAATATCCTGGGAGACGTGTTCAGAACAATTTACACTTAAATGATCAAATAAATTGTATCATACAAAAGACATCTTGCAGACAGGTCCATTAGAAAATTCCAAAGGAAATAGAATTCATCAATGAAGTGAAGAAGTCTTATTTAATGAAATTACCAGTTTGGTACATTTAAAATACAAGATCAGTAGGGGAGATGGGGAAAACAGACAATTTGAAAAACAGTTCAGTGGTTAAAGCTACAAGAGTGTCATTTTCCATCATGACAATGTGTTTTTGTTAAAAAAATCTGACTGCCATGCCAAGAGTAGTCAAACATGATGTTATTTCCTCCCATGCATGCATATCTCGTGCAATGACCATGACAGCAGGATGAGATAAATTTGAGCTTACATAAAAACTTGCTGACAGCTGTTCATCTTTCACACCATTCATAAATGGAATAGTTGGCCGAGTGGTGGGGGAGAAGGGGGAGGGATCAGTACATACGCACACTTCGTGGTACATCAGAAGTGGTTTGTAGAGTGTAAGTATAAATATTGCTGTATATGTGCATGCACACTGCAGTATGGCCAATATGCATCGCAAACCTTTGCATGGGTAAAATTGTGTCACATTTCTAAATAATACCTTTTGTTGAAGAAGACTAGGTGCCGTCACACACAGTCAGTTTCATGTTAGTAAGGCAATTTCTGTTAAGAGTAAAAGCTGTTGGCACACTACTTAAAGCTGGTATTGCATCATATACAATTCTCTCTAAGCTGTTTTCCTAGTCTAATGTTTAAATTATACTGCAATGGGATAATAATAATCTACACTCAAGCACTCCTGAAGGGTGTTCTGAGCAATCAAGAATTCACCAGCTAAAACTCTATCAAACCAGATGAAAAGACAAAATAATCCACAGGCACTTAGCAGGATCAGCACAAGTTCGATAAATAGTTACCACCTTTACCACAATTTGGCCACAGATACTTCCTATGTTGATTTGTGCAACCATACAACTAAATAAAACCACATAATCAGGGCTAGGAACTGGAACACTTCACATGGTGAGACAGACAAGCATACAGTACCAATTTGTGAACAAACAACCACTTATTGTGCAAATCTCGATAAGGCGTACTCCCTTGCAGATCAGGGAAACAAGTGCTGTTATAAACAATAGAAATGAGATGAAAAAATATTTAGCAATATAAATAAATTAGCAGCCAACAACACTGGTTATCATCCCATAATCAATGTATTGTCTTTTGTGGAGGGAAAAAAAACTTATTTCTTCTCAATAACAATCAGGTGCTGACGAAATTGGTTTTCCAATACTTGGATTATTTCTTAATTTGGAGGCATTATTTTCACAAGAAGTCACTTGACCAAGAAGCTTCTAAAAACACCTCAGAGTAGAAGTGCGAGTGTTGTGACTCAAAATAAAAAAACAGAGATAAACAAAACATTGTGCTCATATACAATGTTGATTAACATTTTAACACAAAACTTCTTTTTAAATACGTTAATAAAAAGAATTTACTTTAACACTTTCCCCTGTTAAATAGAAATCAACAAACAGGCAAACCCACAAAACAAAACAAAAATGAGTTTTACAACAGTCCCATTTGATTACACAATGTCTTCGTACGTGTCTTCGGTAGAGCTTTGGTCATGATGTCTGCTACCTGCTCTTCAGATGGGATTTGATGAACTTTAATTCTTTCTTCATAAAGTTTTTCACAGATAAAGAAATGCCTGATGGCTATGTGTGTGTTTCTGTGATGAAATTCTGGATTCTCTGCCAACTTCACTACTGCTGAATTGTCAATTCAGAGAACTGGAATTTCAGATAGTCTTGTTTCTCCGAATAGACAAGTTAACAAAATCATCTTGACAGCTTCATTTGCAGCAACTAGTTCAGCTTCAGTTGTAGGTGTTGCTACCATGGTTTGTCACTGACTCAGCCACAATATCACTCCTCCTGAGTAGTCTATGACTACTCCGGATGTTGATCTGCCTGTTTTTGAGCAGCCTCCAAAATCTGCACCACTGTAGCATTCCAGAGTTGTGCTCTTTCCTCTTTATGTGTATGTGATTCCATATTCTGTAGTTGTTTCCGATACATAATGAAAAACCCTTTTTACTCTTAATATGTCTTCTTTGGTGGGATTCTCGGGAGATCTTGACAGAACACTTACACTGAAGGCTAGGTTTGGTCTTGTGCCAAGCATCAGATACATAAATGCTCCAACTGCTTCTCTATATGGAAAGTACTGTTCTACTGGGTCATCTTTCTCCTACTGTGAAAGATCCGTAACTTTCAACATTGGGGGTAGAAACTGCTTTACATTCTGAAAAATTGAAATGTTTTAGAATTCATTGTGCGTAAGCCTTCTGGTGAATCTTGATACAGCCATCATTGCCACGTTCAATTTGCAGACCTAAATAATAGTTTGCAGGTGCCGTTGTGATATTTAACTCATTTTGCAATGGTTGAAAGGAAATGCTAAAATAATTTGAATCAGCGGCAGCTACCAACCCGTTGTCAACATACAAAATTACCAGAACTTCTTTGCCATTTTTATTTTGAATGTGCAAGCATGGATCTGCTTGGCTTACTCTGAAATCTAGACCTACCAAAAGTTCTCTGAATCGCTTGTTCCAGCACCTTGGTGCTTGTTTTAAACCATACAGGCTTTTCTTCAACCAGCAAACTCTGTTGGTACTATCTTCGTAACCTATTGGTTGTACCATATAAATGGTCTCCTCAAGTTTTCCATACAGGAAGGTCATTGACACATCAAACTGTCCGGGATGCATTCTTTTAGTTACAGCAACACTCAATAGACCGAACAATTGTCATTTTTGCAACTGGACTAAAAGTTTGACTGTAATCGACACCTTCCCATTGACTGAAAAACCTTGGTAACCAGTCAAGCCTTAAATTTTTCAATCTGACCCTCTTCATTTGTTTTCAGTCGAAACCCCCCACTTATATGGTATTTCCTTGGCACCCTACGATAAGTCTTCAAGCTCCCAGGTTTCATTTTAGATCGGAGATTCCATTTCTCTGTCCATTGCTTCCTTCCATTTGATTTTGTCTTCATGTCTAAATGCATCCTCATAGGTTTCAGGAAACTTCAGTTGTGACAAAGAAATCTTCTGTTATCATTGAGGTATTTTTGTCTCTTTAATGATTAATTCTCTCTTAACTTCACTCCTATTTCCTCTTTGCAAGTTTCCAGAATGTCATCAGATTCTGTGTCTGAACTAGTTTCATGCTCCATACTATCTTCTGAGTGTGTATTTTCCTCACTCTCTGATTGATTTTTAATATAATCTGGGCTTTTCAACATCTTGAAATGGTAGTGTAAATTGTTCATCATCATCATCATCAATGAGATGTCCTTTCACAGCTTTCTTGTCCATTTTCCTTCGTTTTTCACTTGGAATGTGTGCATAACATGTTGAGCCAATAATCATAAGATGTTTAGTTTGAGGCTTTTTCCGTTCTCACAACTCATAAGGACTGACTCCTCCTACAGATGACTTCCCTGTCCTATTCATGATGTAAATTGCTGTGTTAACCAGTTCAGCCCGTATCTGTTCTGCATAAGTGACATCTGGATTTAGTAAACAATGCTACATTCATTACTACAGTTTTGTCCATGTTTTTCTGCACAGTTGTATTTTTATCTGGTCATCCATCAGCAATACAATATTACAATATTTGGTCCAGTGACCTGGTTCTTTGCAATAGTTACATTTTCCTTTAACTCTGAATTTGTTAGTTTTTATTTTGTTTTGTACACCTGATTTGACTACTAATGCCTCTTGTTCGATTTTGTCACTACTCGATGTGGAATTTCTCTCATACATGCACAATTGTTCCTTTAATTCATCAAACATTTTATCTTTCGTTAATAACATCCAACTCTATTTAAAGGAATCAAACCTGCAGGTAGAATTTGTAAAACTTTTACATACCAATATTAGATCAGGTAGCCTTTGCTTTAAGCCTATTGTTCAGTTCATTCCACAGCCTTGTTAACTTTGCTATGAGCCTGGAGATGTCTTCTCCCCGAGTCCAATTAAATGCGAAGAAATCTGAACAAATCTTGAACAGTGGTTCTTTGATGAAGCTTCTAAAATCTGCTTCAATGCCTTCCATGCTTCATGAACCATTTCTTTGTCCATTATCTTCTGATATACAGTGTCTGTAACTCCACTTGTAATCATCGACTTGGCATAACTGTTGGCTATTACGATAAAAATCTGACTTGGCTTTATGATCCTTTATTGCTACATCATTAGCAACTTCAGACAGTGGCTCAGGTTTTACTGACTTGCCATCAATTACATCTAAAGCTCCTTCATGATAGTCAATTAGATCTCTTATTTTTCTCTTCCACACTGACCAGTCAGTTTCACTATTCAATGGCTTGATATGTTTTACCAGATCCATTTCAACTCTAAAACCAAAAAAAACACTCTCAAACACGAGTTAAAAGAAAACTGTATCTGTCACTTTTTGCACACGTTTTTACACACATAACCTATTGTATTCTGTCGAGAAAAAACTTATTTCTTCTGAATAAAGATCAGGTGCTGACAAAAAGTGGCGAGTTTGATTTTCAAATACTTAGATTTATTTCTGAATCTGAAAGCACTGTTTACACAAGAAGTCGCTTGACCAATGAGCTTCTAAAAACACCTAAGAGTAAAAGTGTGAGTGTTGTGACGCAGAATAAAAAACAGAGATAAACGAAACATTATGCTCATATATGATGTTGATTAATAATTTAACACAACACTTCTTTTTAAATATGTTAATAACAAGAATTTACTTTAACACAATGGCATAAAATAAAAAATTAAAAGGTAGGATTTTTTTGAACAGGTTATTTGCTCTTCAAAATTGTGCACTTATTTCTATTGGTAATGTTTTTACATGTTAATATTTTACAAAATGCTAAGAAACTACACCATCTGCACGCAGAGAGGTTCAAAGCCTTCAAAAGTTGCCCACTGTTAATTATAAAACAGTCATCCATCCCAATGGCCCACAGCATATCCTGATGTTTATTTTTGTTTTCTACCATCCTCGTAATGTGGGCACTTAAAGATCCCAGTGTCCAGTGTCAGAGTGTGTCACACAGAAGTACAAAATAGTGGTTGTGGAAGCATCATATGAGTTTCTTATATGATAAAACTGGCAACACTTACCAGCCTCTGATCATAATCATCAGTTTCCCCAAACTCAAACACTACCAACTAAACTTCATGAGGTACTCATTAAGAACTATTCAGGGACATGTGCAGCTAATGAAATCCTATGAACATAATGAGTCATTCCCCACTCACTCCCAAAGCACAATAATGTTGGGTTAATCAAGTTGAATGATTGAATTAGTCTTGCCAAGTTACTCAATGAACAATCACAGCTGCCAGAATGAAACAAGAAACCATCTAATTTATATTTAAGTACATTACAATGTCAAACACTCCTCAAAAGTCATTATAATCATGTATTACACTGTACATGTAATAGTAAATAATACAAACTTAATTACATTAATAACCCACAGAAAATACGCACTTTAAAATAATGCTTCTGGTTAGCAGTGAATATGTCACTACATTGCCAGTTTGCATACTACATCTAAAAGAAAACACTTATAAATTTTACCTGTTATTGGTTTCCATGGTTTTGTCATTTCTGTTGATGGTCTGATGGAAAGCCATGATGTAGTGGTATGTGTGTTTTGAGGATGATTCACCTCACTAGGTGAACATGAACCTGTCAATCATTAAAGAAAGTTTACTGCAGTGCCTTTAGCAATACAACAATGGAACTCAGTCCATCGCAGCAGTACAAGTAAAGCTAAAAATAAATACAGAAGTCTATTTTTGCTCATAACATAAGGAAAAACATGATTACTGTAAAATGTAATACCAATGTCAATATCATTTGAGCTTCAAGTTTCCTGGAAGTAATTCCATTACTGTCAATCCCTTCCCAGGTTGCTAATGCCACATACTACGTCAGTCTGAAACAGGTTTGATACAGCTACCCAGCTTGTCTATCCAGTGCAAGGCTCTTCATCTCGATGTAATTACTGTAACCTAAATCTATTTCAGCATGCTTGTTGTCTCCAAGATTTCGTCTCCCTCTACAATTTCTCTCTCTTGCACCTGTCACCCCTGGCAAATTACCAGTTTCTTGTTGCCTCAGGATGTTCCTTGTCAACTTATCCCTTCTCTTTGTCAAGTTGCATCATAAATTTCATTTCTTCCCAATTTGATTCAGTGTCTCTTAGCTGATATAACCACCTAATCATCATCAGCATTCTTCTGCAACATTATTTTTTCTTCTTTTTTTTTCTTTCTTTCTTTTTGTTTTGGTTTTAGGGTGCAAAACTGCTATGGTCATTAGCGCCCAGTCCGTGACTTAGGAAACAGTAAAAACCAAAAATGGAAACCAGCAGCAATGAGAACGAAACTCAAAAAATTGGAGAAACTAAAAGCAGAAGGAAGGCTTAAAAATCCACTACAGAAAGGGGTTGGTTGTCCCCAAAAAACAAACTCGAGAACGCGATCGGCCGAGCGCATGTCATCTGCTAAAATGGACGATATATCAGGCAACAGCTGTATACGGGCACGTAATGGAGTAAAATAGGGGCACTCAATTAAAAGGTGTCTTACCGTCCACAGCTGAGAGCAGTGGGGACAGAGTGGGGGAGGATCGCCCCTTAAAAGATGTCGATGGCTAAAAAGACAGTGCCCTATCCAAAGTCTAGTTAAAATTACCTCCTCCCGACGACGCGTTCGGGAGGAAGAGGACCAAGCACAGGGAAGAGCTTACACGTCCCGCAATTTATTATGGGGAAGTGTCGACCAATGTGCGTACCATAAAAGAACAACACGACGACATAAAACGCTCCGTAGATCGGCGAAGGGAATCGATCGAATAGCTGGCCGAAGAAGAGAGACTGCAGCCTTGGCCGCTATATCGGCCGCCTCATTTCCACAGATACCAACGTGTCCTGGGAGCCAGAGGAACGCCACCGAGACGCCCCCCAGGTGGAGCAAGCGAAGACAGTCCTGAATCCGGTGGACCAGATGGTGGACAGGGTAGAGAGCTTGGAGACTGAGGAGAGAGCTGAGAGAATCTGAACAGGTAACATACTGTATCTCCTGATGGCGGCGGATGTATTGGACAGCCTGGAGAACAGCGTAAAGCTCCGCAGTATAAACCGAACACTGCTCGGGAAGCCGAAATCGATTTGCGGTGTCACCAACAATATAGGCACTCCCTACACCTAATGATGTTTTCGAGCCATCAGTGTAAATAAATGTGGCTTCCTCCATTTGTGCACATAGAGCAGCAAATGCCCGACGATAAACAAGTGAAGGGGTACCATCCTTGGGAAATTGACAAAGGTCACGGAGCAGGCAGATCCAGGGACGGAGCCAAGGCGGTGCTGTACCCCAAGTTGTCAAAAATGTTTTAGGAAAGCGGAAGGAAAGAGAATGGAGCAGTTGACGGAAGCGGACTCCCGGTGGTAGTAGGGAGGAAGGGTGGCCTGCATACCCTACATCAAAGGAGGCGTCGAAAAAAGTGTCATGGGCTGGATTAGCGGGCATGGAAGACAGATGGCTAGCATAACGACTCAGAAGGACTGCTCGCCGATTGGACAGCGTAGGTTCAGCAGTCTCGGCATAAAGGCTTTCCACAGGGTTGGTGTAAAAAGCGCCAGACACTAAACGTAATCAACGGTGGTGGATAGAGTCGAGACGCCGAAGAATAGACGGCCGAGCAGAGGAGTAGACTATGCTTCCATAGTCCAATTTCGAGCACACTAAGGCGCGATAGAGGCGGAGAAGGACCACCGTCCGCTCCCCAGGAGGTACCATTCAGGACACGGAGGGTGTTGAGGGATCGCAGACAGCGAGCCGAAAGATAGGAAACGTGGGAGGTTGGTTGGTTTGTTGGTTTGTTTCGGGGAAGGAGACCAGACAGCGAGGTCATCGGTCTCGGAAACGTGGGAGGACCATCACTGTTCTCTATCAAACATAAGACCCAAGAATTTAGCCACGTCCGAAAACGGAAGGTTGACAGGTCCTAGATGTAAGGAGGGGGGAAGAAACGCCTTACGTCGCCAAAAATTAACACAAACGGTCTTACTGGGAGAAAAACGGAAGCCGGTTTCGATGCTCCAAGAGTGGAGGTGATCGAGACATCCTTGAAGACGTCGTTCAAGAAGGCTGGTCCTCTGAGAGCTGTAGTAGATCGCAAAATCGTCTACAAAGAGGGAGCCCGAGACATCAGGAAGGGGAGAATCCATAATTGGATTTATGGCAATGGCAAACAGTACAACACTTAGCACAGAGCCCTGGGGTACCCCGTTTTCTTGGGAGAAAGTACAGGAGAGAGTAATGTTCACCAGCACTCTAAATGTGCGCTGTGCCATAAATTCGCGAAGAAAAAGGGGCAGCCGACCTCGAAAACCCCCAAGAGAACAGTGTGCGGAGGATGCCTGTCCTCCAACAGGTATCGTATGCTCTCTCCAGATCAAAAAATATTGCTACTGTTTGGCGTTTCCGGAGAAAATTGTTCATGATATAAGTGGAGAGAGCAACAAGATGGTCAACTGCAGAATGATGCTTTCGGAAACCGCATTGGGCAGGTGTTAAAAGACTGCGGGACTCCAGCCACCAAGCTAAATGGCAATTCACCATACGCTCCAAAACCTTACATACACTACTCGTGAGAGAAATGGGGCAATAGCTAGAGGGGAGATGTTTGTCCTTTCCAGGTTTCGGAACAGGAATGACGATAGCAACCCGCCATCGTCTGGGAAAAGTACTGTCGGTCCAAATTCGATTATAAAGGCGAAGGAGGTAACGCAGACTATGGGTTGATAAATGCAGCAACATTTGGATGTGGATACCATCCCGTCCTGGGGCGGAGAAGCGAGAAGAAGAGAGTGCATGTTGGATTTCCCGCATGGAGAAAACAGTATTATAGCTTTCGCGATTTGGGAGAAGAAAGCAAGAGGTTGCACTTCCGCTGCACGGTTCTTCGGGAGAAACGCTGGAGGGTAATTTGAAGAGCTCGAAATCCCAGCAGAGTGTTGACCCAATGAGTTAGAAATTGCGACGGGGTCCACTAACATATCATGCGCGACAGTGAGCCCAGAGACCGGGGAGAAACTAGGCGCGCCAGATAACCGTCGAATCCAACTCCAAATTTCCGAGGAGGGAGTGAAGGTGTTAAATGAGCTAATAAAGAATTTCCAGCTTGCCTTCTTGCTATCGCGGATGACGCGACGGCATCGCGCACGGAACTGCTTATAGCGGATACAGTTGGCCAAAGTAGGAAGGTGGCGGAAAATGCGAAGAGCATGTCGACGCACACGTAATTCGTCATGGATGCCTCGTTCCACCAAGGAACTGGGGGGCACTGGGGCAATGCGGAGGTGCGTGGTATTGAACGTTCCGCAGCTGTAAGAATAACGTCTGTAATATGTGTGACCTCATCGTCAACGCTAGGAAAATGACCGTCATTGAATGTTGCTAGAGACGAAAAAAGTGTCCATCGGTTGGGAAAACTTCCAGCGTCTCGGGCGCATATATGGCAATTAAGGCTGCAGTCTAAGGACACATGGAAAGGTGGTCACTTGAGTGTGTATCATCAATGGCGGACCATTCGAAGCGCCGAGCTAGCGGAACAGTACCGACCGAAAGGTCCAAATGAGAGAAATTTGCGGTGGAGGCAGAGAAATTTGCGGTGGAGGCAGACAAAAATGTAGGGACCCCAGTGTTGAGGCAAACTAGATCCGCTTGGTGGAAGACTTCTAGCAATAGTGAGCCACATGGACAAGGATGTGGAGATCCCCAAAGCGGGTGGTGGGCATTGAAGTCCCCAACCAGCAAATAGGGGGGTGGAAGCAGACCAAGAAGATGAAGGAGATCAGCTCATGCCATTGGTGTGGACGATGTAATGTATACAGTACAAAGAGAAAAGTTATATCCAGAAAGGGAAAGACGGACAGCGACAGCTTGGAAGGAAGTATTCAAGGGGATTGGGTGATAATGGAGAGTATCATGGAGAGGAATAATGAGTCCTCCATGTGCTGGAGTGCCTTCCAACAGATCAAATCGGACGGACTGAAAATGGGGGAGAACAAAGCGGTCATGGGGACGCAGCTTTGTTTCCTAAAGACAGAAGATGACCGGCAAGTAGGATCGTAAGAGGATCGACAATTCATCCCAATTGGCTCGAATGCCGTGGCTATTCCAGTGGATAATTGACATAGGGTGAACAGAAAATGGAGGAATGTGACCAAGGTTGCCGTCAACTCAGCGACTGCTCAGAGCTTGTGACCGACAGCATGGAATGGCAGTCAGCCGAAGGCAGAAGATCCTGATCCATAGGTTGTTCAGGAGCAGCTCCTGCCACCAGCAATCGGCCACCAGCAGTGCGCCTCGGCGTCACAGAAGACGGCCGAGAGCGATTACCGCCAGGTGGTGCTGTAGATGAGACACGCCTTGGCGGAGAAGGAGATGAACTGGGTTTCTTACTAGCCTTCTTTGAAACATGATGTTTAGATGAAGGAGGAACCGATGGTTGTGAAGTTGGGGTACGTAAAAAATCTTCACGAATATGCTCTTTTTTCAAAGTCTTTGTGTCTGACTTTTGGGCTCGAGATTTAGCAGAACCCGATGAAGGGCGAGCCAGAGAGTGGGCAGGCGAAAGTGGGGAGGTTGAACGGGCGATCTTTGCGCTGGCCGATCTGACGACCGTGGCACTAAAGGTGAGGTCCCAAGTCTGCGTGGCTGCCTCTTTGTTGGCCGAGGAGAAGCAAGGACAGTGCTGTATTTTCCTTTCTGAGGCACGGTGGGCTGTCGACTGGAGAATAATTTTCGAGCAGCAAAGGTCGACACCTTTTCCTTCACTCTGATTTCCTGAATGAGCTTTTTGTCTTTAAAAATGGGGCAATCTCGAGAGGAAGCAGCGTGGTCACCCATACAGTTGATGCAACGAAGGGATGGAGGTGGACAAGCACCCTCATGGGCATCCTTGCCACACGTAGCACATTTGGCCGGATTGGAACAGGACTGGCTGGTGTGATTGAACTGCTGACACCGAGAGCAACGCGTAGGGTTTGGGACATAAGGGCAAACGGAAATTATCTCATAGCCTGCTTTGATTTTCGATGGGAGTTGAACTTTGTCAAATGTGAAGAAGACAGTACGGGTTGGAATGATGTTCGTGTCGACCCTTTTCATGACTATGAACTGCCGTTATGCCCTGGTCAGACAGGTAGTGTTGAATTTCCTCGTCGGCCAATCCGTCCAGGGAGCGAGTATAAACGACCCCACGTGATGAATTTAAAGTACGGTGCGGTTCCACCCGGACAGGGTAGGTGTGTAGCCATGAAGTACGCAGCAATTTTTGTGCCTGGAGGGCACTGACTGTTTCTAAAAACAAGGTGCCATTTCGTAATCTGGAATAAGACTTTACAGGACCTGCAATTGCGTCGACACCTTTCTGAATAATGAAAGGGTTGACTGTGGAGAAGTCGTGACCTTCGTCAGACAGAGAAACAACAAGGAACTGTGGCAACGATGGAACGACTGTCTGTGGCTGAGACTCAGTGAACTTACGCTTGTGAGCTGACATCATAGAAGATGAGGAAACCATTGCGAAAGTATCCCCCATGATTACCGGCGTCTCCGATGGCGCGCTCCTTCCTTGTGGGGGCCCTCACTGACGGCACTCCCGCCTTAGGTGATTGTTCACACCTCAGGTCACACCTCCCAACAAACGGACGAAGGGACCAATCGGCACTTTCGGAAGGTATCAGCTTGGGTAATCACCACTACCTGGGCCTGGCCGTTACCAGGGGGTATGTACGTGTCCTACCTGTCTACCCGGGGCGGGGAATTACGCGTTACCCCGTCACCGGCTACGTGTGGAAATGCGTGGGTCGGCCTTCAGACATGCACAGGGAGGGAAAAAAAAGAAAGGTAAAGGAAAGAAGAGAGGTCTCAAACGCCGTAGCGGAGAAAAGGGCAAAGAGAAGAGGTAAGGAAAAGAGAAGGACAGAGGAAGGACGAAGACTTGCAAGCGGAGAAAGCAAAGAATTTGTTACAGTTTCGAGTGTCCGTATCCAGACGTAGGCACAAACCATACTCCCAGAGGGGGAGAAAGGGAAGGAAAGAGCCAGAGGTGAGGGGGGGGGGGGGCAAGATGGGGGATGGGAAAGGATGCGGAAAGGGAAGGATGCAGCCCAGAAAGGGAGGAAGGCCACATTAGCTCGGGGTCCCGTGCTCGCTACGCACGTATCCACAAAAGAGTTGTGGACCCCCTGAGGGGGCTTCTGCAACATGTCAAGACCCTCCCCGTCCCCCATACACCCACCTTCCCTCTTCTAAGTTCCAAACAACTAGCCACCCTGGATGGCCTATTGTAGCTGGTTACTTTGCTCCGAAGGAAAGAATTTTGTTTGCTATTTTACCAACATTCTGACCCATTGCACACTCACATCAAGGACACCAATTATTTACTTCATCACCTCTCCACCATCTCTAACCCATTAGCAGTTGTCTCCAACTCTGTCACGACCTTGGCCCATGACGTAAGCTGAAACTTAACACCATCTTTCCCCAACATTCTGCAAACTGTGAACTCACCACTACAGATTATGAACTATATGTTTACAGGAAACAACAAACCCACTGAGAGGAAGCAATAAAAATCAATCTCTGACACAGCCATAAGCTGTCGATTCTTTAACTCTGTAATTAGATTATCTTCGTCAGATTTTATGTGCCTTGTGTGCTAGTGTACTTGAAAGCATAAGTAAGGTTTGACAGCCCATTGATGATGAGGTCATTACAGGTGGAACACTGGCTTGGGTTGGGTGGGGTGGGAATGTGGAAGAAACTGGCCATGTAATCTTCAAAGGAACCATCTTCACATTTACCTTAAGTAATTTTGGGAAACCATGGTAATCTACTGGCTTGATGGGAATTGAACAACTATCTTCCCAAATGTGAGTCCTGAGTCCTACCACTATGCTACTTCACTCAGTAGTGTGAAGAGTGATGGCAGCCAAATGTATAAAAATCTACAGCAATGTACCTTGGCTTGCTGTCATGTTCCTTTACCACCAACATTAAACAGATTTTTCCATGAAATGAGTTCAAGTGTAGGAAGTTGTCCCCATTGTCTGATTATGAATGTGTCGAGTATATAGAAAATATGAAGAGGGCTTGCAGACCACTAACTTTGGGAGTTCCTCTTCAAGCGCTTCCATAAATATATGATAATAGGCAACTCATCACTACTTCATTGGTCTGTTGCTGGTGACTTGCATGAATTAATATGAATGATTGATGTGGGCACAGATAGATAGATCTCTGTCAGCATTGTCCCAAACTTCTCTCTGAAGTAGGGTTTAATGAGCTAACTATAAGTACCCTTCATAAGGCAGAAACAAAAACAGAGCTCACCATGATCTTATCTTTTCAAAATGATATATCTGGGCTGTGGCTGCCCTGATTTTGAAATCTGCTGCACACCTCTTATTTGTCATGACATATGTTTTCAAACTGAATTTTCACTCTTCAGTGGAATGTGCAATTATTTGAAACTTCCTGGCACATTAAATTTGTGTGCAGGACTGGGACTCTAACCTGGGACCTTTGCCTTCTGTGAATTTTGGCAGGTATGAGATGTAGCACTGGTGGGAGTAAAGGAAGGCCACTAGAACATGGAATCATTGCAAACAATTCGAAAGAAATACTCTGTCCTTTTCTGGGAAATATGAAGTGTGTGATAAAAGTAATGAGACTGACAACACTGCGGTCAGCTCCATACAGCCATCAGGTGATTTTTTTGACAGTGTCATCAGTGAAGTTGTGTCTTTGTTGTGTGTTACTAAAATGGAACATTGGAATTTAGAGCAATAAGAAGCCATGAAGTTGGGTGTTAAACTTCAGAAATTATCAAGTGTGACCTTTGAGAAGTTGAAATTGAGCTATGGGGAACATTCCTTATTAACAGAACAAGGTTTTTGATGTCACAAATAATTTTTAGGAGGCCGAGAAGACGTTGTTGATGAACATTGCCCAGGGAGCAAAAACCAATGGAAACATAAAATGTGCGAGTGCTCTTATGTGATCAGACAGACATTTAACAAGAAGGATGGTGGGTGACCTGTTAAAACATTTTCATCATACATCAAATTTTGAGAAAGTTTGCACACATGAAAGGTTTGTGCCAAAAAACCTCTCAACTGAGAAATGTATGTTTATCATCTTGAGAGGACTGTCAATGGCCATAAATGGTTCAGTTGTGTGATCACTGGGGATGAATCCTGGATTTTTTAGTACAATCCTGGGGTGAAGTGGCAAAGTGAGGAGTGGCACACTGAGATATCTCTTTGACCGAGAAAGTTTGAATGAACAAATCAGAGGTCAAAACAATGCTGATTTGCTTTTTTTTTGTCAGCAGGGGTATTGTGTACAAAGAATTTGTTCCTCCAGGAAAAACTGTTCACCAAGTGTTTTACCAGGATGTCTGAAAGACTCAGGAAAAGGGGGAATCGAGCGAGACTGGACATTGCAGACATGTGGACACTGCATCAAGACAATGCTCCATGTCACACTGCCACTTCCATCATGGTATTTTTGACCTCAAAAGGCATTCCTGTTGCTCCACAGTTTCCCACATTCACCTGACCTAAGTCCATGTGACTTTCCCTTTCCAAAAATTGAAAAATGTCTTCAAAGGATGTGATTTTGGGACTCTTCAGAACATTCAAAAGAATGTGACTGTCATGTTAAGTGCCCTACCAGATGAGTGAGCCTTTCAGTGCTGCTACCAAGACTGAGAACAATGACTCTGCTGTTGTATAGCTACAAAAGGGAAATGCTTTTGTAGATTAAAAAAAAAAAATCTGTCTCATTACTTTTATCATACATCTTTATCTTCTGGAATTACTGAGAAACCCTCATTTTTCATTGCAGCATAGTACCTCCTTACTTTTCAAAACTAATCTCGATTGCCTCAAATACATCTTCAGGTAACGTGGGACACTTTGTTGATTTTGGTATTTCTTCCTCTTCCTTGATAATGCAAAATTACTACTTCATCACAATGGGTCTATAAGATTCTCTGTAGATGTCCTGTAAGTGAACCTCTGCAGTAACACACATTCCCCAACTGCAAGGGGGAAACCTTTTCATCCTAATAGACAATGAATTTCCTTCAAAACTCTTTTTGTCTTGGATGTAGAGGTATTACTAATATATTGGACTTTGTTCATATTCTTATTAACTCACTGTTGCAGGATGTATCTGCAAATACAGTCAGTTTGCTATACAGTAGACAGCTTGCTTAGTACACACCTATTTGAGACCTTTCATTTGGGAACTATATCTTACAGGTGTAACCAGACCTGTAAGTGATAACTGAAATGACAATTATTGACCCTTCCCGTGCTTAAGATTACAACTAGTGATCATATAATGAGTTACCAGTATCAGCAAGAAGTGACACTGTGTGTGCATGTGCCAATTTTTTTCAGGGGTTGCAGTGGGGGTATAGGTTCTACCACATGCTCAGGAAATTAATAGCATCTGTCAATTAGCCTATGAACATGTGTTCTGTCAAATGAGCTGTATGGCCATTTACAATGCTAGAGGTAATGTTGCATGGTATCAGCACGATGTCTCCTATGTGTGACAATGTGCTTAATTTCATTATTAGGGTCTACATATCAAGCAAATAAAAATGCAAGGACTGGTCTTGTCACTTGACCCACCCGGGAAAAGAAAAAGCACAATTTAAGTGATTATTACAACAGACCAGGTGGAAAATTTATAGTGTGTGAATATCAAAATATTATTTGTTAACTGCTGGTTTATTCATAGAAAAGTACCAGAGCTTGCATCTACTTAAAAGTAAAAGTAGTTGGCCCCAAATTATATTTGGAACTGAGAACTGGGTGAAACGTGGAGAGGAGAGAAATTTCAAGTATCACAAGTAGCACATAGCAAAGTGATAATTGCAGGAGGAGGAGCAGTATTTATAGAAACCGTTTTTCTAACAATAATTAAAATGACTCCAACTGTGAACTAATCTGGACAAATGTAACCAGTGAGTTTAGATTAATAATGGGATGTTTCTACTGAGCACAAAATTCAGACCTCAGCTGTAGAGTCATAGTCAACTATGAATACATTTTCGGCAATAAGGACAAATGGCATTGGGAAGTAATACTGGTTGTATTGTCCAACAATGGCCTGTAACAACTGTGTAACCACACTGCAAATAATTTTAGCACGTCTAACACAGTCTTCAGCTCTTCTACGTTTTCAATGACTATGCACGTTTTGTAACTATGTTTATTCATGTCTTATGTTCATTCTGTAAGATAATAATTACCATTCCTGATATATTTTAGAAAATTACTTCTGAAATTAGTTCTGCAGATAATGTTTAGTCATTACGGCAACAATTATGATTGGATAATCAACTATCACACCTGACAGAGGCTAAGTATTATGTTTACATCTCCTGTGGAGTGAGCCTGTCTGGATAGTTTACTGTAGACAACACGCTGTGCCATACTTCCACCAGGTGAGTGGCAGAATGTTTGTGATCATTGTTTCTGGATTTGATTTTTAACATTACAGATGACAACCCAATTATTTGAATCACGACTTTAGCACAACTCTGCGAATATTTAGTATAAGACTGCTATCGGTGTGAGGTGCTCATTTTATTCCTTAAGATGCTGTAGCTTTAGCCTGATGTCCTGTTTTGTTTAACTGCAGGCAGCCTGAAGATGTTCTAAGAACAAAACCAGTCACTGAACAATAAATATGTAATTATAAACTTGGGGTGGATGTCATTAATCACTAAAATTTGTCAGCTGTGGTGTCAACATGATCAAGATTATCTACTATAATTCAACAGAAAAAATGTTTTAGCATCTTACCCATTTTACTCAGCTTCATTCCATGTTGCAAAGGGTCTATATTGCGCTGACAATGTTCTCCTGCTTCCTTTATAAAAATCTCATCTTCTGAAACTATAGATCCAACGAAGCACTCGTATGCCTCAACATCCCTGCGCTGAGTATAGGTATACATCAAACCATCTTCTTCCCATTGCCCTAAGCATCTGTATTCACGTTCTGAAAATTTAATTGCCACATTACACATCTCAAACAACTGCAGAAGGAAAAACAGAGATTTATATTAAAAAAAAAAACAAAGATGATGTGACTTGCCAAACGAAAGCGCTGGCACGTCGATAGATACACAAACATACACACAAAATTCAAGCTTTCATAACAAACTGTTGCCTCATCAGGAAAGAGAGAAGGAGAGGGAAAGACGAAAGGATGTGGGTTTTAAGGGAGAGGGTAAGGAGTCATTCCAATCCCGGGAGCGGAAGGACTTACCTTAGGGGGAAAAAAAGGACGGGTAAAAACACACACACACACACACACACACACACACACACACACACACACACACACACACACACATATCCATCCACACATATACAGACACAAGCAGACATATTTAAAGACCACACATATCCATCCGCACATACACAGACACAAGCAGACATTTGTAATGTCTGCTTGTGTCTGTGTATGTGCGGATGGATGTGCGTGCGTGCGAGAGTATACCTGTCCTTTTTTCCCCCAAGGTAAGTCTTTCCGCTCCCGGGATTGGAATGACTCCTTACCCCCTCCCTTAAAACCCACATCCTTTCGTATTTCCCTCTCCTTTCCTCATTCCCGATGAAGCAACAGTTTGTTGCGAAAGCTTGAATTTTGTGTGTATGTTTGTGTTTGTTTGTGTGTCTGTCGACCTGCCAGCACTTTCGTTCGGTAAGTCACATCATCTTTGTTTTTAGATATATTTTTCCCACGTCGAATGTTTCCCTCTATTATATATATCACACACGAAAACACGAAGACACTTCAAATGGTGACACTGTGCATGTTTCGACAGGTGACACAAACACACACTGATGCAAAAAGTATAGAATGCAGTATTTTTCAATGCTCAAGCCTGTGCTTTATCTGTGTCCTCATGCAAGTGTAAAGGAAGGGTGCGAGCAAGAATAAACCGGTATAAAGACATTCTGGTGACATTTCTTATTTAGATACAGTACAAAGTCTAAAAATAGCAGGATTCCAGTGAGAACAGCACATTCATTTTTCAGATTTAACCATATGAACCACACACAGTTTGCAATAGATAAAGGTTTATTAAAACGATAACACTGGAGTGAACAATTGAAATGTTGCAAAACGGGACACACATGGACACATGCACCCATATACAACCTCATATTTCATTGTCTGATGGTAATAATAAAGCTCATATGTCATAAAAGGTGTGCTCAATTTTCTTAGTATATGCTTGTGTTAAGCTTAGCAATTTGTTATGGAAAGCTTAGTAATATAAATAAGTGCGTTTACTGTCAGCCAGATACTACATTTCATGCATTTCCCATTTCTGATATTTCACATTTTTCCTCTTCATTCATTGTAAGTGTTTGGGCCATTGTGCAAAACAACTGACATTCTTAGTGCTGTTTGTAGTAGTCCTGAAAAACAGACCTTTTCTGTTTGCAGCTCCTCCTCTGTAGGAATTGTGTGGTCTCCGGCTCTTAATTGAGAGAGGAACAGTTGGAGTGCTGACTGCTTGCAGAAACTGCACTGCATCTAACCTCCTCCTTTCCTCATAAAAGGACCTGGGAGTTGTTCCAGAAAAATTTTGCAGAAATGAGTGATTCATTTGGCTCTTTAAACTATAAGTGTCCATGCCTTGGGCCTGTCTAAGATACACTCTGTCATGCCCAATAGGTATTTCCTGAATAATAGGCTTACCATTCCTGACATTATTCCTTGGAGTTAAGTTACTGGGGTTAAATCTGTTTCCAGATCTATCACCATACCCACTATTAATAGCTTCCATATGGTCTCTGAACCCACTTTGATATTCAAAGCCTGTCTGTCTCATTTTTCCTGGACCATTTCTGTTCTCACTTCCAGTTTTGTCATTTCCTTTTATGGGGACAGTTCCAGTGAGATGATACACTGGCTGATTAGTAGCGATTGGTCTGTCACTTCTGGACCTATATAATGAGGTATGTGAACTTTCAGGTCCTATGTCATGTTTAAGACTATGTTTTGCTTCAGTTGTTGCATCACTGTTGCCATGAAATAAAGTCTCTTGACCTTGTAGTTGAGTAGGTAGCAGCCTGCTATTATGATGCACAGGCATATCATCTTGGCTTAACATCTTCTGACCATTTCTTGTGGGCAGAATTGCTGGTCTTTCTGTACTATAGACTGGGAGAGAGACTGTGTGTGAATTTGAAGAAAAGGAATGATACATATCAGTGCCCTCAGGAGTTGAGGTAGTATGTAAAGACTTGGAAACTCCATCATAGATATAACCATTATCACTGTAAGAATGTCTCCTAAAATCTTTAGTTGTATGCATTTGACTGCCTGTAGGCCTAAATAGGTTATCATTATGATACAGCCTAGGTTGATCAGTCTGCTGTGCTCTGAATTGCTGGCCCCTGTTTTCATGATTACGATCGTCCGTTGCCCATACATTACCTGCATTATGGTGAGCATATTCTGATCTTTTGTCTGCTTCACTATAATGCCTACCCAAATTTCTTGCCATAGAGTCAAACTCAGCTTGACTACCTGAACATGGGAACAAATCACAATTCACTGTAGTTCCCACCTCTCCTCTTCTCATTGCATGTGCATAGGGATTTGCATTGTTTGAAGGAAACCATGGATTCCTGAACTGAATTGGGTCAATTCTTGTGCCATCTTGAGTAGGCTTTAAATTTTGAGAACTTCCCATGTTGCTTCGTGTAGAATAGTAATCAAATTCTACCGGACGTGTGGACCTTTGAGGGTTAAGATGATAGGTGCGGTAAGGAGGAGGGTAGTATGACCTGCCTTTGACATCACTCAATGGATATGTGCTCTCTGAAGTTCGGACAGACATTCTGAATTCTCTGACATTATTGTAATTGTGTTTGCTATTAAAGGTTGCTGAATTATTTGTATGTACAGAAATAGTTTTATTAGAAAATGGTTTTTGGAGACCATACATTTTAGGAAATTCCCATGGATCATACACCTCATCTGTTTCAGAGGTAAGAATAGTGGTTGGTTCCTCAACTTTTGTGGGACTTCCATAATGCTTGTACGCAGGGACAGTTGATCCCAATGTTTTAGTGAAATAGTTCATCATATTTGTGCTTGACTGAGTGATTGTCTCATCAGGTGTGTTTCCTTCAAGATCAGAAAACGTGTTCCGAGGTCTTTGCTGCTCTGGAATAACAGTTACACTGGTAGCACTGTTGGTAGGGTATGTCGCTGCCTGAGCATCACGATTCTTCCTCCTGTGATGAGTTCCTACAAATTTAAATCTAGATTTACTACAAAATCTGAATTTTGATTCAAATTTATATTGAAAAATGGTATCTGCAAAGTAAAACAAACAAACACTTCACCAATATCTTATTAGAGGACACACCAATGAGCATGTAAACTCTGTTCTTACCTTAAATTATTATTTTCTCCAGATAATGCTGAAGGTATTAATTTAACATTTTATTAACTTGACAATGCAATGCAGTAAGCCCTCTACTATGTTGTTAATTAATCAAAGGGTTCCCCAGAATATAGAAAGAGGCCTGGGATATATATTTTATTTACTAGTAAATAGAGTACAATGAAGTGACTTTGAAATAATGGTTTTCTACAGTTGCGATATTAATTTTAAAATAACCTAAATTATTAATTTTAGGAGTTCCTATGAAAATTAATGCAACAATTAACATTGAGTAAGATAAGTTTCCAAACAAAGTTCACTCAAACACTGATGAACAATAATTCATGATTTTTACATTAAACAAGACATTATATGTTTTGTCAGGTTATTGACAACATGGTTACCCATTTAACCTACAACAAATGTTCAACAAGAATTTATAAACATAAGCATTTAATATTTCATTTATACAGAATGGACACTGATAATATGAGATTTTTCAGGTATTCCTTTACACCATCGTGTACATTTAATATGCAATAGCACTGCACATCGAATAAATCCTCGTTTCTTATATTGACATTACTCCTCAGTTAGATTCACAAAAAAATTCTGTTCACGTATGATCAAATGACATGACATGAACAGAAAAATACATTATTTGTCAGCGCTTCAAAGTTTTCGTAAGTGTTTCAAATCATCATCCACCATGCACAGCGTAAAAGTTAATCATATTTTAAATGTTTAGCATCCTGTGTTGACCAAATATTTTACAAAGGGTATGTCGTAGAAACTGGTGACAACTTAAGCCATCAAGAGAGTCATTAAGGTTAATGTTAAATGTCAACTACTAATTAATACTACAGTATTTCAACAACCTTAAAGAAATAATGATGCAAACTTGTCAGCATATTAGGATAATGTAGATCTGTTCAAATTTGCCAAATGTCATCAATTGTAAATGTTGCTTGAACACAAAACCAACTACGAACAATCAGCCAATCACCACCAATTGTTATGAAACAAAAGATATTTTCACGGACAGTATTACCTGACAGAATGATTTAAATGGATGTAGTTGCAAATACGTGCATATCCTCCATTTCTACAACAATTATTTCCATACTTATGGTAGCACTGCATTAAGGTGTTTCTGCAAAATTTGACACTGCATACGTGTAATTAATTATGCGACTCTCATACTGCCAGAGTGCTATAAAAAATAACACACATGATAAATGTATTAAAGCTATTTGAAAATGTGTCATTTAAGGACATGTTTCAGCAGTGCCATTGCCAAACAATATTTTATTAAAAACCCATTAAAAATTCACATGAGACTGGGAGGGATTTAACTGATGCATACAGAATGGTATACAACTGAACTACAGCTGTAGGGTGTGTTGTCATACCCATGAAAGGACAGTTCAAATAAAAAGCAGTTACTCTGTTATGCACAGCATCCGTGTGTATTCAGTTTTACCTTACTGGAGACTCAATGAATGTTAGAGTTAGTGATGATGGAACTAGTAAAACAAAATTCTCTGATAGTTTACATCTACAAGGAAAATTTGAGTCTAACCAGCTAGTGACCTACTAACCAGTATCTTAGCATTTACATAATAAGAGGTCTGGAATAAAATCTGGTGTTACAATTCTGAAGTTAAGTTTTCCCCTTCTTTCATGACATAGAACAAAACCAAAAGACTTAACACAGTAGTTGGCTCACCTTCATATATTTCACTCTGTGTGCAGTCTGATACAGTGTAGTACATAATATCAGGTGAGTTGCAGTCTGATGACAACTTAGCACAGAGGCCAACAGCATCGGGAATTAATCCAGTGTATTTCCCAGCTATTGGGCATGGAGTCTCTTGCATGCGGTCCAACCCTAAGGAGGTAAAAAGAAATGCATTCAATAATTGTTTCAGAATTACTTAACTATTTCTAAGGCTGTCCTGCAACTCCGCACTTACTTATTAGTGCTGAAATATCATGTGAAAGGATTCTCAGTAAAGCACAGATTTACTAGAAATATTTCAATAGTTCAAGCTGAACAATTTCAATGGAACAGAAGAGCATGAATTTAGTTTTAAACAAGAACAAAATGTAAAATTTAATTTTTCTGCATTATTTATTTATTACAGTCATGGAATATGCCAGTACCTATTCAGAAATTGTGAAGTAAAACGCATAGAACACTTAAATGTAAAATGAAAAGGAACAAACATTCCAGGACAAGAATTGTGTGTAAATGCTTTTCTCCTAAGATTAAAGTAGTATTTTTTTATCTATGACAATCATGATCAACCTTCACCTACACCAGCACAACCAATAGCAGTCAAAAGTTACTGCAGCTGTTTATTTCCTGGCCTGCATTTTCAGTAGTTGTGATTTGACCGTTTTATTTTCTCTGGTAGATACTAGCATGAAGGAAGTTGGACCAGAAGATCCTTGGAATCAAAAATTAGCATACAAATGTTAGAGATGCTTACTTCCTTGAGTTATCCAAGTTCTATTTCTAAAATTTGAATCAGAGCAGAGATTGTGATTAGCTGCAGCGTACGTCTGGTCACCTGAAACAGAACAAATCCTTTCATATTGCGCACGAATTGTACTGTATCTACTTACTCTACTATTATTAATTTTCACATGGTTTGACTGCACAAGCATTTCACTTTCTATATAAATAACAATTCAAGTTAATTGCAAGGTTTTTCCATCAACATTTGTGAGCGACATCAATTATTCTTTACATTTTTATTATAAAAATATATTAAAACAGAAAAAAACAACGAATATATTCTACTAGGATTAGCAGCCAATTGAGAGCATTGCTTCAATGAATTATTTGGAAGTTTTCTGCTTGGTACCTTGAAGTGCCTGGCCTCAGTGCCCAGAGACAGAGTCCATGTGTGCGACTTGTGCTTGGGTGAATGTATGTGCATTTTCCTACTCCAGAAGGAGGACTGTTTGAAAGTTTACATATTTTAGCAGCCTTTTGCATTGTGTCCATCTGCAATTCCATAGCTCCTCTATGTGGTGAGTAGCAATCTATCCTTTCCATATTACTGTTATTTCATACTGGACTTTCCACTGTTTCCTTTTTAGCTTTGAAATTTAAAATATTCACCATGGTAGCTTCTTTTATTGTTGTTGTCATTGGCATGTTACGAAGTGACATATCAAAGCTGCAGTGATGCTGCCACACACAGCCAGGGAAAATTCTGAACTCGTCACAGCCTGCAGAAGTGTGAAACAGACTGCAATCCAGCTGCAGTGTTTCTTTTAAGGTGACAAGATGTAGAAACCAATGAACACTGTTCACAATAATCTTGTGAAGATCCCTTAACTTTCCATCTGACATACTGCTGTGAACTGTTGCACTTTTCAACACAAGAAACACACTGTCCAAGATACAACACATTTATTGAACAAAAAAATAGCTGCTTCGAAAGTAGGCAACTGCTTCAACAGCAGGGAAGTAGAAGCCAAGAATACAGTAACAAGTGTAACACAGTAAGTACAAAGTAACTGTGGATCACAATAAGGCCAAACAGGTGCCGAGATACAAAGGCACTGGTCAGAGACTAAGTTCACCAAGAAAAGTACTGTTTGGAGAAAAGCTAGTAGCAAGCACTTGTTGGACACTAAGTTTGGCAATGATCACCAGATAGATGTTAAGTTCATGCTGGTATGTTTTGAGTCCAAGGATGAGAAATATCAATAGGAGAGAACTTAGAGCTTGGGCCGAAAAAGCCAAAATGTCCTATTCAGAATAGGATCACTAATGGTGAACACACTGTGCTGCTGCAGAAGCCAACGTCCCTGCATATCAGCCAGCTTGAGAATCTGGGAGAAAAACTGATGACTTCTGGCATTGGCGGTTGTCTGAAATGATGAATTTTCAGAGCAATCCTGCCTGATAGGGTGAGCAGCGCCCATCGCCTGGACTAGGGAAGGCTCTCTAAGCCTGACTGCTGTCCTTTTGCTGACTTACGCAGCTGTCTGCATAGAAATACTGTGGGAACTATTTCCCTGTCACGTGGTGCGTGGATGGAAGTAGGTTCCATGTTGTTGGCACCCTCTGCAGGTGCCGGCTTAGCCTCCTGGTGGCTGGTCTTCAGTGTTGAGTCACTCCCACATTCCACTACATCACAATATACCTAGAAGTATATTATCATATGAAGCAGATAATTTTTCACGTAAACTTGTAAGTCCTGTACCAGAGCAGTCTACTTTTTATGCCAGGATAATCTCACCAGATTTAAAGTAATCACTTGGTATATACTCAACAATGTCTACAGTAGGGTGACTTTGGAGACACCAGACAAAAAATTTGGTGAAACTAAGAAAGAAGAAGTATTTTGTGGGATGCCTGTAAAGTGGTGACTTATCAGATTAGTACCTCAAGCAGCACCATGTCTGATTTCTACACCTTCATTCACTTTCATTGATTTGTCTCCCTTCACCTCTGGAACCCTAGATGAATTTCTTGTCCAGTAACACACTCCTGGAAATTGAAATAAGAACACCGTGAATTCATTGTCCCGGGAAGGGGAAACTTTATTGACACATTCCTGGGGTCAGATACATCACATGATCACACTGACAGAACTACAGGCACATAGACACAGGCAACAGAGCATGCACAATGTCGGTACTAGTACAGTGTATATCCACCTTTCGCAGCAATGCAGGCTGCTATTCTCCAATGGAGACGATCGTAGAGATGCTGGATGTAGTCCTGTGGAACGGCTTGCCATGCCATTTCCACCTGGCGCCTCAGTTGGACCAGCGTTCGTGCCGGACGTGCAGACCGCGTGAGACGACGCTTCATCCAGTCCCAAACATGCTCAATGGGGGACAGATCCGGAGATCTTGCTGGGCAGGGTAGTTGACTTACACCTTCTAGAGCACGTTGGGTGGCACGGGATACATGCGGATGTGCATTGTCCTGTTGGATCAGCAAGTTCCCTTGCCGGTCTAGGAATGGTAGAACGATGGGTTCGATGACGGTTTGGATGTACCGTGCACTATTCAGTGTCCCCTCGACGATCACCAGTGGTGTACAGCCAGTGTAGGAGATCGCTCCCCACACCATGATGCCGGGTGTTGGCCCTGTGTGCCTCGGTCGTATGCAGTCCTGATTGTGGTGCTCACCTGCACGGCGCCAAACACGCATACAACCATCATTGGCACCAAGGCAGAAGCGACTCTCATCGCTGAAGACGACACGTCTCCATTCGTCCCTCCATTCACGCCTGTCGCGACACCACTGGAGGCGGGCTGCACGATGTTGGGGCGTGAGCGGAAGACGGCCTAACGGTGTGCGGGACCGTAGCCCAGCTTCATGGAGACGGTTGCGAATGGTCCTCGCCGATACCCCAGGAGCAACAGTGTCCCTAATTTGCTGGGAAGTGGCGGTGCGGTCCCCTACGGCACTGCGTAGGATCCTACGGTCTTGGCGTGCATCCGTGCGCCGCTGCGGTCCGGTCCCAGGTCGACGGGCACGTGCACCTTCCGCCGACCACTGGCGACAACATCGATGTACTGTGGAGACCTCACGCCCCACGTGTTGAGCAATTCGGCGGTACGTCCACCCGGCCTCCCGCATGCCCACTATACGCCCTCGCTCAAAGTCCGTCAACTGCACATACGGTTCACGTCCACGCTGTCGCGGCATGCTACCAGTGTTAAAGACTGCGATGGAACTCCGTATGCCACGGCAAACTGGCTGACACTGACGGCGGCGGTGCACAAATGCTGCGCAGCTAGCGCCATTCGACGGCCAACACCGCGGTTCCTGGTGTGTCCGCTGTGCCGTGCGTGTGATCATTGCTTGTACAGCCCTCTCGCAGTGTCCGGAGCAAGTATGGTGGGTCTGACACACCGGTGTCAATGTGTTCTTTTTTCCATTTCCAGGAGTGTATGTAAGGTGGTTAATGGACTAAGTCTCTTACATCCCTAATGCTTCATGTACAGACGCATATTTTTTAGAAGTTCAGTGCAACTCCAGGTACTTTCAATCTGCTTACAGCCTCCCATCACGACAAGAATAAAAATTTATTGTTCAAGCCGAAAGTCTTTCCTCCATCCCTTCCTCCCCTTTTTCAAATAGAGCCATTACACTTTGCAAAACTTGAGTTGCTAATGATTTGTATACATATCAATCTCATTTTGCCCAGCAGTTAAATTTCTTCCATCTTTATTTGGATAAAGTGTCATTTTTCACTATTCTCTCCTACGAATCCATGGCCTTGCCACAGTGGCTACACTGGTTCCCATCAGATCACCAAAGTAAAGCACTGTCGGGCATGGCCGGCACTTGGATGGGTGACCATCTGGGCCGCCATGAGCTGTTGCCATTTTTCGGGGTGCACTCAGTCTCGTGATACCAATTGAGGAGCTACTCGACTGAATAGTAGTGGTCCCAGTCAGAGACAACCATCATAACGACCGGGAGAGCATTGTGCTGACCACACACCCCTCTTACCCACATCCTCAGCTGAAGCCAACATGGCAGTCAGATGGTCCCGATGGGCCACTTGTGGCCTGAAGACGGAGTGCTCTCCTATGAATACATTAGTATCTATGTTTTTTCGTTCCTTCTTGATCTCGAAACTGCATTAATAAACAGAGGAATAGAGTTTTATTTATTTTTTTGATGTATTTAAAAAAGTATATAGCAGGTTGTCAAAACTTTTCATCAATCTCAAGTTATCTTACAGATTATCAGAAAAAGAATGTGAGCATCAATGAAACATTAGTAACTGTACTTTTTGGAGAACTGAGGCAACAATTTTCTACATACTTAAACATAAGAAACTTCCTGGCAGATTAAAACTGTGTGCCAGACCGAGTTCGAGTCTCAGTCGGGCACACAGTTTTAATCTGCCAGGAAGTTTCATATCAGCGCACACTCTTCTGCAGAGTCAAAATGTCATTCTGGAATACTTAAACATACATTCGAACCATCAAAAAAAATTAATAGTTGGCATTACACATCTTTGGCCTCACTGAGCATCATTACATCATGGAGTGTCAAGATATGAGTCTCTAACAAGCCTCACAGTGCTCATGGGAGTTAAAGAGAAATGTCACAAATTGAAGTATATCCATGTTTGGTTTTGGCAGTCATAATGTTGCAAGAAGTAAAATTTACATTCCTGCAGAACAAAATTTAGTATTTTGTGCACAGCAATTACACTAAAAAAGGAGCAACATGGCAATATTATTCAGAAAGTAATCAACTGATATTATATGCTGCATTAGAGAATATGAACTCACCTAGCTGGAATTCCAAGACATTCATGCCACGTAGCTTCACCCATATGCAGTTGTACATTTCTTCTCCACTAAGGAGAAAAAAAAGTCATACTCAGGAAAGAAGAGAAAAAAAGGCATTCATTATAAATTAAATAGCTACAGCTACACCTACCACCACCACCACCTACCACCTACCACCACCGATGGGCAAACTCTTTCATCCTTGGGAACTGGGAACTAGGAACTAGTTCATCCTTGAGAACTAGTTCAAGGTGATCACTTTTTTGGGAACTGTTCATTTTTACTCATTCACCGTTCATATGTGCATATGTGCATGGCATATGGCTTTTATGAAAAATTGAAAATTAGTAGGTGCCAAGAGGGGGCACTTGCCTCCCATCTGTAGTATAGAGTTTTTATTCATTACAGAATTCTCACACACTTGTGGAAGTATTTTTTGTGACTCTGCAAAACCTCTCTTTTAGCCAATTGTAGTGTTATGTGGTTGATTGCAGTGAAATAATGTAAGGTGGTGCACAAAAAAGCAGCCAAGTACAGACTGCTCACCAATAATGCACAATCTGTTGACTGCCATGAGCAGAATAAATAAACGTGTAATAATTATGCAGTAAAGAAATAACAAATAAGCTAATGCAAATAGCTTCGAAACAATAGATGATGATTGGTGGGAGACAATGAGCAGTCTAGTACTCGGGGCCAATTTTTCGTGCGTCACCCTGTACCACTGAAATAATATTGTAGAAGTTATTGTATTCTCTTCACAAAATGTGACACCAGACATTTTATTATGGAGCACGGGTTTCATTCGGCTGTAAGTCGGTCTGCCTTCCATAACAATGAACCTCCTGTTTTACCTTAGATCAAAAATGGATGGAAAAAGGCCACTCCTGTGTGCCATGCCAACTTCCCTTGCGTATGTAATAATGAAAGAACTTGCCTTTTTATAAGTATGTCTTCTGCTATTTATCAAAATAGTGAAGTAAGCTGATATGCCCTTCTGTTATGTGTGTTACATACCACATAATTTTTACGTAATATATGTAATTATAAAATATATTTTAATTACCGGTCTAGGACATTGAATAGAATATGAAAAGAATCAGAAATCCAGAGTTCAAAAAAGTTTGAAACAGATCTAGAATGGGAGTGCACAGCAAACAAAACTAACAACAACTCTATACTGGATTAGGAGCAGTTAGCAGTGGAAATGAGATGAGTGGCCACGAGAAGTAGTACAAGTCCAGCCGAGGAAGACTAAGACCTAGGCTGGAACAAGACCGGCCGACGTGCTGTTACAGGAATGAAACCGACTGTTTCCCCGTTCCCAGGAGCTACACGTAGAAAGCTGCAGCCAAAGTTAACTATGAAAGACTGTTCCTTAGAATTCGTTCCTCACTCCTTCCATTCATCTTCCTTTGGACCCATTAGTTCGTGAACAACCCGGCTCTAACCAGCACCAACACCAGTAGTAGTAGTAGTAGTAGTAGTAGTAGTAGTAGTAGTAGTAATTGAGGAAAAACACACACACACACACACACACACACACACACACACACACACACACACACACACACAGTAGCCACTGCAGACTGCAGGCCACTTCTGTAAATTATGCAAACAACAAACTACGACTGGTGCTCATTCACTCAAACTGATAATTATGGGAATTATACTGCTTGTCAGGCGAGGCAGCATATGAAGCAAATAAAGAGTTCTCCATATTGTAAGCTCCCAGGTACTCTCTTTTCTAGCTTACACTAGGCAGCTATGAGTTTATATTAAAATATCTTACCAGTGTGTACGGACAAAGACTGGGAATCTGTCGGGGAGCACCGATGTCGGTTCTGCAAGGCAGCGCATTGTGTAAGTCTGCAGGCGAGTGTGATCACGGTAGCTCATCGTGCTCCCTTCCACCATTAGCTGCTGCCAGCGGCCCTGGGCCCACGTAGGGAACCTGCACAAAATATTTGCTGGAGTTATCTCTCTCGTTAGTCACGAGCGAAGCAAGGAAACATTTTGGTTTCAGATTTTACACTTCACAAAACACTGACATATGAATGCTGTAAATACAGCATTCCCTGCAAAACATGCGAGTTCTTGTCGATAGCAGAATACACAAAAAACTTGTCTGAAGTTTCATCCATATTCAATTACGTAACACACTAGTGCAGATAGTTCAAATCTCAGATCAAGGTACACATTTTTCCCTCTGGCAAGTTTACCTGCACTCTTGACCCTAAGAAGTAAGTCAAACTCAAGTTCTCTGCAATACTCACACAATCACTATCAAATACGGGCAAAAAGCACAATTACCAGAAGCTATTTTTTAAATCATCATTTCATTGTTTGCTGAGTGCCATGCATGCTTCAGTGGAACATATGACCATGAGAATATTCCTTTCATGTGTGTTCACCTATTACATTATTGATGAAGTTTATTTTTGTTCAAAGCTGCTTACCATCTAATGTTTCTTGACTTAACTTTATTCCAGTCTTTACGATGTAACCTTGCACAGAGAATGTTATGCAAGATGAACAATTCAATTCGTCTACACTATCTAGAGTCAAGTAGATGATTTCATAAATAGCTAACTAAACATTCGTAAGGAAGGATGTCAGCACATCTGAACAAGGAATTCTAAATAAATACACTGCTGAAAAAAAGGAAAAAATGTGACATCCCCATGTTATTACCTGGTGTCCCAGAATACAGTGTTCTGTGGCACCAGGGAATAATATGTGCATGCTGAAGGCTTGTAGTGATAGAGATTCACTTGTCACAGTCAGCAGTGATATGTGCCAACTGTGCTACTTCTGAAAGCAGTGATTGTACTATGTGTAGATGTGAACAGTTTGCGGGACACCCATTCTAAGCTACAACCACGCCCCACCAATGAGGACGCACTGTTGTTGGACAGCTTCAACCATTTGGGCAGGGTTTCTTTGTGGGCCTGCAGGAAGCTGGATGGATGTAACTAAAGGTTGCTGCACATATTGGGAACAATGTAGTAGTGTGTCGCTGCAGTCAGCAGTATTCTGTGGACCACTGTCACATGCACACATCAGGTTCTGGACATAGTACAGGTGCATATCCAGTAAGTAACCAGTGCCCACTATATTGTGCAGGTTATCATCCCCATATAACTGCCTTTTTTTTGACAGGAAGTTGGTGTTCTTTTTCAGCATAACATGTAGAACCTGCTGTGTCACCAAGAACCGTCATGAACTCTGTCTGCAGCAGGACTAAGATCACGTGCAACTCTGACCAGACTAACACTGACACCACACCATCACCAAGCAGGGCTACTCTGATATCATGAAAGGGTCAATTGGAGGGTGCAATGGCACTCTGATATCAGTGATGACAGTATGTTCTCTCTGTTGGGAGTGACGGACATACAAGTACATGTGTACAGCATAGACCTGGTGAGCAGCCTACTATAGAGTGTATCCACACACAACAAGTCACCACAGGCTGCATAGTGTGTGGGTCATCAGTTACAGCTCGCAGTCTCATTTGGTGTTTCTGCAGGTAAAGTAACCAGTGACCACTACATTGTGCAGGTTGTTATCCCCATACAACTACCTTTCTCTCTCCCCTCCCCCCCCCCCCCCCCCCAGGAAGTTGGTGTTCTTTTTCAGCAGAACAATGCATGTCCGCATACAGCTGCTGTGATGCAACATGGTTTACAACTGCCCTGGCCAGCAATATCATCAGATATGTTGCCATCTGAACACATAAGGGCATAATGAACCAGGAAATTACTTGTACCCTAGAGCCTGCAAGAACCATCACAAAATTGCAACAGAAGGTGCAAGATGCTTGGAACAGTATCACAGGATGCCATTTGCACACAAGACTACAGGCCTGCATTTCCGCAGAGAAGGGGCAGGTACACTGTGTGGTGATGCAACTGCTTGGGCACTCTTTCCTGTGATGTACGTTTCATTTGGTCTGAATTTGTTATCATATACTCCTATAGTGATGAACTACATGTCACCCTACTTGTCAATAAAATGGTCTTGTCCTTGAGTTTGTAGAATTATCTTCTTGGTCATGTATGAGGCAGGAAAAGGACTAGTACCAAAATATATTTTATGCAAAATGGCATATGAATTCAATAATTTCATAGATTGGTAAAGATGCTTCCTTTTGTTTCCATTTGTATGGCCTACAATATAGTAATCAATAATATGTGCATATAGTATAGTTTAGTGATTGACTATATTAGGACATACTGTAAGTACAATTAAGATCCCAGCAACAAACAAATTAGTTTTGGTCTAGTTAATAATATTAGTAGCACAAAAAATATATAAGTGACTTCCATGCCATAATAATGCCTGATGATGAGCAGTAGTACCTCAAAATGTGTCCCTAAATTAATGAATGTCACAAGATTAATATTCCTTCAACATTATGACTGACTGTGGTATATACATACAGCATTTCTTGTATCAATCACAGAAAACTGATCTGTGAATGTGGTGAACGAGAGGCCTTTTTCACTTCGAGTATATACCTGTAGAATTATTTTTCCGAAAGTAAGAGTAGTTATTTAAATATCACTCTTGACTCTGTGGTGGATGAAGCAGTATCTCATATTATTGAGATGATCAAATTTGAATGAATTTTTAGAAACTAAATTTAAAATTTCAGTTTTTTCTCATTGTTTAGTTGTAACACCAGAATTATCCACAAAGGACTGGACTGAATGTTTCGGATCCGGTCATTGACTTTATACATGACTAGAACATTACAGAATTTTCTGATAGGTCCTTTGTCAGGATCCAACTTTGTAAATCATCGAAGACTTTGCACCGAGCCCGTTCTCTGAATGCACAAATTCTCAAGTTTTCTGTATTAGTTTGGAACTAATCTGTTTTGTAACATAAATCAACAAGCTGATTCATATCAACTTTTAGCACGAGCTAAAATTTTGGGGAATCTCAAAAACTTCTTAAATTTGGTAATTTTAGTCTTATTTTGTCCCAGAACAATGCACTGACCAGTGACACGAACCTTTCATTTGTATAATGTAAGTCTAGGATTGAGGACGGTAACAGGGTCCGCACTTTGATTTTCAATTTTTATGGGGCTTGTCCAGAGGTTGTAGCCTATATTGCCCCGTAATGCTCGGTTTACACTAAAAAGTTATTGCAGCAATTTACTTGCGTGGAGGAGCTTGCAGCGCGATTTGCGAGTGTGAACATATCGCCAAGTCGACTTGCGACCATAGCAATTTTTTTAGTTTGAATTTTGAAATCTTTTCTTTGTAGGAGACTCATAAAAGTCCCTAATGTACTTGTTTCATATCCCCGTCAGCACGATTTGCTCTGATCGTACCAGATGTATGTAGAGCCATTTTTAACATCTTGAAAAGGGAAAAAGTATTTGAAGGTATGTGAAAACACAACAATAAAATTAAATTTTTATGAAATAAACTGCATTTTACAGAATGATATGCTTATAACAATGTTTTTTTTTCTAATGCTCTTAAAATGGAAAGTGTCAAGCTAATTAAATAGAACATGTAATAATTACACATAGTCTTTTTCTAGACTCCTAAAACAAGCGAGTGGATGCAGGTGGTAAAGGGGTTGTGTCTTCAAGTTATGCTACTAGATTAGATTACTTTACGTTCCATAGATCCGTGCCGAGGAGATCCTCGTGGATGTGGAACATGCCCCTAACAATACTAATAGTATGAATATATACAATACATCATTTGTTTCTATTAAAAAATTCGTCAATGGAGTAGAAGGAGTTGGCCACTAGTAAGTCTGTCGGGCTCCTTTTAAACTGATATTTATTTGTAACTAAATTTTTTATGTTTACTCGCAAATTATTGAAGATGAGTGTTCCTGAGTAGTGGACCCCTTTTTGAACTAAAGTAAGTGCTTTTAAGTCCTTGTGCAGATCATTTTTGTTCCTGGTATTGTATGTATGAACTGAGCTGTTTGTTGGAAAAAGAGATATATTATTTAGGACAAATTTCATTAATGAGTAAATATACTGAGAGGCAGTAGTTAGTATACCCAGTTCTTTGAAGAGGTTTCTACAGGACGTCCGTGAATTTACTCCACAAATAATACGTATTACACGCTTTTGGACTCTGAAAACTTTTGTTTGACTTGAAGAGTTACCCCAAAATATTATACCATATGACATTATGGAATGAAAGTAGGCAAAGTATGCAAGCTTTTTCATTTTTATGTCGCCTATGTCTGCTAACACTCGAATTGTGCTGTTGTATGGTACACATAAATAAATGAAATGCCTATTTTATTCGTAGCTCACCGGTAGCTATAAACCGTAGAGTGACTAGCAAACGTTCCTTTGCTAAAATAGCAGTACGGAAGTTTGTGTCTCGTTTTGATATGACGGCCGCTATTAACATCAACAAATACTCCAGATAATTTGAGGGCATTCTGCAAAAGTGTTCAAAAGTATCCATGCTCTCGATACTAAGTTCCTGCAAAAGGTTATTATAGGCACCATTTTGCGATCTTCTTATTATCTACTCTTTTTCTTTTTCACGTTTTGCATTACAATTACAAGAGCTACAGCATATCTCACCTGCCTACTTTTCATTTTACATTCCGGCTGACACTCTTAGTGGTACTGAAAGCAAGTTTCTTGCCAAAGAACTTGCGGAAGAATCTTGCTTAATTCTTGCGCTGCTGTGTAAACAGAGCTACAAGCGGCTAGCAATAACTTCTTCAAGCGACTTGCTAGTGTAAACCCAGCTTAAGAAGAACGTGGTGGCTCACCTGCAGGGCGCGGCGCGCGCAGACGCGGGCCACGCGGGCGGCCTGACGGGTGCGAGGCGCAGCATCTCGTGGCCAGCCGCAGCACTCCGCAGTTCGCTGCGGCAAGTCGAGTCGCTCGAGAACGCCAGCAGCACGCTGCCCTCCGTCTCCTCCCGGAACAGCTGCACGCCATCAAATATTACTCACAGGCGATACATGGATGGGTTAGCGGAGAGGTGGTGATGGGAGTCACGCAGACGCGGTCACAGGGTTTGGTTTTGGAGGGGGGAGGGGAGAAGACGGGAGGACAGAAGGAGAGCAAGCTTGGGTCAGGGTTTGGTTTTGGAGGGGGGGAGGGGAGGGGAGGGGATGCATTATACGAGGGGGGACCCAAAAGAAACCGGAGTGTTGTCATAAAAATTTATTGATGAATCTTTTTACAAAATTACTTCAGTCATCTTCAAAATACTCTCTATTACATGCGATGCACTTATCAAGTCTCTTTTCCCACTGTTGGAAGCTTGTTTGGAACTCTTCAAATTTGATATTGTCCAGTGCCCTTTGCGAAGCTGTTTTTACCGCCTCCACATTGTCATAACGCTCCCCTTTTAGCGTTTTTTTCATTCGTGGAAACAGGAAAAAGTCGCACGGGGCTAGGTCCGGCGAATACGGAGCGTGGGGAACGACAGACCACCTCTGAGATGCGAAATAGTGGGTCACTCGTAAGGCCGTGTGTGCTGGAGCGTTGTCGTGATGCAGAAACCAATCACCTGATCGCCAAAGTTCCGGGCGTTTCCTCCTCACATCCTCTCGCAGACGCCTTAAAACATCGAAGTAAAAGTGCTGGTTAACAGTCTGGCCAGGGGGTACGAAGCCCCGATGCAAAATTCCACAACATCAAAAAAGACAATGATCATCGTCTTCACATTTGACCTCACCTGCCTTTTTTTTTTTTTTTTTTTTTTTTTGGGAGAGTTGGGAGTCGTCCACTGGCTTGACGCTTGCTTGGTTTCTGGGTCATACCCGTAACACCAATTCTCATCCCCTGTAATTACTTTGTTCAAGAAGTTTGGATCACGTGCAATCTGTTTTCAAGTCCTGACACACATTCATGAGGATGGTTTTTTGCTCCTGTGTGAGAAGGCGCGGAACAAATTTAGCAGCAACACGTCTCATGTGCAAATCCTCACTCAAAATCCGCTGGAACGAGCGCCAACTGATTCCTGTCTCTGCTGACATGTGGTCGATCGTTTGGCGACGATCCTCGATCTTTTGGCGGACCTTTTCAATGTTCTCATTTCGCGATGTTGAAGGGCGTCCAGAACGAGCTTGATCTTCAACACACATCTCACCACGTTCAAAGCGTCCAAACCACTCGAAAACCTGTGTGCTGCTCATAGCGTCGTCCTGGAAAGCTTCCTGAAGCATTTGGTTTGTCTCCGTTGCAGTTTTTTTAAGCAGGAAGCAAAATTTCACACACTCTTTGTTCTTTTAAAGTTGCCATAACGACTTCGCAGAGGTAACCTGCCAACAGTCAGAGAAACACAATACCACACTTGCGCGTTCAGCTCTACACTGACCCCGTCTGCACAGCTGTTTCATGAAGGTCCCTACTAACACCACCATCTAGCGTGGGAACCCTGCACTATGTCTACGAGTGGCAGCGCCCTCTGAGTCCGGTTTCTTTTGGGTCCCCCCCCCCCCCCCTCGTATGGTTTTACAGGGGTGATGGGAGGGGCAGACGTGGATGCAAGGCTGCTTTTTTTTGGGGGGGGGGGCGGAGGTATTCGCCGCTAACTCCCAGCCTTACACACACACACACACACACACACACACACACACACACACACACACACTTACCGCCATACTTTTAGCCTAAAACAGATGGCTAAATAATAATAATAATAATAATAATAATAATAAACCGAAGAGCCAAAGAAATTGGTTCACCTGCCTAACATCATGTAATGCCCCCGTGTGCACGCAGAAGTGCCGCAACACGACATGGCACGGACTCGACTTCCGTCTGAAGTAGTGCTGGAGGTAACTGACGACATGAATCCTGCAGGGCTGTCCATAAATCCGTAAGAGTACGAGGGGCTGGAGATCTCCCTTGAACAGCACGTTGCAAGGCATCCCAGATATGCTCAAAAATGTTCATGTATGGAGAGTTTGGTGGCCAGAAGAGTGTTCACAGGGCCACTCTGTAGCAATTCTCACACGCCCCACACCATTACAAAGCCTCCACCAGCTTGATCAGTCCCCTGCTGACATGCAGGGTCCTTTGATTCGTGAGGTTGTCTCCATATTCGTACACGTCCATCCGTTCGATAAAATTTGAAACGAGACTCTTCCGACCACGCAACGTGTTTCCAAACAACAGTCTGTCTGTGTTGACGGGCCCAGACGAGGCGTAAAGCTGCAGTCATCAAGGGTACACGAGTGCGCCAGAAGCCCATATCGATGATGTTTCGGTGAATGGTTCGTACACTGACACTTGTTGATGGCCCAGCTTTGAAATCTGCAGCAATTTGCGGAAGGGCTGCACTTATGTCACGCTGAACGATTCTCTTCAGTGTCGCTGGTTCCGTTCTTGCAGGATCTTTTTCCGGCCGTAGCGACGTGTGAGATTTGATGTTTTACCGGATATTCACGGTACACTCGTGAAATGGTCGTACGGGAAAATCCCCACTTCATCGTTACCTCGGAGATGCTGTGTCCGATCGCTCGTGCGCCAACTATGACGCCATGTTCAGTTTCACTTAAATGTTTATAATCTGTCATTGTAACAGCAGTAATCAATCTAACAACGGTGCCAGACATTTGTCCTATACAGCCGTTGCCGACCGCAGCGCCGTATTCTGCCTGTTAATACGCATCTCTGTGTTTGAATGCGCATGCCTATACCAGTTTCTTTGGCGCTTCAATGTATATTACTCAGGAGTATCCCAGAAACCGGAACCCAGTACAGTTAACAGGTTGTCTATTTAACGGTTTCCAGGAACAACAAAAATTTAATTTTCAATATTTCGCGTAGTTATGACGGAATTTAGAAATTCAAAATAATGGCATACTCTACTCATTAAGAGGTATACTCTAAGTTTAAAATTTAACAAAAAAATGGCTCTGAGCACTATGGGACTTAACATCTTAGGTCATCAGTCCCCTAGAACTTAGAACTACTTAAACCTAACTAACCTAAGGACATCACACACATCCATGCCCGAGGCAGGATTCGAACCTGCGACCGTAGCAGTCGCGCGGTTCCGGACTGCGCGCCTAGAACCGCGAGACCACCGCGGCCGGCTAAAATTTAACACCACAAGGGAAGTATTACAGCTAGAATTTGTGTTTTTAAGCTGCACAGGTGATGGCGCGCAAAATATCCGGACACTATTTATGCAGTATTTGAGAATGAGAGCTCTTAGCGACTTTCAACAAACTTTAAGCACGGTTTTAAAACTTTTTCTCGCTTACGTGCCTAACATCAAGCATTTAACACAGTAGCTCATTTGTAAAGTAATCCAACGTTTGAAACTGTTTTATACATGGGTTTTCCATTCTTTAAAGACTCGGGGGTTTGTTGCTAGCCTATATTGTTACTGGAACGTGCATTGAAACGCAGGAGCCGTCAGAACAGGCCGAGCATGGACTGCCTCATTCCATCCCTTTCGAGGGATGGCTGTTATCGCAACATCCGGTTTTCGGTTATATCTATTTTTTCCACGCCAGTTTAACTGACAGTCAAAACCGCTCATTATAAGCAGTTTCTGAAATAACTGATTTTCGGTTTTGGATCCAATTATTTCCTGTAACAAAGATAGAGGTCTAACAAAGCTTGAAAAAATTTTTACACTGTTTCAAGATACATAGAATAAAAAACTAAATAAATAAAGGGGGATATAAAAGAAAACTTAGTCCATCCACCGTTCGCTGCTTTTCTCGCAAAGTGGTAAGAGGCTGAATACTACAAAAACCACCAGTATTCTCCTACTGATTGCAATTTTTTGAAACTCCGCTCAAAAGTAATGTAATCGCGGATTATACCGCTATCTGGGTATTAGGAGTAGTCGATGCTGAGATTCGTTCCTGAACCACGGTCGTAAAGAGGAGACATGTCCAGTACGTTGCTCGGTGTCAGACAACGGCAGCAGCGGGTGAGAGGGGCGGGGATGGTGATTCATTTCCTTACCTGTTTATTTCTACAATGGTTTACATCAGTTTACAGCTTGAACATTTAGCTATTTTTCGACATAATCACCATTTCTGTTGATGCACTTTTGTAGACGCTGTGGCAGTTTTTGTATGCCCATGTCATACCAGCTCGCCGTCATGCTTTTCAGAAAGTTGTGAACCTCTTTTTTCACGTCATTGTCGGAGCTGAACTGCTTTCCGGCCAAATGTTCTTTTAACCCAGGGAACAGGTGATCGTCACTGGGCGCCAAATCAGGACTTTAGGATGGGTGGGTGATTATGTTCCACCGAAACTGTTGCAGGAGAGCAACAGTTTGCCGAGCTGTGTGTGGGCAAGCGTTGTCATGGAGAATGTGTACGCCTTGCTAAACATTCCTCTTCTCCAGTTCTGAATTGCCCGTTCGAGTTTTTTTAAGTCTCACAGTACCTCTCAGCGTTAATTGTGGTCCCAGCGATTCAGCTCCGACGACGAGGTGAAAGAAGAGGTTCATAACCCTCTGAACAACATGGCGGCGAGCTGGTACGACATGGGCATACAAAAACTGAAACAGCGTCTACAAAAATGCATCGACAGAAATGGTGATTATGTCGAAAAATAGCTAAATGTTCAAACTGTAAACTGATGTAAACCATTGTAGAAATAAACAGGTCTATGTACACTCCTGGAAATTGAAATAAGAACACCGTGAATTCATTGTCCCAGGAAGGGGAAACTTTATTGACACATTCCTGGGGTCAGATACATCACATGATCACACTGACAGAACCACAGGCACATAGACACAGGCAACAGAGCATGCACAATGTCGGCACTAGTACAGTGTATATCCACCTTTCGCAGCAATGCAGGCTGCTATTCTCCCATGGAGACGATCGTAGAGATGCTGGATGTAGTCCTGTGGAACGGCTTGCCAAGCCATTTCCACCTGGCGCCTCAGTTGGACCAGCGTTCGTGCTGGACGTGCAGACCGCGTGAGACGACGCTTCATCCAGTCCCAAACATGCTCAATGGGGGACAGATCCGGAGATCTTGCTGGCCAGGGTAGTTGACTTACACCTTCTAGAGCACGTTGGGTGGCACGGGATACATGCGGACGTGCATTGTCCTGTTGGAACAGCAAGTTCCCTTGCCGGTCTAGGAATGGTAGAACGATGGGTTCGATGACGGTTTGGATGTACCGTGCACTATTCAGTGTCCCCTCGACGATCACCAGTGGTGTACGGCCAGTGTAGGAGATCGCTCCCCACACCATGATGCCAGGTGTTGGCCCTGTGTGCCTCGGTCGTATGCAGTCCTGATTGTGGCGCTCACCTGCACGGCGCCAAACACGCATACGACCATCATTGGCACCAAGGCAGAAGCGACTCTCATCGCTGAAGACGACACGTCTCCATTCGTCCCTCCATTCACGCCTGTCGCGACACCACTGGAGGCGGGCTGCACGATGTTGGGGCGTGAGCGGAAGACGGCCTAACGGTGTGCGGGGCCGTAGCCCAGCTTCATGGAGACGGTTGCGAATGGTCCTCGCCGATACCCCAGGAGCAACAGTGTCCCTAATTTGCTGGGAAGTGGCGGTGCGGTCCCCTACGGCACTGCGTAGGATCCTACGGTCTTGGCGTGCATCCGTGCGTCGCTGCGGTCCGGTCCCAGGTCGACGGGCACGTGCACCTTCCGCCGACCACTGGCGACAACATCGATGTACTGTGGAGACCTCACACCCCACGTGTTGAGCAATTCGGCGGTACGTCCACCCGGCCTCCCGCATGCCCACTATACGCCCTCGCTCAAAGTCCGTCAACTGCACATACGGTTCACGTCCACGCTGTCGCGGCATGCTACCAGTGTTAAAGACTGCGATGGAGCTCCGTATGCCACGGCAAACTGGCTGACACTGACGGCGGCGGTGCACAAATGCTGCGCAGCTAGCGCCATTCGACGGCCAACACCGCGGTTCCTGGTGTGTCCGCTGTGCCGTGCGTGTGATCATTGCTTGTACAGCCCTCTCGCAGTGTCCGGAGCAAGTATGGTGGGTCTGACACACCGGTGTCAATGTGTTCTTTTTTCCATTTCCAGGAGTGTACTTATTACCCTCTTATGATAATCGCTGCTTTGTCTCTGGGTCATATTCAAATACGTAGCTTTCGTCACCAGTTATAATCTTTGAAACAAAGCTTCGCTCGTCTTTAAACAGTTGTTTAAGTAAGCTTCTGATCGTCTTTAAGCACTCGTGGCACCAATTTCGCCGCTATCTTTTCACGTTCAATTCTTCTGACAGAACACCTTTACACGTACCTGTATTTATTCGCAGGATATTACTGATGTCTCGGATGGTCTGTCTACGATCGCGCAGAATCAGATCCCTCGCTTTCTAAACATTTTCTGGTGCGATGCCAGTTGATGGGAACGGTATTCATCATCAGAGCTGATAAATCATTTCAAAAACGGGTGAACATCGACTAAGTCTTGTCTTGCGTAAGGTGTTGTCTCCAAATTTCTGTTATGGCATTTGGCCGGCCGGTGTGGCCGAGCGGTTCTAGACGCTTCAATCTGGAACCACGCGACTGCTACGGTCGCAGGTTCGAATCCTGCCTCGGGCATGGATGTGTGTGATGTCCTTAGGTTAGTTAGGTTTAAGTAGTTCTAAGTTCTAGGGGACTGATGACCTCTGATGTCCCATAGTGCTCAGAGCCATTTGAACCACTTGTTATGACATTTGGTGAGTTTCTGCAACGGTTTTGGCAAGTTTTATTCGAAACTGGACACAGACACGGTGCTCTTTCAGGTAGGCGATTCCAAAAGCGCAGACTCGCGTAATCGTGACACTGACTATGCACACCAATTAACTCAGTTCGTAGTCACTCGCCACACTGATTGAAGAAGGATGTATGAGGAGAGAGTGCTATTTCAATATAGCCTTAACCTTTTCAGAGGAAAAATCAAATCACAGGAATTTTGAATCCCATCTCTTATTTATGTCTGAGTCCCAATGTTGTAACTGCAGTGATGGTACTTACGGCGCAGCGGTAGCGCGGCTGGTGGTCGGCAGCGGACGCGTGCAGCAGCGACAGGTAGCGTTGGTTGGCCGGGCCCTCCCAGTGCCCCAGGCAGTCGTACGTCACGTCTGAAACATCACACAATCCCCTCACACTGAGCATTCTGCAAGCATGACAGCTGAGCTGGGTCAGTGCTGATAATAATGTGGAGATGGTTGTTAGTCACAGTGAATGTGAAGGTGGTGAGATAAAGAAGAAGGAAAGAGAGGAGGAGAAAAACATGTGAAAGGGAGGAGGACGAGAACAAGAGGAATGAAGAGGACGAGGAAAATATGATTTGATCATGAAGATAACAGAATGATAATACATACAACCACCCACTCTAACATATTAGATTCCATTAGTCAATCCTGGCTAGGGATGAAACAGTAGTTGGAAAGGGAGTGAGACAGGGTTGTAGCCTCTCCCCGATGTTATTCAATCTGTATATTGAGCAAGCAGTAAAGGAAACAAAAGAAAAATTCGGAGTAGGTATTAAAAATCCACGGAGAAGAAATAAAAACTTTGAGGTTCGCCGATGACATTGTAATTCTGTCAGACAGCAAAGGACTTGGAAGAGCAGTTGAACGGAATGGACAGTATCCTGAAAGGAGGGTGTAAGATGAACATCAACAAAAGCAAAACGAGGACAATGGAATATAGTCGAGTTAACTCGGATGATGCTGAGGGAATTAGATTAGGAAATGAGACACTTAAACTAGTAAAGTAGTTTTGCTATTTGGGGAGCAAAATAACTGATGATGGTCGAAGTAGAGAGGATATAAAATGTAGACTGGCAATGGCAAGGAAAGTGTTTCTGAAGAAGAGAAATTTGTTAACATCGAGTATAGATTTAAGTGTCAGGAAGTCGTTTCTGAAAGTATTTGTATGGAGTGTAGCCACGTATAGAAGTGAAACATGGACGATAACTAGTTTGGACAAGAAGAGAATAGAAGCTTTCGAAATGTGATGCTACAGAAGAATGTTGAAGATTAGATGGGTAGATCACATAACTAATGAGGAGGTATTGAACAGAATTGGGGAGAAGAGGAATTTGTGGCACAACTTGACAAGAAGAAGGGAGCGATTGGTAGGACATGTTCTGAGACATCAAGGGATCACCAGTTTAGCACTGGAGGGCAGCGTGGAGGGTAAGAATTCTAGAGGGCGACCAAGAGATGAATACACTAAGCATATTCAGAAGGCTGTAGGTTGCAGTAGGGACTGGGAGATTAAGCTTGCACAGGATAGAGCAGCATGGAGAGCTTCATCGAACCAGTCTCAGGACCGAAGACCACCACCACCACCACCACCACCCTTTGCAAGGGAAACTTATCTTCTACAGCGTAGCCAATGTCAGCACACCAGGAGAGAAAAAACCGACACCCTGAAGGCATCACACTAATACTGTTTACCACCCCCAATAACCGTGATTAGAGTTGACGATCAGGGATGCTGACCGATCGGTTTCACCCTCTATTCCATGTAATCCCCGACAAGGTCGGATGATATAGCGGCCCCCTGCTGGTCCTGGGGTTAGAATAGGCCAGAGGTATTCCTGACTGTCTTAAGAGACGACTAAAAGGAGTCTCACACGTTTCGGGCTTTATGTTATAGTCCCCTGTGGGGTTTTACCTGCATCTTTCAAAATTTTACCGAAGAGCGAGCGAATTGGGGAAGGGCGCCGTACATGGTGCATAGTGTCCATCATGCGGTGAGACCTCTCGCATCGTCGACGTGGCTCTGCACTTCCACTCATTCTCCAGCTGTTGAGCGAGGTCACTCTCTTGGGTGCGTTTTCCTCCATCCTCTGTGCAGTATCGCTTTCTGCGCGGTCGACGATAACGGACTTCTTAGCTCGTTTGCACCAGAGATCCAGCACGGTAGGCAGTCCGTTGTGTTGGGGCCACCATGTACCCTGTTGGTTGTAGCCCACTGACTACACAAGGATGTAAGCTAAAGCCGGATACAAGCTCAGTCGAAATTTTTGCGAAGAACCTAACGGTGTTCCGAGAGGATGGGATAAACACGGTTGGCGGAGACATGTTTGTTGCTGTCAGAAGTAGTTTAACTTGTCGCGAAATTTAGTAGATACTTCCTGTGAGTTAGTATGGGCAGAAGTCATTGTTGGCAACCTGAATAAAATAATAATTGGATCCTTTTACCGACCTCCCAATTCAGATGATACAGTTGCTGAAAGGTTCAAAGAAAACTTGAGTTTGATTTCAAACACGTACCCGAATCATACGATAATAGTTGGTGACGGCTTTAATTTACCCTCGATATGTTGGCGAAAATACATGTTTCATTCCTGAGGTACACACAAAATATCATCCGAAGTTGTGCTAAGCGCATTCTCTGAAAATTATTTCGAGCAGTTACTTCATGAGCCCACGCGAATAGTAAACGTTTGTGAAAATACACTTGACCTCTTAGCAACAAATAATCCTGAGTTAATAACGAGCATCAAAACCGCTTCAGGGATTAGTGAACACAGTTGTCGTAGCGAGATTGAATACTATAATCCCCAAATTCTCGAAAAATAAGCTAAAAATAGAGATATTCAAAAAAGCAGATAAAAATTCACTTGACGCCTCCTAAGAAACAATCTCCACTCATTCCAAATTAATAATATAAGTGCAGACCAGATGTGGCTTTAATTCAAAGAAATAGTATCGGCAGCAATTGAGACATTTTTACCAAATAAATTAACACACGACGGAGCTGATCCTCCTCCGTACACAAAACGGGTTAGAACACTGTTGCAGAAACAACAGAAGCTCTAAATTTAGAGCTGACTTCAATGCAAGATGCCCATAACAGTTAACACAACGAAACTTTGTCTCGAAACCTGGCAGAAAAACCAAAGAGATTCTGGTCGTATGTGAAGTATGTTAGCGGCAAGAAACAATCAATGCCCTCTCTCCGCCATAGCAATGGAGATACTATCGAATACAGTGCTGCCAAAGAGTCACTAAACACAGCCTTCCGAAATGCCTTCACAAAAGACTCAGTAACTATTCCAGAATTTGAATCAAGAACAGCTGCCAACATGAGTATCGTAGAAGTAAATATCCTCTGAGTAGTGAAGCAACTTAAACCACTTAATAAAAGCAAGTCTTCTGGTCCATACTGTATACCAATTAGGTTCCTTTCGGAGTATGCCGATGCATTAGTTCCATACTTAATCATATACAACCATTCGCTCGACGAAAGATCCGTATCCAAAGACTGGAAAGTTGCACAGGTCACACCAATATTCGAGAAAGATAGGAGTAATCCACTGAATTACAGGCCCATATCATTAACTTCGATATGCAGCAGGATTCTGGGACACACATTGTGTTCGAACATTATGAATTACCTCAAAGAGAGACAGTCAACATAGGTTTGGAAAACATCATTCTTGTGAAACAAAACTAGCTCTTTATTCCCGTTAAGTGTTTAGTGCTACTGAGAAGGGATTCCAGATCGATTCCGTATTTCTGGATTTACGGAAGGCTTTTGACACTGTACCACACAAGCGGCTTGTAGCGAAATTGCGTGGTTATGGAATATCGTCTGTTATGTGACTGGATTTGTTATTTCCTGTCAGAGGTCACAGTTCGTAGTAATTGACGGAAAGTCATCGAGTAAAGCAGAAGTGATTTCTGGCGTTCCACAATGTAGTGTTATAGGACCTTTGCTGTTCCTTATCTATATAAACGATTTTGGAGACGATCTGAGCAGCCGTCTTCGGTTGTTTGCAGATGACGCTGTCGTTTATCGATTAACAAAGTCATCAGAAGATCAAAACTAGTGGCAAAACGATTTAGAAAAGATCTGAATGGTGCGAAAATTGGCAATTTACCCTAAATAAAGAAAAGTGAGGTCTTCCACATGAGTGCTAAAAGTAATTCGTTAAACTTCGGTTACACGATAAATCAGTCAAATCTAAAGGCCGTAAATTCAACGAAATACTTAGGAATTATAGTTACGGACAACTTACATTGGAAGGAACATACAGAAAATAATGTGGGGGGAGGCTAACCAAAGACTGCGTTTAATTGGCAGGACACTTAGAAAATGTAACAGATCTACTAAGGAGACTGCCTACACTACGCTTGTCCGTCCTCTTTTAGAATACTGTTGCGCGGTGTGGGATCTTTACCAGATAGGACTGACGGAGTACATGGAAAAACTTCAAAGAAGGGCAGCTCGTTTTGTATTATCACGAAATATGGAAGAGAGCGTCACTGGAATGGTACAGGATTTAGGGTGGACATCATTAAAACAAAGGCGCTTTTCGTTGCCACGGTATCTTCTCACGAAATTCCCATCACCAGCTTCCTCCTCCGAATGCGCAAATATTTTGTTGAAACCGACCTACATATGGAGAAACGATCACCACGATAAAATAAGGGAAATCAGAGCTCGTACGGAAAGAGATAGGTGCCCATTCTTTCTGCGCGCTATACGAGATTGGAATAAGAGAGAATTGTTCAGGTGGTTCGATGAATCCTCCGCCAGGCACTTGAATGTGATTTGCTGAGTATCCTTATAGATGTAGATTTAACATTTTAGTCCATTCCTCGAAAATAAACTTTCTGATACCACAGTGAAGAAGATATTTCCAAAACTTGAACCAACAAAATTGAGCTATTCAAGATGTTTGGTACAAACTGGCAAATCATGGGGTTGAACTTTATTTGTACGAGTACATTTGAAAAAAATCCAAGCGGAAAACTGGAAAGAAAAACTTTGCACTAAGGGATACAATGGCTTTGACAAAATAGGCTGAAAGCATGTGAGATACTCTGACGAGGTGGAGGAGGACGTAAAACATCACAAACATCTGCACAGGATGGCTACAGGAAGATGTAGCTCGAGATACTGGATACTACAATCACAGAGTTAGACAGATTTGATTCGCTGCCCGAAAAGTAATTCAAATGTTTGACTTAAGAAGTTCTCAAGCTTTGCAAATGAGTTTCCCGAGCAAGTGTTTGAAAAATTAAAGCGATATATGGAGAGTTTTTTATGTTCTCAAGTTGAAGTTGGAGTGAGTGGTATGTTTACGACACATCTTTAAGCCAAGTCTGTTAAGGAAATAAAAGTTTCCTGTATCGAAATAAACACCTTTGACTTCCAGAACACATTAAACACTGATTTTCACCTTACCAATTCTTTCGTCATCAGTAGAAGGATCGTTTTGCACCTTGATGAGACTAAAAAGAAACTTTATTATGAATGCGCAAGGACTGAGTTGTCCGTCCGCACTCGAAATGTCCATAGAAACGATTCTACTGACGCAGGTGAGAAATACAAAGAAAATCCTTTCCCGATGACGTTACTGAGGAGTTCTGCAAGAAGAACCGCAGAGCAAGTTGCACTAGAGACAAAACCATGGTGAGTGAGCAACGTGACATACATCATAAAACGTAGTTTCATGTTGCATGTCTTACCAACATTTTCAGGATACGCTACTGCTTGTATATGAAGGCCACGAACAGACCTTATTAGTGGTTAGTCACTGTGTCAGCCTACATTACATAGTGCTGTGCGAAACGCGGATGTGTCGAGTATATCGTGCATACAATAAATTATCACTATAATGTAGCTTGATAATACCCGGGGGCGGCGGCAAATCAGCTAATCGCTAAACTGCGAAACGAAGTCAACCCGCTTTTCATCTTGTGTGCAAGATGTATGGGACAGGCGAAACAACTCAGACTTCAAGAAGAATGTAGTAATTCCAATCCCAAAGAAAGCAGGTGCTGACAGGTGTGAACATTATCGAACTATCAGTTTAATAATTCATGGTTACAAAATACTAACACGAATTCTTTACAGAAGAACAAAAAAAAAAAAAAACTGGTAGAAGTCAACCTCGGGGAAGATGAGTTTGGATTCCGTTCAAATGTGGGCACACGTGAGGCAATACTGACCCTAGAACTCAAGATAGAGGAAAGGCAAACCTACGTATATAGCATTTGTAGACTAAGAGAAAGCTTTTGACTACATTGACTGAAATACTTTCTTTGACATCCTTAAGGTAGAGTGGTAATATACAGGGAATGAAAGGCTATTTACAACTTTTACAGAAACCAAACAAGAACATTATGAGTGGAGTGGCTTCAGTGGTTGAGAAAGGAGTGAGATGGGGTTGTAGCCTATACTAATTGTTATTGTCTTTACACTGAGCAAGCAGCAAAGGAAACCAAAGAAAAATTTGGATTAGGAATTGAAGTTTAGGAAGAAGAAAGAAAAACTCCGAGGTTTCGCCGATGACACTGTAATTCTGTCACAGGCAGCAAAGGACTTAGAAGAGCAGCTGAACCGAATGGATACTGTCTTGAAAGGAGGATATGACATGGTCAACGAAAGCAAAACAAGGATAATGGAATGTAGTCGAATTAATTCGGGTGATGTTGAAGGAATTGGACTACGAAACGAGATACTTACAATACCTACTGGATGAGTTTTGCTATTTGGGCAGCAAAATAACTGACAGCCGAAGTAGAGAGGCTATAAAATGGCAAGAAACGCGTTTCTGCAGGAAAGAAATTTGTTAACATCGACAATGGATTGAAGTGTTAGGAAGTCTTTTCGGAAAGTATTTGAATGGGGTTTCGGCATGTACGGAAGTGAAACATGGACGATCAACAGTTCAGACTAGAAGAGAAAAGGAGCTTTTGAAATGTGGTGCTACATAAGAATGCCGAAGGATAGATCACTTAACTAATGAGGAGGTACTGAATAGAATTGGGGAGAAGAGAAATTTGCGGTACAACCTGACTAGAAGAACAGATCGGTTGATAGGACACTTTCTGAGACTCAAGGGATCGTCAGTTTAGTACTGGAGAAAACTGTGTGTGTGTGTGTGTGTGTGTGTGTGTGTGTGTGTGTGTGTGTGTGTGTGTGTGTGTGTGTTGCAATAGTTATTCGCAGATGAAGATACTTGCACAGGGTATAGTAGCATGGGTAGGTGCAAAAAGCTAGTCCTGAGACTGATAAAAAACAACAACTATTAGTTTCAAAATAAAGCAAGAGAGTACGCAGGAAAATGAGTTCCCTGCGGTGCAGCTACTTACTGTAGTCGGAGAAGGAGCACCTGCGGAAGCGCAGGCTGAGGCTGGCGCCCGACGGGCAGTTGTCGAGCTCCGACACAGGCACCGGGCACTCGCCGCCCACGCCGCTGTACGTGAACGTGAAGCGCCCGTTGATGGGGCAGTACTCCGGCCGGATCGGCTCGTCGCCAGAGTCGTGCGACTCTGCAACAACCGCAGTGTCCTCAAAAGGCTCCGAGTAGCGAGAAACAGTAATTCGTCAATGACCTGAATACATTTAAGTTCTGAACACGCTTACAGCTGCAATTATAATTTCGAATACTGCTCATCTTCAGGCACTAGTCTAAAATACAGGGTGTATCAGAGAGAATTATCCGCTTTGACACATATTTCTGAAACTAATAAACGTATACGATGAATTTTGTTTTTTGATGAACAGGAAACTCAAAAAGCTTTCATACCTTTTCACACCCCCTTGAGATGCACAGCATTATGTCAATCCGGTATTCAGATTCTCCTCACACGGCAGCGAGCTTGTCTTGAGTTGCAACTTCCACAGCTGCTGTTACACGATGTCTCAGTTTTTTCATTGTTGTTTGTAACGGAGGCACGTAAACAGTCTTTTATAAATCCCCACAAGAAATAATTACATACAGTCAGGTCCGGTCACCTTGGAGGCCAGTATTGTAAGGCTGAACCTAGGTCCAGTGCGCCCTATCCACTGTTCAGTTATACTTTGATTTAAGAATTCCCACACTTCCAGATGCCAGTGTGGCGGTGCCCCATCCTGTTGGTAAATGAAGTCGTTCGCATCAGTCTCCAATTGTGGGAAAAGGAAGTTCTCAAGCATATCGAGATATGTGCTTCCTGTAACAGTGTTCTTGACAAAGAAAAATGGACCAACACCTTTTCCCGTGAAACTGCACAAAACACATTAAATTTGGGGAGTCCCTCCCATGCTGTACAACTTCTTGTGGCTGTTCCGTACCCCATATTCTCACATTATGACGTTTCACCTTTCCATATCAATGGAATGTTGCCTCGTCACTAAACACTAAGCGTGGAAGAAAACTGATCCTCCATCTTGCCACGAACGAAATTACAGAATCCACACATTGTTGTTTGTCACCTTCACGAGGAGCTTGCAGTAGCTGAATTTTGTGTAGTTACATTTGTAAACGTCGACGCAACAAATTCAAGTCGGACATCGGGGGCATGTCGAGCTGCACGGCGAACGGATTTCTGCGGACTCTCTGTGAAACTATGGCGTTCGACGTCTGTGTCAGACACTCGGGGACGGCCCGACGATTTGCCTCTGCACAAACAACATGTTTCTCTGAATTGTTCATGCCATCATCTAATTGTCTGTGCCGTAGGAGGATCCACACCCTACCTAGTACGAAAGTCACGCTGAACAGTTATTACTGACCCGCACTGCGCAAAACGTAGAACAGAGAATACTTTGTTGTCTCGACACCATTTTAATTAGAACTGAAGTGGGCGCACAGTGCTGCTACCTAGCGGGAACCGTGTTAAAACTCTAGAGTTTGCTCTTTCCAATAGTACGTTGTTCATGCACGTATCTTAAACATCATAATAGTTATGACTTTTTTTAAATAGCATGATTCTTTTTGATACACCCTATACAACTTTTTTTCCATTCATTTTCCTTTTATTTCGGAATTAGGCAACACTGACTGTACAGACAGCAGTAATTATAACAGTAAAGAGATATGATAAAACTGAAGTAAAAGGAAATAAATGACCCAGTAACCTTAACTTTGGGGATAATCAACATACAGCAACGATGTAGCCAAATGTGGAATCCGCAAGGTCTTTACACCCTCCCCCCCCCCACCCACCAAAAAAAAAAAAAAATGTAAATGAAATTATACACGACATAGTTCCTGTGTACTGAATTTGAAAGATTTTCATTTTCAATCTTACTATGAAAGAGAGCTATGCACTATCGATAGAAAACAAAAGTCATCGAAAGATTTAAACTGTTGATATATCGATAGCGCTATCGCTCACCTGTACTTCAGCTGTATATTGTTGGTCTTACTTGATCTCAGTTGTTCTGAGAATCGGTACAGTTCTTACTTGTAGTTGAATTTAATGTAAGTGCTGCCATTTGTTATATTTTTTGCTGTGCTCTATTGTGATAATTTCTAATTATGGATAAATCTGCAATAAGAACGAAGAGAAAAACCGATTTTCATTCGTCCGTTAGTGCTATTGTAAGTTAATATGTACGCACTACTGTAATAGCCTAATTACTTATCTATAGCTGTTATTCCAGTATATCTCAAGGCAGTGGAGCGGTAAACATAACTAAAAATGACACAAAATTAAAATCAGTCCGTAGAAAAACATTTGGATTTGCCTGTGTCGCCTGAAAACCGCACAGATCAACAAAAATATCGCCCAAATACCGATGGTTGCATTTCTTTAAAAAATTTTCTCGATATTCCGTCATCAAAAGAAAAGTTTTTCCCGCTCAGTTTTATAGACCAGGTACTATTTGTATGATAGCCTTCCTAAAACAAATTATGTACAATGTAGATCCGGGGCGGACTTGAGAACACCCCACTACTGAAGTGATGCTGAGGGCTCCATCCATTTTTATATTAGACTTCTCTGTTAATTCGTATGGTTAAATGGAACATCGCAATATAATTTGCGAGCGTTCTATCGAATAGATACACAAAATGTCACGTTAAAAAACGTAAAACAAATTGAAGTTTCCCCGTTGCCATAGGTAGTCCCATGTGTGAACGGTATTTGTTTAGCTACACATCGAAACAGCGTAATCGCAAATACTTGATAAAACAACAGAGCATTTGCGCCCGACGTCTCCGTGAAGTTTGGCCGCATTTAACCGCGCGGTTGGCTACGCATCCGCTCATCCCTTCTTCATTTGACCTTTACACACCGGGCGATTCTCAGCCTTGGTGCTACGTCAGAGTAGGGGTAAGCAGCTGCTACCTTGCCAGTTTGCTCCGGGATTGTTTTTGTTGTAGCAGAGGCAGGGGTTGTCCCAGTTGAGAGGTAGCCCCGGTAGGCATTTTCGTCGGTGTTAATTTCTTCTCACCAATTACGCGAACAAGCTTAGCGAGCAATGCTGTTATACGGGACCACGTTGCTGCGTTATAACGTGTTGTTTATTTTGCGTTCTTCTGATTTCTAGTGGTTTTTACCTCGCTGAAAGTATCTCTACTTGTTATTTTTGTCATATTTTCAGAGCTTACTGTTAGCGTTCTTACTGAGCTTCAGTGTCTTATATTTTCATTTCTTTTAATTCGATTTTTCTGGTTCATAAAGACGCTTTTCTCACAAGACGGGAAACATGTACTCGTGATACATCGTGACGTGATAATAGCACTAGGAATTCGATCTCTTCTATGTTGCTTTTAATGCTAGACTTAACAAAAATTTTAAAATGTGTATTGTTTATGATAAAATTATAATGTAAGACACGGATGCCTAGGAAATAGAAGACACCAACTAGAACGAGGGGTAGGGGGGGGGGGTATCCTGTCTTGCACTGACCAAACAGTTAAAGATATTCAGTTTATTCCTCCTACAAATTCTGAAGAAGTGCTGCTAGCAGGATATTAGATATCGTTCAGCAGTCTTCAAGACTGGGAAACAAAAACTGAACCAAAAAACAAAACTCTTTTCAGGGCTAAATGCTACTTTTCCATCTATGATGAGGACTTAAGTAAGCTGATGAAGTTCTCTACGAAATTTCTCCATAGGAAGTGTGGAGTATAGTAGCCTGTGAATCCGCAGAACGAAATAACGTTCCTCACAGACTTTGTAAAAGAGAACACTTAGCAGGGAAAGACAGGTTACTGCATTTTGGGGAGAAAGAGAGAGAGAGAGAGAGAATAAAAACTGCAACTCTCAGACAGAGGTGACCCACGTCAACAGCACTATTGCATTTAGTTGAGAAGATATTTAAAATACTCGTCGCAACAAGGAAACACTGCCCACAATGCACGATCTAGAAGGAACCCTTATTTGTATTATAGCTACAGTATTTCACTGTTGATCAAAATTAAGTGAACAAAGCTTTTGGACAATCACATGTATACGTCCCTGGAATCAGATTAATTATGCGATCTGCATATTGTGTGTTTTTCCAAATATAAATTATTTTTCTTAGCAAAAAAGTAGTTTTCGTTAATAATGCTACAATTTATACTACATTCCAATATATCTTTGTTAAAAATTCTTATCCCATTTTACCATTATAAATATTCGGCGGACTCTCCTGCCACCACTATTCCATGGCGTTTTGGAAATGCTGGTATATGTATTATGCGAACTTTTTAGATTATGAGGGGTATCCCCTCAAAATACTCTCCATTACACCTAATGTTTTCGTTCCACCCGTGTTTCCACTGTTCAAACCATTTTTGTAGCCATCTTCAGAAATGGCTGACCGTTCCTCCCTCTTTTTTTCTTGACTTCAATGTTGTCAAATCGGTGCTCTTTCATACCCCTTTTCATGCGTGGAAATAAGAAAAAGTCGCAGGGCCAGGCCAGGAGAGCAAGGTGCGTGGGGCAGTGGAAACATGACTTTCAACCAGAAACTAACAGAGATGGCTGTATGTGCAGGTGCGTTGTCGTGGTGGAAGAACCAGTCTCCTGTCTGCCACAAATCGGGTCTTTTGTGACCAACACCAATCTACGACAGCTACTCAGCCGGCCACTGTGGCCGTGCGGTTTTAAGCGCTTCAGTTTGGAACCGCGTGACCGCTACGGTCGCAGGTTCGAATCCTGCCTCGGGCGTGGATGTGTGTGATGTCCTTAGCTTAGTTAGGTTTAAATAGTTCTAAGTTCTAGGGGACCGATGACCTCAGATGTTAAATCCCATAGTGCTCAGAGCCATTTGAACCATTTTTTTGAACAGCTACTCAATTGGCTGTCGACAGTGAGCACAAGCTCTAGAATTTTTCCAATAGTTTCGTCGATTCGGCCAGTTGATGGACGTCCAGAAAGAGGTTTGTATTAATCGACGTGTCGCCATTTTTAAATCGAGCAAAGCACTCCCACACTGGAGTTTTTCCCATAGCGCCATCTTGGTAAGCTCTTTTCAACATTAAAACAGTTTCAGCAGCATTTTTACTGACAAGGGAACCTCCCCATCGCACCCCCCTCAGATTTAGTTATAAGTTGGCATAGTGGATAGGCCTTAAAAACGGAACACAGATCAATCAAGAAAAAAGGAAGAAGTTGTGTGGAACTATGAAAAAAATAAGCAAAATATACAAACTGAGTAGTCCATGCGCAAGATATGCAACATCAAGGAAAGTGTAAGCTAAGGAGCGCCGTGGTCCCGTGGTTAGCGTGAGCAGATGCGGAACGAAAGGTCCTTGGTTCAAGTCCTCCCTCGAGTGAAAGTTTACTTTTTTTATCTTTGCAAAGTTATGATCTGTCCGTTCGATCATTGACGTCTCTGTTCACTGTAATAAGTTTAGTGTCTGTGTTTTGCGACCGCACCGCAAAACCGTGCGATTAGTAGACGAAAGGACGTGCCTCTCCAAAGGGAACTGAAAACAATTGATCGCAAGGTCATAGGTCAACCGATTCCTCCAGAGGAAAACACGTCTGATATATCCTATACGACTCTGGTGACGGCATGTACGTCACATGACAGGAATATGTTGTTGACCCACCTAACTTGTACACTTCGCGAATGGGTAAAAAGATTCTTCTACCTTGCCCGATTTAGGTTTTCTTGTGGATGTGATAATCACTCCCAAAAAAGTGATGAAAACATAACGGACGGACAGATAATAATTGTCTGAAAATAAAAAATTAGAACTTTTCACTCGAGGTAATACTTGAACCAAGGACCTCTCGTTCCGCAGTCGCTCACGCTAACCACGGGACCGCGGCGTTCCTTAGCTTACACTCTCCTTGATTTTGCCTATCTTGCGCATGGACTACTCAGTTTGTATATTTTGCTTATTTTTTTTCATAGTTCCACACAACTTCTTCCTGTTTTCTCGATTGATCTGTGTTCCGTTTTTCAAGGCCTATCCACTGTGCCAACTTACAACTAAATCTGAGGGGGGTGCGATGGGGAGGTTCCCTTGTGAGTAGAAAACAAAATTTCACCGGTGTACGGTGTTCAATTAAACTTGCCATCACCAAAACAAGAACAAGAACAAGAACAAAACACTGTTAGCAAAAGCCGGCCGGCGTGGCCGTGCGGTTCTAGGCGCTGCAGTCTGAAACCAAGCGACCTCTACGGTCGCAGGTTCGAATCCTGCCTCGGGCATGGATGTGTGTGATGTCCTTAGGTTAGTTAGGTTTAATTAGTTCTAAGTTCTAAGCGACTGATGACCTCAGAAGTTAAGTCGCATAGTGCTCAGAGCCATTCTTTGAACTGCTAGCAAAACCAATCACTGCAGATGAACAGAACAAGCCAGGTCGACAACATAGGCGGTACTTTACTGGCAATGAGTTCCGCTATACACGCCTAGCGGCAGAAATGCCTACTACACAAGCTCCGCCCACGGCAATTTTTTTAAGGTGTTAACCTACCGCTATTGCTCCGTATGTTAGACGACCACGTGCTCTTCCTCCATCATTTAATGAGGTAAGTTTTTGTGAGGCAGAATGAATTTCGATATAGAACTTTTCGTTGTTGAAACAGAAAGGCATCCTAATGATTTTACTTTCTAGTGTGCTTTAACCTGTCCCCTAGTGATACACTGCTAATCAGCTGTATACTTTCCTTTGTCAGATACGGTACCAATGTGGCGCATAATTCATCAGAAGACGACATTCTACATTAGCGAACAACTTTTGATGTGAAACTTCCTGGCAGATTAAAACTGTGTGCCCGACCGAGACTCGAACTCGGGACCTTTGCCTTTCGCGGGCAAGTGCTCTACCAACTGAGCTACCGAAGCACGACTCACGCCCGGTACTCACAGCTTTAATTCTGCCAGTATCTCGTCTCCTACCTTCCAAACTTTACAGAAGCTCTTCTGCGAACCTTGCAGAACTAGCACTCCTGAAAGAAAGGATATAGCGGAGACATGGCTTAGCCACAGCCTTGGGGATGTTTCCAGAATGAGAATGTCACTCTGCAGCGGAGTGTGCGCTGATATGAAACTTCCTGGCAGATTAAAACTGTGTGCCCGACCGAGACTCGAACTCGGGACCTTTGCCTTTCGCGGGCAAGGTCCCGAGTTCGAGTCTCGGTCGGGCACACAGTTTTAATCTGCCAGGAAGTTTCATATCAGCGCACACTCCGCTGCAGAGTGAAATTCTCATTCTGGGAACTTTTGATGCGTTTCCCCTGAATTTCTTATAAACCGTAAAAACACTGTTTTCGATGCGTTGTACACATTTATTGAGTCTATCACTTCAATTGTCGTCTGCAGGTTCTTTACAATAAAATAACAAGAAGTAACAGTTCTTGTCTGAATACATTTCGCAAATGGCTTTGCAAAAGTACACAGTTCTTACCAGGGACATTCAGCAGTGTGCCCGCTGCTCAGCACTCAACCGAACGACAGTTTTACATTTCAGAGAGCTTTTATAGCGTACGTGGAGTTGGGTCAATATAAGAGGACGTGTTGAAAATTAATGGTTCAAATGGCTCTGAGCACTATGGGACTTGAACCTGAGGTCATCAGTCCCCTAGAACTTAGAACAACTTAAACCTAACTAACCTAAGGATATCTCACACATCCATGCCCGAGGCAGGATTCGAACCTGCGACTGGAGCGGTCGCGTGGTTCCAGACTGTAGCGCCTAGAACCGCTCGGCCACTCCGGCCGGCGAAAATTAATGCCTCCGATTTTTTATGTGAAACTCTTACAGTTTTCTAACAAAACAAACGTTATTTACAATATGCGTCTTTATTCTTCTGTTCATGCCGTCAATGCACAATGTTTGACATTGTTGACGGAGCCACAACCAGCCGGCCGCGGTGGCCGTGCGGTTCTAGGCGCTTCAGTCCGGAACCGCGAGACTGCTACGGTCGCAGGTTCGAATCCTGCCTCGGGTATGGATGTGCGTGATGTCCTTAGGTTAGTTAGGTTTAAGTAGTTCTAAGTTCTAGGGGACTGATGACCTCAGATGTTAAAAGTCCCATAGTGCTCAGAGCCATTTGAACCATTGAGCCACAACCTTACCGCTGCTTACACCGCTTCATTACTAAGTGATGTCCCTGAAGGTGTTCTTTAAGTTTTGGAAACAGATGAGAATCGGATGGGGCCAAGTTGGGACTGTATGGGGGATGATCGATGACGTGAACCCAAGGCGTCGGATAGTGGCAGGTGTCGCAACGCTCACGAGTGGTCTGGCATTGACATGCTGGAGGGGAGGATGCTCATTGTGTGACGAACTCTTCGAATTCGAGATTTGTTTTCTGAGGGTCTCGCAGTATCTTGCAGTGTTAACGGTGGTGCCTTCAGGCATGAATCCCAAATGCAGCGCACCGTGAACATCCCAGAACACTGAGCATGACTGCCTGCTGATGGCATGGTCTGTAACATTTCTGGTGTCGGTGATCCTTTGTGGCGAACTCTGATAGTCTCTTGTTTTCAGGATAAAAATAATTAACTCAGCTTTCATCGCCTGTCACAATGTTGATAAGGAACCGATCATCCTCACGCTCAAAACGCAAAAGAAATTGTTGATGCATGTCCAATCTCATCTGTTTCATGTAATGAGTGAGCATTCGAGGCACCCATCGTGTCCACAGTTTTCTGAACCGAAGTTCTGCAATGATGGCCTGTACACGCCCTCGTGATATGCCACACTTACCTGAGAGTTCTCTCTGTTATCAGGCAATTTTCTCTAATGAGTTCATGAACCCGCTTCCAATAAGTCTCGTCGGCTACCGTACGTAGTCTTCCACTCCGATACAATCACCACCGTACATAGCTTTCATTCTTCTCTGGATTTCAAATGGACGCACGTTTTCTGCTGTTAGAAGATCGATTACAGCGCACTTTCTCACGCGCCGACATACTTACATTACATACTGCTGTGACCACTACAATTCGGAGGGACCGATGACCGTCGCAGTCTGGTCCCTTTAATCCCCCAAACCAACCAACTACAATTCGGAGCCCTCTAGCGACAGAGGGTTGCAACCTGAGTCAGCGAAGTGGGGAAGTCAGTCTCTTAATGTGTATAATATTCCTCAACCGATATCGAAATCAGAATAAAAAAAATTCAGTGGCATTAGTTTTCAGCGCGCGCTAATGTTATTTATTTTACGAGGCATACTGTTGTGGTGAACAGCTCAAAATAGCCTGTAATCTAAATTCTATTGCAGATCATATTTTTCTAACTACATAATTACATTTCAGTAAAACGCCAGTTTCTACATGTTAAGTAGAGTGCTCCTTGGCTATTATCAATTGTTAATGTGATGTCAAGAGTTTTAAAATATTTTACAAAAGGAATCGCTGTTTCCTAAAAAAATCGACCGCTTTAAGTAATTTACGACACCTAGTCGTTGCATCGCATCGTGCAGTAACGGCATGTGCGGCTCAGGCACAGTTGTGACCTTAAAACACCACAGAGAGCATTGGCAGCCGCTCGAGTGGAATCGGTGAGCGCTACAAACGCGTTTGGAGGCCAGCGGAAATCCGACGCACAATGGTCCGCAATCAGAAGCATCACCTCGCATCACATCACGCGTCCGCCGGCACACGGCTGCACTCTTTCTAGCCTAAACTCTACATTAAGTTTGTCGCTTGTTGTCAAATTTTTCCCTCGTTGCCAGCTACCATCGTCGGCGCGGAGCACGCCACGTCAACACGCTGCAGCCCTTGGGGGGAAAAAATTAGCGACACTTACCTACCTCTTCCACTATGGTATTCATTAAATTATTTCAGCAAGAGTTGTTCGACTTGTTTCAACTTGCTAGACAGAAACAGTCTTCAGTCATACACTACCGATGTAAGCTGTGTTGCTATTTGATCTGACCACTGGACCAGCCCCCCAACGGATTCATTGTAGACGAGGTATGTTCAGGATAATGCACGCACGGGAAAAAAACCAACACCGGGGGAAAAGCGGAAGTTTTTAGGTCTGTTTCTACATCTGAAATACGACATCTATTAATATTTCACACCAGTCCCTTAAGAATGGCACTAATAGGGCGACTATCTACATCTACACCATACTTCGCAAGCCACCTAATGGTGTGAGGCGGAGGGTACTTTCGGTACCACTATCTGATCCTTCCAACCCTGTTCCACTCGCGAATAGTGCGTGGGAAGTATGAATGACGGTAAGCCCTGTATTGGCTCTAATTTCTCGAATTTTCTCCTCGTTGTCAATACGCGACTTGTATGTGGGGGGAAGTAATACGTTGTTTGATTACTCCTGAAAGTGCTGCCCCAAAATCTCTCCGTGATGCACAACGCCTCTCTTGTAACGTCTGCCAGTGGAGTTTGTTTAGTATCTCCGTAATGCTCTCTCGCCAGCTAAACAATCCCGTGACGAAACGCGCAGCTCCTTTTTGGATCTTCTGTCTCCTCTATCAGTCCTACCTGATAGGGATTCCAGATAGATGAACAGTACTCAAGACTCAGGCGAACAAGCGCCTTATAAGCCACTTCTTTCGTGGATGAGTAAAATTTCCTTATGATTCTTCCGATGAATCTGAGTTCTGTGTCTGCTTTTCCCACTATCTGTTTTATATGGTCATTCCACTTAAGGTCGCTCTGGATAGTTACGCTTAGATATTTTACGGCAGACGCTGTCTCCAGCTGTTTGTTATCAATAATGTAGCTGTACAGTAGTGGATTTCTTTCCCTGTGTATGCGCAATATGTTACATTTATTTACGTTCAGGGTCAACTGCCAGAGCCTGCACCATTCATCAACTCTCTGCACGTCGTTCTGCAGATTCTTACTATCTTCTGGCGTTGCTACTTTGGTATAAACTACTGCATCAATGCTTTAACTTCTGAGGTCATCCGTCCCCTAGAACTTAGAACTAATTAAACCTAACTAACCTAAGGACATCACACACATCCATGCCCGAGGCAGGATTCGAACCTGCGACCGTAGCGGTCGCGCGCTTTCTGGCTGTAGAGCCTAAAACCGCTCGGCCACTTCGGCCGGCTAAACAACTGCATCATCTGCGAATAGCCTTATAGAGCATCCGACGCTTTCTACTAGATCATTTATATATATTGCGTTCCTATCATCTTCCCTGTTGTACTCCGGATATTACCTTTACATCTGTTGATTTAGTTCCGTTAAGAGCGACGTGTTGAGTTCTATCTGCAAGAAAGTCATGAATCCAATCGCAGGTCTGCTCCCATACTCCGTAAGACATTTTTTTTGCATCGAATGGCAGTGCGGGACGGTGTCAAATGCCTTACTGAAATCAAGCAATACGCCATCAACCTGAGCGCCGTTGTCCCCTACGCTGTGTATCTCATGGAGGAACAGAGAGCCGAGTTTCGCAGGACCTCTGCGTAATCTTTTATAGAGATGTTCATTTTCCAAGAACGTCATAATTCTTGAACATAAAACATGTTCCATAATTCTACAACAGACTGACGTCAACGATATAGGTCTGTAATTGTGTGGATCTGCCTTACGGCCTTTCTTAAAAACGGGAATGACCTGCACTTTTTCCAGTCGTTAGGTACCTTTCGTTGCTCAAGTGATCTACGATAAATTACTGCTAGAAGGGGAGCAAGTTTTTCGCATAATCTTTATAGAATCTTGTAGGTATCTCATCTGATCCTGAAGCCTTTCCACTACTAAGCGATTGTAGCTACTTTTCAATTCCGCGATCGGTAATCTCAATACCTGCCATTTCGACGTTCGCGCGACGACTGAAAGGAGGGACAGTGTTACGATCTACCGCGGTGAAACAACTTCGGAAGACCGAATTCAGTATTTCAACCTTCTCTCTGTTATCTTCCGTTTCGGTGCCGGTGTGGTCACAGAGAATGAATACATGATTTTGACGCACTGATTTTACATACGACCAAAGTCTTAGTGTTTTTACTCAGAACAGTATACACCGCCTTTCTTTCAAAATCTTTGAACGCTTCTCTCATTGCTCTCCTTACGCTCATTTCCGCTTCGTTCAGCTTTTGTTTGTCGGCAAGGTTTTTACTTCTCTTTAATCTGAGAGGAAGTGCTCTTTGTTTATGTAGCGCTTTTCTAACACTGCTATTAAACCATGGCGGATCTTTCCCATCTCTCAAAACCGTACTCGGAACATACATACGAGGACGCACTAATACACACTGTAACGGCTATGAGCGTTAGTTACCTGTGAGACTGCACGTAGTGAGTTACTGTCGGTCCAGAATGCCTTTAAGACGACGAAGACGTCGCTAGAAGAGCTCACCGAGGTTGAACGAGGTCGTGTAATGGGGCTACGAGAAGCTGGATATTCCTTCTGCGATACAGCAGAAAGACTTGGCGGGTAAGGGGTGTTTATAAAGTCTCTCCGCAGTGCCGTATGATTGTTGGCCACGTGTGCCGTATGCCGCAGTGAATATACCGAAATGAAACTCAGTGAAATACAAGTTATTAATTTATTGAATATTCATTTTTACTTACAAATTTTCACATTAAGTGTTGAAAGTGTCCCCCTGTTGTTGAATACACAATTCAATTCATCTAATCATGTTTCCAGACATAAGCAGTAACATTTCTCCTGTAAGAGAAGTTGTGAAAGTGGATATTGCAGTTTTCAATTCATCGATGGATTTTGGACGGTTTTTATAGACAGTTGCTTTCGCTGCACTCCAGAAGAAAAAGTCAGGTGGTGTTACGTCAGGCGATAGTGGATGCCGAAGTCCTTGTGAAATTATGCGATCACCAAAAACGTCAGCGAGCAGTGACACTGAAACGCGAGCTGTATGCGCGGTTGCACCATCTTGTTGAAAACAACCGGCTAACAATCATACGGCACTGCGGAGAGACTTTTTGAACACCCCGTATTTATCCACTGTACACGACTGCTGGCAGCGGTGATCACGGGAATGTACGGTCGTAAGAAGGCTCCGTTCCGGAGGGCCATGTGGCGCTACCGACAGGGAAGACTTGTGTTCGGCATATGGCTGTGGCGCATTGCATTGAGACTGCAGCAGCAGTTCGAGCACCACCGTGACACGACGAACTGTTTGTTACAAACTGATTACTTCAAGGGCAGGTCCGAGCCACACACCTTGTAGTGTGCATTCCACTGACTCTAAACCACCGCCACTGCTGTTTTCGACTTCAGCTGTGTCAAGCGACAGCTCACTCGAGGGAGAATTTGAGGTCTTTTGTGTTTTCTTATGAAAGCTTGTTCTGTCTCGGAGCCATTGATGACCGTGTGTTCATTAGGAAGAGGCCAGTTGAGGGCCTGCAACCAAGCTTTCGGCATGCTTTACACACTGGACTTACATCTGGAGTTTTGGTCTGGGGTGCGATTTCGTATGACAGCAGCGCTCTTGTGGTTATCCCACGCATCGTGACTAAATCTGTACGTCAGTCTGGTGATTCGACCTGTTGTGCTGCCGTTCATGAACATAATTCCAGGTGGTGTTTTCCAACTGGATAACGCTCGCCCTCACACCACTGTTGTAACCCAATATGCTTTGCAGCTAGTTTATCTGTTGTCTTGGCTCGCTCGATCATGAGATCTGTCTCCAGTCGAACACACATGGATCATCATCGGACAACAATTCCAGTGTCATTCACAACCAGCCGTCACTGAGTTGTGACAGACATGGAACTCCATCCCGCAAACTGACATCCGACTACTTTACGACACAATGCATCTATGTTTGCACGCTTGCATTTAACATTCTGACGGCTACATCGGTTAATGTACCAGCAGTTCACATTTGCAAGGGCTTTGCTCGCCCTTACATTCAACTGTTATCTTGCAACGTTAATCAGTTATATATGTTACCTAGACAAACTTATTCCCGAAATTTCATTGCTCTGTACTGACTGTTTCTACGTACTGGGAATGCTTTCCGTCAGTGTAGTTCAACACTAAGAGTCCATAGTCACAAATTGTGATACAACTGGCCTGATCTGCTAGTTTATTTCATAATGCCAGAGGCGGCAAAGAGCTGGCTAGAATAGTAGATCGGAAATAATAATGATTGGTTTTTCGGGCGCTGAACTGCGCAGTCATCAGCGCCCGTACAATGTCCCAATTTTTACACAGTCCAATTTTTTACACAGTCCAATCTAGCCACTGTCATGAACGATGATGAAATGACGAGGACAACACAAACACCCAATACGCAGGCAGAGAAAGTCCCCAACCCGGCCGGGAATCGAACTCGGGACCCCGTGATCCAGAGGCAGCAACGCTAGCCACTAGACCACGAGCTGCGGACGTACATCGGGAAGGACGGTGTATTGAAAAGGGGTTATAATTGAGTATTGACGAAAGTAAAGCAATAGTAATGGGATTTAGTCGAATTAAATAAGACGATACTGCAGGAATTAAATTATGAAGCGAGACATTAAAAGTAGTTGATTTTTGTTACATGGGCAGCAAAATAACTCATCATCGAATATAGCTGTAAGTGGTAGAAATTCTTTTCGGGAGGTATTAGCCTTGAGTGTGGCACTGTACAGAAACTAAACGTGGACGATACGCATTTCAGACAACAAAAGACTAAGTTTTTGAAAGGTGATGCTACAGGTGGAAGAGGAGGAGGAGGAGATTAGTGTTTAACGTCCCGTCGACAACGAGGTCATTATAGACGGAGCACAAGCTCGGATTAGGGAAGGATGGAGAAGGAAGGCGGCCACGCCGTTTCGAAGGAACCATCTCAGTATTTACCCGGAGATATTTGGGGAATCACGGCAGACTTAAATCGGGATAGCCGGTCCTGGGTTTGAACCGTCGTCCTCCCGAATGAGAGTCCAGAGTGCTAACCCCTGCGCAACCACGCTCGGTTCGCGGGGGAGGGGGGGGGGGGGAGATGAAGTGTACGACAGTGAGATGTGAAGTAAAGCTGTGAGGGCGGGTCGTTGGTTAGTGCCTGGATAGCTGTGCCGATAAGAGCATTGTTTGGAAAACGCAAGGTTGCAGGTTGTAATCCCGGTCTCTAGACGGTTTTATTCTGTAGGAAGCGCAGGATACTCACTGTATAGCAGGATCTCCTTGGAGGGCTCCTGCATGTGGAGGGTAGCCTCGTTGGGGCACTTTGCCTCGGCCACGTGCTCGCTGGTGTAGCACTTGTCCAGGCCCTCTGTGTGAACCTGCAGCACGTTCCGCGAGCGTAGCCGCACGTGGAAGCAGCGGATGCAGCTCGCACCGCCAGACCTGTGAACAACACACCTCTCCTCAGCAATAAGCCACAACATTACGTACAAGTTTCCCGCGACGTCATCCTCGTACCGAACATTCCTACTAGAATTGTGGCACTACTAGTGCACGTATGGACACGATCTGTTGCAGGATGACTTAATAATGACGTATGCCGATCACAAGACGACTGAACTGAACTCCGCCACAATAGGTCACGAAAACCCAACGGTACCGAGCGGCGGCCGTGTCATCGGCAGCAATATCCACGCCCTAAACCTAGAGTTACATGAATTACTCTAATAAAATTTGTTATTAACAAATAGCCACTTCTTATTGTGCACAGCTCCAAGATGTATCCACCCACTCAAGTAATATAGTTACAAAAGCAGGAGGGGGAGGGGGTGCTCGAATCTTATTGGTCCAGGAGGGTAGGGAGGAGAGGGAGAAACACACTTCTTTTGCTACTGCCTTTATCCCTCATTGTGCGCAGGTTCGGCACTGTGAAGTACGGATTTGGCATGGTGAAATTTAAGGGGTGGCCGGATGCCCTTCCTGCCGCCACCCCATACCCCCCCGGGACGGAATTAGTGTACCCCAGCTCGCTGCGTCTAGTGTAAATCGTGAAAGTGTGGATGTGTTTCATATGTCTGCGAGTCGTGTAACTGATGTAACTGAGGCGGGCCGTGGTTTTTTTTTTTTTTTGGGGGGGGGGGGGGGGGTTAAGGGCGCTCAACTACTGAGGTCATCAGCGCCCAGTCTCAATTGTTAGAGCACACAGAATCCAGTAAAACTCAGGGGGGGGGGGGGGGGGGACACCTGAAAGTTCTTACAAAGATGCAGATTAAATATGTGAAAGAGTTAGATGTCTTTGGACAATCCAGTCAAAGTAATAAAACGAAGAACACTAGCAGCTGCTCGAGCGTCATCCGCTAAAATATCCTGTAAAGTAGATGGCAGAGACAGGACAACACGAGACTGACTAAAACGGGGACACGACAATAAAACATGGCGCACTGTTAATGCTTGACCACAAGGGCACTGCGGGGCTGTGTCACCAGAGAGCAGGTAGCGGTGGCTAAACCGGCAATGCCCAATCCGCAACCTGGTCAGAAGGACCTCTTCTCGCCGAGATGGTCGGGAGGAGGCTGTCCAAGCGGTTGGGAACGGTTTTACTGCCCGGAGCTTGTTTCCTTGAAGGGATGACCAAGTACCCCACCACAACGACACAAGCCTCTTACAAACAACCGCACTAACGTCAGATGACGGGACACAATGGAAGGCTGGCCGAGGCAAGAGGACTGCAGCCTTGGCTGCAGCATCAGCAGCCTCATTCCCAGGCACTCCCACGTGGCCGGGAACCCACAGAAAGCTGACAGGAGAGCCACCATCAGCAAAAGAATGGAGGGACTGCTGGATCCGTTGCACCAAGGCATGAACCGGATATGGAGCTCCAAGGCTCTGAAGAGCACTGAGTGAATCAGAGCAGAGTACATACGATGAATGGCGGTGGCGGCGGGCATACTGAACGGCCTGATGGAGAGCAAAAAGCTCGGCCGTAAAGCTGGAACACTGGTCGAGGAGCCGGTATTTAAAGGTGACGGCCCTGACGACAAAGGCACAGCCGACACCATCGTCAGTTTTGGAGCCATCAGTGTAAATAAAGGTGTGACTGGCAAGTCGCGCACGAAGTTCGACAAACCGTGAGCAATACACTGCAGCCGGAGTACCCTCCTTCGGGAGCGAGCTGAGGTCGAGATAAATATGTACCGGAGCCTGGAGCCAAGGTGGTGTCGGGCTCTCATCCTCTCTGAAGGTGGTAGGGAGGGCAAAATCCAACTGTCGAAGCAGGCGACGAAAGCGGACTCCAGGGGGCAGCAGGGCAGACACATACAAGCCATACTGACGGTCGAGAGAATCTGCGAAGAAGGACTGATAAGAGGGGTGGTCGGGCATTGACAACAGCCGGCAGGCATACCGACAAAGCAGTACGTCGCGCCGGTAGGTCAATGGTAATTCGGCAGCTTCAGCATAAAGACTCTCGACGGGACTAGTGTAGAATGCTCCGGTCGCAAGACGTAACCCCCTATAGTGGATGGAGTTGAGACGGCGTAAGAGGGATGGCCGAGCAGACGAGTAGACGAGGCCCCCATAATCCAGCTTTGATCGGACTATGGACCGATACAAGCGAAGCAGGACAGTGCGATCAGCTCCCCAAGATGAACCACTAAGAACTCTGAGGACATTAAGGGAACGTGTACAACGGGCAGCCAAATAAGAGACGTGCGGAGATCAACAAAGTTTCCTGTCCAGTGTGAGCCCTAGAAACTTAGCTGTTTCCACGATGGGAGAACAACTGGACCGAGATGTAAGGATGGCGAAAGGAACGCTTTATATCGCCAAAAGTTGATGCAAACAGTCTTCTCTTCAGAGAACCGGAAGCCATTTGCCACACTCCATGTGTATAGGCTGTCTAGACAACGCTGAAGGCAGCGCTCCAGGAGGCATGTTCGCTGGGCACTGCAGTAGATCGCGAAGTCATCGACAAAAAGAGAGCCTGAGGCATTAGGTGGAACGCAATCCATAATTGGATTGATCGCTATGGCAAAAAGGGCTACGCTCAAGACGGAGCCCTGAGGCACTCCGTTCTCCTGGAGGAAGACGTCGGACAATACGGAACCCACACGTACCCTAAACTGTCGATCTGTTCAAAAAGAAACCAATAAAAAGGGGCAGGCGACCGCGTAGACCCCACCTGTGCATAGCGCAGAGGATACCTCCTCTCCAACAGGTATCATAAGCCTTCTCCAAATCGAAGAACACGGCGACCGTTTGGCGCTTTCGCAAAAAGTTGTTCATGATGAATGTCGACAAGGTCACAAGGTGGTCAACAGCGGAGCAGCGGCGACGAAAGCCGCATTGAACATTGGTAAGTAGCCGTCGAGATTCAAGAATCCAAACTAACCGAGCGTTAACCATGCGCTCCATCACCTTACAGACACAGCTTGTAAGAGAAATGGGGCGGTAACTAGAAGGAAGGTGTCTATCCTTCCCGGATGTGGGTATAGGAACAACGACAGCGTCACGCCAACGCATGGGGATTTGACCTTCGGTCCAGACGCGATTGTAGGTACGAAGAAGGAAGCTTTTGCCCGCCGGAGAAAGGTGTGCCAGCATCTGAATGTGAATGGCATCTGGCCCCGGAGCAGAGGACCGGGACAGTGCAAGCGCACGTTCGAGTTCCCGCATAGTAAAGGGGGCATTATAATTTTCCAGATTCAGCGAGTGGAAAGTAGGTCGCCGAGCCTCTTCTGCCTCTTTCCTGGGAAGGAAGGCAGGGTGGTAATGGGCGGAGCTTGAAACCGCCGCGAAAAAGCGGCCGAAGGCGTTGGCGACACCCACAGGATCAACAAGGACCTCATTACCTGAAGTCAGGCCAGGTACCGAGGAGTGGGCCTTAATGCCCGACAGCCGGGGCAGGCCACCCCAGACAACAGAAGAGGGAGTAAAACTGTTAAAGGAGCTGGTGAAAGAGGCCCAACAAGCTTTTTTGCTGTCTTTGATGACTACGGCATTGCGCTCGGAGTCGTTTGTATCCAATACAATTCGCCAACGTAGGATCGCGGCGAAAGGTGCGTAAAGCACGTCGAAGAGCACGGATAGCGTCTCTACAAGCCTCATTCCACCAGGGGACGGAAACGCGACGTGAAGAAGAGGTAGTACGAGGAATGGAACGTTCGGAAGCATTGATGATAACAGCCGTGAGGTATTCGACCTCACTGTCAACTGTGAAAATTGTGGTCCGGAAAGGTCGCCAGGGAGGAGTAAAGTCCCCAGTCAGCTTTCGGTATGTTCCAGCTCAAAAGGACGTGGGGATGGGGTGTGGTGCAGGAGACGAACGACACAGGGGAAGTGGTCGCTCGAATAGGTGTCAGAAAGGACATACCACTCGAACCGACGGGCAAGAGTGGTAGAACAGATCGAGAGGTCCAAGTGGGAGTAGGTATGAGTAGAGTCCGAGAGGAAAGTTGGGGCGCCAGTATTGAGGCAGACAAGATTGAGATGGTTGAAGACATCCGCCAAGGGGGAGCCTCTCTGACAGGATGCAGGAGAGCCCCAAAGGGGATGATGGGCATTGAAGTCGCCAAACAATAAAAACGGCGGAGGAAGCTGAAGAATCAGGTGCATCATGTCAGCCCGACTAACTGCGGATGACGATGGAGTGTAGACGGTACAAACGGAAAAAGTAAAGGCAGAAAGAGTAATACAGACAGCTATTGCTTGGAGTGGGGTGGTCAATGGGATGGGATGGTAATAGACATCGTCCCGAACGAGCAACATGACCCCACCATGAGCTGGAATACCGTCCACAGGGGTGAAGTCATACCGCTCCGAGGTATAGTGGGTAAAGGCAATATGGTCAGTTGGGCGCAACTTGGTTTCCTGGAGACCAAGGACGAGCGGACAGTGCAGGCGGAGGAGCAGTTTTAATTCCTCCCGACTAGATCGAATACCTCTTATGTTCCAATGTAACAAAGCCATCGCTAGTCAGAAAAAAGGGGGAACGAAACGGGTGAAGAGCTGGTCACCTCGACGGCCGCGGAGGACCAGGTTTCGAGGGAACAACGTTACAACCGGCGGGAGGCGGATCCTCTTCCATCGAGTCGTCGCCAGCTGCGGCCGCTGTCCCGGATTGCGTAGGAGGGGCAGCATCATTTGCCGACGAGAGGCCAGCTGAGCACCTGGCAGCAGAGCGTCCCGGCGAAACTGAGGACGACCGGGAGCAGCGACTCACGGATGGAGCGTCAGACGAAACGCGCCGGAGTGGAGAGGGGGATAGAGACTTCTTCTTGGAGGCCTTCTTGGAAATCCGAGGAGGCACAGGGATGGTGGGCTGGACCCGAAGAATGTCCACACGCGCGGGGTCCGTTTTGGAACGCCAGACCTCTGAAGCCGGGGTCCGGAACGTTTCCCCGATGGACGCCTGAGAAGAGGATCGCTTCTCAGGCGGCGGAGGGGGAGGTGGGGGAGGAGGGGGAGGAGGAGGAAGGGTGGCCCCTGGGGCAGAGGGGGCGGGGGCCGCGGGGGGAGGAGGATTTGGAAGGGAGGGATTTGGGAGGCGGAGGCATAGACCCCGGATGGGGGGAGGAGGTGGAGGGGGGACAGGATAGGGGTGAGGATACTGTGGAAGGAGTGGACACGACTGAGGCAAACGAAGTTGTCAACGTCACGGGATGGAGGCGGTCATACTTCTTCCTGGCCTCAGAATAAGAGAGACGATCCGAAGTTTTCAATTCTTGAATCTTCTTCTCCTTCTGATACGCGGGGCAGTCTAAAGATCTAGGCGAGTGGATGCCAGGACAATTGACGCATCGAGGTGGTGGGGTGCATGTATGTTCCTCACGAAGAGGACGTCCGCAATCGCCACAAAGGGGCTCAGCCTCACACCGTGACGACATGTGCCCAAAGCGCAAACACCGAAAGCAGCGCATAGGAGGCGGGACGTAAGGTCGCACGTCGCACCGGTAGCACATCACCTTTACCTTCTCCGGGAGAACGTCCCCCTCGAAGGCGAGGATAAAGGCCCCGGTGTCGATGCGACGGTCTTTGGGGCCGCGCTGGACTCGCCGGACGAAATGCACGCCTCGGCGCTCCAGGTTGGCCCTGAGCTCTTCATCAGATTGCAGCAGGAGGTCCAGATGAAAAATCTCCTACGTCCTATTCAGTGCCAGATGCGGGACAATGGACACTGGGATGTCCCCTAGTCAGTCGCACGCTTGGAGCGCCGCCGACTGTGTGGCGGAGGCGGTCTTTATAAGAACGGACCCCGAACGCATTTTACTGAGAGCCTCGATGTCCCCGAAGATGTCCTCGATGTGCTGAACAAATAACATGGGCTTGGAGGTGGCGAACGTCCCCCCATCGGTCCGAGAACAGACCAAATAGCGGGGGAAGTACTTTGCCCCAAGCCGGCGGGCCTGTCCTTCCTCCCAGGGAGTGGCCAAGGGGGAAAGGGCAGGAGAACCAGAACCAGAGACAGTACCTTTCTTTTTAAAAGACTCGGCCGCAGAGTGACCTGATACATGTTGACGTTTCATCTGCGAAACTTCCGCCCCGATACCACCCACTCCGACCAGGGGCTCTCCCCACGGGTGCCACCCAGCCTCAGCAAGGGCCACCTGGCAGGATGACCGTTGCCGGGAGTCCTGATGCCCCAAGGAGACAGGCATCTACTCCTTGGCCGACGTGGGGAGGGTGCAGCTCAGGTATCGGCAGTACGATCCCTGTGTTGTCAGGGGGCTACAACCTAGAGGGTATATGACGACCCCACTACAACGGGCTGGCTACCGTGCTGGATTTCGGGTGCCATGGAAAGTCCATCATGATCGTAGGTGCAGATGGGGGCGCACTATGAGCGTAACTTGTACAACCCATCAGGCGTTTAGGCCCAATTTGAGGAATAGTGGGTATGGTTACAATGTCGTTACAATGCTGAGTGCCAAGGTCTTCGTGCACGGAGGACCAGTGATACACCACGTAAGGTGTCCTTCCCCAAAAGGCTCGTACTTCTGTAGAATTTTGAAAAATGGAGGACAAAACCCCAAGGGGGACCATCACATGGAAGGCCGAAACGGTTGAAACTCCTTTTAGTCGCCTCTTACGACAGGCAGGAATACCTCAGGCCTATTCTTACCCCGGACCCGCAGGGGGAGCGGGCCGTGGGGACCAGCCCGGTATTCGCCTAGGAGGACTTGGAAAACCGGCTAAAAACCACATCCAGGCTGGCCGGCACACCGGCCGTCGTCGTTAATCCGCCGGGCGGATTCGATGCGGGGCCGGCGCGCCTACCCGAGTCCAGGAAGAAGCGCGTTAGCACTCTCTGCTATCCTGGCGCGTCGGGGAGAAAACACAATAATAACCAGTAACAGATTTGACGCATACGCAGAGTACTCTCAGTGCCCTAAATATTGCGTAACGGAGGACGTCTTCTTTAGTCTTCTACAGCTTACCGGAGTATGACTGGCAGATGCCAAGTTAAAATATCGTGGATAGTGTAGTTGACGGCATCCGGCACCAAGCCCAAAATTTCTCTGAACACGGTAAGTACGTCAACTTCCATACTTTGCAAGCCACCGTCGTACTTCTACTACCACTATCCTATCTTCCCTTACCTGTTCAATTAGGGAATGGCGTTTGGGAAGAACGATTACTGGTAAACCTCCGTATCAAGCCTAATGCGTGATATTTTCTCGTTATTTCGCACGATGTATGTAGGAGGTAGTAATATGTTGTCGGACTCTTCCTGACACTACTACTCTCGGAATTTGAATAGCAAACCTCCCCGTGATGCTCAATACCTCTGTTGTTCCGCCTCCACTTTAGTTCGTTGAGCGTTCCTGTAATGCTCTCGTTGCTATTAAACGATCCCGTGACAAATTGCGCCGCTCTTCTTTGAAGCGTCTCTCTCTCTCTCTCTCTCTCTCTCTCTCTCTCTCTCTCTCTCTCTCTCTCTCTCTCTCTCTCTCTCTCTCTCTCCTTCCCTCCCCCCCTCCCTTTTAAGGATACCAAACTGATTAACAATACTGAAGGCTGGGCCGAACAAATATTTTTTTCGCTGTTACGTTGGTGCTTAAGTTCGTAGCGTTTTGCTTTTCATATGTTGGTATTCCGGTTGCTATGAGTTTGTTTATCGATTGTCATTTTTTATTTACAGTTCACTGTTGCTATCTGAGTATACATACTGTCGTTTTGTCATCTGGAGATTAGATACCGGAGCTGTGGACACTAAAAAATGGTGTGCCAAGTGGAGAAATCTGAACATTTCCAACATATTCTTCCGTTTAAGTTCATTAGAGGGGTGACAGCAGCAGAAACATCCAGAAACATTTCTGTCGTGTGCCGGCCGAAGTGGCCGTGCGGTTAAAGGCGCTGCAGTCTGGAACCGCAAGACCGCTACGGTCGCAGGTTCGAATCCTGTTTGTGATGTCCTTAGGTTAGTTAGGTTTAACTAGTTCTAAGTTCTAGGGGACTAATGACCTCAGCAGTTGAGTCCCATAGTGCTCAGAGCCATTTGAACCATTTCTGTCGTGTATGGGGATAATGCCAATGGGAAGAGCACGGGAAGAAAATGGTTCTCTCTTTTTGAGGAGGAACGTTTTCACGTTCAGGGTAACCTTCGGGATTTGATGCAGATCGTTTAAACGCATTAATCCTCAATGAACCACGCCAGTGTACTCGAGAACTGGCAAATTTGATGAACTGTGGTCATCCCACCATCATGCGACATTTACGTGCAATGGGGAAGGTTCAAAAATCGGGTGTATGGTACCGCATGCTCTAATCCGAAATCTCCAGAATCAGCGGATGGTCGTAAATGCACGAGTCGATTGACTCGTGAACAACCTCGACCATTCCTATCTTGTATCGTTACTGGTGACTAGAAATGGTGTCTTTACGCCAACATACGGAAAAGAAAGGACTGGTTGAGCTCAAATGAAGTAACTCCCCGTAAAAGACGTGGGCGCATCCACGAAAGATAACGTTATGCATCTGGTGGAACAGCGAAGGTGTGGTGTACTACGAATTGCTTCCCAGAGGTGTGACCATCACTGGCGACATTTATTGTCAACAACAGACGTCTTTGAGATGCAATCCAAGGACAAAAGGGCAAGGAAGACTGCGTGAATTGATGCTACCCCACGATAGCGCCCGCCCGCTCGCATTCTGTTAGACTGACAAAATAATACAGGTGTTGGTTGGGAAGTCTTTCAACGCCCACCTAATTCACCTGACCTTGCGCCATCAAATCTTCACCTTTTCCGCTCTTTATCGAACACCCTTCAAATGGTTCAAGTGGCTCTGAATACTATGGGACTTAACATCTGAAGTCATCAGTCCCCTATACTTAGAACTGCTAAAACCTAACTAACCTAAGGACATCACACACATCCATGCCCGAGGCAGGATTCGAACCTGCGACCGTAGCGGTCGCGCGGTTCCAGACTGTAGCGCCTAGAACCGCTCGGCCACAACGGCCGGCGAACAGCCTTCAACGAACTTCCTTTCCGGATGAAAATGCGCTCTGAACACGGCTCAGCGAGTTCTTCACCTCAAAACCGTGCGATTTCTACAGTCGCACAATCAGGGAGTTGTCCCAGACTGTTGTAAACAGTGAAGAAGAATATATTATTGATGACTAAAGCCTCTTATGTCTATCTGTTGTGTTTATTGAACTTACGGAAAAACGCTACGAACATATGCACCAACCTAAAAATTCTTTCGTGGATGAGTTACATTTCCTTACGAAACCTCCAACGTATCTCAGCCTGACATCTGCTTTTCCTGCTATTTGTTGCTCGTGGTCACTTGACTTTAATTCGCTCTGGAAAGTAACTCTTCCATCCTTCAAGGTAGTTACCGTTTCCATCGTTTTGTCATTAATAGTCCGATTGCACACTACTGGATCATTTCCTTTATTTATGCACAGTGTGTCACGTTTACCTCCGTTCACAGTCAGCTGCCAATCCCTGCAGCATTCATCAATCGCCTCCTGGTTTTCCGGCAGTTCGCTAGTCTTCTCGCGTTGTTACCTTCTTATAGACAAACCTACCACCTGCAAACAGCACCATAGGCCTTCCGACTACACCCCTGGATCATGGTCCTACCACACTTCCTTGGTATACTGCTGAAATTATCTTTACGTATGTAGAAGATTTTTCGTTACGAGCGACGTGTTGAGTTCTGTCTGCAAGTAAGTCCTGGATCCAGTCAAAAAACTGATCCAATACTAGGTAAGAATTTTTTTTTCTTCGTTAAACGACAGTGCGGATCAACCTGAAGTTCCGAGTTCCACATGATCTCTGTTGGTTGGTTGGTTTGTGGGATTAAAGGGACCAGACTGCAACGGTCATCGGTCCCTGATCTCTGTTGGCGGAATATTACACATACAAATTTATTTATTTTTTTCGTTCTTCGTGAAGTTCATAATACGGAAACACAAAACATTCTTCGTTCTACAACAGACTGACGTCAGCGACGTAAGCCTGTAATAATGCCCTTCTGTGCGACTGTCTTTCCTGAAAATGGGAATGACATGCGCCTTTTTTCCAGTCACTAGGCACCCTTCGTTGCTTCAGCGACCTACGATGAACTACATCTACATCTACATTTATACTCCGCAAGCCACCCAACGGTGTGTGGCGGAGGGCACTTTACGTGCCACTGTCATTACCTCCCTTTCCCGTTCCAATCGCGTATGGTTCGCGGGAAGAAAGACTGCCGGAAAGCCTCTGTGCGTGCTCGAATCTCTCTAATTTTACATTCGTGATCTCCTCGGGAGGTATAAGTAGGGGGAAGCAATATATTCGATACCTCATCCAGAAATGCACCCTCTGGAAACCTGGCGAGCAAGCTACACCGCGATGCAGAGCGCCTCTCTTGCAGAGTCTGCCACTTGAGTTTGCTAAACATCTCCGTAACGCTATCACGGTTACCAAATAACCCTGTGACGAAACGCGCCGCTCTTCTTTGGATCTCCTCTATCTCCTCTGACAACTCGACGTGGTACGGATCCCACACTGATGAGCAATACTCAAGTATAGGTTGAACGAGTGTTTTGTAAGCCACCTCCTTTGTTGATGGACTACATTTTCTAAGGACTCTCCCAATGAATCTCAACCTGGTACCCGCCTTACCAACAATTAATTTTATATGATCATTCCACTTCAAATCGTTCCGCACGCATACTCCCAGATATTTTACAGACGTAACTGCTACCAGTGTTTGTTCCGCTATCATATAATCATACAATAAAGGATCCTTCTTTCTATGTATTCGCAATACATTACATTTGTCTATGTTAAGGGACAGTTGCCACTCCCTGCTCCAAGTGCCTATCCGCTGCAGATCTTCCTGCATTTCGCTACAATTTTCTAATGCTGCAACTTCTCTGTATACTACAGCATCATCCGCGAAAAGCCGCATGGAACTTCCGACACTATCTACTAGGTCATTTATATATACTGTGAAAAGCAATGGTCCCATAACACTCCCCTGTGGCACGCCAGAGGTTACCTTAACGTCTGTAGACGTCTCTCCATTGATAAGAACATGCTGTGTTCTGTTTGCTAAAAACTATTCAATCCAGCCACACAGCTGGTCTGATATTCCGTAGGCTCTTACTTTGTTTATCAGGCGACAGTGCGGAACTGTATCGAACGCCTCCGGAAGTCAAGAAAAATAGCATCTACCTGGGAGCCTGTATCTAATATTTTCTGGGTCTCATGAACAAATAAAGCGAGTTGGGTCTCACACGATCGATGTTTCCGGAATCCATGTTGATCCCTACATAGTAGATTCTGGGTTTCCAAAAACGACATGATACTCGAGCAAAAAACATGTTCTAAAATTCTACAACAGATCGACGTCAGAGATATAGGTCAATAGTTTTGCGCATCTGCTCGACGACCCTTCTTGTAGACTGGGACTACCTGTGCTCTTTTCCAATCATTTGGAACCGTCCGTTCCTCTAGAGACTTGCGGTACACGGCTGTTAGAAGGGGGGCAAGTTCTTTCGCGTACTCTGGGTCCAGTGGACTTTCCTCTGTTGAGTGATTCCAGTTGCTTTTCTATTCCTTGGACACTTATTTCGAGGTCAGCCATATTTTGGATTGTGCGAGGAAGGGCTTCAACACGCGGATTTCACGCGTCTGCACTCACTTTCACATAGGCTGCGAATTTGCAGCGTGCGCATGTACAATGCACTTCGCTTACCACTAGACTTGGGCGAAATTTATGCGAATGACAATATTCGAAACATCAGACACTTACACAAACAAAAGCACTTATTCGTCATCTAAATAAAATATGTTAAGAATGACAAATTTGAATTCCAGTACCATTTATTGCTCCAATTCTATGTCATTAATAAATGAATCTACTTTTTCTGTCTTTTAAATTAGTTTGCAAAACAATACTTTTCCAATCATTTTGTCAGAAACTTTAATTTACGAAGATTTACCATTGTGACACTAAAGAAAATACGTTCTACACATGTAATGAACTCCTGAATTCGTCTTTAATCATGCAGACGATATACGACTTCCATCTCACAAAATTCTTCAGCAAAAATTGAGAAATTATCAACTCCAGTGTAGTTTTTGGCAAATAATTTGTTGTGATTCCACTAACTTCACTCGTCAAATCACATTCCAAATAATATCGTTTTACTCTACAATATCGTTCGAAACTCTGAATCCAATTTGACATTCCTTTGGCTGTTATATCTAAGTTGTTATAAGCCTCCCATGGTCATGGACAGCAATACAGATGAACAGTATTTAAGGAACTGTGACAGAAGCTCCAACAACTGGGGACTGACGTACTAGGACAAGCATTGCTACAATGAAATCTTACACTGATAATGGCTAGGCACTAGCCGCAATCTAGATTTGCCTAATACAACCTGAAAGATAATGATGGCTGACTGCTGTACACTATCATTTGAAATACAGATGAAGTACGGTACGTTTTTTCAAAGTATGGGCAAGACATTGCTGCAAGAGTTTAGACCACCTACACCTCGTTGCCAACAACAACTACACTACTGGCCATTAAAATTGTTACACCAAGAAGAAATGCAGATGATAAACGGGTATTCATTAGACAAATATATTATACTAGAACTGACATGTGATTACATTTTCACGCAATTTGGGTGCATAGATCCTGAGAAATCAGTACCCAGAACAACCACCTCTGGCCGTAATAACGGCCTTGATACGCCTGGGTATTACGTCAAACAGAGCTTGGATGGCGTGTACAGGTACAGCTGCCCATGCAGCTTCAACACGATACCACAGTTCATCAAGAGTAGTGACTGGCGTATTGTGACGAGCCAGTTGTTCGGCCACCATTGACCAGACATTTTCAATTGGTGAGAGATGTGGAGAATGTGCTGGCCAGGTCAGCAGTCTAACATTTTCTGTATCCAGAAATCCCCGTACAGGACCTGCAACATGCGGTCGTGCATTATTCTGCTGAAATGTAGGGTTTCGCAGGGGTCGAATGAAAGGTAGAGCCACGGGTCGTAACACATCTGAACTGTAACGTCCACTGTTCAAAGTCCCGTCACACACACACACACACACACACACACACACACACACACACGCACACAGACACAGAGACACAGAGCGAGAGAGAGAGAGAGAGAGAGAGAGAGAGAGAGAGATCAGCCAGAACATTATGACCACCGTCATACTATCGATACAAACCTGTCCAGGCGATAGCAGCGTCACCTTGCGAGGAATGACTGCTAGTCAGATATACACACGGTGCATGTAGTATCTGTGAGCGTACTGTCCGTGTATAGAGTGGGGAAGGCGTGCAATCTGAGTTTGACACAGGGCAGATTGTGATGGCTCGGCACGACCATTTCGGGAACTACCCGACTTGTCAGGTGTTCGAGGAGTGCTGTCTTGACTGTGTTCAGGATGGGCAGACTGGTAAAGCAGGACAGGCGGCGAACCGTGGCGGAACTGACATCAGACTTTAATGCTGGGCAGAGTACATGTGTGTGTGAATACACAGTGCACCGAACACTTAACGATGGGCCTCCGCAGCCGACGACCCTTACATGTGCCAAGGTTAACACCCCGACATTGGCATCTACGACTGAAATGTGCACGTGACCATCAGCACTGGATATTGGCGCAGTGGCAGAGCGTTGCACGGTCTGGTGAATCCCGATACCTTCTTCATCATGCCGATGGGAAGACACGAACTACTACTCTTCCAGATAAGTAGCTCCATGACACCTGTACTGCGGGACAGATAGAAGCTGGCGGTGGCTCCATTATGCTCTGCAGAACATTCACATTGGCGTCCATGGGTCCCAGGGAAATCGTGCAAGGCACTATGACGCCCAAGGAGTATCGGAAACTGGTTGCAGGCCACGTACACCCCTTCATGACGATCATGTTTCCCGACGGCAGTGGCATTTTTCAACAAGAGAATGTGCCATGTCACAAGGCCAGAAGAGTGATGAAGTGGTTCGAGGAACATAGCGAAGAGTTCCACTTTATGTGCTGGCCGCCCAACTCGCCATATCTGAACCCGATTGAACACATCAGGGATGTAACAACGTGACGTCAGAGCTCATCGCCGGCCGCCCCGCCCCGCATCCCCCCCCCCCGCCCCCGCCCCCCCCCTTCCGCAACCGGAATTTAAGGGGAATTGGGCGAGTTGTGTGCGTGTAGATTCGGTGCTAACTCCCTCCAGCGACCTACCAAGGCCTCATTACCTCAATGCCACGACGTGTCGCCGCTGTTATCCGTGCCCAAGGTGGACATACCGGCTATATGAAGTGGGACAAGCATGTAATGGCAGTTGTGAGGAAGGCGGATAGTCTTCTTCGGTTCACTGGTAGAATTTTGGGAAGATGTGGTTCATCTGTAAAGGAGACCGCTTATAAAACACTAATACGACCTATTCTTGAGTACTGCTCGAGCGTTTGGTATCCCTATCAGGTCGGATTGAGGGAGGACATAGAAGCAATTCAGAGGCGGGCTGCTAGATTTGTTACTGGTATGTTTGATCATCACGCGAGTGTTACGGAAATGCTTCAGGAACTCTGGTGGGAGTCTCTAGAGGAAAGGAGGCGTTCTTTGCGTGAATCGCTACTGAGGAAATTTTGAGAACCAGCATTTGAGGCTGACTGCAGTACTATTTTACTGCCGCCAACTTATATTTCGCGGAAAGACCACAAAGATAAGATGAGAGAGATTAGGGCTCGTACAGAGGCATATAGGCAGTCATTTCCCCCTCGTTCTGTTTGGGAGTGGAACAGGGAGAGAAGATGCCAGTTGTGGTACGAGGTACCCTCCGCCATGCACCGTATAGTGGATTGCGGAGTATGGATGTAGATATTAGGTAGGTTGTCATAATGTTCTGGCCCATCAGCGTAAATACACTCCGCAAAAACGAAGTTCATTTCAGAGAAGGAACGCCCGCATCTCGTGGTCGTGCGGTAGCGTTCTCGCTTCCCACGCCCGGGTTCCCGGGTTCGATTCCCGGCGGGGTCAGGGATTTTCTCTGCCTCGTGATGGCTGGGTGTTGTGTGCTGTCCTTAGGTTAGTTAGGTTTAAGTAGTTCTAAGTTCTAGGGGACTTATGACCACAGCAGTTGAGTCCCATAGTGCTCAGAGCCATTTCAGAGAAGGAACAAACAGACCATATAAACTTCCTAGATATATGCACAGGTAAAATATAACATACAATACTACACTAATCATCTAACCACCCCCAGTTCCATAAACAAGCACCTCCGAGGTATACGATCCAAAGACTAAACACAGTATCACCTGGCAAACACTGCTATAACAAGAATGTCGACATAATAATTCAAATACCGAAAAATAACGGGTACCAAGAATCACTAGTTACAAAATTGAATTCGAAACTCCAGACAAACGTAAATATATTTAAATAAATCACAAATTCAATAAATACACCACCACCACCACCACCACCACCACCACCACCACCACCACCACCACCACCACCACCACCACCACCTCCCCGCAGAGAACCTGGTACAGACATACGAAAACGAACTGACACACGCAGAAGAAACAAGGAATAAAGATACCATATCAAAGCAATAACCGATTGCAGAAATGTCTAGAGAAGGAAAATGACCTTGACATACCAAAAATCTGGCATTTAGCAAATCTAGTGTAACAGTTGTGATGTTCTATACTTAGGGCAGACCAGAAGAACATTTGAAATTAGGTACGAAGAACATAAAAAGAGCATAGAAATATGGCACCAGCCATTCAAAATTTCGAATACACCTCCGACAAGGAAATGACCACCCTTCCACAAAACACACACACACACACACATAAGTAGTTTCAATAACAAGAAATGTCTCCTGACCCTACAAAGAACTTCCGGATCCAAAAGGTAATAACAGGAAAGAAAAACGCCGAATAATAACTGAACAGAATTTGTTTCGTTATTTGAGGGTGCGTTCATTCAGGCTACAGTTACTTTATCTTCGTCTTTGTCTTATTTAGTGTGCGTTCCAGATCATCCATGAGCCCAAAGGCCGTACTTTGCTTCAGTTTAGTATGAGATTGGACACTTCAGTTTGCCACGTGTTATTTTCGATCTTTAACTCTGACAGTGAGGTTTTCTTCATTTTAATAGATGAAAGTGTGCGATTTCATATGTTATTCTTAATTTACCGCAGCTCGTGCTGATCATGATTAGTAGGGAAGCTCTGGACTCTAGTAATATCAGACGCATTACCTACTGACGACAGTAAGCTGCTGATACGCGGTACGTACTTTCTTTACGTGCCGAATGTGGAGTCTTTGGAAGTTCCCTTTGTAGGCATGTAGATACATGTGATTGCACTGGAGACTCATGAGGAAAGGTAGGTATTTTTGAGCATATTTTGTGGTTGCTTCGTATTTGGCCCACATTTTTACGACGTTTCTCCTCAGCTATCCCACGAGCAGTAGTAACAAGTTCTCCACAATAAATGCGCCAAGGAAATCTAATACCCTTGGCAGTGGTGGGTGAGTAAGATGTTTTATTTTTAGTTTAGGTAGGACATGATTTACGCACGCAGTTTCTGTACATTTTGGCACTTGTTTTCGCTAGTGCTTAAGTCTGACGGATAGGGTAGACTCCAGGGAGGTTATGCTGTGTGGGCCACATAAGTTATTAACACCGGGTGGTAATTTGAGTCTTTTTTATGCATTTTAGGTAGTCAATGTGTTTTTATAATTACGTAAGTAAGGCAACAGCGTAACTGCTGTACTACTCTCTCCTACTTTCTTCCTAGGATTGTTGCATTCTTGTGATTAGTTTTGGAAATGAAATTATTGCTGTCACTGTGGTTCATTTTATCGTAAGCCAGAGGTACGATTTTAGTACGCCTCTGCTGTGGTATCTACATGCTTGTAGATATATTCATTTTTCATCGTCTGTGGATGATTATGCGTCAATCGTGGGGTAATGCTTTGCTTTATAATGCTTCTATACGTTTTCGACTGTGTAGCATTTCTGTTTGTTTTAGCCTGTTCGTTTTTATAGTAGGGTTTTGGGTTTGTTCAGGTTCTTAGGATTCTAGCTTTCCACAAACTCATTTTGTGGATGGATAAATTGGTTTGCCTAATTTATTCATACTTCTCTCTGGGGTTCATAGGGGTTGACTGCACTAATAGGACCTGTCTTACTGATACATAGGTCCATGTATGCTTAGCAACCGTGATCAGTAGTGGGTTACCCACTGTTATTCCTGCTAGTGCTAATATTGCCTGTTACCCGATTTTTTTTTTTTCCCTAGATGTGTCTTCCATTGAAGTTATGGTACCTTCATACATAGTGAGACATTTTAGGAACATTTGCAAGTACCTGTTGATGGGGAAGATAGACTGTTCTGTCATGTATTCTGGATTTATGTCATCTCTGCATTTGTGTTATTTTAACTGGTTCTGGCCAGTACTCTTATTTAGCTGACTCACGTTGATCCACGTTTATGGGTATATTATTGACGTGTCATGTGGCACTTCGCTGGTTCTTGTCTTACCAACAAACAAACACCGTTCGAAAAAGGCCTTGCGGGTCCAACGGTACAAACTGGCCGCCGTGTATCAGCCGTGAGGCGTCACCGATTGTCTTACCAAAAAATGGTTCAAATGGCTCTGAGCACTATGGGACTCAACTGCTGAGGTCATAAGTCCCCTAGAACTTAGAACTACTTAAACCTAACTAACCTAAGGACAACACACACATCCATGCCGGAGGCAGGATTCGAACCTGCGACCGTAGCGGTCGCGCGCTTCCTGACTGTAGCGCCAGAACCGCTCGGCCACCTGCGGCCGGCCGATTGTCTTACCATCACGGTGTAATTTGAATACATTGCACCTGTATGTCAAAGCATGTGACATTTCGTATATTGTGGTTACCAGTTTTCGAATGAAGTAATTGTTGTTTTAACCCTTTCCGGCCCAGTGGTTTCAGTCTGAAACCATATTTTTACATAGCTTGTGTATCCGGCCCTCTGGTTTTATCTTGCGCGCTGACTGCTGGTGTCACCTAGCGTCTGCACCAACAACTAGTTGCAGCAGCAACATGATTGTAAGAGGTTGACGGCGTTATCAGTGTAGTGTTGCTCTGATTACAATGGCATGCAAATTAGACGTTGTTATATGCGTAATTTGTGACGCTTCTGCAGCAGATTTTTGGAATATAAGCGAATGATTCGTTCTTATACTTCATTTACGGAATTTTGGAAGATGTGTTTATTAATAATTGTAATAAGCAGTTTCGTTTCTTCCAAAAGTACAGGTGGTTTCATTGCGGATAGTAGACCACCGTAAAGAACCAACCAGCTACTTAGAGCTGGTGACGTCAACACAGATATGCTAATGGACATACTAGCAGAAATTCCAAGTGATCCAGAGTCGACTGCTCCAGACATTGAAAGCGAATCAGATGAAACTGATCAACAACCACAACTTACTGTACCTGATGAGAACATATTTCAACGAGCAAGTAATGTGGGTGAAACTGTTTCTGTTGCGAGTGACTGTTCGCATTAGCGACGTTAACAACGACAATGATGTGTGTCATAATAATGTAGAACTAATAGAGCATATAGAGTGGGTGCAAGACATACTTGCAAAAGAAACTATTGAATTTTCATATAAATATGGTTAAATATTCTTTCTGACAAAACAAGCCCCATTTAAATATTTGGCTGCTTACTTGGTGATGATTTACTAGAGCGTCTTGTGTTTCAAAGAAATTTATATGCGACTCACAAACTTTGAGATTCCACCACTTTCAAACCGACTGATGCTGAGGAAATCAATTTTATTGCCATAGATTAATGGGGATCAAAAAATGTTCTTCATATCAGGATTATTGGTTTTCTGACCCAGCTCTCCGTGATTCGTACATTTCAGCTCTCATGTCTCTGAATAGGTTTTCGTGGTTGCTAGGCCAAATACACGTGAATGATGATAATCAGCAGCCAAAAAGGAGAGAAGAAAGTTATGATAAACTGTTCAAGATACGCCCACTGCTGGACTAAGCAAGATCTACGCCGAAAATTATTTGCCAACAGAACACCTTGCTGTGGAGGAATCTATGATTCGATTCAAAGGCAGGTCAAGCCTAAAGCAGTATGTGCCACAGAAACCTATAAAACGTGGATACAAAGTTTGGGTGCTGGCAAATGAAACTTGCTAGATTTCCAAATTTCAGATCTATACTGGGAAACTTTGGCAGGAGACAGAAAAGTGCTTATGTTCCCGAGTTGTAGAACATCTTAGCTCAGAACTTGCAGGAAAATATAACAAGTTGTATTTTGGTAATTATTTTACTTCTGTGTCCCTCATGCTTGATTAGAGGAAACAAGCAATATAAGCACGTGGAAGAGTGAGGAAAGGGAGAGTTGGGTTCCCAAACGACTGATAATGAAGAGCCCATGTCCTGGGGTCAATTCCAGTTTCGATACAGCAGCCACGGCATCACAGCAGCGATTTGGAAAGACAGCAAACGAACACAGCTTCTTTCAAATTTCCACAATATTGAAAATTTAAGCACAGCTTCTCGAAAATGTGAAGAAATTTCATGCTCAGATATTGTAAGGGATTACAATGCCTATATAGGGTTGTGGACAAATCTGACATGTTAAAATTAGTCAGACTTATAGAAAGCGGCACAGAATTTTGTGGCACTTTCCTGATGTCACTATTGTAAATTCCTACATCATTTATAACGAACATGGCAATGACCAGCAAATATCCTTGAAGTCCGGACTCTCCGTAACTGCTGGTTCGTTGGAGCATATTAATGTCTCCTAACCGCAACAGGTCCCAAATTAAGCAGAACATATTCAAGGCATTCGTTGCACCAGAAAAGCGCAATGAGAATGCCTCCCATGTGCCAGAAAGAGGACCATCACGACGATGCGCACGGTATAGTACTGCTAAAGTACCACATCGCACAAGATCAATGTGTAAAACATGTAATGTTGATTTTTGTATATGGGAAACAAAAAACTGTTTCACTGAGTTTCACAAAAAATGTAGCCATCTGAATATCCCAGTGGTTTCACTTTGAAATCACCCATAATATTTTATTATGGAATTCAAATATTTTTTTAACACATTACTGCTTTCTGTAACAATAGAGATTTTGAAAGAAATTTTATTTTTCTTCCTATGTTTATTCTTGGGCCGCAAAGGGTTAAAAGGGACTGTACTACATTTTTATTGGTGTTATACCATCTCTGACGGCGTACTGGCCTACATCTTTATGTATTATGTATGATTAGAGATCAAAGGATACCAGATTGTCTTAGGCTACCGTGCGCAATCCTGAAACAATGAAGTTGTAGCAGTTAAGTTGTAGATATTTAAATGTGTTTTCGGCATCCTAGGTCTTATTACGGAGGGAGATACTGTTTGAAGTGGTATTTTAGTTTTGTTCCTTGTGGTTAGGTGTTTGTGTTTGGGTTTAGAGCCTTTTCAGTTCTTTGAGACTGATTGTCACAAAATTATGTGGTTCATGTACAGTTTTAGTGGGTCTGTTGTGAGCCTGTCCCAGGTTGGTCTCACTTTTACCGTTAGGTTCTCAGATCACGTATACACCTTTGGCATACGTCTTTAAACATTAATGAACATTTTTAGTTGGATCATGACTGATATTTGCGATCCTTTGTTAAATTTGTGTTGTTTTAATTGTGTAGTTTGCAAAGGAGCGAATGTTACTTTTTAAAATGTCCATTGCTTTTACACATGACAGCCACGTGTTTTGTGAGCGTGATTCAGGTCTATTTTGTGTTTATGTTTTATATACTTATACATTTCTGGAATAGAGCGCAGCAAAAGAAGAAAGATAATGACATATGCGCCCTATTACACTTTGTTGAATTTTACCATACGGTTATTTCAGCTAATACATTGGAATACCACAATTTTGTGTGTTCGTTGTTTTACGGTTATTTCAGCTAATACATTGGAATACCACAATTTTGTGTGTTCGTTGTTTTATAGTTTTTTAGTTTCCAAATATTGGTATTTTGTTATTGTTCTTTGGTAAACATGGCCTGCGGTTCGTGGTAATGCGCCACCGAAACTTACTTGTGAGAAACAAAGACATTTGTAAGTTACAACTGCGGTGGTACTTTTCCTCGTATACTCATAGAAACACAAATGCCCAAACAAACACTAGCAAGAAATGTTATTTAAACAAATAGAACATATAGTTAATCTACCACGTGTGTGTGAAAATGACGTAAGACGAAAAATGACTTAAGACACACAAACCATGGGCAACGATACTAATTTAATACTGTTTGTAGTATTAAGTGAAAACATGAGACCTGTTCATGATCCTAGCAAACAAAATTGTAAGAAAAGGCATATTGTTACAGTGACCTCTTAACATGCTTTAAAAGCGAGCGAGGTGGACTCGCATTCGGGAGGACGACGGTTTAATCCCGCGTCCGGCCATCCTGACTTAGGTTTTCCGTGATTTCCCTAAATCTCTCCAGGCAAATGCCGGGATGGTTCCTTTGAAAGGGCATGGCCGACATCCTTTCCTGTCCTTCCCTAATCCGATGAGAACGATGACCTCGCTGTTTGGTCTCTTCCCCCAAAACAACCAACCAACCATGCTTTAAAATACATCATTCACGTTTAGTTTTGAGACTTACTACAGTATCAAAAGACGGTATTGACCTATAATGCGTTTAGACCGAACGTATTTTAACAAAATCTTCTGCTAAGTCTGCAATGCAAAACTTCTTGGCAAAAAGTGGTGCGAAACGTGTAGTGTTGCAAATAAAAACCCTAAGTACCGGAGAGAGGAAGAACACCAGAAAACATTTCTCGAGTGAAGCAGAAACCATAAATAAAGTCCGACGAAATCCCAACGCCACTTTTCTGTCCAAGAGATCGCCGTGTCGAAACATTATCAAAACAGATCTGCGTCTATACGGTTACCAGTTTACTACGAGTTGAAGCGTCCAGACGGTTTTATTTCTTCATGTGACGCCTGTTTCAGCCTGTCAAGGTATGCGAAATCTCAGAACATGCGCCATCATGCTTCAGAAAATGCCGTACTTTGAAGAGGTGTTGCGTAGTCTTAAGACAAGTGTTTGGTGTGCAGTGTCTGATGTCCGCATCTTGACACTATTCTTCCACCAAACTGTTAAGGGTAACCGATATGTCCAGAAACAGTCTAACCTACACTGAAGCGCCAAACAAACTGGTACAGGCATGCGTATTGAAATACGGAGATATGCAAACGGGCATAATAAGGCGCTGTGGTCGGCAACGCCTATATAAAGTTTTAACGATTATGTCGATTGGAAGTAGGTTCATATTATGTAACTGTGTATCTGCAATTATGTATTCTTTGTTATTTAAAGTCCTCGATTTGTGACAGGAAAATTAGAGTTTTGTAACGTATATATGAAAACAAAAATGGCTCTGAGCACTATGGGACTCAACTGCTGTGGTCATAAGTCCCCCAGAACTTAGAACTACTTAAACCTAACTAACCTAAGGACAGCACACAACACCCAGCCATCACGAGGCAGAGAAAATCCCTGACCCCGCCGGGAATCGAACCCGGGAACCCGGGCGTGGGAAGCGAGAACGCTACCGCACGACCACGAGATGCGGGCATATATGAAAACAGCAAAATGATTTGTTAAAATAAGTATAATATGTGTACGTTCATAAAAAGATAATGTTTATTGAAAGCTGGTTCATGCTTAGGGCACTAGTATTTGTAATATATTAAAGATGTAGGGAATTCCCTCCGCAACGGAAGTGGCATGGTGCGATGTAAAAGGTGGTTTTGGCGGTCGAACTGAGCGGCTGCATGTTGCGAACGGTACGCAGTACGTGGCTAGCAGTAGCACGGTACACTTCGACGGTGCTAAGAGCGGCAATTGGAAGCTGCTTACAATGGTTTTGCCTCGCATGTGGATCTGTCTATTATTTGGTTTTCTCGGCAAATAGGAAGGTGTAAATCCGACGCCAAGAAGAGTTCACAGAGCATTCGAACACCAAGAGCCGTGAGTACAGTTAGCCGCCATGTCTCTTGCCACCAATCTTCGCCACTTCATACAGTCAGTAATGTATATGGGCATGGACCAGTTAATTTGTGTGTGGTTTGAATAATAATCACAAAAACAAATTTGTGTCCAGAACCATATGTTGTATCCTCATCAAGAACCTATGCAAGGTTCTCACCTAAGCGCTACTAAAACCAAGTAACCTGATTTAAATGAACAACTCTAGCATTCAAGTGTTTTAAAGTGATTTTTTGCCTAAAACCACAAAAGTGAAGTTAGATAGGATGTTGCTAAAGTATCCTTAGTTTATTAGAAAGTACACTTTTATAGGAATACAGTGCAAGATTGTGTGAATATTATTCTCTAAAATACCTGCTTCACAGGTGATAAAAAGGCAAATAAGTTAAGCTCATTTTCAAAAATAGTGTGATTTTGATTTCTATCATGAATGACAACTTTTTGACGTTAATTAAGCCCAGTGTTGTGTTTTATTGTCTTACAAAGTAAATCCTGAAACTACTACAGGCGAAGTGAATGCTTACTTTTTTCAATTAGTCTTTTTTTTTACTGTAATAATCAGAGAGTGTTAACTACAGAAACTATAGTAATTCATGGTTCCCCATCATTTCTCCACTTATTAGGAAAATATTGAAACTATACTGTTGCTAAGGAAAACTGATGTATGTAGAGGAGCTTAAACAGCGTATTTATGAGATTATTCATCTTTATTGATATTTTTAATATCAGTTAATATAAAATCCCCTCATGTCCAAATTTACTTCTGCACTTCATGCAGTAACATTTCAGTATTTAAGTAATTCTCTTGAGGGTAGCTGTCATTGGTATGAACTTGGTGCAAAATTACTTCTTATAATTTACTGATATGCGCGTTATTGGTAACTGCTGCTACACACAATTCAGAGTGCACTGTGCCACTTTGTATCTTGTTTGCTATTCAAAAGGAAATAGCAACGAAAATAACTTCAATAATCAATACTCAATTTTTTTAACGTAAATTTACAAATTAATGTGCCTAAATGGGCTCGCGACCGTCCATTTTTTCGTTCACTTCTGATTTTATCACTTCCATTAACTCCCAAGATTAAAGTCCGTTTGATTTTTTCTGTTAATTTCACCAAATTGAAAGTTATATTCAGATACCTTTGTCCATTAGACACAGGCGTGGTCAATCTGAAAAATCGTCCCATAGGATATAATTAGCTTGCTTCGCGGCAAGTGTTAGATCGGTTACTGCTGCTACAATGGCAATGAGTTTGAACGTGGTTATAATCGGCGCAACGCGTTGGGACACAGTATCTCCGAGGTAGCAATGAAGTGGGGATTTTTCCATACGACCCCTTCACGAGTGTACCGTGAATATCAGGAATCCGGTAAAACATCAAATCTCCGACATCGATGAGGGCGGAAAAAGATCCTGCAAGAACGGGACCAACGACGACCAAACAGAATCGTTCAACGTGACAGATGTGCCACTCTCCCCAAACTGCTGCAGATTTCAGTGCTCGGCCATCAGAAAGTGTCAGCGTGCGAACTATTCAACGAAACAACATAGACGTGGGCTTTCGGAGCCGAAGGCCCAGTCGTGTATCCTTGACGAATGCACGACACAAAGCTTTACGTCTCGCCTGGGCCCATCAACACTGACATGCGATTGATGATGACTGGAAACACATTTATTGGTCGGACCAGTCTCGTTTCAAATGGCATTGAGTGTATGGACGTGTACGGGTATGAAGATAATCTCACGAATCCATGGACGTTGCATGTCAGCAGGGGACTGTTCAAGCCGGTGGAGGCTGTAATTGTGTGGGGCGTGTGCAGTTGGCGCGATATGGGACCCCTGATACGTCTAAATATGACTGACAGGTGACACATACGTAAGCATCCTGTCTGATCACCTGCATCCATTCACGCCCATTGTGCATTCCGACGGACTTTGTTAATTCCAACAGGACAATGCAACACCCCACACGTCCAGAATTGCAATAGAGTGACTCCAGGAACTCTCTTCTGAGCTTCAACACTTCCCCTAGCCACCAAAATCCCCATACATAAACAATATTGAGCATATCTGCGATGCCTTGCAACGTGCTGTTCAGAAGATATCTCCACCCCCTCCCTCGTACTGTTATGGATTTATGGACAGCCCTGCAGGAGTCATGTCAGTTTCCTCCGGCACTACGGCAGACTTTAGTCGAGTCAATGCCACGTCGTGTCGCGGCACTGCTACGTACTCACGAGGGCCCTGCACGATACTGGGCAGGTGTACACGTTTCTGTGGCTCTTCAGTGTAAGTTTACAAAACTAATACAAGTCGAACAATAACTTCCTGTTTCCGGCGGTGGATACATGGTTTTAGTGAAGTAAAGTATCATGGAACATTATATATACGCGCTTTCCATTCTACAGCACGTTTTGTAAACACGAGCCAAAACGAATCAAAGAATTTCAAATCTAAAGACGCTGTATTTCTACAAATACACAGGTGTTATTTCAAAGAAGACACAAAGGCATTATATTATTATTTATACAGGATATCATTTATAAAACAAATATTTGTGAATGTACCAAATGTGGATGCTATCAAATGGTTGCACTATTAAACATTTGTTTGTTTAGGATAAAAGAAACTTTTATAGTTACTCAAAAAACTGTGGCTACTAAACTGTTTGTTCACTCAATATGTTTTCAGAAGATTATACTTTATGTAACATTACTCGTAATTGTTCTACTAGATCAAGGATTTTACCATGGTTTTCTGTGTGGAGTACAGTTAGGCTGTTGTGGATGTGTGTGTCTGTTAAGGGACATGTGGTTGGCTATTAATGATTTGTCAGATTGGTTACGTCTGAAAGCAACAGTGTTTTCTTTGTGTCGTGCATATGAAATAATATCACAATTGTGACTAAAGTCTGTTGTCTTACGAAAGTAATAGATTCACCAAATAAACACTATCAGAATTGAATAAAAATAAAATGTATACTACCTGCAAAATGTGTTGCCAACAGAGTTAGCAGCAAAGAAGTCTAATGTAAACATCATGCACAATGAGGCAGTTTTTCACATGTCTCATTGTTTATGAGGTGTCTGTATGACAGACGGTTGTTTCTCCGACAGCGATTATCGCCTTACAGTAAGGGTATGTGTACCAAGCTTGTTTGAAATCAGTCTAGTGGTTTAGGAAGGGAAGTACCCCCTCGCCGACCTACTCCCGTCTTAAAAATACCTTCCGTCTTACTGCTCCGCTGCCTCTCTACAACACACTATATTGGCCTATCATGTACCCGCAAATGAACTCCGTATGATGGTACCGTTTTTAGTAGTCGACAACTCTGAACAGTGTGACTGCATCTACATGATTACTCTGCAATTCACAGTTTAAGTGCCTGGTAGAAGACTCGTCGAACCACCTTCAAGCTGCTGCTCTATCGTTCCACACACTAGCAGCTCGCGGGAAAAAAGAACGTTTAAATCTTTCTGTGCGAGCTCTTGATTTCTGTTATTATGATGACCATTCCTCCACACGTAGGTCGGCGCTGACAAAATATTTTCGCAATCTGAGAAGAAAGTTGGTGATAGAAATTTCAGGATCCGATTCTGCCGCAACGAAAAACGCTTTTGTTTTAATGATTATCTCCCCAATTCACGTATTATGTCCGTGGCGCTCTATCCCATATTTTGAGATAATACAATACGAGCTGCCCTGCTTTGAACTATTTCGATGTCCTCCGTCGATCGTATCTGATGCGGATCCCACACCGCACAGCAGTACTCCAGAAGAGGGCGCACAAGCGTGGTACAGGCAGTGTCTTTAGCAGACCTGTTTTATTTTCTCAGTTTTTTGGCAATAAATCGCCGTGTTCGGTCTGCTTTACCCACATAATTATCTATGTGATCGTTCCAACCTAAGTTATTCGTAATTGTCACTAATTTAGCGTGTAACCGAAATTTAGCCGATTCCTTTTGGTACTCATGTGGATGACTTGACACTTTTATAAATTTCGTTTACGTCTATGGTCACAAACATTTTACCAACAGATTACCGGTTTCGGTCTATAATGACCATCTTCAGATCTGTTTTATAAAAACAATGTCCTAATGTACTGGTCGGCCGGGGTGGCCGAGCGGTTCTAGGCGCTACAGTCTGGAACCGCGCCATCGCTACGGTCGCAGGTTCGAATCCTGCCTCGGGCATGGATGTGTGTGATGTCCTTAAGTTAGTTAGGTTTAGGTAGTTCTAAGTTCTAGGGGACTAATGACCTCAGAAGTTAAGTCCCATAGTGTTCAGAGCCATTTGAACCATTTTCCTAATGTACTGCAGCCATAATGGCATCGTCAAGTGTTAAACGCAAAATCAGCACCAACATCATTTAACATTTGACGATGCCACTATGGCTGCAGTACATTAGGACATTGTTTTTATAAAACAAATGTGAAGATGGTCATTAAAGACCGAAATCGGTAATCTGTTGACAAAAAGTTTGTGACCATAGACGTAAAGTAAATGAAATTTATTCCATATTTGGCCACTTTTATTCGTGACAATGTCGCAGCTTCTGTTCACACTTATTTAGAGCCAATTTCCACTTTTCACACCTTACAGATAGCTGATCTAAATCTTTTTGCAATTTGTTTCGATCATCTGATTATCAGACGGTAAATGACAGCATCATCTGCAAACAACCTAAGAGTGCTGCTCAGAATGTCTCGTAAATGGTTTATCTAGCTCGGGAACAGCAGAGGGCCCATAACACTTCCTTGGGGAACGCCAGATCTTACTTCTGTTACACACTATGACTTTCCGTGTTACCTTTCCCACAGAAAATCACGAATCCAGTCGCACATCTGAGACAATAGTTAATACGCGGGCATTTTGATTAGAAACTGGTGTTTCCTGATAGCTTGTCTTAAATTGCAGACAGAAGCAGCCAGCAGGGCCAAGACAAAGCGACCCGCGGCGAGCGATCCCACGCCGGTGGCGGCAGCAGCAGCAGCAAGCAGCGCCATGTGGCAGGAAACCCAAGCGGCTGGAAAGTATTTGCTCCCCCGCCCCCTCCACGCGGGCTCACATTTCCTTCCTTCCTCGCCCCCTCACCGACCTACTCCCGTCTTAAAAATACCTTCCGTCTTACTGCTCCGCTGCCTCTCTACAACACACTATATTGGCCACAAATTTCGCTCAGCATCGAGGGATCGAGGATTTGCAAGCGCGCGCGCGCGCGCACACACACACACACACACACACACACACACACACACACACACACACACACACACACACACACACGAGACTAATAGTAATACCATGTGTGCCCCAGGGAAGTAGGCTGGAACCGTTGTTCATATTTTATATTAATGTTCTTACAGAAAACGTTAATAGTAACCTCAGACGTTTCGCGGATGATATTTGTTTTATCTGGGGAAAAAGTGTACAAATACTCATTCGAATATTTATAATATGGGGTGCGTCAAAAAGGTCTTCACAACTTTGGAACGATATAGAAATTTATTCAAATGGTTCAAATTGCTCTGAGCACTATGGGACTTCACATCTGAGGTAATCAGTCCCCTAGACTTAGAGCTACTTAAACCTAAGGACATCACACACTGCCATGGCCGAGGCAGGATTCGAACCTGCGACCGTAGCAGTCGCGCGTCTCCGGACTGAAGCGCCTAGAACCGCTTGAAATGTATTAAGGGAACTTACAGAATCGGTAGATGTGTCACATTGTAGCGAACAACCTCAAGTTTCACATAAAAGCATGAAGTCTCATTTTGGTTTGATGGTGTGACCAATTTACGATGCGGCCAACATCCCACCGGTAATGAATTTCTTCCCACACTCGTTGCAGCAAATCGGGCGTAACTTGTGCAACGGCAGCGTAGATTCGATTTTTCGGGCCGGCTAAATTGTTTGGTAGGGGAGGAACATGCACACGGTCTTTAACGAAACCCCCAAGAGGGAGAAATCCACTGGTGTCAAGTCTGGGGAGCGAGGTGCTAACGCGATTGGCCTTTCATGTCCAATCCACCGATATGGAAGAGATTATCGAGGAAACCTCGACCTTCCTTGAGGAAATGAGGTGTTTTTGTTGGTAGTAAACCAACCCATCTCTGTCATCTTCAGGCCGGCCGCGGTGGTCTAGCGGTTCTAGGCGCGCAGTCCGGAACCGCGCGACTGCTACGGTCGCAGGTTCGAATCCTGCCTCGGGCATGGATGTGTGTGATGTCCTTAGGTTAGTTAGGTTTAAATAGTTCTAAGTTCTAGGGGACTGATGACCACATATGTTAAGTCCCATAGTGCTCAGAGCCATTTGAACCATTTTTTTGTCATCTTCATCGATCTGTGGTATTGAAAAGACTTCAGGCATCCCCCGATACGTAACACTAGTCACAGCACCACTGAAAATAGCCATTGTAACTGTGCACTATGCTGGCGCTTCCGTTGTGCGAAATGGGGAACTGATGCGCTACGTGAATCAAATTTGAGGTGGTTTGCTACAAATCACGAACGTGTAAGTTCACTCAATAAATTACTATGTCATGGCCAAGTTGTAAAGTCGTTTTTGACTCTCTCTGTACTTCAAAGTGATCCAAAGGCTATTTGACTTGCAACGAAGACTGCAAATTATTAAATGTTATGCCAGTACTCTTGTACTGAATGGAAGCACGGACAATTAATAAGGCAACAATGAAGGAGACAGACCTTCGGAACGAGGCTGTATCGAAGAGAGTTAAAAATATCCTGGACACGAAGAATTATCAATGAAGACGTTCTAAGGCAAGTTAATAGGGATAAGAAATTGGCGAACACAATCAAAACCAGGGAACTAGAATATTTTGGCAATATCAGAAGGAGAGAAAATTATGTGGTATATGTTGTCCTACGCGTCACAATCACATGGAGGTTGTAATGGTACTTTAATTACGTAACCATTATGGTACCTCACCTGAACCTCTCTATACCAGTAATATTATACTGTATTTCTGTTAACTACTGAACATATTTCTGAGACAACATTCAGATTTGATTTCACTTTTGATACATCGATATGTTTATATTGCAATGATATTATTCTCATGTGTATTCTTTATTTTGTCACTATGATCTTTGACGTACTTTTAACTCTGATTTTTGGGCGCGTAAGAGTGAGTTAGTTGTTAACTTGTTAGAGAGTCGGACGTTGAGAAAGTCAAGTGTTGGACGTCATGTTGGAAAGACGTATAACGTAGTCCGCTTATAAAATGTGAACTTTAACAGTGACTGTGAGAGATGTTTTCAAGTATGTTTTGTATTGTGAAGTGATGTTTTGTGTTTACATAATATTGCAATAAAAGCAATGAAAAGGAAGTGTAACTTAACTTCGGAGTGCTGATTATTTTTTTTATATCACCATTGTCCAGCAAGAGTGTAATAATCAAGAATGGTTTGTGAAGCGCATCTACAAAACTTTTGAATATAGCAGAATAAAACCTAGGCCTCTTTGCATCCGAGCTTGGAATCATATACACCTAGATTTTCAACGATTGAGCCATGATTTTACGACGAGACCAGCGTGGGAAACACGAAAAGATGAGTGCCTGGTTTTTTCATTATTACATGAAATGACTTAACTGTGCTCTAATGACACCTGCCACATAATGTGACTGTTGTTGCCCGAAAATGCAGTATTTAGCAGCGTGAGCAACACCACAATCGTTATAAAATTTTTTACCTTTGGTGTGGTAGGGTTGTTAGAAGGTGAGTATTTTTGGTTGACAGAGGTGAGTCTGAACCCTTCGTGGTTAAAGCGGTGTTTGAACATGGTGCTCACAAACTTTCAGTTGTACATACCAGGGGAGTACCACAATAGCGCACGGATAATTTGTAATACGTATCTCTGCATAGTATCTACCCCCGTACAATAGACACCACTTACTCTTCGGTGAAGTCTAATCTGCCGCCGCCTGTACGGAACACTTTTATACGTAATATATTAAAAACTATCAGCCTCGATAGCGGTAATGAAACCAACCTTTACCTAGGTTTCAGCCCAAGTAATTGAGCCTTCTTCAGAAGATAAACCTGATTCTATAATATGTCTGCGAGGGTATGGTCTAGAAATAAAACTAAAACAATCTGAATAGGCGTAGTCACATTTTAAAAAACGCGGTACATAGGTACTAAGTCACCACCAAGAATTGACTTAAGCTGCGGCGAGCGCCTCGTCTCCATGGACGCCGTGCGGTGGGCCTCGGGAGCTCAAGTGAAACTAAATTATATAATGTGGCACACCAAATAACTGTTAAGTCTTGGTGATGACTTAGTTACGTACCGCATTTTTAAATGTGACTACGCCTACTGCGGTTGTTTTAGTTTTATTTCTAAACCATGCCCTCGTACACATATTACAGAATCAGGTTTATCTTCTGAAGAAGGCTCAATTACTTAGGCTGAAACCTAGGTAAAAGTTGGTTTCATTACCGCAATCGAGGCTGATACTTTCTTATATATTAGATAATCACGATTGCTGACTGGGCTGCAATGTTGAAAGTACTAAAACTTTCATACGTCTTTGTCCCAATCAGGGTGACGTTCTTAGAGAGAGCGTCCACAATTTCATTGCCCCTGATACCACGGTGCCCCTTTACCCATAGCATGGTGCTTTTCTTGTTACAGGGCTGTAGTTCTGCAAACTGGTATATAATGTGTCACACACCAAGTAACTGTTTGTATTACTGCAACCTGAATCCGTATGAGCAGCAACGCTCATCGCGCGTGTCATAATTTTAATCACATTTTTATTTAATCATATTTTAGTGTCTCTAGCAGAAATCGAGATTCAAGACCTAGACTGCCACAAATTTTCAACTGTCAAAAATGGTTCAAATGGCCCTAAGCACTATCGGACTTAACATCTGAGGTCATCAGTCCGCTAGACTTACAACTACTTAAACCTAACTAACCTAAGGACATCACACACATCCATGCCCGAGGCAGGATTCGAACCTGCGACCGTAGCAGCAGCGCGGTTCCGGACTGAAGCACCTAGAACTGCTCGGCCACAGCGGCTGGCCATTCAATTGTCACGATATATTCACTACTATTAGAAGGCAGTATTTGTGTGCGGCAGGATTAAAAGGAAGCTGTAGCCCCAATAGTTGACACGCCTTATTAAGAGAGACCCGTTTTGAATCAAACGGTGAGACAGTAGTGCAAATTTTCCGAGTGACGTTCAAGCAACTAACTGTCAAAGTGGCCAAAGTTACTTGCTGTACCAGGAAGTTTCTATTGGCGGCAGCACCTCTTATAAAAGAGAATTTTGCTCAATCAGTTATGCGAATCTTTAACTATTTAAAGCGTGAAAGGTAAGTAAGTGAAATATGCCCTACTTTTCCGAATCTCTGTTCGATGTTGACAGTCGCTTCCACTGCGCACTGCTTCGCCTCAGGCCTGGCCACTTATAACCGTTTGGTGCACCTTTTCAGCCCTTTCGATACGTTTCACCACCAGATCGGACTACTGCAGACAAGTCAATACATTTCGCTAAACCATCTGCATATGGTATCTCTGTAGATTATGTAACAAACACGGCTTCTATAATTTTTATTTATTATTTATTTGTAAATAAATAATAAACGGCATGTAGGAATGAATACTGACTGCCAGTTGGTAAGGTATCAGTTACTGCCCACGCAGGCCGTCCAGGGGTGGTCGCTATTGTGAGCGCCTGCGCCCGCTTCCCCGTTTCTGGGGGACGCAGACTATTCTCCTGCCTGCACATAATGGCGGGCCGTCCCTCAATCTAGATAAATGGTGGCGTGGCCCCACCCTGCTGTTTTCAAAGGCGAGTGATTTCCAAAGGGTGGTCGGTGTTCCTGGATACCCTTTGGAAAAGAGACTTCCCAGACGGATGGCAGGAAGCAATACCTTGAAGTCAGTATTGTGAGCGTTAGCATGATGTGAGTAGTGGGCCCTCTGGGTGTGGAGCTGAGGTTTTTAACGTATTGCATGTGTGAAGTGAGAAAGGCAGCGAATTAATGAGCGAGCACTTGCTAGGTAGAAGTGTGTTATTACGAAGGGCGTTCAATAAGTAATGCAACATTTTTTTAAAAGCACGTTGGTTTTATTCTGGATTCCAAGAAACCATATCGTTCCCCACTCTTTTGGCTACAAAACCCCATTTTTCAACACAATCTCTATTCAATACGACAGCCTTATGCCACCATACTGGGAGGGACTGTATGCCCGCACGGTACCAGACGTCGGAGCCAATGTCTTGCTGCATCAATAATCTCTGCATCACCCACGTATTGCTTCCCGCGGAGTGGAGCAAACACATTGTAGGTTCGAGATCCTGGCTGTAGGGTGGATGAGGACGAACATTCCAATGAGAGAAGTTAGTTTGGTTGGTTGGCCATTCTCCGCAGCAAGCACGGAAATACTTTTTTGTAAATAAAACCGCCTTTTTTTTGCTGCAACTTATTTTTCCCAGACGCGTTGTGCCTTTTTCTTGCTCTAAGGCATCTTCAGCGCGATAGTGTCCGCCCCCCGGTAGTTGAATGGTCAGCGTGAATGATTGTCAATCCTCTGGGCCCGGGAATTTTCTCCGCCCAGGGACTGGGTGTTGTACTATCATCATCATCATCATCATCGTCGACTGCAGGTCGCCAAAGTGGCATCAAATTGAAAGACCGGCACCCGGCGAACGGTCTGCCCGACGGGGTGCCCTAGCCATACGATTAAATAAATAAAGTGGGATAGTTTGCTGTGAGCTGCGTTTCCTCTCATCTGGTCTGAAGGTCGCACCACCACTGTATTTCCGACACGTAAGCACAATTTTGTATTCCGAACTTTTTCACACAGTTCACCATGTTTCTCCTTTTTTAGTGGTGTACTGTTGTTCTTTTGCCACACGATATAACTTTCTTCGTACACTGTGCTTTTAACAACGTGAATATTGTAGCTTCACTATGTGTGAGGAATCAATTTTCGCACGTGGTGTGCGAAAAACATAAGAAATGCATAGTGCTGCAGAACAACTAAAAACCAGCCCACAAAACGAAAACAACCACCACCACCGATGATGATGCTTTACCTCAATAAAGTGAAACGCGTCAGGTGAATAAAACACGCATTTTTGTAGTTTCAACTACACCGATTACGGAGCTTTAACGCAAACTACATGACCGCCACCATCTCGTGCTTAGTGTTGCAACGCACCAAACGTGACACGTAAAACTTCTCTTGCGATTTTCTCGAAATCTCCTATGTAGTACGCCTTACTATTTACACATTATGTTGTTCTAATGGGCTATTTTAGTGGTCCGAACGTCGTGACCTTCCCTTTTAAGATGCATAGGACTACACTATTTCGACTGTGTCGGTTTAAAAATAAACCACCAGAATTGCCACCTGTTTCAGTAAAAAATGGAAACGAAAAAGCTTGATTTATTACGTTGTATTTTACGCTGAATGTATATCAAAGCGTTGTAATATGTGAAGAGTAAAATAATGATAAAAACTGTGCCTTGCGTAAGGTGGAAATTCTCTCCAAGTTTTCTTTGCAAGCACGTAGAGTCAGAAGAGATACAACATTCAAAAGTTGATCGTTTCGCTGTCACTGCCTGCCGTTCTTTGCTACTAAACCATGTTCAGAATTCGGGTTCGCTGTTTTTATCGCGTAAGAATTTTATTGGAAGAAGACAGACAATAGACAGGATGTTCGTTCAGTGGCCTGACTGCAGCTGAAAGACAAGGAAGGCAGAGATGAGAATCTCGCAGCACGCCACAATACGTGCGCGCCAGCAGCCGTCCCCAAAGAAACGCTTTGTCGCGCCTTTCAAAGCAGACCGCCGGACATTCACGCTGCGTACGCTCAACACTTTTGTTTCTGCGAGCTCATTCACCGTCCCACAACAGCGACACTCCCCAGACAGCGTCCGGAAGCGCAAGCTGTGCTGGAACAGCCAGCGCACGTCCTATACGCACAATATAAATTCGGCACTTGTCTGGAAGCGGAGCCGTCGGTTGACGCCGGATGTCTTCGGTCCGGTACGGATTGTCTCCGCACGTTGCCAGCCCCAGCAAGGCAACAACAGAGCGTGCCACAGCAACACAACACCGTAGAAGGCATTTGTGTTGTGAATGCGATGTTGATTCTTGAGTTGTACTTGCCCTGTGAGGAGGCAGGCGGGACTTTCTCCTTCCTGCCTCCCCTCCCCTCCCCTCCCCACCTCTCCTCTCCTCTCCTCTCCTCTCCTCTCAAGCCCTTTCTCAACAACCCCCCTCCCACCGCAGCAGTCCATGTGCTAGGCGGCAATCGCGTGCTTAATGCGTGTGCCCACTAGCAAGTAACTTCTGCAAACACTTGCTGAAGTGTTTACATTAGAACAAAAACTTGCGCCAAGTTTGCTTCTGCACGACGTCAGGGCAAGTTAATTTCAGAAACTCACTGCAAGTACTCGCAAGAAAAATCGTAGCGAGAAACCGAAAGTTAAGAAAAGATTTTTTCGGCGAATAAATGGATACAGAGACGTACATATTTGAGTTCAATAAGCTCTATTGAATGAAATCATGGGTCTTCGCTCCGATTAAAAAGCTTGTAATTTTCGAACATTTCTCTTAGATTGTACAATAGAATGTTCGTAAATAGGATACCAAAAATGCGGTAAACAGTACCACCAACATATCGCTTGTTAACTACTCTTATTTTTGTAAACAGTACTTATTGCTTTTATTACAAATACACACATCATAAAAAGCTTTGCATCACCCCGGTTCCCAGAACTCGGGAAGACAGACGTTGACTTGGTATTGTATCACACACACAGTCCCTTTCAGAGATTTCATTAAACCCGCCCAAAAATGTAAACAACCACGCGCGAGCAGCGCCTATTAGACGGAGCAGGTCCGACAGCCTAACAGTTCCAGTCATTCCACCAGGAAGAAGGTACAAGGCTCTTGTCTGCAGTTGAACCATGCCTAGTCGGTCAATACCGCGGTTCGATCGCGTCCACATTGTTACTTTGTGCCACGAAGGTCTCTCAACAAGGGAAGTGTGTAGGCGTCTGAGTGTACCAAAGCGGACACGGCCGAGATACAGAGAGACACTGTCGATGACATGCCTCGCTCAGGCCGCCCAAGGGATCCTACTGCAGTGGATGACCGCTACCTACGGATTATGGCTCGGAGGAACCCTGCCAGCAACGTCACCATGTTGAATAATGCTTTTCGTGCAGCCACAGGACGTCGTGTTACGACTCAAACTGTGCGCAATAGGCTACATGATGCGCAACTTCACTCCCGACATCCATGGCGAGGTCCATCTTTGCAACCACGACACCATGCAGCGCGGTACAGATGGGCCAACATGTCGAATGGACCATTCAGGATTGGCATCACGTTCTCTTCACCGATGAGTGTCACATATGCCTTCAACCAACACCCCCACGCCCGAGCCACGAAGTCCTTTTTTAAAGTGGGTTCAAATGGTTACCGTCACGTTAAAATATGGCAATTATTAGCTGTAATGAGTATGAGATTAAATTCTGACTGCTGAAGACTTAAAGTGACTGTTAGATTGAAAAGTTTGGCAGCAGAGAGAAGTGGTTCGATGTATATGAGTTAATGCTAAGTTGAGTTTCGGCTCTCTGCATGTTATCGGTACATGTCGGTACACTTCGTGTCGACTGCTAGGTTTACGACTGTAGCTTTATAGTAGCGCGCAGAACTTTTGTGTCAACTGAGAAAAAAAAATTAGCGTACCGGTGATGAGTGTGTTGGAACATTAAGAACTCTACAAAATGCTTTCAAATAACCTTTTTATTTCGGCATGTAATTTATATCACAGCTGCTGATTATCTGCGTGCGCACGTGTCTAAAGTTGCATCATTTTACAGGAGATAGGTAACATTACCCCTCCTACGTCCCCCCTCAACGTATCCTTCCTGCTTTCTCCTTACCTCATGCTCCAGTGAGGCCAAAGTTTAACTTGGCACCGACAATTAATACCGAAGTTACCGATATCTATACAGAGGGGAACTATTGCGCCTTAAATCACTAAAACTTTAAATAAAAGGTATATAGCTACAACACCATAGTGGTTATCCAAAACTTTAAGACTTTAGAGTGTCTCAGATTTTCGATGATAGTGATGCAACAATGATATACGTAATACTGAAGTTAGACCTATTTCCAATCGCGTGACGACACATGACAAATTTAACTTTTTTTATTGTCCATTCAATATTCAATTTAGGGGTTACTATTTAACTAGACCTTAAATATCTCGTTTCTAGTGGCTTTTTTAAATGCACTAAAATTAAGTGTAATGCTTCATAAAACAGACCCATTAGGGAAAAAACACGAAGAGTGGAAATGTGACTTCGGAAACCAACACTATATTCCAAAGAAGCTAATGAAGCAGATGAAGACACTACAGAAGAACTGGAATTTCTGAGGCTAGAAAAAGTTTCGGTACTGTTTTTGAGAGAGCAACTGAAATTTGTTACCAGCCGGTCATTTCAATCATTGTTTTCTGGTTGGTTAAGATACAAAAGAACAGACTGAACTACTTTATGCGTGAGTCTGAACAATACTACCACAGGTCAGTCTATAATCCATTTTTAGATTGTTTTACAATACAGTTAAAGTTTACAGAACAAAGTGCTGTCTGGATTTTTTCACTGTTCCAGGTTTCAGTAGGTGAAGTACGTTAAATAGTAAAGAACGAAAAGACTTACAGTCCTTAATTGACTACTACATTGAAGATATGGAATGTGGGGTTCAAAACTTTCTGCTAAATTACATTTATGGAAGAGGAAATCTGTGAAAGGAGATTCCATACATTTCTAAGCCATGGAAGCAAAGTAATTATACAACAAAGACATGCGTCCAAATAACAACAACCTGAAGACACTTTTTTTAAGTACAGCCACAGCAGAATCATCATTTCCACTTTACAGAGAATCAAGACGTAACTGCGTAAAACCAGACAGGCAAGTAATGAAGTTCACCGTCGCACATGAAGTCATATAATAATAATTTCATCATCATTTATTAATATTTACAAGTACTAAAAATAATGTATTCTATATCGGTTGAATTGATAATTGTGGTTTATCCCTTCAGAAAAGACTAAATGGATTAACCATCTTGTCCATTCATCGTTCAGTACCTACTACACCATTGGAGGTGACAGACAACCCAGCCAAGAGAAAGAAGAAACTGAATCTGTCGTTATAGGGAAGATGCTTAAATTTTTTAAACCAGGAATTATTTCAAGTACGTTACGGGAATGCAGCAGGGTGGCGTCGTCGACAACCGCCCGTATTTCGACCTGTCGAAATATCGGCGGTTGTAGACGACGCTACCGGGCTGCATTACCGTAAGTTATATGGACATTGTATACGGCGGGAGAAACTCAGGTGTCTCACGATCCATCCATCCATCCATCCATCCATCTGTAGAACAACTTACTTTGTATGGATGTCATCAAAATACTTCGCACATTACTTCTTATATTCAGAAACATTACTACTCAGGCCAATTATTTGCCCCTGTTTTCAGGTGCGTGGCATGTTTTGGGAAGTGCTTTCTTTCCAGATCAACAACGCCGAGAAAAAGTATTTGAGGTGAACTATCGCATAACACACACTTCATACACGCTAAATACGAGTGATTTATCACACCAATACGTATCGGTATTTTTCTGCTACAGTGCTATCATCTTCAGTCATTTTTATCTGCGACTGTTCAATTCCGTCAGACCTACAGTGACAATGGAAGAAAGGGGAGACAGCACCAGTGGAACAGAGAGAGAAAAGAGAGTGATGGCGGGAGAGAGAAAGTGGTAGTGAAAGAGAAAGATGGACAGACACACAGGCAGTGGCAATAAAAGAGAGAGGAGACAGTGGATATGAAGAATACATGTGAGTAGAGATCGTACGTAGGCTTGGTGTGTCTGGACCCTCCCAGACCGCCGAACTCCATGTTTCGTAGGCGTTGCATCGACTTCAGAGTGCCTGCTACTCAATATATGCTTTCTGTAAGCAGAAAAGGTGACCACCTCTGATGTACCTTGCCGATGTTCTACGTTAAAAACATGTTTTCACAATTATCGCCTCGTGATGCCTGGGTGTTGTGTGATGTCCTCAGGTTAGTTAGGTTTAAGTACACTCCTGGAAATTGAAATAAGAACACCGTGAATTCATTGTCCCAGGAAGGGGAAACTTTATTGACACATTCCTGGGGTCAGATACATCACATGATCACACTGACAGAACCACAGGCACATAGACACAGGCAACAGAGCATGCACAATGTCGGCACTAGTACAGTGTATATCCACCTTTCGCAGCAATGCAGGCTGCTATTCTCCCATGGAGACGATCGTAGAGATGCTGGATGTAGTCCTGTGGAACGGCTTGCCATGCCATTTCCACCTGGCGCCTCAGTTGGACCAGCGTTCGTGCTGGACGTGCAGACCGCGTGAGACGACGCTTCATCCAGTCCCAAACATGCTCAATGGGGGACAGATCCGGAGATCTTGCTGGCCAGGGTAGTTGACTTACACCTTCTAGAGCACGTTGGGTGGCACGGGATACATGCGGACGTGCATTGTCCTGTTTGAACAGCAAGTTCCCTTGCCGGTCTAGGAATGGTAGAACGATGGGTTCGATGACGGTTTGGATGTACCGTGCACTATTCAGTGTCCCCTCGACGATCACCAGTGGTGTATGGCCAGTGTAGGAGATCGCTCCCCACACCATGATGCCGGGTGTTGGCCCTGTGTGCCTCGGTCGTATGCAGTCCTGATTGTGGCGCTCACCTGCACGGCGCCAAACACGCATACGACCATCATTGGCACCAAGGCAGAAGCGACTCTCATCGCTGAAGACGACACGTCTCCATTCGTCCCTCCATTCACGCCTGTCGCGACACCACTGGAGGCGGGCTGCACTATGTTGGGGCGTGAGCGGAAGGCGGCCTAACGGTGTGCGGGACCGTAGCCCAGCTTCATGGAGACGGTTGCGAATGGTCCTCGCCGATACCCCAGGAGCAACAGTGTCCCTAATTTGCTGGGAAGTGGCGGTGCGGTCCCCTACGGCACTGCGTAGGATCCTACGGTCTTGGCGTGCATCCGTGCGTCGCTGCGGTCCGGTCCCAGGTCGACGGGCACGTGCACCTTCCGCCGACCACTGGCGACAACATCGATGTACTGTGGAGACCTCACGCCCCACGTGTTGAGCAATTCGGCGGTACATCCACCCGGCCTCCCGCATGCCCACTATATGCCCTCGCTCAAAGTCCGTCAACTGCACATACGGTTCACGTCCACGCTGTCGCGGCATGCTACCAGTGTTAAAGACTGCGATGGAGCTCCGTATGCCACGGCAAACTGGCTGACACTGACGGCGGCGGTGCACAAATGCTGCACAGCTAGCGCCGTTCGACGGCCAACACCGCGGTTCCTGGTGTGTCCGCTGTGCCGTGCGTGTGATCATTGCTTGTACAGCCCTCTCGCAGTGTCCGGAGCAAGTATGGTGGGTCTGACACACCGGTGTCAATGTGTTCTTTTTTCCATTTCCAGGAGTGTAGTTCTAAGTTCTCGGGGACTGATGATCATAGATGTTAAGTCCCATCGTGCTCAGAGCCATTTGAACCATTTGAGCCCACAATTATCAAAACAGGGACTGGTCGTCGGAGGACAGTTTTGATGCAGCTCTCCACTCTAGTCCATCCTGTACAGGCTGCTTCGTCTCAGACTACTGCAACCCACATCTGTTTGAACCCGCTTAGTGTAGTAAAGACTTGGTCTCCGTCTTTAATCTTCTTAATCCACACTTCCCTCCTTTACTACTGACAATTGATGCTTCAGAATGTGTCCCATCAACCGATCCTTTCTGGTCAAGTAGTTCCACAAATTTATTTTTTCCCCAAATACGATTCAGTATCTCACAACTCACGCGATTTACCCATCTAAGCGTCAGCATACTCCTGTACCACCACATTTCAAAGTAACTTCTAATATGAACTGTTTGTCGTCGACGTTTCACTTCGTAGCTTTAGGAAAGACTCCCTAACAAATATATAGTGTCCAGTCACACAGACTATGTGAAATAACCGCTCACAGACTGAAGGTGGCAGCACTAGCAGTGGAGGCTATATAAAGCGTGTCCGGAGACGCTGAAAACAGTGCAGTAGTCGTAATGCGAAAACGAAACGAATTATCTGACGTCCAAAGGGCATGATCATTGGCTTTCGTGCCAATGATGGAAGCATTTCCGAAACGGTACGTTTGTGAAGTGTTCGCGTGCTGCCGTGGTTGAAGTATAGCGTGCATGACAAAATGGCGCTATCCAAAACCGGCGCAGAGCTAATTGCGGTGCACCACGAGCCATAGACGACAAGGGTGAAAGCCGGCTGCGAAGATCTACATCTACATCATTACTATGCAATTCACACTTAAGTGCCTGGCAGAGGGTTCATCGAACCATTTTCATACTACTTCCCCACCATTCCACTCTCGAATGGCGCGTGGGAAAAAGGAACACCTAAATCTTTCCGTTCGAGCTCTGATTTCTCTTATTTTATTATGATGATCATTTCTCCCTACGTAGGTGGGTGTCAACAAAATATGTTCGCATTCGGAAGAGAAAGTTAGTGATAGAAATTTCTTAAATAGATTTCGCCGCAAAGAAACCCGCCTTTGTTTCAGTGACTCCCACCCCATCTCGCATATCATATCAGTGACACTCTCACCCCTACTGCGCGATAACACGAAACGATTTGCCCTTCTTTGCACTTTTTCGATGTCCTCTGTCAATCCTACCTGGTAAGGATCCCACACCGCGCAGCAGAGGACGGAGAAGTGTAATGTAGGCTCTCTCTTTAGTAGGTTTGTCGCATCTTCTGTGTGTTCTGCCAACAAAGCGAAGTCTCTGTTCGCCTTCGCCACAATATTATCTATGTGGTATTTCCAATTTAAGTTGCTCCTAATTATAATTCGTATGTATTTAGTCGAATTGACAGCCCTTAGATTTCTGCGATTTATCGTTTAATCAAAATTTATCGGATTTCTTTTAGTACCCATGTGTGTGATTTCGCACCACACACAAATTCTCTCTAGATCATTTTGTAACTGGAATTGATCGTCTGATGATTTTACTAAACGGTAAATTATAGCGTCATTTGCAACAATCTAAGGGGACTGCTCAGATTATCACCTTTATCATTTACATAAATCAGGAAAAGCAGAGGGCTTATGATACTACCTTGCGGAACGCCAGATATCACTTCCGTTCTACTCGATAATTTACCGTCTGTCACTATGAACTGTGACCTCTCAGAGGAAATGACGAATCCAGTCACACAATTGAGACGATACTCCATAGCACGCAATTTGATTAATAGTCGCTTGTAGGGAACGGTATCAAAAGCCTTCTGGAAATCTAGGAATATAGAATCGATCTGAGATCCCTTGTCGACAGGACTCATTACTTCATGGGAAGAAAGAGCTAACTGTGTTGCCCAAGACCGATATTTTCTGAATCCGTGTTGGTTATGTATCAATAAGTCATTTTCTTCAAGGTGATGGATACGAGCGAGTAGACACGCAACTGTCCAGTAACTGACTACCCAGGTGAAGCAAGGAGTATAAACAGTGTCTCCTGAGCGAACGTTGCTGCACGCATGTCGACTGCGGTTAATCGACGAAGGCTGGAATTTGGACGCCAGTAACGCAGCTGGACGCCCTCTGAGTGGCGACAGGTGGCCTTTTCAGATTAATCACCTTTTATGCTCCACCGGAGAGATGGTCATTGGCGTGAAGCGTCAAAGTAAACACCCTGCAAAAATCGTTGGGAGGGTTCAGACCGGAGGAGGGAGAGTTGTGGTCTGGGGAATGTTTCCATGGTATTCCCTGCGTGATCTTGTCATTCTGGAAGACACAACGGGTCTGCACAAGTACGCATCTATGCTTGGGGAGCACGTCCACCCCTACTTGCAGTTTGTTTTTCCTCGTCACGATGGCATCTACCAGCAGGACAATGCAACGTGTCACAGCTCGCGATGTACGTGTGTGCTGGAAGAGCACCAGGGTGGGTGTACCGTACTCCCCTTGTCACAAGACTCCCCGAATTTAAACCCAATCGAAAATCCGTAGGACCACATCGATCGGGCTGTTCGCGCCATGAATCACCAATCGACAAACCTAGAACAGGCTCCACATCCTTGTCGGTACCAGGGGTCCACACTACAAAAGGTGTTTACTCAGACTTTTGGCAGGTGGTCACAATTTTACTGGACAGTGTTTTAGACGTTAATAAATTCCTTTTTCTCACAAATGCTTCTTTGGCATTACCCGTCCGCATTTTATGCTGTTTCTACAACAGTTGAAAGGTGGCTACACTGTGCCACAGCGCCAGAGATCGCTAGAGAGCATTGTTCCGCCGCCTCCACGGGCAGTGATTATTGAGATGTGCTAGAAGTCAGTGCTTGTCCAGGACTCGTAGTAGTCAGTTCGTGTTCAGATGTGCTAGTAGGGAGTGCTTGCTGAGATATGATACTGAAAATTCTTGTTGAGATGTTGTAATAGCGAGTCGGTGTGGAGATATATTGTAATAATTTGAGTGCTTGTCATCAATATATGAAGGTAACGAAACTTGATTTATTTTTCATTATTTCCATGTTTTAAATAATGTGTCATTACAGGTTCAGTCAACAAAGCATCTGGCTTGTGTTCTTGGATTAGAGTGTAATTGTGGATCTCTTGAGTAATTATGGTATTTGTATTTTCTTTAATTAATTCAGTATAAATGTTATTTAAAAATTCTTGTGTTGTTGAAGAAGAACCGTGCCAGATGCGTACGTTGAGTCACACTCCCACACACAGAACAGTTACTCTTGTGCTTGTTGTTGCGTTGGTTTTATAGTTGCTGGGGACTTAATTAATCAACTGTGTTAATGAAAATTTCCATTTCATTCATTGTTATTGTTCTAAGCAGTCAGATTGCGTAACAATAACAGTCAGGGCCAACCGTTACGAGACTTCGTAATCGGACAGACAGCTACTAAAGCAAAAAAAAAAAAAAAAAAAAAAAAAATTAAAATTATTTGCATTAATATTTTTATTAAGCCCCCATGCACGTGGCGACCGCTGCTTCGGATCGTCCCTTGGAATCTTCTGATTGTAGAAATAGTAGACAGTAGGATTGTTGTAGCAATTTGTAGTTTAGTAATTATAGTCTGTTTTGCATGTGTAGATTTGGTAATTGTCATTCTTATAATGGTATTTTTTTTTTCAGAATTTAATTTTGTTGTCTTGTATACGCGTTTGACAATTTAGTGCAATTATTTCAATTGTTCGATTAATCGTGTTTGAGGGAAACATTTCGTGTGAATGGTATTGTTGGAGATAAAGTGTCATTGTGTGTAATTTTCATATAGTGACGAGTTTTGTATGTTTTGTAAATGATTACGCGATCGATGATAAAGGCAAAAATGATGGATAGTGAGAATGACGAAATTGTTAACATGGCGAACTCGCCAACAGAGGAAAACAGTATCATGAATAATGGAGTTGAAAACAATGTAATAAGTCGGGAAAATAGTCCGGAACCACTTCAAAATTTTTCTCAATCAGAAAATTCACAGAATCCGAGATTAACGGCAGAAGATTCTGGAATTGTATCGAACACAGATAGCTTTATGGCTATGCAGAAGGAAGTTAGTTTTGCGGGAAATGTTAGGGGCGAAAAGAATTTTGAACCATTTAATACGGAGCAGTTGATGAGTGCAATATTAAATTTTCGATCTGAATTTAAAACACAAATGGGAACAATGGAGCAGTTTCGATCTGAATTTAAAACACAAATGGGAACAATGGAGCAGTTTCGATCTGAATTTAAAACAGAGATAGGAACAATTAAAACAGAGATGGAAACTTTGGGATCTGAATTAAAAACTGATATGGGAACAATGGAAACACGGTTAGACTCACTGGGATCACAGTTAGGATCTGAACTGAAAACAGTGGCAACACGGCTAGAAACAGAGATAGAAACAATGGAAACACGGTTAGATTCCCGAATAGGGACATGTTTCAAAAACATGAAAGATGAATTAAAGAAAGAAATTAGAGAGGAAGTACAACCGATTTTGAATTCTCACAATAATAGATTAATTGCAGTAGAGATTAGACAAAGGGAACAGGATAGAGAACAGGAAGAAAGAGATCGCGTGATCGTACAAAAATTTTCAGAATTAAATTTACAACGTGCACACGATAAGGAAAAAATAATTGAGAGAATTGAGGAATCCGTACCAAATGACAGAATAAATAACTTAACGCAACAGTGTGAACAGTTAACTACTAAATGTAACAATACCGAAACCCGAGTTGCGATACTTACGGAAGACGTAAACTTATTGGAAAGAGATGAGGAGATTTCATATAAATTGACAAGTCTTAGTTTAAATGGGGACAGAGATTTAGATGATATAGTACCATTACCATTTGCGGAAACTGAAGAGTACCAGAACATAAATAAGCATGTTGAAAATCCGGCAAAATTTAATGAACGCGTGAAAAGGGAATTTGAGGCATTAAAAAAGCAAGTCAAACAAATTGAAGGCGAAATCGTAGGAAAAGACAGTAGAAGAAACTTAGAATCACAGATAGCAGAGGTGTTTGAAGAAAGTAATTTATTTCATTTACGAGATGCAACAAGAGAGCGCCAGGCGCGTGAACTTGACAATAATCGACATTCGGACTGGGCCAGACGCGGTAGGTCTTTGTCGCCACGAGGCGAAAACTTTGACTATAAACACTTTTTGACGGTTCGGAAATTTAAGATCTTTCGCAATTCTAAGAATGACATACATCCATGTGCATGGTTAGATCAATTTATGTACGCACTTCCACCAAATTTGCCACTAAGTCACAAACTGGAATTTATGTGCAGCTATTAAAGTCCTCAGGGGATTCACTATACTAAGTGAATATGTGCCGTAGCGTTCACAGGGCCCCGAGCTGTAGTGGTGCTATTTCCCTTTTAGTTTTCTGCACCGCTGCCTACTCTTTCACTATTCTTTGTATCTATAAAAACAACTCTTCTACTATCAATCTATCTAGACAGTAGGTAAAGAATAACCGGATTTGACTGTTTTACCCAAAAGTGACTTTGGAAATTACCGTTTGGACTTACTATATTTTCTGCAGCATTCATTCGTAGTTTAAATGAAATTTTACCTGTTTATCTTCGTGACAATATTACTTTATATGTTGACGATATTCTTATTGCTAAACGTTCTTGGAGTGAGCACAACAAAATTTTGGATTCATTATTACGTATTTTTGCACGAGTTGGCATGACAGTGAACTTGGAAAAATCTGAATTTGGTCGATCTCAGGTGAAATTTCTCGGTCACATTATTTCTACAGAAGGTATTCTTCCTGATCCAGAAAAATCAGACGCTATTCGTAATTATGCTGTTCCTACCACAAAACGTGATGTACGTAGTTTCCTTGGTGTCTGTAATTTTCTTAGACGCTTTGTTAGATTGGACAATTTGGCCACACCTCGTTTATGTGAATTATCTGGAAAAAATTCTAATTGGTGTTGGGATGAGGAAGCTCAGTCAGAATTTGAACAACTTCGTGATGCTTTAGTTGCTGCCCCACTTCTTTCACATCCGGATTTATCTAAAGATTTTTTGTTTGGCGACGGACTCATCATACAAAGGCCTAGGTGCACATTTATTTCAAGAGATAGAAGAAAACGGCGTTGTAGTACAGAAGACTATTGCATTTGGAAGTCGTGTTCTCTCTAAATCCGAAAAGAATTATTCGATTACGGAACTTGAAGCTTTGGCTGTTGTTTGGGCTTTCACAAAATTTCGCACATTTTTGTTTGGCAGACATACTAAGGTTTACACCGATCATCGAGCTCTGGAATTTCTTATGTCGACAAAATTAACTCATGGCAGATTGTCACGATGGGCGTTGTACCTACAGGAATTTGATTTTCGTATTGTTTACATACAGGGATCTTCAAATATTGTTGCTGATGCTTTATCACGTGCACCTATGGGTTTGAAACAATGTGCTGAAGAGGACTGCAAAGAAAACCATTATTGTTTGATGTACATTCAAGGTGTTGCGTTTGAGAACTTTATTTCGTCTTCGCTCCAGGACATCGCTAAGGAGCAAAATAAGGATCCAATCTGGAAGGACATTAAGGAGAAGTGGAGGAGAAAGGAAAGCGTAGCGATTAGACAGCATTATTTAGTTCGCAATGACATTCTTTTCAAACGAAAATCGGTCGACAACTCTGTTTGGTTAGTTTGTATTCCTGATGAGTGGGTCAATAAATTGATTTGGTACACACATTTCAGTTATGCGCATTTTGGTCCCAGAAAATGCTTTCATAAATTACGAGAAAATTGTTACTTCAGTAATATGGAAAAACGTATTCGATCTGTTCTTGCCAAATGCAAATTATGTCAAAAGGCTAAGCCGCCAACTGTTTCTCACAGAGCACCGTTGTTTCCTATCATTCCAGCGAAATTAAAGGAGATGGCTGCAGTCGATTTGTTCGGTCCAGTGGTTCGTTCTACTAATGGTTTTGCGTACATTTTCGTAGCAGTGGAGTTGACATCAAAATATGTGTGTTTTACACCTTTACGCAAAGCAACAGCTCGTTCAGTATCTAACGCTTTCATCAAACATTTTCTTAAAGAAGTTGGTCATGTTGATAAGGTTATATCAGATAATGGATCACAGTTTCGCTCTAAAATTTGGCTTCGTACTCTACGGCGTCGGAAGATTAAACCAATTTTCATTTCACTTTTTCACCCTCAATCTAATGCTTCAGAGAGATGGATGAAGGAAATCAATAAATTGTGCCGTCTTTATTGTCATCAGAATCACAGAACTTGGGATCAGTATCTTCATATTTTTCAAAACATTCTGAATGAACTTCCTAATGATTCAACTTCTTTACCGCCTATACTGATATTAAAAAATAAAGTACCAACAAATCGCATTTCTGAAATCGTTCCTTTTCCGCCTTCACGGAAACTGCGGCATTCAGAAGTTGTCAACCTGGCTCTACAAAATATTGCATCGGCGGCTGCTAGAAGAGAGAAATCAGCTAAGCGTCCTGGTCGTTTAAAAATCTTGTCAGTTGGCCAGAAGGTGTTAATTAAGTCCCACCGTTTATCTCATAAAGGAAAAGGCTTATGTCGCAAATTTTTTCTGCTTTATAACGGTCCGTATAGAGTTCACAAAATTATTCATGATAACACTGTTGAAGTAGAAACTCTTAAATCTCGGCGCTCTAAGGGAATACATCATATATCCAACGTAAAAATTTTTGTGGAATGACATACTTTTGAGAAACCAACAGCTACATGTAAACACGAAGAGAGTACAAGGATACCGCGCTGTGTTTTGGCGGCGGCACATACTCAAAGCAACAGTGAAGTCGGCGCGCCGCACAAGGCAGTCGTTAACCGCAAACAATCACTTTCTACGTCACGCGCCTACAGCTGATCGAGCGCTCAGTGCGAATGCACTGACAGACGTAAACAAATACACAGTCTAATTTCTCCGACTAAATTCTGTATAAAGCTATGGTGAGTTTATAAATTATGTTATTAACGTTCAGTATTTTTCAGGATACGGTTGTGTAAAATATTTAAGACCTTCAGGTAAATTCTGTGCATGTCCGACGTTAAGACGACTTACTATGGAGAAAATTTCAGGAAGAATGTAATTTCGAAAAAAAAAAGGTAATAAACTAAAAAGGGTAACTATTGATTGAGTTTATTTTTCAGGTAACATAATTCCACTTAGGTACGTACTTTAGACGTAATTTGCTGCTTGCGATTACGTGATTCATACTTTGTGCTAAATTTCATGTTCTATGAATTTACTTGTGAAGCGACGTGCTTGTGTACATTTGCTGATTTTGACAATTATTGATTAATGAACAGTGTTATTACTTGTGTATATTATGCATCGCTTGGCTGCTATGCTTTTTCACTGATGTCATATTTTTCTATTATGTGCCTGCTGTGCTTATTTATTTAAATTATAATTGTCACCTGATTAATTGTGCTGATGTGGTTAGATATGTAAGTTATACTTTGTGATTTATCTGCTTGCGCCTTCATGTGTACTTATTAAGATTACATATGAACATTTATTTGCTTGTGTCGATGTGATGCTAATGACCTGTTTATTGTGTAAGGCATGTTTGCTGCTGTGCGTATGGATTGCATATTTACACATTTCTGTTTTGTTGTCATAACTACTCTTCAATTTAGAATATAGAAATGCTGATATACTGTGTACGTACATAGAGTTTAGGTCACACTATTGTATTAATTATAGATTGTTCGCTTGGCCGAGCCTCGTTGTAAGAATTGTGCTGCATCCACTTGTTGACATTCTGTTCTCTACTGGTATATTTACTCGCTATTGCTTGTTTTGCTTACGCTCAGTGCCTTATATTTTTAAGATAAGAAAATGAACTGCTATAATTCGACGAACGACATTAGTACAAGAAAGTCATAGAAGTCACATGAGCTGAGGTTTTATGGAAGCTGTATAAATTTATGCTAATAGGAAGGAAGCTAACGACATGACATACCAAAACTAGGTTTAGACCATTGACAGTATTACACTGCATTTTTCGTGAGCAATTGAAATAGGAAGTGACACTTGACACAAAAAATACTCCACATGTTTGCTTCTGTTTGCCATAATCTTGAAGTGGTGTACACACTGTGAAATATTATGATCATTAACACTTCGTAATCGTACTTACTTACTGAAAGTTATTCAAACTAAAGGCTGTTAGAGGTCATGTATGCATTTCTTTTATTTAATGATGGACAAGGAACCAAAATGTATCTTATAATTTATAATGAGTAGAAAATTTGGGTCAGATGGATTACACAGAGGTTGTGTGTGGACACTGTGTCTTCGGATTGTATGGGATGCTGAATTGAAGTTTGCACTAGGATTTTGTCTGTACTTGTTCGAGGAGACTGACTAGAGGAAAGAGTTGTTATGGAAGTGAAATGATATTGGTGCTGAGGTTTATATGTATCGACGTATTATTGAGGTATTGAGATTATGTGAAGTTGATGATTATTGGAGTTTCGTGGACAAGAGGTAAGGTAAATGAGGTATTATTGAAGTATTGAGATTATGTAATGCTGATGATTATTGGAGTTTGGCGGATAAGAGGTGAAGTAAGTGAGGAGCATATTTTTTTTGTTGGTCTATATGGAACAAGGAGGATGAAGATGGCAGACTAGAACACTCAAGTAGAAAGAAGATTGCCTACACACACACTTTGTTAAATCAATAAGCAGTATACATTTTTTTTGAAGAGAGGAAGTATTTGCATATCTTGGCTCACTGACAGTTGTTCAGCAACAGTACAATTTGATCTGGCTTGGCAAACATTGGTCTTGACATGATGACTATGACGTTGACTAACTATTATTGACTGTTATACATTGCTGCCACTACTACTTGGTACACATGATGAACATCAAATCTTGGACAGAGTTACATTTACACAGTTAACACTATTCAATTACACAGTAGCACTTAATGAGGATGAAAGATGAGTGGATGTGTTTTGTGTGTTTTCCTTTCCTAATCCTACCCACCTATCTCCTAAATATTATTTTATTTGTTGGTAGTGGCTTGCACTGACACCCATAAATATTATAGGTTAACTGTTATTGTGTACTGTAATAGTTAATGTGACAATTAACTGATATCATTTGTGTGTTTATTATGATTTGTATGTTTAGTGTAAGAGCATTGATTATATTTTGTTAAAGAAATTGTATGTGCATTCAAACTATTGTTCATGACTGAACTGTCTCAGTAGTTATGGTGAATAGTATGGACTGTTACTTGCACTTTTTCTACATGATTGGTGCCACAAGGACATGTTTAATTTCTGCTGATGAACTGTGTGATCAGTGATTGTAAAAAAAAAAATTATGGACTGTTACTTGTACCTTTTCTACAATATTGGTGCCACTAGGACATGTTTAATTTCTGCTTATAAACTCTGATGAACAGTGTGATCAGTGACAGTGTATTTTATTGAACTGCTTCTGCTGAGAAATGTGACTTGTTGCTGTGTGTACCTGCTCAACATTGCTGGGTACCACTGATGGACTGTTTCTACTGAAAAGATGTCACCTGTTGCTGTGTGTACCTGCTCAACATTGCTGGGTACCACTGATGGACTGCTTCTACTGAAATGGTGTTACTTGTTGATGTCTACACCTGCTCAACATTGCGGGGTACCACTGATGGACTGCTTCTACTGAAATGAAGTCACCTGTTGCTGTGTGCACCTGATCAACATTGCTGGGTGCCACTAATGGACTGCTTCTACTGAAATGGTGTTACTTGTTGGTGTCTGCACCTGCTCAACATTGCTGGGTGCCACTGATGGACTGCTTCTACTGAAAAGATGTCACCTGTTGATGTCTGCACCTGCTCAACATTGCTGGGTGCCACTGATGGATTGCTTCTACTGAAATGAAGTCACCTGTTGCTGTGTGCACCTGCTCAACATTGCTGGGTGCCACTGATGGACTGCTTCTACTGAAATGAAGTCACCTGTCGCTGTGTGCACCTGATCAACATTGCTGGTGCCACTAATGGACTGCTTCTACTGAAATGGTGTTACTTGTTGGTGTCTGCACCTATTCAACAGTACTGGGTGCCACTGATGGACTGTTTCTATTGAAAAAATGTTACTTGTGGTATTTGCACCTGTTGACCATTGCTGGGTGCTACTGCTGGAACTGTCAACTGCTTATTCTTGGGCTATGGAAAGCGTTTATGTGAATACTTGTATAAACTGATTTATTGTGTATTACTGTTTGTGGAAAGTTATGAGACTCTTACCTGCACATATTCGTCATTGCTGACGCTATTGATTGAACTGTTTAACCACATAATACTTGTATAAACTGTTATGTAAAGTCACATGTATGAAAGAATTTGTATTGCTTACTGTATTCTATATAATAGGTTATTGAAAGGTCAGTGCAAAGCCAAAATTTTATCTAGTTATATGATATTTACGTATTAATATTATCTTTTATTTTTGTCTGTATTTTTTTGACGAATTTGGTGGTATTTTCACCACCAATGCTGGCAAAAATACCATCAAATTCTAGCCGTGGAGGAAGGGCATATGAAAGGTGGCTACACTGTGCCACAGCGCCAGAGATCGCTAGAGAGCATTGTTCCGCCGCCTCCACGGGCAGTGATTATTGAGATGTGCTAGAAGTCAGTGCTTGTCCAGGACTCGTAGTAGTCAGTTCGTGTTCAGATGTGCTAGTAGGGAGTGCTTGCTGAGATATGATACTGAAAATTCTTGTTGAGATGTTGTAATAGCGAGTCGGTGTGGAGATATATTGTAATAATTTGAGTGCTTGTCATCAATATATGAAGGTAACGAAACTTGATTTATTTTTCATTATTTCCATGTTTTAAATAATGTGTCATTACAGGTTCAGTCAACAAAGCATCTGGCTTGTGTTCTTGGATTAGAGTGTAATTGTGGATCTCTTGAGTAATTATGGTATTTGTATTTTCTTTAATTAATTCAGTATAAATGTTATTTAAAAATTCTTGTGTTGTTGAAGAAGAACCGTGCCAGATGCGTACGTTGAGTCACACTCCCACACACAGAACAGTTACTCTTGTGCTTGTTGTTGCGTTGGTTTTATAGTTGCTGGGGACTTAATTAATCAACTGTGTTAATGAAAATTTCCATTTCATTCATTGTTATTGTTCTAAGCAGTCAGATTGCGTAACAATAACAGTCAGGGCCAACCGTTACGAGACTTCGTAATCGGACAGACAGCTACTAAAGCAAAAAAAAAAAAAAAAAAAAAAAAAAAAAAAAAAAAAAAAAAAAAAAAAAATTAAAATTATTTGCATTAATATTTTTATTAAGCCCCCATGCACAGTCATCGTCTTATTTTGCTGTCCAAATAGCAGAACTGATCTACTACGTTTAGAGTCTCATTTCCTAATGCAATGTTCTTAGCGTCGCCCGATTTAATTCGACTACATTCCATTACCCAAGTTTTACTTTTCTCTAACATTCATCTTTCATCATTTCTTCAGTTCTTCAGTTCTTCAGTCCGCCCCCCCCCCCCCCCCCCCAGTAGCCGAGTGGCGCCGGCACGGTAGCTCAGCGTGTTCGGTCAGAGGGTTAACTGCCCTCTGTAATAAAAAAAACTGAGTTAATCGATCAACAACGAACTTAAACGGATGTCTTACGACGTCCGCCCCGAGCAGATGCAACGAGCTAAAACGAACAAAATGAGTTTTAAAAAAGTGGTCAGCGTGACAAAATGTCAATCATAAGGGCCCGGGTTAGATTCCCGGCTGGGTCGGATATTTTCTCCGCTTAGGGTCTGGTTGTTTTGTTATCATCATCGACGCGCAAGTCGCCGAAGTGGCGTGAAATCGAAAGACTTGCACCCAGCGAACGGTCTACCCGACGGGAGGCCATAGTCACACGACATTTACATTTATTTATTATTTCTTCAATACATCCATTCCCTTCAACTGATCTTCTAAGTCTCTTTACCAGCGGCGGCGGCTGTTGTGTAATACCACAAGAGCACGTGAACACCCGAACTTATGACACCTTGAGAATTTATTGGTTATTGTTCTTTGAATGCTCTTAAACGCAATGTAGACGTGGTAGTCTGAAATGCGCGGCACTAAATATAGCGCGCTATGTTAGATTGCTACTCTTTTAGAGTCTGTAAAACTTGGCAACAGGGTCGCATGCACACCTCCAGTTGTGAACGTTTTAAGGAGCTTTTGCGCAACTGGCGTGACGTAATTGCCTTATGGGCCAAATATATAGGGATTTGATAGTGTACACGTTTACGGAATGCATAGATAGCCGTTGTCACTCAACTACAAGTTTATGTACGCCACAAGGTGGTGGCACACTGCAGAAATTTTTATCCCCGTTCGCTTCCCATGAATCCCGCTAGACGGCAGTACACCCATCATACGTCAATTCACTCACCATACAGTAAAATTACATCGGACGTGAGTGTATGATACAGTTACACTGATAAAACAACCTCTTGAGGGATCCTGAATGAGATATAGTATAATAAGTTTTGGTTTTTATCATCCAGTAATCCATCTGAGGTTGTGAGACTGTAGCATTTCTTAATGCTTCTGACATCTGTTGAGCTTACGGTCCGTCACGTTTGTGTGCTGTAGGCCCACATTGTGTACATGAACATTCACGAAAATTTGGCTATTCTGATATTCATTCAAATGTGGGGATCGACGACGGTGTGCTTTTGGCCATTATGGTTTTCAGTGCCTCATTTGTATTTTAGTCAAGTGACCATGTCGATAGATAATACTAATTGAATTCAATTATTTCCACAAATGGCAATTTGTGTTTGGAGTTGGTTGTTTATTGTGCAGGAATCTGGTTTCGTGTGCAATTTTAGCATGAACACTATTAAATATGTTTTAAGTGCTAACAGAAACGAAAATTACCAGGAGAACTTAGGCGCAAAAAAAAGGGCCTCCCAGAACAGATCCGTTGACTGAGAAAGTGACGAAATCAAATAAGCATGACTACAAGCAAACATTTAACAAAGACGTTATAATAAGCGTTGTGTGGGCGCAACGTAAGAATGATTTTCAGCCTGGAAGTTAATTCGTTGACTAATACATGTGTTGTCTTCCGCGTTTGTTCGAGAGAAAAGAAAACGAAAAAACGCACGAAACCTCTCAGTTACACAAAAATACGAAACGGAGAGTAGCGCAAGCTTAAACACTACTTCGTTCTTGCCCTAAACTGTGCTTAATTATGTACAAAACAAAATTTGACAAAACTGTTTTCTTTTTTTCAGATAATTTGGCATATTATTATTATAATATTGTATTGTTATTACATAAATGTTATACAACAGACGCTATTAATTTCGCGCTCTCGTATTCATCTGAACCTAAAAATTTTAACACCCACAATATATGCTGACGAGCCGCCACTGCTCTACTTTTCTGATAACAACGGCATTGGCAAACTTCAGAGTTTTTAATTCCTTCTCCCTTAAATTTTAATTCTCTTTTCCAAATTTTCCTCTTCCCTCTACAGCTTGATCAATGTATAGACTGAATAGCAGCGGGAATAAGCTACGATCCTGTCTCATTCCTTCACCTACTGCTACACTTTCAGGTCCTTCGACACTAACTGCAGTCTGATTTCCATACAAATACCAGATAACATTTTATTCCTCTTTATTCCTGTTATCTTCAGAATTTCAAGGAGTATAACCGTGATGTAGCAACAGTCTTACACTTCTTTTTTGTTATGGTTTTAGGGCGCAAAACTGCTACGGTCTGACTTAGGAAAAGGCAGAAATGGGAACGAAAGAAAAAATTGGAGAAACTATAAACAGAAGGAAAGCTTAAAAAACCACTAGAAAAGGGGGTTGGTTGTCCCCAAAAAGAGCTTCAAATGACTGACGTCATCTCACTGGCACTAATAAACTCGAGAACGCGATCGGCCGAGCGCGTGTCATCTGCTAAAATGGACGATATATCAGGCGACAGCTGTAGACGGGCGCGTAACGGAGTAATAGGGGCACTCAATTAAAAGGTGCCTTACCGTCCACAGCTGAGAGCAGTGGGGACAGAGTGGGGGAGGATCGCCGCTTAAAAGATGTCGATGGCTAAACAGACAGTGCCCTATCCGAAGTCTAGTTAAAATTACCTCCTCCCGACGACGCGTTCGGGAGGAAGAGGTCCAAGCACAGGGAAGAGCTTTCACGTCCCGCAATTTATTATGGGGAAGTGTCGACCAATGTGCGTACCATAAAAGAACAACACGACGACATAAAACGCTCTGTAGATCGGCGAAGGGAATCGATCGAATAGCTGGCCGAAGAAGAGAGACTGCAGCCTTGGCCGCTATATCGGCCGCCTCATTTCCACAGATACCAACGTGTCCTGGGAGCCAGAGGAACGCCACCGAGACGCCCCCCAGGTGGAGCAAGCGCAGACAGTCCTGAATCCGGTGGACCAGAGGGTGGACAGGGTAGAGAGCTTGGAGACTGAGGAGAGAGCTGAGAGAATCTGAACAGATAACATACTGTATCCGCTGATGGCGGCGGATGTATGGGACAGCCTGGAGAACAGCGTAAAGCTCCGCAGTATACACCGAACACTGGTCGGGAAGCCAAAATCGATTTGGGGTGTCGCCAACAATATAGGCACTCCCTACACCTAACGATGTTTTCGAGCCATCAGTGTAAATAAATGTGGCTTCCTTCATTTCTGCACATACAGCAGCAAATGCCCGACGATAAACAAGTGAAGGGGTACCATCCTTGGGAAATTGACAAAGGTCACGGAGCAGGCAGATCCGGGGACGGAGCCAAGGCGGTGCTGTACCCCAAGTTGTCAAAAATGTTTTAGGAAAGCGGAAGGAAAGAGAATGGAGCAGTTGACGGAAGCGGACTCCCGGTGGTAGTAGGGAGGAAGGGCGGCCTGCATACCCTACATCAAAGGAGGCGTCGAAAAAAAGGTCATGGGCTGGATTAGCAGGCATGGAAGACAGATGGCTAGCATAACGACTCAGAAGGACTGCTCGCCGATTGGACAGCGGAGGTTCAGCAGTCTCAGCATAAAGGCTTTCCACAGGGCTGGTGTAAAAAGCGCCAGACACTAAACGTAATCCACGGTGGTGGATAGAGTCGAGACGCCGAAGAATAGACGGCCGAGCAGAGAAGTAGACTATGCTTCCATAGTCCAATTTCAAGCGCACTAAAGCGCTTGAGAGGCGGAGAAGGACCACTCTGTCCGCTCCCCAGGAGGTACCATTCAGGACACGGAGGGTGTTGAGGGATTGCAGACAGCAAGCCGAAAGATAGGAAACGTGGGAGAACCAGCACTGTTTTCTGTCAAACGTAAGACCCAAGAATTTAGTGACGTCCGAAAACGGAAGGTTGACAGGTCCTAGATGTAAGGAGGGTGGAAGAAACTCCTTACGTCGCCAAAAATTAACACAAACGGTCTTACTGGGAGAAAAACGGAAGCCGGTTTCGATGCTCCAAGAGTGGAGGCGACCTAGACATCCTTGAAGACGTCGTTCAAGAAGGCTTGTCCGTTGAGAGCTGTAGTAGATCGCAAAATCGTCCACAAAGAGGGAGCCAGAGACATCAGGAAGGAGACAATCCATAATTGGATTTATGGCAATGGCAAACAGTACAACACTCAGCACGGAGTCCTGGGGTACCCCGTTTTCTTGGGAGAAAGTACGGGAGAGAGTAGTGTTCACCCGCACTCTAACTGTACGCTCTGCCATAAATTCGCGAAGAAAAAGGGGCAACCGACCTCGAAAGCCCCAAGAGAACAGTGTGCGGAGGATGCCTGTCCTCCAACAGGTATCGTATGCTCTCTCCAGATCAAAAAATATTGCTACTGTTCGGCGTTTCCGGAGAAAATTGTTCATGATATAAGTGGAGAGAGCAACAAGATGGTCAACTGCAGAACGATGCTTTCGGAAACCGCATTGGGCAGGTGTTAAAAGACTGCGGGATTCCAGCCACCACGCTAAACGGTAATTCACCATACGCTCCAAAACCTTACAGACACTACTCGTGAGAGAAATGGGGCGATAGCTAGAGGGGAGATGTTTGTCCTTTCCAGGTTTCGGAACAGGAACGACGATAGCTTCCCGCCATAGTCTGGGAAAAGTACTGTCGGTCCAAATTCGATTATAAAGGCGAAGGAGGTAACGCAGACTATGGGTTGATAAATGCAGCAACATTTGGATGTGGATACCATGAGCTAGTAAAGAATTTCCAGCTTGCCTTCTTGCTATCGCGGATGACGCGACGGCATCGCGCACGGAACTGCTTATAGGGGATACAGTTGGCCAAAGTAGGAAGGTGGCGGAAAACGCGAAGAGCACGTCGACGCACACGTATTGCGTCACGGATGCCTCGTTCCACCAAGGAACTGGGGGGCGCTGGGGCAATGCGGAGGTGCGTGGTATTGAATGTTCCGCAGCTGCAAGAATAACGTCTGTAATATATGTGACCTCACCGTCGACGCTAGGAAAGTGACTGTCATTGAATGTCGCTAGAGACGAAGAAAGTGTCCAATCGGCTTGGGAAAACTTCCAGCGTCTCGGGCGCATATATGGCAGTTGAGGCTGCAGTCTAAGGACACATGGAAAGTGGTCACTCGAGTGTGTATCATCAATGGCGAACCATTCGAAGCGCCGAGCTAGCGGAACAGTACTGACCAAAAGGTCCAAATGAGAGAAATTCGCCGTGGAGGCAGACAAAAATGTAGTGACCCCAGTGTTGAGGCTAACTAGATCCGCTTGGTGGAAGACGTCTAGCAATAGTGAGCCATGTGGACAAGGATGTGGAGATCCCCAAAGCGGGTGGTGGGCATTGAAGTCCCCAACCAGCAAATAGGGGGGTGGAAGCTGACCAAGAAGATGAAGGAGATCAGCTCGTGCCATTGGTGTGGACGATGTAATGTATACAGTACAAAGAGAAAAGTTATATCCAGAAAGGGAAAGACGGACAGCGACAGCTTGGAAGAAAGTGTTCAAGGGGATTGGGTGATAATGGAGAGTATCATGGAGAAGAATAATGAGTCCTCCATGTGCTGGAGTGCCTTCAACAGATCAAATCGGACGGACTGAAAATGGGGGAGAACAAAGCGGTCATGGGGACGCAGCTTTGTTTCCTGAAGACAGAAGATGACCGGCGAGTAGGATCGTAAGAGGATCGACAATTCATCCCGATTGGCTCGAATGCCGCGGATATTACAGTGGATAATGGACACAGGGTGAACAGAAAATGGAGGAATGTGACCAAGGTTGCCGTCAACTCAACGACGGCTCAGAGGTTCCGACCGACAGCATGGAATGGCATTCAGCCGAAGGCAGAAGATCCTGATCCATAGGTTGTTCAGGAGCAGCTCCTCCACCAGCGATCAGCCGGTTGATCAGCCAACAGCAGTGCGCATCGGCGACACAGAAGACGGCCGAGGGCGATTTCCGCCAGGTGGTGCTGTAGATGAGACACACCTTGGCAGAGAAGGAGATGAACTGGGTTTCTTACTAGCCTTCTTTGAAACATAATGTTTAGATGAAGGAGGAACCGATGGTTGTGAAGTTGGGGTACGTAAAAAATCTTCACGAGTATGCTCTTTTTTCGAAGTCTTGGTGTCTGACTTTTGGGCTCGAGATTTAGCAGAACCCGATGAAGGGTGAGCCAGAGAGTGGGCAGGCGAAAGTGGGGAGGTTGAACGGGCGATCTTTGCGCTGGCCGATATGACGACCGTGGCACTAAAGGTGAGGTCGCAAGTCTGCGTGGCTGCCTCCTTTGTTGGCCGAGGAGAAGCAAGGACAGTGCTGTATTTTCCTTTCTGAGGCACGGTGGGCTGTCGACTGGAGAATAATTTTCGAGCAGCAAAGGTAGACACCTTTTCCTTCACTCTGATTTCCTGAATGAGCTTTTCGTCTTTAAAAATGGGGCAATCTCGAGAGGAAGCAGCGTGGTCACCCATACAGTTAATGCAACGAGGGGATGGAGGTGGACAAGCACCCTCATGGGCATCCTTGCCACACGTAACACATTTGGCCGGATTGGAACAGGACTGGCTGGTGTGATTGAACCGCTGACACCGATAGCAACGCGTAGGGTTTGGGATGTAAGGGCGAACGGACATTATCTCATAGCCTGCTTTGATTTTCGATGGGAGTTGAACTTTGTCAAATGTCAAGAAGACAGTACAGGTTGGAATGATGTTCGTGTCAACCCTTTTCATGACTATGAACTGCCGTTACGCCCTGGTCAGACAGGTAGTGTTGAATTTCCTCACTGGACAATCCGTCGAGGGAGCGAGTATAAACGACCCCACGTGATGAATTTTAAGTACGGTGCGGTTCCACCCGGACAGGGAAGGTGTGTAGCAGTGAAGTATGCAGCAATTTTTGTGCCTGGAGGGCATTGTGTTTCTAACAACAAGGTGCCATTCCGTAATCTGGAACAAGACTTTACAGGACCTGCAATTGCGTCGACACCTTTCTGAATAATGAAAGGGTTGACCATGGAGAAGTCGTGACCTTCGTCAGACCGAGAAAGAACAAGGAACTGTGGCAACGATGGAAGAACTGTCTGTGGCTGAGACTCAGTGAACTTACGCTTGTGAGCAGACATAGTGGAAGATGAGGAAACCATTGCGGAAGAATCCCCCATGATTACTGGCGTCTCCGATGGCGTGCTCCTCCCTTGTTGGGGCCCTCTCTGAGGGCACTCCCGCCTTAGGTGATTGTACACACCTCCCGACAAACGGACGGAGGGACCAATCGGCACTTTCGGAAGGTATCAGCTCGGGTAATCACCCCTCCCTGGGCCTGGCCGTTACCAGGGGGTACGTACGTGTCCTACCTGTCTACCCGGGGCGGGGAATTACGCGTTACCCCGACACCGGCTACGCACGAAAATGCGTGGGTCGGCCTTCAGACACGCACAGGGAGGAAGAAAGAGAAAGGGAAAGGGAAAAACAAAGAAAGGGAAAGGAAAGAAGATTTTTGAATTCTTTTGGTAGCTTACTGAAAATGGATGCAACAAAAAAAATGGCTCTGAGCACTATGGGACTCAACTGCCGAGGTCATTAGTCCCCTAGAACTTAGAACTAGTTAAACCTAACTAACCTAAGGACATCACAAACATCCATGCCCGATGCAGGATTCGAACCTGCGACCGCAGCGGTCTTGCGGTTCCAGACTGCAGCGCCTTTAACCGCACGGCCACTCCGGCCGGCTGGATGCAACCGTATACTGCCCACCTTTCTGCACAAGAGTTAAGGAAGTGCAATCCAAATGAAGATTGGATTGTCGCCTAGTGTAGTGAAAGCTGTAACAAGAAACGACAGTAAAGAATATATGTATTGAGAGGCCAATGTCAGAATATCCAGATTAATAAACAGGGGTCGCAAGACGTTCGCGAACTTGCACCACTTATTTCCCGAACTGCCCGTTTCTGAGCCAAAAATATCCTTTGAGAATGGGAAGAGTTATTCGAAAATATAATACTATATGACATACGCGAATGAAAATGAGTAACGTGGACAGATATTGTTCAAATAATACAATTGACAGCATTAAGCCTTTGAACAAGATCCTTAACGTGGGCTTTCCACGACAGTTTACTCTCTGACCACCTAGAAATTTGAACTGTTCAGTTTCATTAACTGTATGCCCATTCTGTGAGATTAAAAAGGCGGGTTTTGTTGAATTGTGTTAGAAACTGTAAAAACTGAGTCTTACTGTGATTTAGCGTTATTTTATTTCCTACAAGTCATGATCTGCACCATTTGAAACAGAGCCAATGTTGTACACAACATCCTTTACTACCAAGGCAAACAAATATTTTAGAGATACCCATAATATTAGAGGGCATATCATTTATATAAACAAGGAACAGGAGTGGCCCCAAACACTGATCCCTGGGATACCCTCGATTCGACTGTACCCCACATCACAGCAATTTTCAACACTTAATAATGACCTTTTGCTGTCTGTTGTTAAAGTAAGAGGTGAACCAATTGTGAGCTACTCCCTGTACTCCGTAATGGTCCAACTTCTGGGATAATTTTTTTGTGATCAACACAATCAAACGCCTTAGTTAAATCAAAAAATATACCTAGCGTTCGATACTTTGTTTCATCCATCTAGTCCTTCACAGAGAAAAGAGAATATAGTATTTTCTGAAGTCTAACTGTACATTTGATATCAAATTATGTGATGTAAAATGATCAATTATCCTCACATACACAGCCATTTAAATGATTTTTGCAAACATTTACGGCATCGAAATCGATCTAAAGTTGTCTACATTATCCCTTTTTATAAAGCGGCTTTACTGCTGTGTACTTTAATGGTTCAGGAAACTGACCATTCCTAAAGGGAAAATTATAAATATGGCTAAGTACAGGGCTAACATGTGCAGCACAGTACTTTGATATTTTGGTAGGCACTCCATCATATCCATGAGAGTCCTTAGTCTTCAGTAATTTAATTATTGACTCAATCTCCCCCTTGTCTATATCACAGAGGAATATGTTTCAGACCTCAATCTCTGAAAGGAATTTTCCAAAAGTGTTATATGATTCCCTGTAGAAACTAAGTTTTTATTTAATTCACCAGCAATGCTCAGTAAATGAATGTTAAATACTATACATATATCTGACTTACCAGTAACAGAAATATTTTTACTACGAACTGACTTTATATCGTCGACCTTGTGCTGGTGACTGGACACTTCCTTCACAACTGACCATATGGTTTTCATTTTATTCTGTGAATTAGCTATTCTATTTGCGTACCACATACTCTTTGCCTTCCTAATAACATTTATAAGCACCTTACACTACTGTTTGTAATGGGCTATTGTAGCTTGATTGTGATTAGTTCTAAAAGTTTGAGAAATTCCCGCTTTGTCAGCCACCCAGGTTGTCTTTTACTGCTAATACTCTATTTAGTATGTTCTAATGGAATGCAGCTCTTAAAGAGCATGAGAAATGTGCTAAGGAATGTGTTGCGGTTGTCATCTATGTTATCGGCACTATAAATATCCAACCACTCTTTAAAATTTGTGCATCATGGTCTGAAAGACCATTCACCTTTCTACTAACTGAATGCCTATCTAGTAATGAAGAATGAATAAAAATATAGTCTATGGCTCTGCTATTCGTCTTAAGTGGACAGCTGTAGTTCCGAAACTAAACTGAGTTGCGACATTGGTCGTAAGCAAAAACGGTACTTTTGTACTAAGCGATAAGTAAGAATACGTGATGCAAATCGAAGATTATGAAACGTCTGTCGTACTCCGGTACGACGTTTTAGATCTACGGCGTGTTATGATTATGAAAACGCAGTCATTTGTTCTCTTTGTCGTGAACAACATGCACTTCAAGCGGAAATAGGGAACCAGCTGACCATTTAAATATCATTATCTCCTCCCGGCTAAAAACATTCGCAGTGATGATAGTTTTATTCAACGGTCCTGATAAATGCCTTGGCCCCTAGTAATTACATTTACTATCACGAGCGTAAAGCACGTCCATATGGACGAGACAGGCGTGCAGTAAATCTAACTCAATAAAAAGAAAAAAAAAGGAAGCGGGCGGATTGAGTTACTAAAACTCAGGTACAGTATGCACACATAGGAACAGTGTATGATCCTCGTCGGAAACCCGAGACAGGAATCCGAGTCTGCGGTCTGAGTCTCGATGGAAACAAGAATCTGCCCGCCACTCGCGATTTTTGCAGTAACTTAAGAACTTCGTCGCTAGCCTGAACACTAAACGCACTAGCAACTCTTCTACAACGTGAACCTCAACTCCAGGGACAAAATATGGGAGGTTGTTCACCCTTCCAGTATTTTTGAATAACGGAAGCGTGATCTCCGTTGGCTCCTTACTAATTATACTTTGATTTCTTAACACCATTTATCTTCGTATTCGTAATTGCACTAAAAATATCTGCACTACACTGCAACTGTCGACGGTGAGAGTTCTCTCGCTTGTTCGGAAGCACACCTGTCCCATTCACTCACGGTATTTTCTGTTGCCAACACTTTATTCTTTGCTCTCGGGCTTTCATTCATTCAGTACTGTACTTTTATTTCTCTTCACTGTTGTCGAGGATTTTCATAGACACTAAGGTAAATGAGGTAACGAACCTTATAAATCGCTATGCCATTATTTCTCTATAAAGAGCCAACAGAGAGAACGCGTCCCACATAGCGAACCCTTATACTCAGAATTCATCCCTGAATCAACTCCGAAATTTTGTCGGTGGTGTTCACTCCGCATTGTATAACACTGCGCAATAAGGGCACAAATGTAGCCACTTCGTAGGCCGGTAAGGCTCCAATTAGTGCAGTGTGTGTGTGTGTGTGTGTGTGTGTGTGTGTGTGTGTGTGTGTGTGTGTGTTTTTTTTTAGGTGGGAGGCGCAGATTGGCAGGTGCTGCCACCTAGTAGGCAAGCCGCCACGATTTCTTGGTGCCATGGCCAACTGTAATTACAAGGAAATCTGCCCCGCACACACGCACGCAGTTACAGCGATGCTCCTTGATTGTTTTCTCTTAAGTAAAAAGTCTTTCGAACTGAACAGAAGATTTGTTGGAGAAAATTGGACTGCAGTTGTATGCAGTACTTCGCCTTCAACTGAATACGTTATCAAAGTCACTGAAAGTTTCTGAGAGCCATTTTAGGGATAAAGATTAACGAAAATACTTGACGTCGAAGTTCAGAAATTAGGACCTGCGAGTCTTTCCACACTCGCTTACTTTTATGTTTTTTCAATAGATTACGATATGGTTATTTGCTAACAAATTCACCAAAAAGGAGCAGAGACGCAAGTAGGAACGAGGGAAATAAACAGAGGCAACCACCTGCAGATGAAGATATGAGCAGGAATGTCTCAGTTTGCGGCGTTCGCGCACATACTACCTGCGAATGTGTAGCGGGGTGCCGCCTATGACACGACGGTTAAGCGGTTATACTGCGGCATTAAACAGGACGTGGCATGCACACAACTACAAAAGGAAAATTTCGCAACCGGAAGTACACCTGCTGAAATACAATTCGTTGAGGCGTAAGTTTTCACACTCTTATTTCACTGTGCACAACTATGGAGCGAGTTTTACCTTACTTAGCAGTTTTCCTTCTTTCACTCCCAGTAATCTCATCTCTTTCACTGTTTCTTTTTTACGCTCTACATTCTATCTCACTTTTGACGGTAGGTATCAGCAAACGTGTGTTTATGATTAGTAAAGAGCTGTCTTGACAATTGCTTTCTAACTTTTCCCCTTTGGGACAAGTAGTATTTTATCTATTCCAGCTGAATTTATATGCTATTTGTTAGTTACAAGATTTAGCCCCACCACTGCAATAATTTCTAATTGGTGCTTAAATTTGTTTACTTGGAAAATTTTGCAGAATTTGACGATTAAATGATTGTCGAACCTTTATCTGGGCCCTTGTATATAGTACGTCTTCTCATATGAAATTTGGAGCCCACTTTTTCCGCTATTTCATGAAGTTTCTCTACACACTGGATCGCTTCTGATTTCCCACAAGATCATCAGCAAGGCATATGGCGGCATTGTTGGGGAACCACATTTGCATCATGGGGTGCACCTGATCACCTAAAACAGTCTAGACGAATTTTATTTTGCATACTTCTGCCAATATTTACACCTTTAATTTCATTCTGCCACTTCCTGATGAGTTTATGTAGAACTAAATGGAACAGAGAGCGATAATCCATCCCCTTGTCTGAATTCTTTTAGGCATCCAAGAACTTCAGCCGGTCTAGCAGAGTCTTGCTGCACCGACCACCTGCCAAAGCCTTCAGCTCTGTACGGGTTGGCATGCTCTATGGGCAGGAACTGTCCAGCACGTGTTCATTCTCAATACAGTGGAGAATTCACAGCTCCTCGGAGCACCACAGAAGATAATGGGAACCCTTACAATGGACGCTGGCATACGACCAGCTTCACTGTTATCGGAAAAGCTACATCAATTCGGCCCCATCTAGCTATGTACAGGTTAGCACACATATACAGGAGATAGGCAAAATAATGTGGAGACCTGAACTTACTTGGGACTGGTTTATTAATAAGGGGTTGGACCCACACCAATTTGCCCGTAATATAGCTGCGATTCTTATTGGAACACTGGCATATAATGACTGTATAGTCTCCAGTTGAATTTATGCCACTCTTCGATCAGAACCTCTTCTAACTCCTGTAACTCCTGTAGTGACGAGGGAGGCGGAAATCTGCTCCGGAGTCTGCGCTCCAATACCGCCCACAAGTGTTCGATAATGTTGAAGTCCGGGAACTGTGCTGTCCAGGGAAGGCGCTGCAGTTCAGTTACATGCTCCTCATACCACGAATATACTGTACTGGCAGTGTGAATGGGTGCATTATCGTCCTGAAATATGGCGGCATTGTTGGGGAACCACATTTGCATCATGGGGTGCACCTGATCACCTAAAACGTTCACATAATCGTTGGCTGTAACATGGCCTTTGAGAGTAACGATGGGACCAGCAGAATACCATGATATGGCTGCCCACACCTTCACACGTCCACCTGCAAGCTCAACCGTTCTACATCTACATACATACTCCGCAATCCACCATACGGTGCGTGGCGGAGGGTACCTCGTACCACAACTAGCATCATCTCTCCCTGTTCCAACCGTTGGAATCGAGCAATCAGGATTGTTGGTTTCTTTCGGCGTTCTCTAGATATAAACCCGGCCCGATGCTGGAAATAAGATCGTTGACGTGTCGGACCATATGGCGTGTTTCTATTCATCAGCCATCCAGGATTTATACTCCTGACACCATGTTTTGCTTCTTTGCGTTGGTTGTCGTCACTAATGGTTTCGGTGTAGCAGCTCGTCGGTGAATATTCGCTTTATGGAGTTCTCGGCGGCCAGTGTCGATAGATACGGGGTCTGAAGATGGCGAGTGAACTCTGCAGTCACTTTAGACGCCGTTGTTTTGTGTTTTGATACAATTCACGTCAGCGTACGACGATCGCTGTAATTTAGTTTTGATTTGCGCTCACTATTATTTTTACACAATGGTGTTTTCCCATGTTTTGTGTAGGCTGTCATGACTGTTGAAACAGTTGTTCTTGAAACATTCAGTAAGTTGGCTGTCTTGGTTACTGATTCTCAAACTAATCGGGCCCCCCACACTCTGCCCTCTTCGGAACTCTGTTAGGTCTTTCTTTGCACATCGACCTCAAGTTCTGAATGCAAATACGAAGTGTGCAATAGTCAACCTGCACTGATGCCTAGTCCGTACTGAACACGCACAGCTCAGCGCGAGACGTGCCTTACCTTCGTTGTTGACTGTCAACCAACCATCCCATTACTACCACTGTTCACATTATTTTGCCTATCCCCTGTACACAAGATCGGAGCACTATCTAGTACGCATCGAAAATAAATTTCAACGTAGACCAGCTGAACATTAATTTCATTTTACTTTTCCCGTACCAAATTCAACCGCATTATCGATCACAGGTCTTGTTTTCGTGTTTCTTTTCCTCCTCTTCGAATCCACAGAACGAGGAGACAGCTCAGAGGTTGCAGAGATGAGCTTTATTTCCTATAAATAGTTGGACGCAGATACTCTTTCCCTCCTATCCACAGGCCCGGGTAAGGACGTAGATGTTCAGAACGCATTCTGTACCGAGCGAGGTGGCGCAGTGGTTAGCACACTGGACTCTCAATCCTGGTTGAATCCCGCGTCCGACCGTCCTGATTTAGGCTTTCCGTCATTTCCCTAAATCATGTTCAGGCAAATACCGGGATTGTTCAAATCAACCCAACCTAACTCATTCTGTTACGCAGTCGGCGTGCCAGTGTTTTATGCGTGAGGTTGCAGTTGTCCGCACCTGTGAGGCCACAACCAATGTCCTCACCTACGCAAGGTCGAGAAGTGGGCTACGTCAGACACGGTGGGACCGACAGGTTTTGGCCACAACTACCCGCATTGCGCAACTACTTTGCCCTCCCACGCTGGTTTGCATTAAGGCGGCGCCAGGTATGCTGCATTCGGCGAACAACGAGAGAGCACTCGCCGAATGCCGAAGAGGCGACGTACTCGTCGCGGTTTCAGATGGCTAGCGTCTTTAGCCGTATGTACGGACATTGCCGTGCACAGAGTCACCCTGAGAACATGGAATATTCGCCGTTCAATAGCCCTAAGGAATGGAATTCGACACTTTTCATTAATATAGCAGCTTTTGTGACGTTGACGTTAAGGATATTAAGAAAGAACATGAGCCAGTAGAGGAGGTTAGTGAATTACGTCAACTGAAGCTGAGAAACATACGTATTCATTAGTTGAAAGTAAATTTCTATTCATAACCTGCATTTTTAACCTTAAGCTTTTTTGTATATTTAGGAATTCTATAGAAATTTGTAGCAGTTTATGTACGTATAATTGCACACCCTTAGAGGTAGATTTACAAACAGAAGTATCTGGAAACGTCGCCGAATTCCGTTGATTGAAGATTCTAACTCCGTTAATAGTAAAAACCAGCAGTGTAAGAATCACGGCATTGTTCTTTTTACCACGCTTTGGTAAGGCGGCCGGTGTGGCCAAGCGGTTCTAGGCGCTTCGGTCTGGAACCACGCGACCATTACGGTCGCAGGTTCGAATCCTGCCTCGGGTATGGATGTGTGTGATGTCCTTAGGTTAGCTAGGTTTAAGTAGTTTTAAGTTCTAGGGGACTGATGGCCTCAGATGTTAAGTCCCATAGTGCTCAGAGCCATCTGAACCATTTGAGCTTTGATTAGGTCGCTTTCTACTCCATCTACTCAGTCTAAAATCAGTTGCAAAATTTGTACAAACTTCCAGATGAGCTAGGGACTTTAAATTTTGAACATAGCTCTAAAGTTAATGCCAAATCAATACTGACTCGCTTTCTTGTCTGGTGGAGGGTACTTTGTGAACCGCTGCCAGTTACCCCTTTTTCTGCTGTAGTTGCGAATGGTAACGCGTGAAGAACGAATGGTTGTAAGCCTCTGTGTGAGCTCTAATCTGTGTGATTTTTACCTTAACGGTCTTCTGGCGAGATATACAAAGGTGGAAGCAATGTATTGGTTGAATAAGGTGGAAAAACTACAGTAAACCTGAAATATATGTCTCTGTAGTAATCTCATCAAAATGTTTGAAAAAAGAATTCACATACAAGACTAAAACGTAGAAAATAATTTAGACGGAAGTGTACTTTTACTGTACCACATTCTAAATCGGACAGAAGAGAAACAATTTTTTCTAGAGCAATATCGATTCGTAACTCCCATATAGACAGTCCTGAAAATTTATGATGAGTTTTTAATAGGTATGAAAATATTAGTAAGATTTACAACGAAAAGGATGGAGCACATGCAATACATAATTGATGCATTAATAGTTAACCTCCGCAATTCATCTATTGCATGCGTTCCACGCTTTTCGTTTCAGATTTTACAAGTCTCTTCATAGCTATTAAAAATTCATAGTCAAAATATTTTCAGGTGTATTTGCACGGAGTTAGGAATCTGTATGGTGCTAGGTGAAATAATTTTACACTTTTCAGTCCCCCTTTGATGATGATGGTGTCCCATACTCCGTAAAAGAGCGCAGGGGACGATGCGGGAGACCCGCACCGCCGTACTAGGTAAGGTCCTAGTGGAGGTGGTTTGCCATTGCCTTCTTCCGACCGTAATGGGGATGAATGATGAAGACAACAACAACAACAACAACAACAACAACAACACCCAGTCATCTGGAGGCAGGTGAAAATCCCTGACCCCGCAGGGAATCTAAACCGGGACACCGGGCTCGGGAAACGAGAACGCTACCGCGAGACCACGAGCTAGTCCCCCTTTAAATGTAGTATATTAAAAATTCATTTTTATTTAAATAACTATTCACTTCAGACCAACTGCTTGGTCACAGTAAGTTCTTTAACTTTCTAGGAAATTGTTTAAGTGTTCACAAAGAGGAATGCCGACAGCACATTTTCCTTGAACCATGTTCGAGTGAAATATGAAGAGCAACCTCTGACACGCACTGTGCAGTTGCTTGCACAGTGCATTTAGATGTATGTAATGAAAATGAATCATTCAGATCAACGACTCATGAATGATAATTTCAAATGCCAAAACAACCACCCAGCGACCGACAAAACAACCACCCAGCGACCGACAAAACAACCACCCAGCGACCGACAAAACAACCACCCAGCGACCGACAAAACAACCACCCAGCGACCGACAAAACAACCACCCAGCGACCGACAAAACAACCACCCAGCGACCGACAAAACAACCACCCAGCGACCGACAAAACAACCACCCAGCGACCGACAAAACAACCACCCAGCGACCGACAAAACAACCACCCAGCGACCGACAAAACAACCACCCAGCGACCGACGATCAGTTTTTTTGCACGAGTATAATGATAACATTATCATGAGTTTGAACTGAATTACGAATGAGTTATTAACGATTGCTCCTATAAGAACGCTTGCATGCGAAGCCGATGAGTGGACGGCGTTGACGAGCACGCCTAGGTGAATATTAATCCACTTTGATGTGGCAAAAAAAGACCGTCACAGTACGGTAAAGAGCAGCACCCAACACAGACGCTTGACAACCAGCTTTCAGTCCGTCCCCACTACTATGAATTCGAACACTCGCTTGGGTGCTTGTCGAATGGCTCATGTCTGACGCCGTCTTTAGTGCCTATTCACACGTTACTTCTAGCGCAGAATAAAGATTACGTGGAGTAGTGCTGGCAGCCTAAAACTAGCTACCCTACCTCGCTGCTTCATGTTGCACGGAACCGAAGGCAAGTGTATAGGTTCGTTTGAGTGAAGGTATCATGACCGACCTACTACTGTTCTCGAACTGTCAACTATGCATGTACAGATTCGTGATCGTCCTGACACGACTGCGTCAGTCGACAGTGTTTCATTGCTGGCCACCTGTAGTACTAGTTGACACCTTTCCTCTCCTTGCGTTGCTCGAACGTTTCTACTTACCTTTCGTGGTCGGCGCTTCTTCGAGCGATCATTTAAAGTTATCAGCAGCAGTGATACAAAATGTCAACTGAAGAAGTCCTGAATTATTCCTATCACTTATTGTTTTCCTTGATAATATCCTGTTTTACCTATTTTGATTACACACATTCTGATAAATTTGATAAGATTGTTTCAGTCCTTTTGGTCACATACAATTTCGTTGCTGATTTATACGACTTATCTGCTATGTATTGTCATTACTGATAAACTACAGCGGTTCTAGGCGCTTCAGTCCGGAACCGCGCGACTGCTACGGTCGCAGGTTCGAATCCTGCCTCGGGCATGGATGTGTGTGATGTCCTTAGGTTAGTTAGGTTTAATTAGTTCTAAGTTCTAGGAGACTGATGACCTCAGATGTTAAGTCGCATAGTGCTCAGAGCCATTTGAACCATTTTGAATAGCCAAACATTACAAATGCTGGAAATTATCTAATTTCAAGAAAAATCATCACAATAGGTGCAGTGTACAAACATATGACTGGCACTATTGGCATTAACTATATTACCGAACATGTGTCCCACACTAGTGTCAATTACAAAATATCACAGGGAGAAAGATATATGCATTTAGGAAGCCACAAACAGTTAACATAATATCCGTTTAAGCAGGTTGGTGTCCATGGCATAATTCTAAGCATAACATTTAGCAAATACTTAATTTTTGTGTGCACGTCTGTTGCTTTACAACTGGATATTAAATGTACACATCCAAACATTTTGAGCGGATAGTGTTTTGTGTGGTCACTGCCAACAGTGGTTGTGAATGTGGTATGCAGCTTAATTTCCACCTATATACAGGGTGCTCGTTTTAACTGAAGACATTGATATATCTCTGAAACTACACATTGCATCAAAACAGTTTTAATTCCGATTTGTTTGTTTTGGAGGGGGACATTGAATGATACCATACTCGACCCTCTTCCCACCCTCCCCCACTCCACCCTGTGCGTGGGTAGCCGAATTTTTGAATGTGTGGATTGTTTACTGTGTGCATTGCAAAACAAACTCAGTTTGTATTCGGAAACAGTTCTCGGTCGTATCACATATGTCGAAGCAAATCGCCGAACACTGGTGCAGACAACTGATGGTATACGACTGTTGGAATTTTTAAAGTCTTGACAAGCTGTCTCTTCTGTTCGATGTTGTACGCGAAATTCTGTAATCTTATTATAAAGTTCTTCGCATGCCTTTAAAAATAAACGCCGCAAGCCCGCACCAGCGGAGTACATTTTCGAGGAATGACTAATACTGCATGTTGGCGCACTATTTCCATCTTGAAAAGCATATGTGTGAATGAAAAACATAAACAGCAGTGACATGTGACACAGAGACCTCGCATGTATGAAACTAAGCGCTTACTCGCTCGGCTACAGACTTCTTTAACACTATAGTGCGCTCCACGAACGATGGCAGTTCGCGCAGGTCGAGACGAGGACGGGGACGGGGACTGCATTGTTGCCGGTTCTGAGCGACAGGTGAGGACGCGCATACACGTGCTTTGCGCTTGCTGAAAGCATATTTCACACCAATTGTATCTCTGGCTTGATTGTGTAGAATTTGTCGCTCACCACCACAATCATCCATGACAACTCGCAGCAAATGGAATAAAAATTCAGTAAATAAATCGCTGCGATCGCGTATAACGCTGCCATTGCCGACAACACAGTAGAGCGCTAAGAACACTGGTGAATGCTCATTGGCTGCCTGAGAACACGTGTCATGGTGCGCTGAAGAAGCGCAAGCTCGACCGCCAATGTTCGGGACTCCTACTATAGTGACTGTAGATCGCATATAAGCACGCCTAAAATGGTCAAACACTATTTTCTCGATGACGATTGAGAGTTGCGTCTTCCTGTTTACATATGTTGCAAGTCTTAGTCGTTCCCTACACACCTTGCTAGTAGAGGAAAGGTGCCTAATATGAGACACTTTTGTAAACCCATTTGAAAGACCTAAAAGTAAGTGTAGTTTTATTTTTTATGATGGTAATAAGATCTTGCATTATTTAATATTATCATACAATTATCGTAATTGCAGTAACAAACAATCTTTCAGAGTAGTTATTAAATCTTCACAAAAAGGCATTTCACAGAAATGAGATCAAGGTTTCCTAATATGAGACAGTAATATTTTGCTTTAATTATTTTATTACATAATGACATGACTATACAATTTTTACATGTTCATTCATTTCTGTTATCCTTCACTCATTTCACACTACTTAGGTTTATACTTACGACATCCGGGGCAAACAAAATTGTCTTCTGTGACACCGCAATCTTCGTGAGCCCATCGATAACATTTCGTGCGCTGTGCCCATTTCTCCCCGTGTTTGCCTTCAGAAAAGCACCCAGTATAGAACAGACACACTGCGTCATCGTCATCACAGCTGTCTGAATCCCCACTGTCATCAAGATGGACATCGGATGCCGAGTCACTAGACGATTCTTCTGCTTTAGGTGTACGATTGGAAGATTTTCCACTATTCTCCCCAAATAACTTTCTCGCTGCTTTCTTAGCTTCAGCCTCTGATTTCTTCTGTTTAGATTCTTGAAGTTGCTTCACACAAGGAGTTTAAGTTAGTAACGCAGCAGAGCACGAACGCGATGTTTGACTAACTCCAGCTGGTTTTGCGATGTGTGGGAGAGGTCTGATGTCTGCCGGGCTGACAGCTTGACCATCACCATCAGTAGTTTCATTTTCGTTTTTGGCACCTCTTTCTTGAAGAGCGTCAGCATGCGCGATGAATTCAAAATTCATGTTCCCTAAAGATGTTTCTGTTGCATGGGATGATACCTGTTTTTCTGAAGGCATTCACAGATGCTTCCATTGTTGCTGCTCGGTTGTAAGCTGCCCCAAATAGCTTGGCTATTAATAACGGGGTGATAACACGACCTGGGTTACTTGCCAACCACGTTTCTATCTCTTGGGCATAGTAGGTTTTCAAAGGCCCCATAAATGCGACGTCAAGTGGCTGCATTTTATGCGCTGAGGGAGGTGGCAAACATAATATGAACATCGTTTTAACGTGCTTTATCTAACACATCGAGATTCTTTGTGGGGAATAATGCCCACCAAGAATCAAAATTACGGTCATTTGAAGATTGCTTTACATGAATATCAAAATGACCAAACCACTGAGTAAAAATGTGAGATTGTATCCAGCCACTTGGATGACAAGCTGATATTGATCCTGCAGGTGCACTGTCCATCAAGTTCCAGAAAACATTCCAGTTTCTGATAGTAAGACTAGTCAAAGTAATCCCTGTTTATAATAATTTAATCGAATTAAAATAAACGCAGTTGCCAAAATTTTACTACAAAAAATGATGAAATATTGTTCTCATGATAGTATTGCGTAAATTACATATAAAAAAACTTGAGAGAACGAGTTTCCCCATATGCGATAGGTATCGTAATATGCGACACTGTCGCGTATTTGGATCCCCATACTATCGCATATTAGGAATTTCGCCATCTTACACAAAGAATCACGCACTTGCTAACAATGTTCGTTGGAAAATGAACCTAACTGCCAACAATTATAGGTAATACCATTACAAATAACAATAAAAGAGTACAGTAATATCCACTCACCTTTAAGCTGAAATATTGTCTCAACACTGATGTCACAAAAACTCCAAACAAGAAATTTTGTATCAACCTCTACGTACTGAGTCCGGCTCAACTATGGCGTCGTACTCGCTGTGTCGTCGTCTCGTACGCAGTAGAAATGTTTAAGAAACTCTCCAACAGACTGCATCCCCTAACATGAGCACAGTTGGGGTGTCTCATATTAGGGAACTATCGCACAATAGGCATCTTTCCTCTACACACAAAATCGGCGAGGGGATCTTCGAACGGTCACCTTGTAAGTGCAACCGAATAGTGCCGTGCTCCCCAGCAAGGAACATGCCGAGTGTCGGTGGGCAGCGTTTTGCTTCTGAAAGGTAGAAATCCACTTTTTTCTCCCTCACACCCATCATTTCCCCACCCAACCTTCCTCCACGGCCCCATCCCTCGCTGACCAGGGGATCAAACGCTCAGCGAAGGCATCTTGGAGTGGTATGTGGACAACACGGCACAGAGAGGGGAATGCCTGTCTGCACACATTTGACCCTAAACGCCTGAACCACTTTGTATACAGCTGTATGATAATTTACAGCGAAAATTGTCACTGGTCGAAAGAATACTGGAACAAGCCAAAACATTCTGGTAAATATTCTGATAATTCTGGTAAATATGGGTCAACGAAGGAATGGTTGGCAACATAACTGAATGCCTGGTTACTATCTGAATGGCCGAGCGGTTCTAGGCGCTACAGTCTGGAACCGCGCGACCGCTACGGTCGCAGGTTCGAATCCTGCCTCGGGCATGGATGTGTGTGATGTCCTTAGGTTGGTTAGGTTTAAGTAGTTCTAAGTTCTAGGGGACTGATGACCACAGCAGTTAAGTCCCATAGTGCTCAGTGCCATTTTATACTATCTGAAACTCACTTTAGTAGGAATATATGAAAGTATCTGAAACAAACCTTTCGCTTAAGTCTCACTTTAGCCAGGGGTGAAATTTATCCCTTTAGAGGTCTGAGTATACACTATGGTGATAGAAGTCACAGGATGCCTCTTGAGCTCAGCTCGACATGGACTCGACAAGTCGTTGGATGTCCCCTGTAGAAATGTTGAGCCATGACGCCTCTACAGCCGTCCACAATTGCGAAAGTGTTCCCTGTGCACGAACTGACCTCTCGATTATGTCCCATAAATGTTCGGTAACATCTGTACTGGGCGATCTGGGTGGCCAGGTCATTCGCTCGAACCGTCCAGGATTTCCTTCAAACAAATTGTGAACAGTTGTGGCCGGGTGACATGCCGCATTGTCATCCATGAAGATTCCATCGTTGTTTGGGAACATGAAGACCATATACGGCTGCAAGTGGTCTCCAAGCAGCCGAATATAACTATTTCCAGTCAATGATCCATGTAAACACAGCCCACACCATTATGGATCCACCACCATCTCGCACAGTGCCTTGTTGACAACTTGGGTCCATGGCTCGTGGTGTCTGCACCACACTAGCCCCAACCATCAGTTCTTACCAACGGAGTGTCCCAAGTGTCTAGCTCCAACGACCATTCCACGCTCGAAATCTGCCAATCGCCGTCATCACGTCGGAAACAGTTTCACGTGAATCACCTCAGTACAAATGACAGCTCCGCCAATGCACTGCCCTTTTCTATTTCTGTACATGTGCACATTGCTATCCCATGACTTGTCACCCCGGTGTAAGATGTCAGCAGTAATTATTATTCTGCGGTTAAAAGCGACACGACTGAGTTAATATTATGACACATCTAATTTTGTACTGCATACGATGGATTATTACCAATTCGCCAAGGAATGCCCCCAAATTGGCTTGAATGCGCCGTTTCTTTCCTTGTTGACATCAGCGAGGGCTATAGATGGCGACATAGCGATCTTCCTGATTTCCCGCACAATTACCCGTACATCCTGTTCCTGTCATACCAGCTGTTGCATTAAGTCTGAGTCATTCTTGTTTCGATTAAATTAACAGAGGCAACTTACGTAATTATGGAAAGTAGCCACAATGCGACATGAAGGCTGTTGTATTACAGTAACCACTGCATATTCGCTTTACTGTCTGGCTCCTATTTGTCTATCACATACTTCTTTATGTTCAGTATAAAATCAATGTGTTATGGACATTCATCTTCACAGATATTTACAAGTATACAACACATCGCTATCACATTGAGAAGTGTAGCACGTTAACGTGGTTTAAGAACAACAAATCAATGCAAACTTGGCTGAAGAGCTGGACGGCTGTTAAACAATATGCAAGACGTGACAACCTTTAACACACTTCATGTGACTTCGCTATGCCGAGGACATATTCTGCAGGAAATTTCACAAAAAAATTCAGTACTTAATAGAACGTTGGAAGTTAAGTAACACGCAATATAACACTACGTTGTAGTAAAATAGGTCACGATCGGCATCTGCGTTCCTATACTACGGAATGTGAATTATGAAGTCCGAAATCAGCGTGAAAATTTAAAGCAGTTGCAAAGAACAGAATAGTAACAGCGGATGATAAATGATTTGCCGATGCTGGTAGCATTTCTCTTATCCACGCTATGCCCCATGGTTTGGGAACGTGTTACACGCATGATGGGGCACCAGCACAGTTTACTTCTAATGTAGGCCTCCAGATTTCTCTGTGAGAGGTAATCTCTAAACTGGGGTATACATCACTACAATTGTACGACTAAAGAATTGCAGCAGATTTACAGTGCCATTAATATTTTCGAGGCGATCCGGGAATGTTGGAAACAATTCATCTCACTGCAGGGAGAAGGATAGTATTACACCGAAATGCGAGAATGTCATGCGGAAGACCATCTACAACAGATACGAATGTACGATCAATTAGTGCTCAATTAGATGAGAAACTAGTCTAAGAGAGAAGCAGAGACGAACGGAGAATCATTCTAGAGACGATACGGGCCGAGAATGTGGAAGTCCACAGTCATAAGCGGCTTTGACGAATGGTTGATTGTTATGGCTCGGCGCCAGGAAACTACCAATTCGGAAACGGCGAAGCTGATCTGCCACTTGTGTGCTGCTGCCATGATTATCTGTGGAAAGTGGTTGAGGAATGGTGAAACCACGAGTAGGGACAAAGTGTTGGACGTCCACGGGACATCGCAGAAAGTGGAAGTCGGAGGCTTGCCGGCTCTGTAAAGCGGATGGATGGTCTATGGGACATCTGACGACAGATTACAATGCTGATGCAAGCACAAGGGTTTCGGAGCACATCACTCGGGGCACATTATTCAATATGTATCTTTGCAGCAGACGACCCTTGCGCGTGCCCGTCTGGACCCGACGACATCGTCAGCTGCGACTGCAGTGGGCATGTGATCTTCGAGACAGGACCGTGGATCAATGGTAACGTGTCACCTGGCATCATCGAGGCGAATGGTTGTTCGAAACAAGGCACCACGGACGCAGGCCAATGTGGGCAGTATTTATGCTGTGGGGAATTCACTTGGGCTTCCATGGGACCTTTGGAAGTCAGCAAAGGCACCACGCCAGTTGTGGGGTCCGTGATTGTTGCAGACCATTTCAATTCATTTTTGGTGTCTTCTCAGACGGTGATGATGCCGCCACGTTCCGGCAGGACACCTGTCCTTGTCACAAAGCCAGAAGCGTGCTACAGAGGTTTGAGGACCGTGATAGCGGACGCAAGTTGATGACCTGGCCGACAAATTCGCCCGATCTCAACCAGATGGAACAGCTAGGAATACACCGTCGGCAACTCCTCACCCACAACCACCAGCCCGTAATTTACGCGACGGGAATCGCGTGACGTGTGCGTCGACATCTGGTGCCACATACCTACAAAGGACATGAATGTATACCATGCAAAACCGCTGCTGTATTGCGTTCCGCAGGTGGTCATAATGTCTGGACTTAAGTATACTCCCATGACAAAGTGCTATTAAGGTGTCACGTGAATGGAGAAGTACTTTGATACGTACGTAGAGGTTACTGAACTCTTTGCTTAGTTTCAAAGAACCGACGTTTGGAAAGGATTACTCCATGTGGTAAGAGGTCTTTTACGATCAATGTTTGGGAGATGTGCGTTTGTGAACACTTACGTTAAGCAATGAACAGTTGCATGCCTAGACATGTTAGTGGCAATACTTTGAAAAACACAAATGTCTATGTCCATGGGTGAACTGTACCAGTATTTACGTTTTATAACTTGTTCTCGAAAGAAAGAACGAGTTGTGTGATATTTTTGACCGAAAGACCCTGAGAAGTAATTTCAGCTGCCTAATCAATTTGGAGCATACTGACTGGTAATCGACCGTGACTCAAAAATATGGGAAGGGTTTGCGGAGACCGCTACCAGTCACAAATTTTTGGCGTCTTAAATTATTTAATCGAGAATCATTTTTGGAAGTACAAACCTGATCCTCAGACAGCAATGGAAATACAAAAAACGTTTAACCAAAGTACACATATTAAAGTCTTTACTATTTTTGCAAGTGCTCTGGCCGTCTTTCTCTTGTAAAATGGCTGTCTTCTCCTCACATACATTGCCGTGGCTTCTTGAATCTTGTTAACCATTGTTCATAATCTTGCGAAGGACACTTAAAAAAACGTCAACAACTTTAATACTGATGTGCAGTTTTTTAAAAAAATCTATTGCCTTTACTAAGGTGAGGTTTGTATTTTGGAACATGTTACTTTATCAAATAAATTAAGACGACAAAAAATTGCGACTAACAGCTATCTCCGAAAAACGCTTTCATTGGGGGTTTTCATTCCCCTTTTCTCGCGGTATGCGAGTTCTCTTTAATGTATCTGTCGAATGTAGGTGACTAATGGATGTATGTGTACTACGGTGTCGGATGAGGTAAGCGAGATGCTGCTAGAATACAATTTTGTCTTTCAAGTAAGAATGAATTTTAAGAACGTGTTCGCAGACAGAAAAGGTATGGAAACCTATCCGATACGGTGTCGAAGCAGTACATCATCAGAGCGTCTCAAGAATGGACATGAGGCTGAGAGCAGTTCGGAAGGAGTCTGAGCCTCTACTAAGAAAGACAGTGACAAGGATCACGATGTGAATTAGGGATTGAGCTATGGGATTATAAACTTTCTTGTCGCTTCCTCTCTTATTTGTGAACACGTAAAATGTAAATCGTGCAATCCAGACATCGCGTTGCAAGAACAAAGTCCTCGATGCTTATGCTTCGCAATAATTATTGCTTGTTCAAGCTTCCCATTAGTTGTTACACAAAGCAGTAAGTTTATACGGAACTCATATGAAATCAACCGTCAAATCGTCCTCGCAATGCGCCTGCTTGGAGCAGGGTTAAATGGTTCACATGGCTCTGAGCACTATGGGACTCAACTGCTGAGGTCATTAGTCCCCTAGAACTTAGGACGAGTTAAACCTAACTAACCTAAGGACATCACAAACATCCATGCCCGAGGCAGGATTCGAACCTGCGACCGTAGCGGTCTTGCGGTTCCAGACTGCAGCGCCTTTAACCGCACGGCCACTTCGGCCGGCGATATTTTAATCACTCTATAATAAATTAGTGGATATGGTTTCGATCGCAACGGCAACAGTACGACAGGCCAGTACTGGTATAGTAGATTAATTGTAAGAGTTTTCTGTAAGTAGAATTTTTCCATTTGTTCATGCTTAACATTTCAAAACTTCAAACGATTTTTTTTCGAGGAATCTGATTTTTCAAAACGGCACGCAGCATGACCAACGGCTTTGAGCCATTTTATTTGAAAGTTTAACCACAACTTTGAAATAACCTTTCAAAGTGAACCACTTATGGGGTTCTCGATTAGTTAATTTAAATAAATTATTCTTTTTGTGAAAATTGAGTGGCTTCATTTACACACTCGCAAATCACACAAAAAATATTTCTAAAATCCCCTATGTGATTCACTAGCTACACTCTTATAGGTTACAGATTTTTCTCCTTTTTCCGGATTCAAATTGGCACCCGTTATAATGTGTGCTACAGATCGCCTCAAATTCAACATGCCCAGGGAGAATTGCTTGCAGGGTCGCCATTTTGTAATGTTTTCCGACAAAAAATTTTGTGGTATACTTTATATATATGCTCAATAACAACTGCGAATAGTATTTCCTTATCACCTTTTGTTCCATCAAAAAAAAGAAACCTTTGTAAGGTCGTTAAATTGGTACTACTATAATGTGTGGCGCAGCAGAATGTGGGGCTCGGGGAGTCTGAAGAACGCACAGGGGAAATTTCGGAAACGTACGTCGTCTTAGTTGGCAGAAATTAATTAAAACTTCCTGGCAAATTGTGTGTTGGTTAAGGACTAACCCGGAATTTCTCTTTTTGCGACCAATGCTCTTACCGACTCAGCTACCTAGTCACGAGTGTCAGTAAAGCTGTGTGAGGGCGGGTCATCAGTGACGGGGAGGGAGGGGGGGGGGGGAAGAGGGAGGGGTGGTCATAATTTGTTACTGCACGCCATCACTCCAACTATTTGATCAAAAGTATCCGGACTTTCTTATGTAATATGGAATTGATCACAAGATGTAACGAGTGGCGGACCCACCACTATAAAACGAGGCCGGGAGCGTTGTCAGTAGAGAAGCAGTACGTTCAGAATAAGCTTAGTGACTTCGAACGTGGGCTAGGCATTTGATGTCACCTGCGCATCAAATCCATTACGGACATTACAATCAAGTCACTTGGACAGATTTACAGTGGTTGAAAAGTGGAAGCGCGATGGAACAGTCACAGCTAAATCAATACCAGCCAGACCACCTTTAATAACGAACAGGGAGCTTCGAACACTGCGGAGGGTGGTGGTAAAAAGAGAAGCATGAAATCAGCCGAAGGAATCACTCGAGTTTTCAAATGATACCAGCAGTGCAGCTAGCACAATGACTGTGCGTAGGGGGGGGGGGGGTTAAGCGTGGGGTAGAATGGTTTAACGGAGTTTCGCGAACCTCACGTTTCTGTAGTCAGCGCTAAGCGACGCTTGTGGTGGCGCGAAGAGAGAGACCACTGGAGAGTCGATGACAAGAAACGTGAATCACGATATACCCTGTGGCTGTCGGATCGAAGCGTTTGGGCGTCACTATTTCAGGCTGACGGAACGGCCTTCGGGCACGCTAATGAAGATCTCTTTCTGAAATATGGCTGAATTACTCCTTGGGCACGACCACAAAGGCCAACAGGCTATTTTTTATTTCAATTTGTTCCTTAGTTATTTCAAAAAGTGACCAAAAAACGACAAAACGAAGTCTTTGTTCAAACGAACGCAACTTTTCTTTTGTCAAATTAAAAGAACTATGCTATTACTACGTGCACATTATCCTAGATTAAGAAAATTGTTTTTGATTTCAGGTAAGATTTGCAGACTGCAGGACTTCCACCATGGAAACACCTGGTTTTGGACAGAGCAACTTCAACTCCCCGGATGGGGAGCTTAATGATAATTTCTTAAAATCAGAAAACAATGTCCAAGAATCAATGAACGTGCAAAAAAATTACATTGTTTCATTTGTTTTTCAAAAAAACTTAAAATCACTTATTTTATAGGTTGACAAGAACGGACTCAGTTATCCAGACTGATCCTTTCAGAGCTACTGCAGAAAATTGACGGGGGCAGTGAAAAGTTGGTCACTTTGGTCTAACAACTGCTTCCTTGGGAGCCTAAGTTTTAAATACTACACAAAGCAAGAAGTGGATATCACTTGTTGGACCCCTGTCACACACACGCTTTTGCGATAGGTGCAATTAGCTTCCCGGCCACTAGGTCCAACCGTTTATGCGTCACGATGTAGCAGTGTTCGTGAGTGCTGAAGCCTCACCAGTTCAGGAAAGGCTGCTGGTGATAGAAGACCAAACCATTTAACCCTCTTGTAGGTCGTTCATCGTAACAACTTTTATTAATAAATATGACAATGATACCTGGAGGACAGTAAAGGAAATTTGACAGAAATAAAATCCAAAACAAAATTTCATAAAAAATTTCGAAACCATTTCAAATCTAAACTGCTTGATGGCTAGGTGATGCTTCAACGAACTTCGACGGCCGAAACTGACACCGTTTTCCACACTGAAGACCCGAAGAAACTGGTAATGTGTGTGCGAGTACAGTGATACCTAAACAGGCAGACTACGGCGCTGCGGTCGGCAACGCCTATAAGACAACAACTGTGTGGCGCAGTAGTTAGATCGGTTACTGCTGCTACAATGGCAGGTTATCAAGATTTAATTGAGTTTGAACGTGGTTTAATAGTCTGCGCACAATCGATGGGACATATCTCCGAGGTAGTGATGAAGTGGTGTACCGTTACTATCAAGAACCCGGTAAAACATCAAATCGACTTCACTGCGGCCGGAAAGAAGGTCCTGCAAGAACGGGACCAACAACGACAGAAGGGAACCGTTCAGCGTGACAGAAGTGCAACCTTTCCGCAAATTGCTACAGATGTCAATGCTGTGACATCATCAAGTGTCAGCGTGTGAACCGTTCAACGAAACATCATCGATATGGGCTTTCTGAGCCGAAAGCCCACTCGTATACCCTTGACTACACGACACGAAGCTTAATACTTGGTACCAACAACACTGACATTGGACTGTTATTGACTGGAACCATGTTGCCTGGTCGGACGAGCCTAGTTTCAAATTGTGTCGAGCAGATGGACGTGTACGGGTATGCTGAAAACCTCATGAATCCACGGGCCCTGCACGTCAGCAGGTGACTGTTGAAGCTGGTGGAGGCTCTGTAATGGTGTGGGCGTGTGCAGTTGGAGTGATATGGGACCCCTGATACGTCTAGAGACGAATCTGACACGTGATACATACGTGAGCATCTTGTCTGATCAGTAGCATCTATTCATGTCCATTGTGCATGCCGACGGACTTGGGCAATTCCAGCAGGTCAATGCGACATCCTACACGTCCATAGTTGCTACAGAGTGACTCCAGGAACACTCTTCTGTGTTTTAACACTTCCGCTGGCCACCGAACTCCCCAGACATGAACACTGAGCATGAGAGGTCTGCAACCCCCTCGTAATCTTACATATTTATTGACAGCCCTGCAAGATTCATGGTGTCAATTCCCTCCAGCACTACTTTAGTCATTAGTCGAGCCCATGCCACGTCGTGTTGCGGCATTTCTGCCTCCTCACAGGGGGCCTACACGATGTAAGGCAGGTGTACCAGTTTCTTTGGCTCTTCAGTGTCTATTCAATGTGCGAACTGCACCAGTTAACTTACAAATGGCTGGTCATATTATTGTTCGAATCTGACACCGTTGAAGTTCCAACACCGAAACTCACACATGCCTATACCAAGTCTTTGGCGCTTCAGTGCAGAAAACGGTGACAGTTTCGGCCATCGAAGTTCGTTGAAACATCAAGCAGTTTAGATGTCGAATTGTTTCGAAATTTTCAAAATACTGAGGCAATACAGCACTGTCCGAGTCAACGTTAATACTAGCGAGTAGAAAATTTTGCCTGTCCGTGTTTGTGATTTCGACTTACTCGTCCATGAGGATGACGTTGTTACCGATGCGTCGATGGCAGTGCCCCCAGATGGGGATGGCGTCGGCGGTGATGTCGACCTGCGAGTACTGCACGCTGGACGTGGCCGTCGACTGCATCACGTACTTGCCCTGCAGCTCGACGGGGAAGTAGCACGCCGCGCGCCCTGCAACAACGCTACAGCTGGAGTTGGAGTGGAAGCACAGCGCGCGGAAGTGTAAAAACTGTCCCATAGCGTTGCTACGAGACACGCTTGGTAAGGCTATGTTTACGTTGGACCTATGAATAAAAAACATGATCAAATGTGAGTGAAATCTTATGGGACTTAACTGCTAAAGGTCATCAGTCCCTAAGCTTACACACTAATTAACCTAAATTACAATTTTGGTAAACATTTTTGGAATACAGTGATCAATAGATTATTATATTTTAACTAAAGTTCAGTCTTTATCACAACACTTATGTCTCAATAACATAAGTGACCGATTTCGGTTGCCGGCCGAAGTGGCCGTGCGGTTAAAGGCGCTGCAGTCTGGAACCGCAAGACCGCTACGGTCGCAGGTTCGAATCCTGCCTCGGGCATGGATGTTTGTGATGTCCTTAGGTTAGTTAGGTTTAACTAGTTCTAAGTTCTAGGGGACTAATGACCTCAGCAGTTGAGTCCCATAGTGCTCAGAGCCATTTGCACCATTTTTTTTTGCACCGATTTCGGTTATATTTATATAACCATCTTCAGACCTATGGCTCCCTTGGAGGATGGTAGGCGGAGCTCTCTTCAGCTGCTACGAAGTAAACTGATCTTGTTGCAGCTGAAGATAGCTCCGCCTACCATCCTCCCAGGGAGCCATAGGTCTGAAGATGGTTACATAAATATAACCGAAACCGGTCACCTATGTTATTGAGACATAAGTGTTGTGATCAAGACTGAACTTTAGTTAAATTATAATAACCTAAATTATCTTAAGGATAAATACACACACCCATGCCCGAGGGAGGACTCTAACCTCCCCCGGGACCAGCCGCACAGTACCTGTGAATCTGTAGTAGAGCAGCAACTAAAGCAAAGCGAGGCTCAAAATTCTGGCGTTGACACCTGTTAACAGCTACGTACTAAGAGGTGTGTGTGTGTGTGTGTGTGTGTGTGTGTGTGTGTGTGTGTGTGTGTGTGGGCGCGCGCGCGCGCGCGCTGGCTTTGGAGGGGAAACTGCAGTAGTCATGAATCTATCACGTACGCATTGCCCTTTATTTCGTACTACAGTTACTGGAAAACAAAACAGTGTGTGGTTAACAAGACTTTTCTCTTGAAGACCACTTTGTGCAACTGTAAATACACAATCATTTGAAAAAATTACACAGGTGCTTCTCTAAATTGCAACTTTTCCTTTTTTGCAGATATAAAAACTGGTCAGTCATTTTCTCTTTTCGTGTTGTAGTTGGAGATATTTCGAAAATCGTAAGAGACGTAATTAAAGTTTTATTCATATACAAGATTGCAGATGTAGATCATTTCAGTAAAATTGCGTACGAGTACCAAAATAATTGGTTTTTTCCTAACTGCCTAGGAAGTGGAAAGGAAAACTCATTCAAATGATTTCCTCTACCCACTGTACCACTACGTTCAGGAACTACGAACGGTATCCTTGTTACAAGGGCTGGTTGATATCAAGCGACAGTTCATAAATATTAATATTAGTTAGGTACAAGACCATCTTCCGCAGCCGCTGTTATGATAAATTATTATTGCTTTTTTGTTTTAAGCTTACAGCAACTGCAATAAGCTTAAGATGGAAAAAACCGGTAATTAATATGAGTGATTAGGTAAGATAAAGCGATGGTATAACATTTAGGGTTTCAGATTTCTTTCTGCTTTTGCCAGATGAGAGTCTCAAAATTTTTGATGACAGCACTTTACTAAACTGTAACAGGACACATTTCGTCATTTTAGGATATAACGATTATCCACTTTCACACGGTGTATTAAAAACCTAACGTACGGCATAAGATGATAAAGAATATTAAGACAGAATGAGCATTTGTATAATGTACTGTAAATGGAAAATCTTGGCCGAAGAAATAGAAGTTCAGTAGATGCAGTCGAAAATACTGTTTAATACATTTGCTTGCTGCACAATTTAATAATCGACAAAGAACGTACTAAATTTTGTATCACAGGAAAAAAACTTCACATCCAATAAATGTGACGCAAAACCAGTTATCCATCACAAGACGAAATCAAAAAGGCTGCAAATATTCACGATCTCTTCCTTGTGCAACTGTGGGCAAAAATGATTAAAATTTCTGTTTGCCTGCCTGTTAATGTTGTCTGAATAGATGGACAGTCTTGTCAATGTGGTGTACCGGTAACATCTAACATCACTGTTTAAGTCAGCGACCCTCTCTCCATAAGATAAAAAGTTATTTTTGTAAACCGGACTTTCACATAGACTCGCCACGCAGGAAGATATATTAGTTACACTTCAGTTTCAAAAGAAAGTCCGAACGGGTAATGGACATTGACTGGTAACAAGTGTAACCAAACCAGGGGAATTCGTCGCGACATCTTAAAACTACATCGTCGTTCGTTGCTACTCTCTTTACATCTAAAATTGCAGACAGCTCTACACTCAAAGCTTTTAGTCGTGTTATACCTCCAATCCGCCCGGATTTTTTTGTTTTTCTAGTGTTACCAGCCAGTGTCGGAAACTACTAAAATGTGAATATAGCGGATGGCTATAATTAAAGTGATGCTACTCACAGAGGTCCAGTGTTGCTCGTAATTATCGTATGGCAGCGAAAGTTTCTAGATATTTTAATGCATTATGCGGAACCAATTTGCACTGAAAGAAAGTTAGTTTAAATTTTGGACACCATTTGAGAATTTGGCGCTGTGAATTCAAGAAAGGCGTTTAGACATGTTGCCATATGTAATGGATTAGGAAAGGGACGTGGCCGGAATTGGTCAAACGAGTGAAAAAGGCATAATGTTGAGTATTATTAAGCAATGTTTATAAAAGTGTTCAATATGAGCACCGGAGACGTTGACGAGATGCTGCATCCGCAGACAACAGTTGGTCGCAGGAGGTCTGGTGGAATCTATGCAGCGTGTCCCTGTATACTGACTTTCAGAGTAGATAGAGACCGAATGTATCCCTGCTGAAGGCATTCTTTTAGGTATCCTAAAGCCAAAAGTCACAAGGATTCACATCAGGTGATCTCACAGGATATGCACCAGAAAAACCTCTGGAGATAACACGTTCGTGGGAGGTTGTGTTAACCATATCTTTCACTACGGGAGCGACATGGGGTGTCGCCCGTCTTTAATGATAACTGTGGTTTCACACAGCTGCGCTCTTCCAAAGCAGGAATCACCTGTTGTAGAAGAAGGTCTCAATGTGCAGACGCCACGGTACTGTTGACAGGCTCTCTGGCTGCATTCCCTTTTCAACAAGAACGGACCAGGAACGAAGCTCCTTTTGAATCCTCACCCCACAGTCACATACAGAGACTGCAATGGATGGATTACAGTTGCTGTTGTTCGTTTTGATGGTAATAAAGTGAAAACTGTTACTGGTTTGGAAGCATTCAATGCAAGAGATGTAATATCTTATCGTACTTTTCATGTGGGAGAAGTGTATAATAAAGATTTGGGACTGTCATACTTTGTATCTAACCAGTCATTTTATTTAAGAACAAGAAATCATCGTAAAGCAGGAATCACCTGTTGTAGAAGAAGGTCTCAATGTGCAGACGCCACGGTACTGTTGACAGGCTCTCTGGCTGCATTCCCTTTTCAACAAGAACGGACCAGGAACGAAGCTCCTTTTGAATCCTCACCCCACAGTCACATACAGAGACTGCAATGGCTCTTCGTGCACTGGACGCGCTTTAACAGTACCACAAATTCGACAGTTCCCTATGTTCACTGCACGCTGTAGTGTAAAATGTGCCTCGTCACTCCATAGAATATTTATTGCCTGGCCACATGTCAACTTCGATCCGTGGCAGGAGGTGGTGGTCACATTCTGAACGTTGCTACTGATCAGGAGGTCTCAGTTGCTGCACCACCTTGTTCTTGTGCAGGTACCGATGTAATATAGACTGCAGGACGTTCTATATTGTTCAAAGTGGGATGGACAATTCTTGTGACACTGGACGAGCAGTAGACCACCCATCATCATCATCAAACCATTTAATGACATCAGGCCTCTCCTCAGACCTTTCAGTTGACGATACACACTTAATCCAGCACGGCAATTGCTACTGTTTAAAAAACCACACATCCCTAACAGCGCAGGGTCTCTTCTCGATAGCCATATTGTTTACTCACGTTGTGGCTTGTCAAATGACAGCGTGGATGTCAATGTATAGTGCCAGATTTGCACCTGGTGGCCAAAATGGGAACTATTTTTTTCAGCGTAAATTTGTTCCACATTAACGCATTAGCGTATCTACCAAGTTTCGCTGCCATATGATAATTACAGCCAATATTTGACCTCCGTGAGAAACTGCACTTTAATTATAACCATACGATAGTAAGTGTTCACATTTATGTGAAAGTGTGAAGGTTACATGCTCGACAGTAAAATGAGTACAAATTTCATACAAACAACACTCGCCCAGTTAACAACATTGTAGGTAGTAGTATCCATTAGGAAAAAAAAAAACGTTAGTTTTGTTTACCTGGCCCTTAACTAAATGTTATTTCTTCTTTTTTCCATTTTGGCTATCTGTGTATCACCTTAACTCAGATCAGCTGCTGAGCTGCTATTCTATATCCGTCTTTTTTCGTTGTGACACTCCCACTGTTCTGTCCGTGTTTCTCTCATAGGTCTTATCCTTACTTGGGCACGTAGTTGCCTCATTTTTTAAATTTGAAATTTACATTTCAGCAAATCTTTACTGTATTACTATTTCTTTACGACAGAAATTTCCGACTTTTGCTGCACTGGGGCATTGAAGTAACAATGGAGACAGAAAAAAAGTGTGCCGGACCGGGATTCGAACCCAGATTTCCCGCTCTACGCAAACGGTCGCCTTAACCGCTTCGGCAATCCGAGCACGTCTCCATATACCACACATTACAGAGTGCTTTCCCCTCTCCATTATTTATCTTCGCTCGCAGCCCTACTGTATTCCGCTAGAGGTCGGACATTGGCCATCTGAAAGATGGATGTGCTGTCAGGCGCATATGTTATAGAGGCATGGTGTCTGGACATACATAAATTAGCATTTCTCCCAGCTGTCCGTGACCTATTTGATCAAGCGTACTTTAACACTGATACGTCCATCTTCCTGGGCCCATTACAAAGGTGTTTCGACGATCAAAGCCCTTTTACTGATGGGGTAGCACTATCCTCCTCAGACGCCCACGTGCATGAAGTTCTAGCCCTCCAGCTAGTCCTGTTTTTACAAGATTCAGATTTTCTGCTGCGTGTAATGCTGCACAGCGGATCAGTCTGGAGTAATGTCTCAAATTTGTACAGATTCTTTTAAGATTTTCATATAGATCCGTTTCTATTATTCGTATACCCATGCCTTCTTTTTTTGTCAAACCCATTCCCGTCCATTCTCCTTGGAATTTAAATGTTCCTACCTTCTGATTTTTTTCGCCCTCCTTAGCAGTCTAGAAGTCTTCGTCTACTTGCAAAGTGAGGAATATATGAACATTCCTTAATCATTCATTGTTCTGAAAATATAAACAGGCTTATTTTTAGTGATAAAAATATTTGGTTACTAAAATTTCGTTGTTTGTATCGGCCAATATCTGTTCTCGTTCGGTTGTACCAGTATCAGTAAAGTTGGAACTAAACCCGCTGTGGCAGGCGGTACTGAAAAATAGAATAGCGCATGCGTGGAGGACACACTGACGTGTGCGGGTCTTTGTTCGCTTTTGGCAGAGGAAGCGTTGCACAACACACGTCACACCTGTAGCCGCCCAGCCCCGCGACCCGAAATTCAGCTCATTTCATGTATTCTTCACAACAAGATACTTTAGGTTTATCGTGATACCGGACATTGACACCAGTAAAAGTATACAATAGCAAAACATGGGTCTGCAGTCTAAGCGTTACAGTCTCCAGTATGAAATATTTTCCTGGATGGTACAACCGCATTTGAAACGTTAATCTTTCGATTAAGTTCCGCCGGCCGAAGTGGCCGTGCGGTTCTAGGCGCTACAGTCTGGAGCCGCGTGACCGCTACGGTCGCAGGTTCGAATCCTGCCTCGGGCATGGATGTGTGTGATGTCCTTAGGTTAGTTAGGTTTAAGTAGTTCTAAGTTCTAGGGGACTGATGACCACAGCAGTTATGTCCCATAGTGCTCAGAACCATTTGAACCATTTGATTAAGTTCCATCTAACTGGGCTCACGAGGGGGACTATCAGATCTCTTGATCATGTATTTTGACGAGTCTTGGGTATGCTGTAGAGGGGCCCTCTCTTGAGTAACAGGTTAGAGACCGAGCTTCTGTAAAGTTTGGAATGTAGGAGACGAGATACTGGCAGAAGTAAAGCTGTGAGGACGGGGCGTGAGTCGTGCTTAGGTAGCTCAGTTGGTAGAGCACTCGGCCGCGAAAGGCAAAGGTCCCGAGTTCGAGTCTCGGTCCGGCACACAGTTTCAATCTGCCAGGAAGTTTCATATCACCGCACACTCCGCTGCAGAGTGAAAATCTCATTCTGGAGGTTAGAGACCTTTCATGTGACTGCCCCCTGTTTAGAAGAAAATCGATGTTGAAATTTTGTGCGTACTTCCTGTACCCATAATGTTAGTCATGTTTTGATCAAGCGAGCATAGCGCAGCGGCTAAGATTCACAGCTACCACGCTGGTGGTACCGGTTCACATCTTGTCCCTACACTTTCCTTTACATTATTCAGACATGGGGAGGGCAGACTGATCAGACACTTTACGATTAAATCTTTGCAGATTAAAGAAAGCAAGCACCTGCACCGAACAAATTATCCCAACCAGATGTACACCACTTTGCCAACCCTACGATATTTACATTTACAGGAAGGTTAAAATTTAAAAAATTAAAAATGCTCCCAATTTGCTAAAAAGTGACAGGAATTTTTTCGAGGGAAGACTTCATAAAAATTAAATTTTGTAATTCTGCATCAATTTAACGTACCTTCTTCCACGGGAATGATCCAATACGCGTGGTTCGGATCGAAGAACGGACAATGTTTGAAGTGAAACGAGCCGGCCGCGGTGGCCGTGCGCTTCTAGGCGCTCCGGTCCGGAGCCGCGCTGCTGCTACGGTCGCAGGTTCGAATCCTGCCTCGGGCATGGATGTGTGTTATGTCCTTAGGTTAGTTACGTTTAATTAGTTCTAAGTTCTAGGGGACTGATGACCACAGCAGTTGAGTCCCATAGTGCTCAGAGCCATTTGAACCATTTTTGAAGTGAAACGTACTGTGTTTTCCTGTATCGCTTCTGAAAAATTCGTGTGCATGCTAGGTAATAACTTTCATTAAACGTGCATGCCGTTCTACTTCTTTAATCTATTCTGCAACAAACTGAATACGCATTTGAAGAAAAAATGCTATGATTGATTCATTAATGAAATTAGTACTGCGAACATGACTTTGTGAATAATTCTGCATGACATACTATTCAGTGATATACTGAACGAAGAAATAAAGTACACATGCAGAATTTGGACCCGTACGCCAGTGTGTTAGGTGTGAACCTTAGCCGCTGCGCTCCGCTCGCTTCCTAGAAACATGGCTAACGTTATGCGTCTAGGAGGTACGCATAAAACTTGAACATACACTTTCTCCTAAACTTTGTGCCGTCGCACGAGCAGCCGCTTGCCATGCACTCAGGACAGGTCCCTTTCCAATATACGTAAGCCTCAAAGTCAATTATTAACATATCCGATTGTCCCCTCATCATGTTTCTCCCATGGCACATTATTTGGTAATGCGTGCACGAAAAATAATGTGCCAATTTGGTCCAAGATAGACTGGATGAGCAAGGGTGTATCTTAGTCTTCGTTATCATCTGCATTTTCTGTCTAGAGTCACCTCAAAAGTGAAGCGAACAGCTTTCTAGTCGATACGGTTGAAGAACTGGAGCAGCTAACTGTACAGTATTGCAAGAATATGCGAAGAATGCACGTGGACCAGCACCGTTAACAATTACATATGTGCAATAAATTCTAGCAGTTTAATTATTTTTGAAGGTTCTCTATATGTGAAGTTTGAAGATAAGTTGGTGGGGACTTCATCGGAATGCTCGCAGTTCCGAACAAATTTGTACCAACTACTACAATATTTCATACGCAAGTCAGCGGCGGTTTGTAATCACACATTCACAATTACCTCGTGAATGGCTCAACTGCGGAACCATGGTTATTGGAAAGATTTTTGCTTTTATTATCGTATAGTTTTACCTGTGTTTTCACAACTAATTACAATATTCCCTGTACAGCTTTATGCTGTCTCACATCGATTCTTTATTTCCACATTTTCAGAAGGCGTTTGGTAGTTCATCACAAACGAATTCCAATCATTTTGCATGCCTATGGAGTATCGTCTCAGTTGTACGACTGGATTCGCGATTTCCTGTCAATAAGATAACATGATGACTGGGTGTTGTGTTCTGTCCTTATGTTACTTAGGTTTAAGTAGTTCTAAGTTCTAGGGGACTGATGACCATAGATGTTAAGTCCCATAGTGCTCAGAGCCATTTGACCCATTTTTGAGTAAGATAACAATTCTTAGTAATAGCTGGAAAGTCATCTAGTGAAACAGTGATACCTCGTGTTCCCAAAAATGCATTGTTATAGGCCTTCTGCTATTTCTAATCTGTATAAATGATTCAAGAGAATCTGAGCAGGTCTCTTAGATTGTTTCCAGATAATGTCTACCAACTGAGAGCATTTGCCCGCGAAAGGCAAAGGTCCCGAGTTCGAGTCTCGGTCCGGCACACAGTTGTAATCTGCCAGGAAGTTTCAAAACACCCAATCTCCGAGCGGAGTAGATCCCGACACGGCCGGGAATTAACACGAACGCTGGTCCCTTCGGTTAGAAATCTGACTCCATAGTTTCCGAGGCGGACATAGTGATAGGCAAGTCGAAGTGCTCATAGCTGTTAAGGTATGAACTTTGGAGCCTATGTTTACTAGACTTTTTTCCTAAGAGTGACCGTTGCTGTCATTCCTGAATTGTGACCATTCGCCCTGAGACTCCCTGTAGATATCCGTATCACCTGCAGAATGTCTGAGGTTACTACTCCTTTTTAGTTTGTTCTAAGTTCCTTGTGTTTCATGCACCGCATGTACCTATTTTATTTATCGTACCAATTGGACGAAAGTTGGTGAAGCACATATGAATCTTTTGTTTTTGAAGGGGCGTAAGTCGACCGACCCACATTTGGGGGGAAATTGAGAGAAACTGTGTATTTTTATAACAAATTAATGTGGCTATATTTATTGGGATTTTTTATGCTAGATGATGCCAGTCTGATTGGCAGAGAAGATACAAAATTTGTAATAATGTATTTTGGTAACGTGATTTATCATTAAATGTCGGACTCGTGCCTTTAAGAAAATAAATGTAGAAGGTACTGAAATCGGACACACTTTTTTACTCGTATTATCATCTTGATTGAACACAATTTAACACATACAGTTCTACATTATACACTATTAATGAATCATCAGCATCAACAACAATCAGTGTGTGACAATCCACCGACTCGTCGTTTCGACTATCATTGTTTACTGGCCGCTTCATTAATTTCTTCATAGAAAGGTTGGTGTTCGTCAGACAGATCTCGTTGGAAAAATTTGAAGTCTTTGATTATATCGCTGTTTGCAACCTTTCCAGATGGATAAGCTAGTTTTTCTCGTGTAGTGTGTAGACCACTTTGGAGGCCAAGAGAAAACAGTGTAATTAATATGTTCTCTGATCGCTGTACAAGCTGTGTTATCAAAAAGTGACAAGTGCTGACAGAGAACGCATCCATCCCTTGTCTTTTAGTACGTTCAGAAATTTTTGTCCCGCTGTAGTTAACCTGCCACGTTGTCTTGGAAGCTACTATTTCAGTAGCAGCAACCTCTGCAACAAGAAATTTACCTGGTTTCGAACTTTTTAAGAAGCACACCTGTGACATGCACAAAAAACGTTCTGTCCTGTTTACACAGTTTCCTTTCTACAATACGGAAATCCCTATGAAACAGTTAAAACACTAACCTCTTACTGGAAAGTGATGCTGAATCTCTTAGAATTGGTTACGTAGAGCAGAAGTCAACCTTTATGCCAAATACAGTGAGTGATGTGCGAGTAGAAAGTGTTAAATCATAAGCAGTGCTAACAACTAAGCTCTATCTTTGCTTTTAAGAGAGCTCGAGTCACTGCTGCTGTTCTTATAAAAATAAGATCGGTTTTCAGATCCTATAAAATGTACACTATGACGGACTTTTACCACTGTAACGTTAGTTCTTGCAGTTACATATGTAGTATCTGAGTCAAAAGAAAACTCAAATCACCAAATTATGGACCGATGCCCTTTCAGAAATTTTTAGGAAGACACAGTCACAAGGGAAGTGATCCCGAATTTTGTGTGTGTGTGTGTGTGTGTGTGTGTGTGTGTGTGTGTGTGTGTGTGTGTGTAACTTCTATAACATTCTTGCAGTGTAAATCTGGTGGTGAAGGCTTGCTCCTTCGAAACCCCGACTCCGTTGCTTTTGCATTGAGAAAGGTCGCTGATCCTACATTTTAACAACCACTACTTCGCATCCATTGCTAAGAAATTCAAAGAAACGCAAGTGACATTTATGCAGTGATGAGGCAGTTACCGACTTGTGGGAGGAAATTCAGCTAGCGCGAGCAGGAGCAACGCGCCGTCGCTGCTATCTGCACGCCAGTGGCGGAACTAATCTGCTTCACATTGCGGTACGCTGCGAAATAACACGCTACTCTTCCTGCCAGTTCTGGAAACTCCGGCGTTTTGGCTGAGCTTCGTTGGAAAACACCCCTGACGAGAACAGGTCTCGGCAACCCACACCGTCAAGGCAGCGCCATATCAATCACAGGCTCCTATTTCGCATTCCACTCTATAGATACTTCCTAACACGTTCTTCGTAATGGAGAGGCATCGTCAAAAACACAAGTGCCGGAAGAAAAGGAGACAGCACGCTTACTTCTCAAAATAACACACAGAGCGAGCCTTAACGGACCCAACAAAATAACCCAGAACAACCTCCAATATTTTCGGAGTATTTTGGCATAACGAACTCTTCGTCGGTGGCTCGTTACTGAACATTTTCATTTCGTTTGCTTTCTTACCCACATTTATCTTTGTATTGGCATTGATTTGAAAGTATTTATGAAACAATGATAGCACTGTGTTTTGTTTGGAAAAAACCTGTCGTATTCGTTGACGTTACTTGGCCGCGCGGAGTGGCCGAGTGGTTTGATGTGCCGTGGCATGGACTGCAGACCCTCCCGCCGGAGATTCGAGTCCGTCGAGCGTGCGCAGCAGAGTGTGTGTGTGTGTGTGTGTGTGTGTGTGTGTGTGTGTGTACGCGCGAGCGATTAGCTTGAGTTAGTTTCAGTTGGTTTAAGTAGTGTGTAAGTGTAGGGACCGAAGCTTGCTGTGGACATCGGGAATGCCTACTTCACTTATCGCCCGACAGCTTGCATTCGGTACTGCTCAGTTCCGTCTCTGATGTTTTTCCGGCAGCGTTGGCTGTACGTTAACAGTAACACACAGCCGTATCGTGAGGTTTACTAAAGAAGAGTTGGCCAATATGCACCGCGTGCATGGATACTGTAGTGGACTGACAAGGCAGCCAGTCCACAGTGACGGGTAACCGAAAGGCACGCGTACACACACGCCGACTGCCGTTAAGTCTGAAACAGGATACGTGATGAAAGCTATAAAGAAAAGAACGGAGCTTCTCGTATACTTAACTTTAATTCATTGTGGTACATTTCTCTTGATAATACAAGTGAGACACTCTCCAGATATGGTTAATACGCCTTGCTAGGTCGTAGCCATGGACTTAGCTGAAGGCTATTCTAACTGTCTCTCGGCAATTGAGAGAAAGGCTTCGTACGTGTAGTCGCTAGCAATGTCGTCCGTACAACTGGGGCGAGTGCTAGTAAGTCTCTCGAGACCTGCCGTGTGGTGGCGCTCGGTCCGCCATCACTGCCAGTGGCGACACGCGAGTCCGACATGTACTAATGGACCGCGGCCGATTTAAAGCTACCACCTAGCAAGTGTGGTGTCTGGCGGTGACACCACAGATACACTGCATGTACTAGGGATGACGGTTGTCTCTGAAACAATCGGTTTTCGGTTCTGTCTGTCTTTGATGCCATTTTTAACCCGACGTTAACCGCTCAAAGCAACCCTGTTTTTCCTGTAATAAACGTCGAAACTGAGCAAAGACTGAAAAAGTTTGACGATTTCAAAATACGTAGAACAAAAACATTAAATTAGGCAAATAAGGAAAACTTAATCCGTCCATAGCTCGCTTCTTTTCTCGTAAAGTGAAAAGTGGTAGAACACAATAAAAAAATCACCTATTCTTCTAATGCTTCTAGTTCTTCGAAAAACTGCTCAAAAATCATATTGTAATCGTGGATCATGCCACTATTTAGATATTACGAATAATTCGTGCTAAAGGTTGGAAACTTTGATTGAAGAATTGTTTGTCATGTTAATTTGTCCGTTTTCAAGGGCTGTAAGCAGATAACGGCATATTATGTACACACAGGCAAAAGATCAACTACTTTCTATTTTTATCGTATACTATGGATGAATTTTTTAAAGTTTTTGATTTATTACTGTAACCGTAACTTACTTCCTCTTATCTCATTGAAATTTTAGATTAATATTTTTAAGCAAATGAAGCACTGTACTTCATTGCTACGTCACTTCGTAAAGACACTTCCAGACACTGGATGGTGCCATTCTGTATTACAACAAATGTCTGACGATAACTATGAAAAAAAACTACCGTATGCACCAGATGGGGCAAGTCTAACACGAAATACACACGCATACTATTAAATAGGCCAAGTCATGTGAGTGGTGTTCGTTTATGTCAGCATTGTTATTAAAATAGGATTGATCGCTTTTCCCATTTGCTATAACAACGCAATATTTCAAACCAATGCAAATTTTACGAATAAAAATCACTCTTTTTTTAAAAATGTTAACTTAAGAACGAAAAATTTATCACTGCTGCAACGGCTAATTGATATTTTGTTCAAATGGTTCAAATGACTGAGCACTATGGGACTTAAAATCTGAGGTCATCAGACCCCTATAACTTAGAACTACTTAAACCTAACTAACCTAAGGAAATCACACACATCCATGCCCGATGCAGTATTCGAAGCTGCGGCCGTAGCGATCGCGCGGTTCCAGACTGAAGCGCCTAGAATCGCTCGGCCACACCGGCAGGCTAATTGATATTTCGGAATTTTACACTGTTATAAGATGTTTTTTTTACTAATCACAGAGTCCAGACAAATACCAAAAAGTAATGGTCATTCAGAAACGTACCAGTATCTGTTTTAACCGGTCGGTTTTCCCTATCCCTAGAATGTAATGGAAGAGCGGTACAACGACGCTACGCTGGTCCGTTCACCCAGCGAAGGCAACCGTACCGCAGTAGTTTCACATATTACTGTTGTTGCATTGCTCTGTGTTTCGTGTTGCACATTTTGGTTACTGCATGTTACATGTATTTTCACTTCTATACAGGTATTTTCGAAAAATGAAGCTAATTCTCGGTAGCTAATTGAATTAACATGTAATGAGCCACCAAGTCTCTCTCATACCAAAATACTGAGAAAATATCCCTCAACTACCCCTGGAATTTTGTCGTACGTTGGATTCTTTCCAGACTACACATTTCTCTAGAGGTACGAGACGACGAGGACGACTGTTTTGGGCGCCCAGTAACTTAAGACTTTCAACTTGAAACTAAAATATCTAGACGACATTTTCCTGACTCCACACGTTCACATTGACAGCTGATAACAAATCGTCTGCCCTCATTTTATAATTGGTTATTTCTGTTCATTGTTTATTATTATTATTATTATTTACAATGATTAACGACATGAAACTGCTTCTAATTAAATATTGTCATCCTCAGAGTAAGAATAACGTAAATGCGTGTGTGCGTGTCCGCGTTTTATTTGTAGCAAGGTTATGTAATTAAGGAGTGCGTCCTTAAAATCTAGTGCACTGAAGTGTGTATAGCACAGACAAATGTATCGGTCCTGTTGCTAGAGGAGAGCGCCAAGGGTTAGATGACAATGGCCTGTAAGTGATGTGTCCCAACCACTTCGTTACGCCTCTGTGTCCGGAAGCACCGTGCCACGCGAGACAGTATTTCAACGACTGTGGCGTATTGTCTGAGTTATCGTCACGTTGCTCGCAGTTAGTCATTCGAATAATTTCATATATGCGATTGACATGGAACCTGTCAATAAATACACTTAAACAGTGTCTCAGCAGCTCCACAAAACCACAGGCAAGTTTCCTAAACCTGAGGAAATCATACTTTAGTGTACTTCCAGCGCCAGTAGCCGCAGCCGTAGTGGACGCTACACAGATTTATACCGTTGGGCGTTAAAATCTCAACATCTGGAAGAACAGCAAATAATGAAATTTGCTTATTGTCCGTACATTGTAAAGTAGAAAAATTTAATGATGACATTTTTAGACAGTGTGAGGGTATACAGGGCATGAAACTTAGTAGTGTGTTTCCATCTCTGGCAGCAACAATGGCTGTAGCCCGGATGGGCGTTGAGTCGATCCGAGCTTGGGTTACACACACACACACACACACACACACACACACACACACACACACACACACACACACACACACACAGCGTAAGTATTATCTTCACATGTTCAGGCTGTATTTTACCGTATTCGTACAGGGAATATGGATAGGTTACGCATGTAATACATGAATGTTGTTCGTCCCGAATAATTACTTGTGGGGTTTTTTCATATATTCTGCGTATGTTAACACACAGATTTCCCACATTTGGTTGTTTCGATACGTTTTGGACACTCATTTTATGAATATTATTTAAGTATGCCCTTCATGCCCTTCTACGGTTTGCACCTGGGCGTTTTATAACTTAGACGAGACGCACACTTGTATTTATACTGTCATTTTGAAACTTTACCTATGTTGACATAGATACTGTTGATATTGTCCTTTTGCAAGGACTACTTGCACACAGATACATTTTGCTTTGGTTTATTTATTTTTGATGATTTCGCAGTTTTTCACGTACCTATCATTTTCTACAGCTGTTTTTGGAGACTGTAGGTTACTTCAGGATTTTGCAGTTTAGTTTATCACCTAACTGACCAATCACGGAATATTCTGTTAATGCTTGCTGTTTGCTTTTCCTCAGCACGATGCCAGAAGAACAATGCAATATGTCACACAGCTTGCAGCGCACATGCGTGGTTCGAAGAGGAGAATAATTGACCGTACTCCCCTGGCCACCATACTACTCTTATTTTAACCCAACCGAAGATACGCCGGACCACCACGATCGGGCTGTTGGCGCCACGGATCCTGAACCGAGAAACATAGCGCAGCTACCTACGGCAATGGAGTCAGCATGGCTCTACATCCCCTTTGGTACTTTCCAGGCCCTCACTTGACACACTTCCTGCAGGTCTCGCAGTGGTCCGTGCTGCAAGAGGTTGTTATTCCGGCTTTAGACAAGTGGTCACAATTTGAGTGGACAATGTACAACGGCTGCCATCCAAATCACTGGCTGTAGGATGAAGAGGTAGTCGTGTTGGGCGCCCAGTGGCACTCTCATACCATGTCACGAGGTGCTGGATCCATGACGAGGACGAGAATATCCTGGCACTCCACACACAAATACGTCGATTAGTACGCTGCACGCAAAACCGGGCCTCATCTGAGAGGACGATGTGCTGCCACTCTTTTGTCCAGTGTTGTTGGGCGTACCACTGTCAACGCGCCCGTTTTCAAGAAGGGACGTCGAACACACGTGCAGAACTGTAGGCCTATATCTCTAACGTATATCAGTTGTAGAATTTTGGAACACTTATTATGTTCGAGTATAATGACTTTTCTGGAGACTACAAATCTACTTTGTAGGAAACAGCATGGGTTTCGAAAAAGACGATTGTGTGAAACCCAGCTCGCGCTATTCGTCCACGAGACTCAGAGGGCCATAGACACGGGTTCCCAGGTAGATGCCGTGTTTCTTGACTTCCGCAAGGCGTTTGATACAGTTCCCCACAGTCGTTTAATGAACAAAGTAAGAGCATGTGGACTATCAGACCAATTGTGTGATTGGATTGAAGAGTTGCTAGATAACAGAACGCAGCATGTCATTCTGAATGGAGAGACGTCTTCCGAAGTAAGAGTGGTTTTAGGAGTGCCGCAGGACCGCTGCTATTCACTATCTATCTATCTATCTATCTATCTATCTATCTATCTATCTATCTATCTATCTATCTATCTATCTATCTATCTATCTATCTATCTATCTAACCTTGTGGATAACATCGGAACTTCACCGAGGCTTTCTGCGGATGATACTGTAGTATATCGTGAGGTTGTAACAATGGAAAATTGGACTGAAATGCAGGAGGATCTGCAACGAATTGACGCATGGTGCAGGGAATGGCAATTGAATCTCAATGCAGACAAGTGTAATGTGCTGCAAATACAAAGAAAGAAAGATCCTGTATCATTTAGCTAGAATATAGCACGTCAGCAACTGGAAGCAGTTAATTCCATAAATTATCTGGGAGGAGGCATTAGGAGTGATTTAAAATTGAATGATTATATAAAGTTGATCGTCGGTAAAGCAGATGCCAGACAGATTCATTGGAAGAATCCTAAGGAAATGCAGTCCGAAAACATAAGAAGTAGGTTACAGTACACTTGTTCGCCCACTGCTTTAATATTGCTCACCAGTGTGGGATCCGTACCAGATAGGGTGTATAGAAGAGAGAGAGAGAGAGAGAGAGAGAGAGAGAGAGAGAGAGAGAGAGAGAGAGAGAGAAGATCCAACGGAGAGCAGCGCGCTTCGTTACAGGATCATTTGGTAATCGCGAAAACGTTACGGAGATGATAAACTCCAGCGGAAGACTCTGCAAGAGAGACGCTCACTAGCTCGGTACGGGCTTTTGTTGAAGTTTCGAGAACATACCTTCACCGAGGAGTCAAGCAGTATATTGCTCCCTCCTACGTTTATCTCGCGAAGAGACCATGAGGATAAAATCAGAGAGATTAGAGCCCACACAGAGGCATACCGACAATCTCTTTCCACGAACAATACGAGACTGGAACAGAAGGGAGAAACGATAGAGATACTCAAAGTACCCTCCGCCACACACCTAGCGGAGTATGGATGTAGATGTAGACATAAAAAATGGTCACATTGCCGATAGTCGGTGGTGTTCCAGATGTCCTCGCACTGTCCTCGTGGGCACTTTTCTTGCTGCAAACATGCCCGTTTCCTTATTGAAGGTCCATGTCAGGCTTGTCGATCCTGCACGGCTGGGAAAAGAATGTGTCCTCTGTGCCGCTAGTTGGGTGGTGCCGTCAGGATCTTGCATGGCGTAGAGTATAGCCGTCCTGAACGTATCTTACTACATGTTCACAAAACATGGGATCTTTAACGCCAGCAGCAATATTGGGGAATAACAAACCATCGTCTCGATAAGACAAGATCCTGCGCCGGCCGCTGTGACCGAGCGGTTCTAGGCGCTTCAGTCCGGAACCGAGCTGCTGCTGCTACGGTCGCAGGTTCGAATCCTACCTCGGGCACGGATGTATGTGATGTCCTTAGGTTAGTTAGGTTTAAGTAGTTCAATGTTCTAGGGGACTGATGACCTCAGTTGTTAAGTCCCATAGTGCTTAGAGCCATTTGAACCATGATCCTGCCTCTTTCGAATTCAGATACGTACTGGCCCATGTTCCTCCTCCTCTTCCTCCTCCTCCTCCTCCTCCTCCTCCTCCTCCTCCTCCTCCTCCTCCTCCCATAAGGCACACCATCTTTTCACCATGAACTAACTTTCAAACGCGATTTCTGAGTGAGAAATCCGCTGTGTAAGTGGGCGATCACAAAGTTTCCGTTCGCAGGCCGTACAGTGCAGAATCGGTACGCCAATCAGCCAAAATCGCCGTGAGAACTGAGGCATTCATCCCACCGGTGCACCAGGTCGAAGATACCCCATTTGATAAAACAGTGTGTCCTGCTGCCCGAAGAAGTTCGTAACTGCTGTTTCAGAACCTCATCCGACAGGGATCGTCAATCCCTCAGTCTTCTCTACGGGACCGAAGGCGTGATAATCGCATGGGTAGAGATCAGGCCTATAGGGGCGGGGGATAGGAGGAGGTGGGGGAGACGAGGGGGTAGGAGCTGCTCACGAGACCTCCGATATGGGACCGTGCGTTATCATGAAGCAACAGCACCCCTTCACACGAACCATTCCACAATGGTGGTTTTCGACAGAAATGCTACACCGTATACATTCTTCATTCTTCGATGGATGTCTACCGTTGTTTGTCTTTCGGCAGTCAATGAAAGAATAACAACACGTTGGTTCTGTTAGGGCGTATTTGATGGTAACGTCACCACAGTTCACGTTTCCACATTTTCTGCACGCACTTCGGAAGACGACAATGCTACACTAGTCCCTTGCCTACATGTCTGTGCTCATACACCAGCATCGCAACGCGCTACGTTGCAGCAACGCCCTCTAAGGGAAGCTTATTGATCGCCCTCTTTTAGACGGGGTTATTCCTACATACTTCGTGCGGAAACGCTGAAACAAACATTTGCGTATCCAGGTACGTAGTGCACACTTCATGTCAGTTTGTCGTTTGCTGTACGGTGCTGTAATTTTAATGGCTAGCGGTGTATTAGGCACGCCTGCGTTTCTCCGTGATTTTCTTTCGCCACAAAGTTGTAAGCTGCGGTCTGAAACTCGTCCAGAGAATGCGGAGCGTGGCGCGGTATATCCGGTGTCTCTACGACACGCCGCGGTGCTCCTCTTTACGAGTCTAACCGCACTGGAATCCGTTTACTTTGCAACCCTCGCCAACACTTTCGCACACTGTCACACGTTAGTTTTCACATGTTGTTGTTGTTGTCTTCAGTCCTGAGACTGGTTTGATGCAGCTCTCCATGCTACTCTATCCTGTGCAAGCTTTTTCATCTCCCAGTACCTACTGCAACCTACATCCTTCTGAATCTGCTTAGTGTATTCATCTCTTGGTCTCCCTCTACGATTTTTACCCTCCACGCTGCCCTCAAATACTAAATTGGTGATCCCTTGATGCCTCAGAACATGTCCTACCAACCGATCCCTTCTTCTGGTCAAGATGTGCCACAAACTTCTCTTCTCCCCAATCCTATTCAATACTTCCGCATTAGTTATGTGATCTACCCATCTAATCTTCAGCGTTCTTCTGTAGCACCACATTTCGAAAGCTTCTATTCTCTTCTTGTCCAAACTATTTATCGTCCATGTTTCACTTCCATACATGGCTACACTCCATACAAATACTTTCAGAAATGACTTCCTGACATTTAAATCTATACTCGATGTTAACAAATTTCTCTTCTTCAGAAACGCTTTCCTTGCCATTGCCAGTCTACATTTTATATCCTCTCTACTTCGACCATCATCAGTTATTTTGCTTCCCAAATAGCAAAACTCCTTTACTACTTTAAGTGTCTCATTTCCTAATCTAGTTCCCTCAGCATCACCCGACTTAATTAGACTACATTCCATTATCCTCGTTTTGCTTTTGTTGATGTTCATCTTATATCCTCCTTTCAAGACACTGTCCATTCCATTCAACTGCTCTTTCAAGTCCTTTGCTGTCTCTGACAGAATTACAATGTCATCGGCAAACCTCAAAGTTTTGAGTCCAAATTTCAGCAATGTATGTGAGACGCCATCCTGCCAATTACTGAATCTAACAGGATTTATAATAACCGGCTGTAAAAAAATATTACATCTGAATAAACACAGAGAAAATGACGGCTGCAATATCTTTACTGAAAGCCCAATTGGCGCACGATAGGTGTGACCGTAGACAATGGTCCACAGCCATGATAAGTTTCTTGAACAACACTGTCATGTCGCAAACACAATCAAATCCGAGAGCAGGGACGCCAAAGAAGTGCAAGACGTGGCACTGAAGCACGTTTATTACTGGCACTAACGTAGAGAGAGAGAGAGAGAGAGAGATAGCACTGAACTCCTGGATTCAGAGCGCTGCTATTTACACGAACATCGATTATTTCAAAATATATAAACTTTATAAACAAATTTCTAGAACCTTCCACAAACAATAGATACAAAACGAAAAATATTTGCTGGTGATGGGGTTCGAACTGGCGAACAGCAGCATACCGGCCGGACACGCTAACTGCTATCCACGCGGTATGCAGCACAGCTCGCAGCAACAATAACAATCTGCCGTACTGACGTACTATTAGCTTTAAACCATCTTTTCATTTTATATATTTTACTACGTACTTTCGGTTGTCCATCCGTTCCCAAGTGTCTGCAATACGGATCATATGTAAGAATTAAAATATGAAGCGTAAGGAAACAATTGTTTGGTGGACAGAATAAAGAAGCTTATGAAGTGTAACCTGTTAAACGCACATACATGGGTTAGAGTGAAAGGACTTGCCCACGCCACACAACTTTAGAAGCAGAGCTGTTCCTTAGAAGGGAGATGGGAAGTTTGCCTCATCTTAGCATATATTTCATTACAGTATACTGTGTCAGCAGTTTCACAGAACTAATATTGCAAGTATTAATTATTTGTCATAATGGAAGTGGCAGGACTTCCCTACGAAACTTTCACAGGCAAGGAAACAGTTCTTCTTCCCCTTGCTGAGAATCATTTTATTATTGTTCTGCTCAGATCTTTCTTTGATCGATCAGCCAGGAGGTGTTGCTGTCGCAGTTCCTTACACTTACGACTACATTGTGTAAGTACTGTTTTCGTAATACCTGGCGACACGATTGCGAGGGCGTACTGTAAGTAATGCCTCCGAATTTTTAATGTGAAACTTTTACAGCTTTTTTAAAAAAACAAACATGATTAACACCTACATTTTTATTCTTCATGTCTACATACTTATTTCTCAACATAGTCACCCTGGTAACTAACACATTTCTCCCAATTAGAGAACAGTTTGTCGATACCATCAATGTAGAATGACACTATTGACGGAGCAACAACCTCACCTTACATCGCTTCATCACTAAGTGAAGCCCTCGAGTGTTTTCAGTTTTTGGAAACTGATGAAAATCGGATGGAACCAAGTCGGGATTGAATGGAGGATGATCGGTGGCGGTGAATCCACGGCCTCTAATTATTGCGGATGTAGCAGTGCTCGTGTGTAGTCTGGCATTGTCGTGCTGAAGAGGATGCTCCACGGGTGGGCGAAGTTTTCTGCGGTTAGAAATACACGGATTCCCCGCGCACCGACAAAGTTAACGTTAACAATGCCATGTTACACGCTACAACTCTGATACCTCTAAGGATTCCAACTTGCGTCAGCGAAGTGGGAAAGTCGACCGAGTAATATGCACGACACATAATACCTCGACTGATGTTGAAAACAAAAAATGTGAAGGCATTACTTTTCAGCAACCGCTCGTACAATTTGTAAGTCCTATAATATAACTGAACATTTTATTGTGCCATGTCACTTTTTGTGTACTCTTTCTTACCATTTTTCACTACTTTGCACTTACTTTTACACAGGTTAGTATACACGAGTGCTACCAGAAGAGCCAATGAAGAAACAGATTATGGGAGATAAAAGTAAACTGTCGAGAACATACGCCATGAATCTTATGTCTAGCCCAAACGTCTCAGAGTAGGATAATTTTATCTAAGCAAATTACTATGGGAATAATTTTCTTTGTAGGCCACTAGATATGCTTAAAACAATTGGGTGAAACATGGTAACTTAGAACACAAAAATAAGCATAATGGGGCTAAGACCCCGAAACCGCGGTAGTGTATAGTGACTCATGCCGTGCAGACTTCGGTCAGTAAAGTATTTTACAACTGTGACGGATTTGTTTACCACAAAAGTAAAAAAAAAAGGATGGTTCAAATGGCTCTGAGCACTATGGAACTATCAGTCCCCTAGAACTTAGAACTACTTAAACCTAACTAACCTAAGGACATCACAAACATCCATGCCCGAGGCAGGATTCAAACCTGCGACCGTAGCGGTCGCGCCCACAAAAGTAAGATTCGGTCTCAAAGGACCAGTAAAACGGTAAACAGCATTAAAAAATGATCATTTTCAACTTTAATAGCTACGTGCAATGATTTATTGTAACGAAAACATCGAACTAAAAACAAAAGTGGTGGAAATATCAGAAGTAGTTGAAAAGAAGATATCTATGCTCGAATTGTGTTCGACATGCCGGGTAGCAAAGAAACTTAAGACTCAGGGGCGCCTCGTGGTTTCCACGCAAGGGAAGGGGGCGAAATTTATCGCTTGAACTAACTTAGACCTCGGGTTGCGCTACAGATCAGTCTGTCGCTACAACCAAACTTTCACGAGGGCTGGGAGCAATATCAAACTCGAGCCAAACTTTTACATACTGTATCTTCTTTCAGTTTCATAATGACGTACTAAATAACATCAAAGCTAACTCCAAGATAAAATCTATAGTAAGGTAATTTATCCCCAACGTTACTTTTCCCGACAGTTTACAACGAATCGTACTAAAAGATGCGTTTTTGAGAAATCTTTAATGTGGTGTATGTTAGCTTCGCTGTATTCTTGTAGATTTTGGTATTTTCATTTGTGAATTTCAGACTGAAATATTTTGTGCGCTCAAGTCGGGACGTTTCGATTTCTCTCGAATGGACAGTGAAGTTTTCACGGCGTCACAGATCTTGTGCTGTGACTAGCGGACATGAGCAACCGGAGTAACCACCATCCTAATTTACTCACCGTATTTGTACGTATACTTGTGTATTACAAAAATGTAGAGTGCTCTGTTACAATTGTGTGTATACCCTTGCCTGGATTTACACTGTTTTGGTTCTTTATTCATGTTAACATCGGGTCTGAGGGCACCAAGTTCCTTCACTTTCTTCCTAATTACATGTTCCAAAATTTTACCTGATACATTGCACACTGGATTCATATTGCGTTGTTTTCGAACTCGCGGTATGCTGCCGTTATTAGCACTAAATTAAAACTCGCTGAACTCACGCATAATACACTCCCACAAAGAAACCTGCTAATAACGCACGTTACCAGCAGTCAGCTAGCCAATAAAGTAAAGGGACATTTGTGCAGGGGTATATTTCGCGCGCTTTTTCACCCGAATCATTCGTGAAAATCTCGTTAGGTGGAGATACGCTACCGTACTCTAGTGCACTCTGACGACTGATTTTCAAACTAATTCTAAGCGTGGATAAAATAGCCAATGGCAGAAACAAAAAATCTCTAAAAACTATCAAATCAATATTATTCAACGTCAATTAATTATTCATCAAAGCATAACAGAGATAGAGAGACAGGGATTCGATGATGAAGTTTCGTCAACTTTGTTCATTCCTTTTGATGTAAACAATGGAACGTGAGAACTGTGTGGAGGTTAGTAGGACACCCTTTGAATGAAAAACAGCCTTTGGGACGCCCGTAAGAGCAGTACTCCGAGGAAGCTACGCCCCAAACCTCTGCTACGTAGAGCTAAGTGGCATATCTAGGTGTAGCCTTAGACTAGCTATTACCAATTGAAAAACATAGCGTGATATCACATATCAATAGTTCCGAAAACTTTTACAGGCATTATTTAAATCCGTGTGGGAAATATGCCAAATGCGTTCTGATAATTTAAATTCTGTAATACGTCATTGAGAAATTTATTGTAATATGTATTATGGTGCGACTTCGCCTCCGAACCTTAAACTGCGAGCCGCGCCTGCCTCAGAGAAACGAACGGATGACAACGTAAACTCTCTGTACAAAATTTTAGTCACTCCCTGGAAAGAGCACACTTCTCGCTTTAAAGCACTGTACAACTGGTACGTGGCGGTCATGTGACCCTCCAGTGCTGACCGAAGTTACGTTAGTGCATTGGGCTGTTTGCGCCAGTCGGTTGTATGGAATCAGCACAGGAAGAGGGGGGGGGGGGGGGGGGGTGCGACGTGGAGACGTTAATTATCACAGCGTGAATTAAGTTACTTGATTTGTTAGTGTATCAACAAGAACTGTAACTGTAACCGTAACGTGTCTACAAGGAATGGCGTACTTCTTGCAACCATGAACATGGCGGAGCAGTAGTGGTCGTTAAAAGGTCCTAACCTACACGGCCTTCAGAATTTAGGTGTTGAGGCCAAATGGGGACATGTCACTCAACAGTAGTTTTGAGGTATATTGAAAAAGGAAACGGGAGGTACACATTTGTAAATGTTCAACCTTTCCATCTTGCGCAAGTGCTGCAAACTGTTGGGCATCACTAAGAAAATGTCAGCAAGTCAATGCAGCAGTGCGCAGAAGCTTGTGATGATCAGAATACAGATGTGGTTGGTTGGCTGTGTTCTGCTGTATAATTCAATATTGTTATCGTTATTTTGCTTAACTACTGAATGGTCATTTTACCAATTATGAAAATAGAGAATTTTTCGTAATTAGTTATTTTAGTCCACAAAATGAAGCCAAGTGTGCGAAGTATTTTTGAAAATGGGTACATATTTTTGTATAAACCGTGTATCTAAAATCATTAAAAAAATCACTTAAGAGTACCACCATAGAGAAATTTTCTTTGCTCTCGAAAAAAATTCAGGTGTGAAAGGGTTAATCATTTCACAATGTTCATACACATTCCCCTTCTTTGTATCAACATTCATAATCAAACAATACATAGCAAAATACACAATATAATGGAAATCCATATCCTTTTAAGTGCCTCGTCTTGTAACCCTGGAGAGTTAAAATGTCAATCACCCCACCTTCAGCCGTCTAAATTTCCAGCTGCTGTTTTATTTTTGCTACCAGTTTCAGCGTTACACTACACCGTCCTCAGGCTCTCTGATCGACTTTAAGTAAGAATCCCACCTCTTGTACAATCGAAATAGGCACCAGCATACAGTTACTGGTATTAGTAAACTTTTGAACACGTGAGTCCCTTCGATTATATCTTGCAGATTCAGCATTCAACACCAGTTATTAACGTACCAGCATTTCACATTTGCAATGGTTTATCTCGCGCTTACGTTAAACTGTGATATTGCAATGTCAGTCACTTAAATATTTTATCTAGACAAACGTATTCCCGTTTTTTCATCACTCTACATTAGTTAGTTTTTGGTGTTGCGATTTAGTATTTCGGTCAGTGTATTATGTACAGAGAATACAAACAATGAACAATGTATGGTTATCTGAAACTGCACCCGTTTCTCTTTTAGAAACAATCTTTCCTTTCCAGTTGATATGCTCCATACCAATGACGTTTTGTTTTATCAATTTTTTCCTTTCACGATTCAGGGCGTCGTTTCTTCTTTCTAAATTCATGGAACTCGTCTCCGTACACGTCTAACGGTTCCAACACCAAACCCATTTCAGAATGTCAAAGCTGTTTACTGCATCCCGCTACAGTGCTACCATTATGCCTTAAGTTCTTTCGCACAATATAGGGACTTGTCTCTGCGACCTCTTTCAGCACGAAACGAAATTTCAGCACTGGATTAGACACGGAAAAACACTCAAGTCCCATTTTAGAACCAACAGATGCCGAATCGTGTGTAAGTAACTGTAGTAAAATCTTAAATACCCCAAAAATGGTGCCAAGTCCCATTTTTGATCTCAACGCCTGGATTCCTGTTGTCAGTGAGTGTAGGTCCATCTCAACCATTTTCCGAGAGAGCAGTACGAATTGAACTGCAGTACACGGTCATGTTGAGTCTGGTATCCCGCCGAAGACCGTTGCGCAGAGCGGCAAATAACTCTGCACGTCTCGAATGGGCCAAACAACGCAAAGCCAGAGTGGTCCAATGAGATGCGTTTTCGCCTCTTTCAAATGACGCAATATGTCTAGTGCACTGACGGCCAAATGGGGCGTTTTGCATGTGGGGCGCAGAAGGTGTAGTTTAGGTAGGAGATAATTCTGTGATGTTTTGGGGGTGTTATTCGTGCCGTGACTTGGTTGTACCTATTCCGGTGAACATGAATCGGAATGTTTATTGAAATATTGTCAGTGACGAGATGTTGCCCTTCTATATATTTGTAATTTGTACGCTGTGGATAATATTACTCTTAAGACGACAGCCGTGTTCACAGGGACGCATACACTCAGACTCTACACACCTTAACGGGCCCGCTGAATCTGATCAGCAATGAGCGGTTTCATCTGGATATAACATACATGAATAAACTTGGGGACTAGCCGGCCGGTGTGGCCGTGCGGTTAAAGGCGCTTTAGTCTGGAACCGCGTGACCGCTACGGTCGCAGGTTCGAATCCTGCCTCGGGCATGGATGTGTGTGATGTCCTTAGGTTAGTTAGGTTTACTTAGTTCTAAGTTCTAGGCGACTGATGACCTCAGAAGTTAAGTCGCATAGTGCTCAGAGCCATTTGAGCCAAACTTGGGGACTCCTTCGCCGATTGAGACCATTATAAAGGCCAGACGCGAGAACACACGGTCTTTGCGTGATAACTCCTTTGTGTGACTCATCGCGAATGTATTCCGACCAGTTCATTAATTCAGTTTAGGAAGAAGTTCTTTATCAAGAGCCAGCTAGCAATGAAAGCGGCGAACCAATGTTTGATACAGATAGCGCTCATGTGAGGCGCACCAACAGCTTACGTGACCATTCCTCGTGCTGTAGCATACAGGGGTCGTAAGGAAGAAAAATTCCAGAATGACCAAATACGCAAGGTATCACGCACTAATCGCGTGACCAACCACATCCAGGTCAGCTCCATCGAAACTTCTAGCAGGGCGGTGTGCAAACGGAGCCGTATGAATACACTGAAGTTCCAGAGAAACTGGTATAGACATGCATATTCTAATACAGAAATATGTGAACAGACAGAATACGGCACTGCGGTTGGCAACGCCTATATAAGACAAGTTTCTGGCGCAGTTGTTAGATCGGTTACTGCTGCTACAATGGCAGGTTATCAAGATTTAAGTGTGTTTGAACGTGGCGCACAAGCGATAGGACACAACATCTCCGAGGCAGCGATGGGGATTTTCCAGTATGACCATTTCACGAGTGTACCGTTAATATCAGGAATCCGATAAAACATCAACTATCTGACATCGCTGCGGTCTGAGAAAGATCTGCAAGAACGGCACCAACGACGACTCAAGAGAATCGTTCAGCGTGACAGAAGTGCAACCCTTCCGCAAATTGCTGCACATTTCAATGCTGGGCTATCAACAAGTGTCAGCGTGCGAACCATTCGACCAAACATAATGGATATGGGCTTTCAGAGACGAAGGCCCACTCGCGTACCTTTATGACTGCACGACACAAAGTTTTAGGACTCGTCTGGGCCCGTCAACGCAGACATGAGTGGAAACGTCTTGCCTGGTCGGACGAGACTCATTTCAAATTGTATCGAGCGGATAGACATGGACGTGGGGCGTGTGCAGTTAGAATGATATAGGACCCCTAACACGCCTAGAGACTACTCTGACAGGTAACAAGTACGTAAGCATCCTGTCTGATCACCTGCATCCATTCATGTCCATTGTGCATTCCGACGGATTTGGGCATTTCCAGCAGGACAATGCGACACTCCACACGTCCAGAATTGCTGCACAGTGGCTCCAGGAACACTGTTCTGTGTTTAAACACTTCCGCTGGTCACCAAACTCCCCCAACATGAACACTATTGGGCATACCTGAGGTGTCTTGCAACGTACTGTTCGGAGGAGACTTCCACTCCTTCGTCCTCTTACGGACTCATGGACATCCCTGCAAGATTCATGGTGCCAGATCCCTCCAGCACTACTTCAGACGCCGGCCGGTGTGGCCGAGCGGTTCTAGGCGCTTCAGTCTGGAACCGCGCGACCGCTACGATCGCAGGTTCGAATCCTGCCTCGGGCATGGATGTTTGTGATGTCCTTAGGTTAGTTAGGTTTAAGTAGTTCTGAGTTCTAGGGGACTGATGACCTCAGCAGTCAAGTCCCATAGTGCTCAGAGCCATTTTTGAACTACTTCAGATAATCTGAGCATGCCACGTCGTGTTGCGCCACTTCTGCGCGCTCGCGGGGGCCGTACACAATATTAGGCAGGTGTACCAGTTTCTTTGGCTCTTCGGTGTAGGAACCGCCTGCACTAGTGGAGAGAGAACGGTACGAGCAACTAACAGATGACGCTGTCTTCACGACGCTCGTCACTCTTAGCTGGACTTAGTTAATTTCGCTTACCTCGGCCAAACAGGGCGCGTATCGGACTAAGAGAATGTAGATTTCGTTCTTCACAGATGGGAACTTCTAACGAGGGAAGTGTTCCAGGGGTATTTCCAAGCCATGAACTGACATAGGTAGTTAAACGCCTCTACCCTGTTTCCTGAGTAGCCATACGAAGTTCCGTACTCTACACCGTTCAAAGCTTGCTTTTCAACCGATGTTGAGGAATAAGCATTAGGCCCACCACCAGTTAACATAATCGAATTTCATCCTTCGAGGTAAAGTCTTCTATGGCTTATCTAGGTGCCCTTTTCACTCCCTCTCAAGACATGACAGACTTCCGCTGCGTGTGCTTACATGCATTGAGGTTAAACAAGGAGCTGGGAGAGGAGAGAGCTCTGTAGAGGGATTTTTGCGGGATGCGGCACGGGGCTGGCAGCGGAGCGTGGCAGGCAACGACCCCGTTCCTCGTTGGTGCGCGGAGCTGTGCAGCATTCCAGCCGACGCCGGGTCGCTGCCTCTGCGCGGAACACGCGCCGGGGAAGATCAGGGGCGCTGCACTTTTGTTACCATTTCTTTCTTTATTTTATATTTCTATTTATTCGTCTATATTCATGTGAGACTACGCAAGCCAGAATTATTTGGTCACGGAACAAGTACACTGTTTACGGAATGCTAATTAAGATATTTGTGAAGGAAAGACAAAGAAGGAAAAAGAAAGGAAAAAGTGTGACAATATGGACAGTAAAAAGTTAGAGGCGTTCTCAACTATTGCGATAAACCCCTGTACAGAATAGGAGCGTGCCACAAGTAAATCCCATTTTGGATTTGAATACTTGGGGTTTATCGCTCGTATTCAGTTCTGCGGGCAGCCTGTTGAAAATTAAATCTGCTCAGTAGGGCGCACCTTTCTATAAAATGTACCATCAATATTACGTTCTACGTCTTTCACAATATCACTGTCCGCCCCCGGTAGCTGAGTCATGCCGGTACGGTAGCTCAGCGTGTTCGGTCAGAGGGTTAGCTGGCCTCTGTAATAAAAAAACTGAGTTAATCGAGCAACAACGAACTTAAACTGATGTCTTGCGACGTCCACCCCGAGCAGATAAAACGAACAAAATGAGATTAATAATTTTAAAAAAGTGGTCAGTGCGACGGAATGTCAATCTTAAGGGCCCGGGTTCGATTCCCGGCTGTGTCGGAGATTTTCTCCGCTCAGGGACTGGGTGTTGTGTTGTCCTAATCATCATCATTTCATCCCCATCGACGGGCAAGTCGCCGAAGTGGCGTAAAATCTAAAGACTTGCACCAGGTGAACGATGTACCCGACGGGAGGCCCTAGTCACATGACATTATTATAGAATATCACTAAGGTAATCTGCAGAAAGAGGAGAAAAAAATTAGTACATCACTGTTATATATGGTGGTAAAAACTGTCTGAAAGCCTTGTAAGAGTGTTGCAGGGAAGTCTGTGCTGTGAAATAACTTAAGGAAAACATTCGATATGCTATGCCGTTTCTGAGTTATTTACGGCTGAAGTTAGCCAATCAGGTCATTGCGCGCGAAGTCAAGCACTTGCACGCGCGAAAATGAGGTAATGCACATACATCTGTGGTTCCGTTAATTGCTATCTGTTGAAATGCTCATTACCAGTTACAATGGTCCTTTTTTCGGAAGTGATAAATTTAAGCTAGGTGAGCAAAAGCTAAGTTTCTTCGGCTTGAGGAAACCAAATAAACAACACGTTTGGCGACAATGTCTCTGGCACATTGTTTTAATTTGCGCGCGTGACGACCTGACTGGCCAATTCAACCCTAATTAACTCTGAAATGACGCACCGTATCAATTTATTTTTTCTTCAGAATTATTTCTCAGTACAACCTTCGCTGCAACACCCTTACAAACTTTTTAGTGTGTTTCCGATTATCCTGTAAACGGATAACAGCAACGGACGCAGAACAGAACCCTTCTACATCAATATGAACCCTTTGAAGCAGTTTGACTTTGAAATGTGTTTTATGCTCACGTATTCTGACGCTGTTGGAGAACTGAATCACCATTAGAAAAGTCTGCATATATTCCGCGACGCCGGCCGGAGTGGTCGAGCGGTTCTAGGCGCTACAGTCTGGAACCGCGTGACCGCTACGGTCGCAGGTTCGAATCCTACCTCGGGCATGGATGTGTGTGATGTCCTGAGGTTAGTTAGGTTTAAGTAGTTCTAAGTTATAGGGGGCTGATGACCTCAGAAGTTAAGTCCCATAGTGATCAGAGCCATTTGAACCAACTCATCACGAAAGCGGAACACCTATTGGGTCCGATATGGCCTGGCCCCATCTTGCATGAACCGCTGGGTAATTGGTCGATCCTCCAACGTACCGTTCACTAGTGATTGTTTTTCTAACATGAACAATGCGCCAAGAATGTCTGTTCTGGGAGAATGCAGTGCCTTTGCTTCACACAAAGGAGAATTTTCGGAACCTCAAAATCGCCACTTTTGTTAATTCATGACTCTCAATCACTGTGAGAATCTGGTTCGCGAAGTCAGTCATATTTGCACAGCTCTTACATGTGTGGGCTGTGCTTTTGAATGGAAGCTTGTGTATGCTCTACCTCAATTTTTTCTGCTGCAGTTCTACGGGCGGATGTCCCTGGATTTTGCTGAGTAATTCCAGAAACCGTGGCGACATTTTCAGGAGTAACTACAGTTTCGTGGTGCAAACCTTCTCCGCTAGATTCAGCAACGCTGCCTGTCCATGCCTGTTTGGGGAAGAACTTGTGAATAGTTTTTGCATCGCCTCCTTCTGGAACTAAAAAAATCTTGTTTGGAAACTGCACCTTGTTGCCGTAGGACTGTTCTAACCTGTGGTATTCCAGTATCAGAAAAGCACATTGTACAATGGAATACATAGTTTCACCTCCTTCCTTCGGGACGCTTACCACCTTTCACGTTTCAGCGGTGAAACATAGCTCTGAGCTGTGCCGCACTATTTATAGGCACTATGTATTGAGAGTGCAGTTGCTTTTCAAACACTTTCGAAACTTCTCTGCAACTTCTGTATAAATTTCTTACTGCTTTCACAACAAACATTCAGTTTGTTGCACTCATATACTGATCTTAGTTTTCGATATGTTTAAATTTCAAATCAGCGTCTCCTTCGTTGGACATCCTGTGTATAAATGACCTATTGGGTAACATCGGGAGCTCCACGAGGTTGATCGGAAGTGATGTGTTGTCTATAAGAAGTTAGAATGGGTGGACACACATGAAAACACCGCGAGGACTGTATATTTGAAAATAAATGCAGATGCTAGCCGCGCCTGCAGGTTGTACTGTTTTATTTGACCACGAACGGCACCTTGTGTGATGTCCTCAATACGTTGTAAGCGGCAAGCGTCAGTTGTGGTCAGAACAGTGTTCTGTGTAGTGTCGGAGTTCAGTACATTCGAAAGTGGGCCAATTGTTTGTGTTCAAGCGATGGCTGCTTCCGCAAACAAGGTAGCCGAATTGTTTGATGCGGCGGCCCTCGAAACGGCAAAGTTTTGTATTGCATTAATCGAAAGCGGAAAATAGTCATCCGCTTAGTCACAACACGGACAAAAGTGTATGTGTGTTGACTGATAGTGACGGACGCTCACTGAAGAGGATTGTGACTAAACATGGGGGGGGGGGGGGGGGGGGGGCGACAGCTGCAAAAAATCGCTGCAGAACTGAATGTCGCACTCGCGAACCCAATCACCATCAACGCAAGACTAAGCGCGCTCCATATGGAGGGAACTCCTGGGGGAGCTGCAATTCCTTGACCACTCTTAAATAATGCAAATGCCCGGAACAGGAAAACCTGTCACCTAAGCCATAAAACATGGACTATGGAGCAACGAAGTGTGCATCACTGTGCCACAAAAGCCAAGCCATGAATTGTTTCGCCATAAATCCCAGAGTTTTTTTATTGCTTCGCCCAAATAGCTTCGAACCTGTAAGTATTACTCCTTATTGGTCGTTCGACCTTGCGTAAAGAACTCCCGGTGTACTATGCCGTAAAACGGATTACAGTGAGCGTAACCTTCTCATTTGACTGCACTTTAGTTTTATTCGGCCTTGGCGATCCAGAATAATTCCACTGGGACGACTGTGCCTTAATGCCGACGTCATATCCATAAAACCCTGTTTCATAGCCTGTTACGACACGTTTCAGTAGTTCTACATCGTTGTTGACTGTCTAGCGACTCTTGAGCAACTTGCACTCGCCGCTTTTTCTGTTCGAAAGTCGACAATTTTGACTTAAATTTTGCTGCTGTGCCGCGTTTCATACCCAAAACATCGGAAAAAATCTAATTGAACTAGCCGTGTGCCAGTATCAGCAGCAGTTTCTCCGATTGTAATTCGGCGATCGTTCATGATCATTTCCACCACTATGTTTCACGATTTGATCTCTATGTTATTTTATCTATGTTTGATATTGTTAACTCCAGGGCCGTTGATAATAGTTGGTGAATAATGCAACCAGCCACTAACACTTTTTAAATGTTTATTTTAGTACCATAACCGGTTTCGGGATATCATGATCATCTTGATAGGGCTCATTTTTCGTTACATTAATGTTTTGATCAACAGCATGTCGTCTGCTCCACACTGCACAACAATTTCACTATTCAGTTACACTTTATCAGTTGTTTTATTAACAACAATACCCTAAAATACTTGCATTTTTTTATATTTATATATAATGCAAAACAGTTGTTTTCACTTACATGTGTTCCACAGGAAGGCAATCTTTCGTTGCGGTCCATGTGGTTTTCTTGTGTATCTGTATATATAAATTTACGTACATGAATATCTACTTTATAATATGCAGTTGGTTGGCTTTTAAGTATTTCGTGAGTAATTTACACTGAAAAAATTATCCTACTGTTTTTTTGATAATATGCTTAAGGTGCAAACTTTTTCTTTTATTAAAATGTTACATGTTGCACATCCTACATCACCTTTGCTCTGTTTACATCCTTGGTCAATATTTAATGAACGATATCTTTGTATCTCTGCTTAATGATAATCTTTGCTTTAGAAAGAAAGACATCACGTGTATAACATGTGCAATGCTTGACACGCATTTTAAGGATATTATGACATGTGCCACAATGGTTATTTACAATGTATGCTATGGTGGAATTCATGAACATATACATCGAGCTCGAAAATAACATGGACCTCAACAAAACAGATCGCCATCTACTGGAACGTATGTAAGTGAATACAGTTATTTTGCATCATACATACATCTAAAAAAACTGAAGCACTTTGGCGTATTTTTATCAATGAAACACCTGATAAAGCGACACTAAATACTGGGGAGCAAACGACATGCTATTGATCAAAACATCTATGTAACGAAAAATATTAGCCCTCTGAATATGGGCATGATAGCCCGAAACCGGTTATGGCACTAAAATAAAAGATTTAAGAAGTATTAGTGGATGGTTGCTTCATTCACCAACTACCATCTGTTTATGATGTACTGGGGCGTTCAGGGCGTTAGTAACCTTCAATGTGTTCACGGCCTCCTCCGAAACGCTTCTACCACTCGTTAACCGAGTTTAACACAGACTCACCAAAAGCAGTGTATATAAACATTTCTAAAACTTTGATCCACTTTATTCCGTTCTTATAGCAAAATTTAATACAAATTATCTGATCCATTTTCAACGAAATAATCACCGATAGTACCAACACACATGCAACGTTTTCGACAAATGAAAAGTAAATACCCGGTAAAACAAATGTTTTTCAGATAGTTTTCCGTAACGAAAAATCGCTCGAATCTGGCTAAAGAGACAAAAGAAATTACGAATTTTTTGTTACTTCTTTAACACAGTTCAAATGAACCGTTATTTGCGATAAGAAAGAAACAGAAGGCAAAAACCTTTCGCTCTGCCTTTTAGCTCATCTGAGATCACTGTTCTCTTCAAGACACTGTGCCATTCACGTGTTATGTTTCGTAACCTTGGGATTTACGTAAGGCATATTTGCCAAGTATACGAGCGCCCATGCATATACGAATGTACAAAGTGGCATCCAAAAGATCCACGAAATTTTAACATAGCGGGCCAATGGGTTCTTTTTCACTGAAATACCTGAACGTTTCTTCCCCACACACAATCCTTGAATCGGTGCGGCAAGTGACTGCAAGTTAAGTGGTTTTTTTAATTGTTGGGTGTGCGTATTTCCACTATCAGGTTTCCGTGAGTTTGCGATGCTTCACCTGAAAGAGCAACATGTAGCATAATTTGTGTCAGCTTGGGAAAACCGCTACAGCAATGAAGCAAGTGTTGAAGCAAACTTTGAGAGACAACGCTTTAGGCCAGAAACAGATCTAAGACTGGTGAAAGCGTTTCAAATGACGACTTCAAATGGCAGCACAACAGACATTGTGCAGAAAGGGATTACAGCGAAGTTGTATAGACAGCCCATAAAGACAGAATTAGTCCCTCCTGGTCTTTCGGTCAGAAAAAAGTTCTATCGCTATGCTCAATGACGTATGAGGGGCAGGGGGGGGGCGGCATTACGATATACCGTCCTAATCCATGACAATGCACGAACCGTTACATTTTTCAGTAATTTTTGACTCGCCCGAGTTAACTCGGTGCGACTACTTGCTCTTTCCAACGATGAGATTCATGTTGAAGAACTGGGGTTCAAATGGCTCTGAGCACTATGGGACTCAACTGCTGAGGTCATTAGTCCCCTAGAACTTAGAACGAGTTAAACCTAACTAACCTAAGGACATCACAAACATCCATGCCCGAGGCAGGATTCGAACCTGCGACCGTAGCGGTCTTGCGGTTCCAGACTGCAGCGCCTTTAACCGCACGGCCACTTCGGCCGGCGAAGAACTGGGGATTTGATACAGTGAAGAAGACTGAAGCGGAATCGCAAAGCGTATTAAATACATTAACAAGGAGGGACTTTCAGAATGCATATAGAGAGCGGCATGAACGTTGGGATCTGTGTACTCGCATACAAAGGGTCTACTTTGTAGGTGACAGTGTACAATAAGATCTAAGTGTGACGTAATAATTTTACTACACACAGAAGGGAAAAAATCTCAACACTAAGATGGAGTTGTGCGGCATAAGCGGAAGTTGGTAGGGGTGTTTCTACATCTGGAAGATGTCTATTCAGATTTCCCCCCAGTCGCAATTCAGTGGCGTTAGTAAGCGCCACAATGAGGATACAAGTGCGGTCTGCTTTAAATACACACTTAACGGTCGTGTATGTTAGATACCTTCGAGATTAGACTTGATCAATTTATGTCAGCCAAGAATTCCTTTAAGGCGACTGAAACTCCATTATCAGCAGCTCACCGAGTTTGAACGAGGTGGTGTATTACGACTTGGAGAAGCTAGATATTTTTTCTGCGATATTGCAGGACCACTTGGTAGGAATGTAGAGACTACATGATCGCTGGTGGCGGTGGTAACGAGAATATACGGTCGCAAGAAGACCGGACTCCGGACGCTCACGTGACACTGTCGAGGGGGAAGACAGTGTTCGACGTGTGGCTCGGGCGCAGTGTACTGCATCTGCAGCAGCAATCTGTGCAGCTGTTGGCACCGCCGTGACACGACGAACTGTTGCAAATTGATTACTTAAAAGGACGGCTCAGAGCCAGACGGCCTGTAGTGTGCATTCCACTGACACCAAACCACTGCCATTTGCGGCTTCAGTGGTGTCCAGCAAGAGCTCATTGGAGGGCAGGTTGGACGTCTGTTTTACACTACTGGCCATTAAAATTGCTACACCAAGAAGAAATGCATACGATAAACGGGTATTCATTGGACAAATATACTGGAACTGACATGTGATTACATTTACACGCAATTTGGATGCATAGATCCTGAGAAATCAGTACCCAGAATAAACATCTCTGGCTGTAATAACGGCCTTCATACGCCTGGGCATTGAGTCAACCAGAGCGTGGATGGCGTGTACAAGTACAGCTGCCCATGCAGCTTCAACACGATACCACAGTTCATCACGAGTACTGACTGGTGTATTGTGGGGAGCCAGTTGCTCGGCCACCATTGACCAGACGTTTTCAATTGGTCAGAGATCTGGAGAATATGCCGGCCAGGGAAGCAGTCGAACATTTTCTGTATCCAGAAAGGCCCGTACAGGACCTGCAACATGCGGTCGTGCATTATCCTGCTGAAATGTAGGGTTTCGCAGGGATCGAATGAAGGGTAGAGCCACGGGTTGTAGCACATCTGAAATGTAACGTCCACTGTTCAAAGTGCCGTCAATGCGAACAAGAGGTGACCGAGACGTGTAACCAATGGCACCCTATACCATCACGCCGAGTGATACGCCAGTATGGCGATGACGAAGACATGCTTCCAATGTGCGTTCACCGCGATGACGCCAAACACGGATGAGGCCATCATGATGCTGTAAACAGAATCTGGATTCAACCAAAAAAAATGACGTTTTGCCATTTGTGCACCCAGGTTCGTCGTTGAGTACACCATCGCAGGCGCTCCTGTCTGTGATGCAGCGTCAAGGGTAACCGCAGCCATGGTCTCCGAGCTGATAGTCCATGCTGCTGCAAACGTCGTCGAACAGTTCGTGCAGATGGTTGTTGTCTTGCGAACGTCCCCATCTGTTGACTCAGGGATCGAGACGTGGCTGCACGATCCGTTACAGCCATGCGGATAAGATGCCTGTCATCTCGATTGCTAGTGACACGAGGCCGTTGGGATCCAGCACGGCGTTCCATATTACCCTCCCGAACCCACCGATTCCATATTCTGCTGACAGGCATCGGATCTCGACCAACGCGAGCAGCAATGTCGCGATACGATAAACCGCAATTGCGGTAGGCTACAATCCGACCTTTATCAAAGTCGGAAACGTGATGGTACGCATTTCTCCTTACACGAGGCATCACAACAACGTTTCACCAGGCAACGCCGGTCAGCTGCTGTTTGTGTATGAGAAATCGGCGCCAACCTTGTGCTAATGTTATGAAAAGCTAATCATTTGCATATCACAGCATGTTCTTCCTGTCGTTTAAATTTCGCGTCTGTAGCCCGTCATCTTCGTGGTGTAGCAATTTTAATGGCCCGTAGTGTATTTTCTGATGAAAGCTTGTTCTGTCTTGGTGCATTGATGACCGTGTGCTGGTCAGGTAGAGGCCAGTCGGGGCCTGAACCAATCCGTCTGCATGCTTGACACACTGGACCTACACCTGGAGTTATGGTCTGGGGTGGAATTTCGTCTGACAGCAGCAGCACTTGTGGTTATACCACGCGCCCTGACTGCAAATTTATACGTCAGTCTGGTGACTACCTGTTGTGCTGCCATTCACGAACAGCATACCAGGTGGTGTTTTCCAACTGGATAACGCTCGCCCACCTACATCTGTGTTGACCCAACATGCTCTACAGTGTCGCCATGTTGCCTTGGCCGGGTCCATCACCGAATCTGTCACCAATCGAGCACATATGGGACATCTGACAACTTCAGCGTCATCCACAACCAGCATTAACCGCCCTTGTCTTGACCAAGTGCGACAGGCATAGAACTCCATCTCACTAACTGACATCCGGCACCTGTACAGCACAATGTATGCACGTTTGCATGCTTGTATTCAACATTCTGGCGGTTACACCGGTTATTTATTACGAAAATTTAATTGCTCTACATCAATTTTTTGTGTTGCAATTTTTTCCGTCACTGTATTTCGAGTACTTTTAGATACTGCCTAGTAGACATGCAAATCCGCAACTTTCATAAATATAAGCGTGCTTATCTTTATCTCAGAGCTCGTTCAGTTTGCGAACAACTTCGACCTCATGCAACCAACGAACAAATTAAAACTTAGCAAAACTTTGGAAATTTAATATGGCTGTAATCAGTGTTGCCAATTTAAAATTATTTCATAGGAATGCACTGAAACAACACGAGTGACAGACACGGAGTCAACGTGCTCTCGGCGCTGACATAGCTGAGGCGGTTTCTTTTGACACTGTGGCTTGTGACGTCATTGTTATGCGTTAAGCGAGTCATACATCACAATCCAGAGTTAATTTAAGCTCAAGGCCAGTTTTTTTTTTGTATGATTCAGCGGATCATAGCAGAAATGGCGGTCCCTCACAAAGTTCGGATTCTTTATGTATGCAAAAAACGCTTTAATATGTTGACTGAAGAAGTCTGGCATGAGGGAAAACTATCACCATAATGTAGTTTTAACGAAAACTGAATTCAGTGTTACTGTTACGCATATAAAACATTTGATTTGAGAAGTATGAATCTGGAATCATAATTTGTGAATACAATATATTCTGACCGATATTTTAATTTTCAGTCAAATATCGCCTCATACGATAAACTGTCAACGTATGTATTTAATCTATCTATTGACCACCTTCGACTTCGCTAACTTAATTGCTTCAAAATACTGTATCCAAGAAGTGTGAAAAAAGGACGAAATGGTTTCAGCTATGTGGAAACCACTACCTCAGCTGCTACTTAAATTCCACTACCGGTTACAGTCACGTAACGTGCTTATGTGACAGGTATCTGGACACTGCCGAATGCTTTGGTACACATGAAAACAGTAGCACGTTTGCTTATCTACCAAAGCATTCTGCGACGTGCCGCACACTTCTCATTTTAACATCTTCAATTACTTTAATGGTAATGGCAATTAATTTAGTAACAGCCGTGTCGGTGGTTTACATATACGATACATAATTAACAACGGTGGCTGCACCACGGCGGACACACAATGATGGAATCCTTTCGTATCAGTCTTGGTGAGGTTAGTGCATAGTAGCTATCCTCAAGAAACATCTCGCTGCACGATTAGGCGGCGGTACTGACTATCAATCGATGAAGGGCCTAGTACCAGTGGGAGATAGCGGCTAAACCTAAATCTGAGATAAAACAAGGTTTTATTACAGGTTGTATTGATCAAACGATGTTATGTTGCTATAAAAACTTTTTAGTTCAGTACGTCTTCTAAATATTGTAGGGAACTGTAAGGGACTATCAAGTGGAATGAACTACCAAGTGGAGAACGATTGCTTATTTACCATGTATTGGAATTTTTGCAGCGAAAATAGAATATTACGAAGAAAAAAAGCAGTTTTTCGTCCTAAAATTTTGGCGCCTTTGCAATCTATTAAAGACGACTTACGATTGCGCAAGACAGGTGTTTACAGAATTCCGTGCGAAAGCGGCACATCTTACTTAGGGCAAACGACGCGCCCAGTGCAGGAAAGCATCGTAGAACATTAGCAGCATACTCACTTCCTCCAAGCCAATGAGTCCACCATCGTCAACCATTGTATTTCCACTGGTCATTAGACGAAATACAACCGAACGGAAATTTTAGCCCATACGTCAAACCTTTGGAGCTCAATTATCAATAAATCAGTGAAAATATAACTGAGTCCCTTATTAACCGAGACGACAGTTTCCAGTTAAATACTGCATCGAATCCCGTCATAGACAAACTTCGTGCTCTGCGTAGCGGGCGTCGTTTATCATACGAAGACAATCTGATATCGATGAAGATTCGCCACAGAGGGCGAGCGGCGCAGCGTACAGACTTGCGGACAAACAGCGCACGCGCGCGCTCAACGTCAATAGACGGTCGTGCAGATGAGTAAACGAGACACCTATAGTCCTTTTTTGATCGGACAATGGATTGGTGTAAGCGGAGGAGGAGGATGAGGATGATTTTCCGATTCACTCCCCATGAAGTATCTTATACCTTATCGATGGACGTACCCGTGTGTGAAGGCTCCGAAGAGAGTAAACGTCGCCAGATTCCATTCGTCGTCGTCATATCGGCTCAGCAACGGGCGTGGTGGTATGGCGTACCCATGTGTACACAATACAAAGTAAGACAGAAAGGGTAAGGCCCTCTGTTAAGATAAGAAAAGCTGACTTCGAGGACATATGCGCGAACGACTGAAAGACATAGCATCCCTCTCATTAACAGACTCGTGTAGCCGTAGTCTGCAGACCTGTACTCACTGTCTAAATCTTCATACATGCATACTTCGCAAGCCACAATACAGTGTGCGGCAGAGGGTACCTTTTACCAATACTAGGCTTTCCTATCCTGCTTTACTCGCAAATAGAGCGAGAGGAAACTACTGTATGTGCCACCGTACGAGCGATAATTTCTGTCCTCTTGGTCCTTACGCTACTTTTACGTTGACGGCAGTAGAATCGTTCTGCAGTCTGCCTCAAATGCTTGTCCTCTAAATTTTCACAATAGTGCCTTACGAACAGAGCATCTTCTTCCCTCCAGGGATCTCTATTTGAGTTCACGAAGCATCATCGTAATACCTGTGTGCTGACCGAACCCACCGATAAAAAATCTAGCAGCACGCCTCTGAATTGCTTCGATGGCTTCCTTTAATCCTATCTTGAGGATCTCAAACATTAACAGTACTCAAAGATCGGTCGCACTAGTGTTCTATACGCCGTCTCCTTTACAGACGAACCATACTTTCCTAAAACTCTCCCCAGAAACCGAAGTCTACGAGTCATCTTCCCCACTACAAACCTTACACATGCTCATTCCATTTCATATCACATCGCTCGCAACTTTACGTCAAGCTATTTAATCGATCTGACTGTCTTGTAGCACATTACTCCAATGTTACTGTGTTCTTTCTACTCATCTGCATCTACATTTAGAGCTAACTGCCTTTCATCACACCAGCTGTAAATTCTGTCCAAGTTATCTTATGTCCTCCTACAGTCACAACAACGGCACCTTCCCATGCGCCACTATCAGCAGCAAACAGCTGCGAATTGCTGCTTACCGTGTCCGTCAAATCATCGTAATGCTGAGTGAAATGATGATGAACGCGCGCTTGCATTTTATAGCGTGAAAATTTTTGTTTAGTCCTTTTGAATGAGTGTTGCTACCATAATTCTTAAACCAGTTGCACGACACGTACTTCTCACATTCTTGAACGAATGTGTTTCAAACGTCGTACCCCCCTGAACAATAATTTCTTAGAATCTGTACTAATGCGGCGTACTAAGCACTGATGCGAACAAATTATCGTTTCATCATTTTTATTATTAAAATCTTATACATTTGTGGCCCATTAAAAGTGGCAGACTATATTACTAGGTGAGATGAGATTAGAGTCAGTAAAGAACTGGAAACAGCCCCGTCCCTGTCTCTTCCCCCCCCACCCCCCACTCCCCCCCCCCACCTTCCTCCCACCTCGTCGTCCCCTCTCAGCGCAACTGGAACCTGGAGGCGTGCCTCCTTGAGAATTCCACTCTGTCTCTACACAGTGATAGGTGTAGGAGTTACGTGCTACGTTTACACGAGACAAACCGAAATACGAACACCGTTTCTCGCTGTCGTGTGAACATGCTACGGCCCGAAGCGGTTTTGCTAGGTCTGTCAAACATCGGTTTGTGCTCGTCAAATGGCCTTTATAAATCAGCTGTTTTTGTTTCTGATTTAGTTCAGTGCAATGGCTGTTTCCCTTCGGTTAAAAATCTGAGGTAGACAACTTCATGCTCAGTCTAGTATTTCTACTTGCCCTTCACTGCACGGGGAGTCTCTCCTGCCACAGACAGTCTAAATTTTTTTAAAAACAAGGTGTAACCTGACAACCCAAGCACGTTTCGACAACGGTTGCTCGTTTACATGGGAGGAAAAATCGACTGTGGAAGAAGAAATACGGCTACTGGAAACTCATTCCAGATTTGCTATTTCATTGTTTACATGACGATACAGATTTCGTACTGTGAAATCTGATTACGAAAGCTCGTTGTGTGTGCCTCATGCAAACGTAGTGATACATACTTCCTCAAACATTCTCTTTCGATAAACACTGAAGGTTCGACATCGCGCCGCTTTTTTTTTGGTTTGCCCTAGGGTACGGCCGCTCCCCCACAGCTGTGCTATCACGGAACAGCTGCCACGGATCCGCTTTGGCAGGTTGCTGTTGCCGGCTCGGCGCAGTCCGCTGGGGATTAGCGTGTTCCCTGCTGCGCTCTCGATGTTTACGACTTCCTGCCGAAAGCGGAGATGGCACCTCAACTCTTCTTGCCTCTCCTCTCCTACCAAATCTGTCAGCCTCCACAATAACCGTTTCCTGTCGCGCAGGGGAAAAAAATTCCAGCAACTGTTTAAGGACAGCGCTTTCGTCGCACGTTTAGCACCCTATACAGCAGATTCACATTACGCAAGTTGAGTCCTAACTTCGACAATATTTCGAAAGTTGTTCAGAGAGGTTTGTCAACCGGAGAAGCTGCGCGTCAAATATGCACAGTTGTTTAGAGAGATTTTCTAAAAACACTGCCTCGTGAAAAGTGTCCGAACACTACCAGGTAATGCGGCATTGGATACTGGAAGTCACTAGTGGCGATCCCGCCAGTATAAAATTAGGCGACGGTGGTGGTGAGTTCCTATGGGACCGAACTGCTGAGGTCATCGGTCCCTATGCTTACAAACTACTTAATCTAACTTATGGTAAGGACAAACACACACACACACACACGAGGGAGGACTCAAACTTCCGATTGTGGGAGCCGCGCGAACCGTGACAAGGCGCCTTGGGCCGCTACAAAATTTGGTGGGAAATATTGTATTGTCACTACAGAAGCAGTAACAGCAGAGAGCTCAGTGACTTCGTACGTGCACGAGTCACGGGAAATAATCTAAGTAACAAATCTATCAGGGACATTTCTACACTTCTAGAGCTGGAAGTTTCAAGTTTCTGGCAGATTAAAACTGTGTGCTGGACCGATACTAACTCGGGACCTTTCTTCCAAGAGTGCTCGTTCTGCAAGGTTCGCAGACGAGCCTCCGTGAAGGTTGGAAGGTAAGAGACGAGGTACTGGCACAATTGAAGCTGTGAGGACGGGTCGCGAGTCGTGCTTAGGTAGCTCAGTTGGTAGACCAACTGCCCACGAAAGGCAAAGGTTCCGAGTTCGCCTTCCTGATGGACCTCTGGGAGAACAAGACGGCCCAGCAGCACAGGCGCTACCGCGAGAACTTCAGAAACTTACTGCGAATTCCACTGCAGACAGCGATCGCCAGAGTCCTCCCAAGCCTGTAACTCTTAACACCGCCACCAGCCACCTCACCACAAGAAGAACGTGTGCAGCGATAGTGAATAAGTGTAACAAAAAAGAAAGTGTTTTCTCCTCCCAAGTGAAGTGTAGTATTCTGAAGTGTTTCTTAGTGAAATCCTAGATATAAAGTGCTTCTCACCAAACATCTGTCATACTCGCAGCCAAATCAGTGTCAAAAGTATGCCCTGTAGTACTAAGTCTTTTTTCATTATTTGTACAATATTTTCGAGATACAAGCATTACTTAGTGGAAAGTGCCAACCACTCAATTTTTTTAATGATTTCCTTTACTATGTGCCCTTTAAAAATTTATATTGTTTACTCACACTTTCCTCTCTGCTTCTCTCATAATATGACAATTTTTCTTTCTCCTTCAATTTTATGCATAATCTGTAGTATATGTAAAAAGTTTTTCTTCCACTTCTGCTCCATCTATCATGCTGATCTTTTCCCTCATACTGTCCCACCTAGAAAGTGCAAACTAGAGGAAGAGATCAAACCAGAATGCACAGTATGCCTATGGCATCACAAATGCATGACATACGCAAATTTGAACTCTAAATCAATGTGTCGATCCTACATATAAATTATTATGCCTGTCTTGCAATGTTTTACCCAAAAAATGACGACAAATCGTCATGTAAAAGGGTTCAAGGAACAATAAGAGAAAAACGAAAAGCAAAGAATATCCCGCACACAGTTTTAATCTGCCAGGAAGTTTCATATCAGCGCACACTCCGCTGCAGAGTGAAAATCTCATTCTGGAAACTTCTAAAGCTGCCTAAGTCGACTGTTGGTGATGTTATGAAGTGGAAACGTGAAGGAACAAACAATCACAGCCAAACCAAGACCAGGTACACGTTATGTACTGATGGACAGGGAGCGTTCAGCATTGAACAGGACTGTTGTAAAAAAAACAATGAAATCTGCAGGAGGAGTCACTCGTCAGCTTCAAAGTGACCCTAGCAGTCTAGCTAGCACAAGGATGTAGGTAGGGAGTTAAAAGGAATGGGATACAATGGTCGAACAGCTACTCATAATTTTCGCAGACAATGCCAAGTGACACATGAGGTGGTATAAAGAGGAACGCTACTGGGCAGTGGATGGCTGGATACGAGTGATTTGGAGTGATTAATCGCGCTATACCCTGTGGCAATATGAAGGGAGGGTTTGGGTTCGGCGAATGGCTCCGGAACGTTTCCTGCCACGTGGTACCAACAGGGAAGAACGGTGGTGGTAGTACCGTTGGGGGATTTTTTTCGTTGTTAGTATGTGGTCCCGTTATTGCTCAATACGGAAGGAGTAACATATTTTATAGCACTGTGTACTGCATACAGTAGAGCAACAATCCAGAGACATTTTATTTGCACGACAATTCACTCTGTCAAAACAGCATCTGTGAGGCAATCATCTGTGGATAGCATTTGTACAACGGACTGGCCTGCCCCGGGTACCGACCTGAACCAAATGGAGCACCTGTGGGAAGAGATCTTATTGAAAGAGCAGAGTTCACGCCGTAGTAAAAGGCAAAAGAACACATACCATATTAGTGTCTACTAATACTTTCGATCAGTAGTGTAATTTGGTACAGGGATCCATGCTCTCTGGCTGCTCGTTACAGAGTAAGATTGTAGTTAAAATTTATTCGGTTTGTCATCCGAATTTTGTTTTTGTGGGAGTTCCTTAACAGTGAAGAAGCCTCTAACATAGAATAACCAAAATGTGAAACAAGCAACGCAGAGTAATGCAACAACCATCATGCAAAACCAGGACAATCATCACAGTGTGTTCTGTCAGGGTTCATGGCAGCACGTAACAAATACAGAACAATTCCCGTACATGTATTATTAAAAATGTGTTAACACCATGAGTGTAGTGCGACGCAGGAACCCCTGTCTTACACTGTCAAGAATTTCCAGGAGTTCGGCTTACTATTTCCGCAGCAGTAACAATCCTAACAAACAGGTCCATAGGTAGTTCATTGTAATCACGTATCGTGATCGAGATGGCCATGGAACAGAACCACTGCGAACAATCCATTATTCTCCAAACTGTAGATCAATGTGGTTCTGCGGCCCGTCCCGCCGGAGGTTCGAGTCCTCCCTCGGGCATGGGTATGTTTGTTGTCCTTAGTGGCCGGCCGAAGTGGCCGTGCGGTTAAAGGCGCTGCAGTCTGGAACCGCAAGACCGCGACGGTCGCAGGTTCGAATCCTGCCTCGGGCATGGATGTTTGTGATGTCCTTAGGTTAGGTAGGTTTAACTAGTTCTAAGTTCTAGGGGACTAATGACCTCAGCAGTTGAGTCCCATAGTGCTCAGAGCCATTTGTTGTCCTTAGCCTGAGTTAGTTTAAATTACAAACAACTCTGTTGGAAGAATATCCACAACTGAGCATTTTACAGAGGTTGAAAATACCGCTTCAGTCTTAAATTATTTTCACACGACCTGTTTCGGACTGTTAATAACCCCATCTTCAGTTATCGTAGCTGTGGTGTGGACCCGAGTTCCGCTTGTACCAGGCGCTCGGGGACCACAGCACAGCTAGGACACCTGAAGATGGGCTTCTAACCGTCCGAAACCGGTCGTGTGAAAAATAAAGAAATTTACAACTGAAGCGGAATTTTCAACCTCTGCTAGTTTAAATTAGTTTTAGTAGTGTGTAATACAAGGGACCGACGACCTCAGCAGTTTGGTCTCTTACGAATTCACGCACATTTGAACATCTGATTTGAATGTGATTCCGAACATCAAGTGCTAAGTGTGCGTGATGAAACCACGTAAGCTGACAAATGCTCAGCTGATCATCATCTAGGAAATGTGAGATACATTAAGGAACATTTCGCACATGACACCGTCAAGTTTATCGTGAACTACGTTACAACCGATTACATAATCTTTGAAAGTATCACGCCATATATTCGTAGTGAACTTGGGTTGACAGGATCGACACACCAGTGCGTGTGGGTTTACGTTAACTCTTACGCGACTCTTCCTACTGTTGAGCATACCCTCTCCTCTTCAGTTGAAACTTCCGGTCCACAACTTTCCCGATACGGTCAGTGACTATCGGGAAAGTTCTGGCCAAGTATGGGATCGAAACAATCTTCAGACCCACCAAGAAGATTAAGGAATATTTAAGAACTGCAAAAGACGCCCTACACCCTCTAGCAACACCTGGAGTATACAAAATTCCATGCAGTTGTGGACAGGTATATATTGGAACAACGAAAAGAAGTGTAAGCCGGCCGCGGTGGTCTCGCGGTTCTAGGCGCGCAGTCCGGAACCGTGCGACTGCTACGGTCGCAGGTTCCAATCCTGCCTCGGGCATGGATGTGTGTGATGTCCTTAGGTTAGTTAGGTTTAAGTAGTTCTAAGTTCTAAGGGACTTATGACCACAGCAGTTGAGTCCCATAGTGCTCAGAGCCATTTGAACCATTTTTGAAAAGAAGTGTAAACACCCGCTTAGCCGAACATAAAAGAAACTGTCGCTTAGGACACATCGAAAAATCGGCCGTAGCTGAGCATGCTTTTCGAGATGGGACTCACAAAATTGAATTTAATGAGACAAGCGTTGTAGAACGAACATCCCATTATCATGCGCGCACGTAAAGAGAAGCAATAGAGGTTCACAAACACCATAACAGTTTTAATAGAAAAGAGGAAGTTTTATAGTTAGACAAAATATGGATGTCTACGTTGCGCCAGCAGAATGACAATCTATTACTCTTAATCGAGAATGATGACGCCTTCCAAAGATAGGCATACCGGCGGCATCACGTGACGAATGGTGGTGCCCTCTATGCGCTCTATGAATGCGAGAGTCGCTGGAGCCTCAGTGGCAGTAGCCGGACGACCTCAGAAGATGTCTCCCGCAGATGGAGACGAAATGTCAGGTGGAAATTTTATACATCGACCACGGCCTCTCAGCCCGGAAGTTTCAACTGAAAACACCGGCCGTGAAAGCCTACATTGTATGAATACCCTCTCCTCTTAGCATGTCCTCGGCTATGAACACGAAAGCAGGAAAATTGTGGTTTTCTGCACACTACTGTAGTAATCAATGTGCGAACTCCACTGGATATGGGAAATCCGGTGGTTGCAGTGTATAATGTGTGTGAATTCCTAAAGCCCGTCTCACACGGAGCAAGGTTCGCTGTAAGTTTCCTTGTTGGCTCGCGCGGCGGCTACCTTGCGGGCTCCGTCGTTTGCTAGCGGGCTACATTGCTCTGAACCTTGTAAGATTTCCAGGATAGGTCCGGTGCTATTTTTCTTGCAAGGTTCTCTGCGTGCTACCTGAGTTGGCCAATTATGAGACGTTTCGTTTGTGACGTCAGATGCGGAAAGCTTGGGCGGGAAGCCTTTGTTGATAGTCTCTTTTCTGCTGTTGTGAGGTGCGGTAGGAAGTTCTTATAATTATTTAATAATGGCACCGCAGTGGTCCAAGGAAGCGATTGAAGCATTGATATGTACTTATAGGGAAGAACAGTGTACGTCGCGAAAAGCGCAAACTATTATAATAAACACTTGCGTGCAGAGGCACTCAAAAGAGTTGCAAATACCAATACATACATTCGTATAAAATTTGCAAAGGATGTACGATCTTCTATCCTATAAAATGAAGTCTTATATAACAGTCATTATCGGTATATTTATAAAATCAAACGGTAATGAAATGGTGATACTTTTCAAACAAAAGTAGGTGTTATGCGAATTAACCTCAACTCTTTATGAAGCATGGAGAGCACACCTTTTCCAGCGTTTCTCCTCTTAATCCAGTTTTTCGTCCTTTCTTTCTTTATTCTTCTCTCATTAGCATGCATTTCTACATCGTTTAGCACCGAAACAGCTAATAACGCCAGTTTTCTCTGAACATCTGTACCTGAAGCAGCCATCTTCGTTCGATACAACATGCAGCCGATCACAACACAACTAGCTACCGATCTTGCACCGTGGGAGAGCTTCGGCATGGAAGATAGCCGGCTCCTATCCCTGCAAGCCGGCAGGCATGCACGCCATCTCGCAAACTTGCGGCGAACCTTGCTCCGTGTGAGACGGGCTTAAGGGACCAAACTGCTTAGGTCATCGGTCCCTAGATTTACACACTACTTTAACTTAAACTAACCAACCTATGATAAGAACAAACACACACACACACACACACACACACACACACACACACACACACACACGAGGGAGGACTCGAACCTCCGGCGGGAGGGGCCGCGCAGTCCGTGACATGACGCCTCAAACCGCGCGGCGGTTGCAATGACTGCACTTTTTGTGGATGAGACGCGTGTAATTACTGGTCGCTTAAGATTCTCAAAACAGTTGTACGGCTTGTGTTCAGAGGTCATGCAACGCGCCGACTGCTAGCGGCACGATTGACACGAATCGCGCGTGACATTGTTCCAGACCTGGTGTAGTTGCATACAGGCAGGACCAACACCGAAGGATCCAGTTTCTCGAGGGCGCTTATTCACAGATACAGAAGTACTGCTGTTTGGTTACCGTTGTTGCGTTAACAGCTCTGTATGGCGTCGTCGTTCCGCTCGTCAGTGAACCCAAATACGTGCTGCATATTGACCAAGTAAACCAACATAATGCTGTTTATCACTGTTAAGGTACAATTAAGACTGCCAGAGAAGGCAAACCCGTCAAGGAGTCGAATAGTACTGAATCAGCGGAAAAATGCTGTTATCGGAACACCGAAAAGGCGTATATGTTTCTGCTTGGAAGAAAGAATGAAAAATAGGGTACCAGCTGTCTCATTCTAACTACCTTAGCACCTTTAAAACTTTTCCCCAAAAGTTTTGGTATGTCAACATATTCGCGCTCTTTGTAACTTGCAATTCACTTTTCACTCCCGCCAGCTTCTCTAACTGTAACACACCCACACCCTACTAGATCACCACTAAGTCGCTCATAGCCACCACTCCCAATTGCACTCGCCCATTCTCTCTCACTCATTGTCATTATCTCTGTGTTTTTCTAACTGCCTCTGTCTTCTGTCTCGCAGACACAGTTTCCTTCATTCTGTCCTACTACTGCCTCCTCTGTCACTGTCTCCCTCTTTGTCTCTCTTACTGCTACCATCTAATTCATTCCTTCCCCCTGCTGCTGCCTCTTCTCACTATCTCTCTTCCTCGTTGTCATTGTCAATACTCATCATCACTGGGCTCTAGGCCACTTCCACTTTTTCCTTTTTATTCCTGTCCCACTGACACTGTCTCCTTCCCTGTCTTGTTCTACTGCTACTGTGTCCCTCTTTATCTCACATTGCTACTGTCTCCTTGGCTTTTTCTATACCAAAGCCTACTATCCTCCAGTATATACTTATTGCTTTTCTGCCTCTTTCCCATTGCCATTGTCTTTTCCTGTCTAATCATAAGAAAGCCCCGACATTTTCACATAAGATTGATGGAAAAATTTTTAAATGTTCTGAAGAAGATGGAATGATTTTTTTTTTGTTTGGGGTTTAAGGGCGCTCAACTACTGAGGTCATTAGCGCCCAGTCACAATTGTTAGAGCACATAGAATCTAGTAAAACTCAAGGGGGGGGGGGGGGCACCAGAAACTTCTTACAAAGATGCAGATAAAATAAGTGAAGGAGTTAGATGCCTTTGGACAAGCCAGTCAAAGTAATGAAACGAAGAACACTAGCAGCTGCTCGAGCGTCATCCGCTAAAATATCCTGTAAAGTAGATGGCAGAGACAGGACAACACGAGATTGACTAAAACGGGGACACGACAATAAAACATGGCGCACTGTTAATGCATGACCACAAGGGCACTGCGGGGCTGGGTCACCGGAGAGCAGGTAGCGGTGGCTAAACCGGCAATGCCCAACGCGCAACCTGGTCAGAAGGACCTCTGCTCGCCGAGATGGTCGGGAAGAGGGTGTCCAAGCAGTTGGGAACGGTTTTATTGCCCGGAGCTTGTTTCCTTGAAGTGATGACCAAGTATCCCACCACAAAGACACAAGCCTCTTACAAACAACCCCACTAATGTCAGATGACAGAACACAATGGGAGGCTGGCCGAGGCAGGAGGACCGCAGCCTTGGCTGCAGCATCAGCAGCCTCATTCCCAGGCACTACTACATGGCCGGGAACCCACAGAAAGCTGACAGGAGAGCAAAAGAATGGAGGGACTGCTGGATCCGTTGCACCAAGGCATGAACCGGATATGGAGCTCCAAGGCTCTGAAGAGCAATGAGTGAATCAGAGCAGAGTACATACGATGAATGGCGGTGGCGGCGGGCATACTGAACGGCCTGATGGAGAGCAAAAAGCTCGGCCGTAAAGCTGGAACACTGGTCGAGGAGCCGGTATTTAAAGGTGACGGCCCCGACGACAAAGGCACAGCCGACACCATCGTCAGTTTTGGAGCCATCAGTGTAAATAAAGGTGTGACTGGCAAGTCGCGCACGAAGTTCGACAAACCGTGAGCAATACACTGCAGCCGGATTACCCTCCTTCGGGAGCGAGCTGAGGTCGAGATAAATATGAACCGGAGCCTGGAGCCACGGTGGTGTCGGGCTCTCACCCTCTCTGAAGGTGGTAGGGAGGGCAAAATCAAATTGTCGAAGCAGGCGACGAAAGCGGACCCCAGGGGGCAGCAGGGCAGACACATACAACCCATACTGACGGTCGAGAGAATCGGCGAAGGAAGACTGATAAGAGGGGTGGTCGGGCATTGACAACAGCCGGCAGGCATACCGACAAAGCAGTACGTCGCGCCGGTAGGTCATTGGTAATTCGGCAGCTTCAACATAAAGACTCTCGACGGAACTAGTGTAGAATGCTCCGGTCGCAAGACGTAACCCCCTATAGTGGATGGAGTTGAGACAGCGTAAGAGGGATGGCCGAGCAGACGAGGCTCCCATAATCCAGCTTTGATCGGACTATGGACCGATACAAGCGAAGCAGGACAGTGCGATCCGCTCCCCAAGATGAACCACTAAGAACTCTGAAGACATTAAGGGAACGTGTACAACGGGCAGCCAAATAAGAGACGTGCGGAGATCAACAAAGTTTCCTGTCCAGTGTGAGCCCTAGAAACTTAGTTGTTTCCACGATGGGAGAACAACGGGACCGAGATGTAAGGATGGCGGAAGGAACGCTTTATATCGCCAAAAGTTGATGCAAACCGTCTTCTCTTCAGAGAACCGTAAGCCATTTGCCACACTCCATGAGTATAGGCTGTCTAGACAACGCTGAAGGCAGCGCTCCAGGAGGCATGTTCTCTGTGCACTGCAGTAGATCGCGAAGTCATCGACAAAAAGAGAGCCTGAGATATTAGGTGGAATGCAATCCAGAATTGGACTGATCGCTATGGCAAAAAGGGCTACGCTCAAGACGGAGCCCTGAGGCACTCCGTTCTCCTGGAGGAAGACGTCGGACAATACGGAACCCACACGTACCCTAAACTTTCGATCTGTTAAAAAGGAATCAATAAAAAGGGGCAGGTGACCGCGTAGACCCCACCTGTGCATAGTGCGGAGGATACCTCCTCTCCAACAGGTATCATAAGCCTTCTCCAAATCGAAGAACACTGCTACCGATTGGCGCTTTCGCAAAAAGTTGTTCATGATGAATGTCGACAAGGTCACAAGGTGGTCAACAGCGGAGCGGCGGCGACGAAAGCCGCATTGAACATTGGTAAGTAGCCGTCGAGATTCAAGAATCCAAACTAACCGAGCGTTAACCATGCACTCCATCACCTTACAGACACAGCTTGTAAGAAATGGGGCGGTAACTAGAAGAAAGGTGTCTATCCTTCCCGGGTTTGGGTATAGGAACAACGACGGCGTCACGGCAATGCATGGGGACTTGACCTTCGGTCCAGACGATATTGTAGGTACGAAGAAGGAAGCTTTTGCCTGCTGGAGAAAGGTGGGCCAGCATCTGAACGTGAATGGCATCGGGCCCCGGAGCAGAGGACCGGGACAGTGCAAGTGCACGTTCGAGTTCCCGCATAGTAATTTTCCAGATTCAGCGAGTGGAAGGAAGGTCGCCGAGCCTCTTCTGCCTCTTTCCTGGGAAGGAAGGCAGGGTGGTAATGGGCGGAGCTTGAAACCTATGCGAAAAAGCGGCCGAAGGAGTTGGAGACAGCCACAGGATCAACAAGGACCTCATTACCTGAAGTCAGGCCAGGTACCGAGGAGTGGGCCTTAGTGCGAGACAGCCGGCGCAGGCCACCCCAGACGACAGAAGAGGGAGTAAAACTGTTAAAGGAGCTGGTGAAAGAGGCCCAACAAGCTTTTTTGCTGTCTTTGATGACTCTACGGCATTGCGCTCGGAGTCGTTTGTATCCAATACAATTCGCCAACGTAGGATGGCGGCGAAAGGTGCGTAAAGCACGTCGTCGAGCACGGATAGCGTCTCTACAAGCCTCATTCCACCAGGGGACGGAAACGCGACGTGAAGAAGAGGTAGTACGACGAATGGAACGTTCGGCAGCATTGATGATAACAGCCGTGAGGTATTCGACCTGACTGTCACAACTGAGAAAATCGTGGTCCGGAAAGGTCGCCAGGGAGGAGTAAAGTCCCCAGTCAGCTTTCGGTATGTTCCAGCTCGAAGGACATGGGGATGGGGTGTGATGCAGGAGACGAACGACACAGGGGAAGTGGTCGCTCGAATAGGTGTCAGAAAGGACATACCACTCGAACCGACGGGCAAGAGTGGTAGAACAGATCGAGAGGTCCAAGTGGGAGTAGGTATGAGTAGAGTCCGAGAGGAAAGTCGGGGCGCCAGTATTGAGGCAGACAAGATTGAGATGGTTGAAGACATCCGCCAAGAGGGAGCCTCCCTGACAGGATGCAGGAGAGCCCCAAAGGGGATGATGGGTATTGACGTCACCAAACAATAAAAACTGCGGAGGAAGCTGAACAACCAGGTGCATCATGTCAGCCCGACTAACTGCGGATGACGATGGAGTGTAGACGGTACAAACGGAAAAAGTGAAGGCAGAAAGAGTAATACAGACAGCTATTGCCTGGAGTGGGGTGGTCAGTGGGATGGGATGGGATGGTAATAGACATCGTCCCGAACGAGCAGCATGACCCCACCATGAGCTGGAATACCGTCCACAGGGGTGAGGTCAGACCGCTCCGTGGTATAGTGGGTAAAAGCAATACGGTCAGTTGGGCGCAACTTGGTTTCCTGGAGACCAAGGACGAGCGGACAGTGCAGGCGGAGGAGCAGTTTTAATTCCTCCCGATTAGATCGAATACCTCTTATGTTCCAATGTAACAAAGCCATCGCTAGTCAGAAAAAAGGGGGAACGAAACGGGTGAAGAGCTGGTCACCTCGACGGCCGCGGAGGGCCAGGTTTCGAGGGAACAACGCTACAACCGGCGGGAGGCGGATCCTGTTCCATCGAGTCGTCGCCAGCTGCGGCCGCTGTCCCGGGTTGCGTAGGAGGGGCAGCATCATTCGCCGACGAGAGGCCAGCTGAGCACCTGGCAGCAGAGCGTCCCGGCGAAACTGAGGACGGCCGGGAGCAGCGACTCACGGATGGAGCGTCAGACGAAAGGCGCCGGGGTGGAAAGGGGGATAAAGACTTCTTCTTGGAGGCCTTCTGGGAAGTCCGATGAGGCACGGGGATGGTGGGCTGGACCCGAAGAAGGTCCTCACGCGCGGGGTCCGTTTTGGAAGGCCGGACTTCGGAAGCCGGGGTCCGGAACGTTTCCCCGATGGACGCCTGAGAAGAGGATCGCTTCTCAGGTGGCGGAGGGGGAGGAGGAGGGAGGGTGGCCCCTGGGGCAGACGGGGCAGGGGCTGCGAGGGAGGAGGATTTGGAAGGGAGCGATTTGGGAGGCGGAGGCATAGACCCCAGATGGGGTGAGGAGGTGAAGGGGGGACAGGATAGGGGTGAGGATACTGTGGAAGGAGTGGACACGACTGAGGCAAACGAAGTTTTCAACATCACGGGATGGAGGCGGTCATACTTCTTCCTGGCCTCAGAATAAGAGAGATGATCCAAAGTTTTGAGTTCTTGAATCGTCTTCTCCTTCTGATACGCGGGGCAGTCTTAAGATCTAGGCGAGTGGATGCTAGGACAATTGACGCACCGAGGTGGTGGGGTGCATGTATGTTCCTCACGAAGAGGACGTCCACATTCGCCACAAAGGGGCTCAGCCTCACACCGTGACGACATGTGCCCAAAGCGCAAACACTGAAAGCAGCGCATAGGAGGCGGGACGTAAGGTCGCACGTCGCACCGGTAGCACATCACCTTTACCTTCTCCGGGAGAACGTCCCCTCGAAGGCGAGGATAAAGGCCCCGGTGTCGATGCGACGGTCTTTGGGGCCGCGCTGGACTCGCCGGACGAAATGCACGCCTCGGCGCTCCAGGTTGGCCTTGAGCTCCTCATCAGATTGCAGCAGGAGGTCCCGATGAAAAATAACCCCCTGCATCCTATTCAGTGCCAGATGCGGGACAATGGACACTGGGATGTCCCCTAGTCGGTCGCAAGCCTGGAGCGCCGCCGACTGTGTGGCGGAGGTTGTCTTTATAAGAACGGACCCCAAACGCATTTTACTGAGAGCCTCGATTTCCCCGAAGATCTCCTCGATGTGCTGGACAAAGAACACGGGCTTGGAGGTGGCGAACGTCCCCCCATCGGTCCGAGAACAGACTAAATAGCGGGGGAAGTACTTCGCCCCAAGCCGGCGGGCCTGTCCTTCCTCCCATGGAGTGGCCAAGGGGGAAAGGGCAGGAGAACCAGAACCAGAGACAGTACCTTTCTTTTTAAAAGACTCGGCCGCAGAGCGACCTGATACATGTTGACGTTTCATCTGCGAAACTTCCGCCCCGATACCACCCACTCCGACCAGGGGCTCTCCCCACGGGCGCCACCCAGCCTCAGCAAGGGCCACCTGGCAGGATGACCGTTGCCGGGAGTCCTGATGCCCCAAGGAGACGGGCATCTACTCCTTGGCCGACGTGGGGAGGGTGCAGCTCAGGTATCGGCAGTACGATCCCTGTGTTGTCAGGGGGCTACAACCTAGAGGGTACATGACGATCCCACCACAACGGGCTGGCTACCGTGCTGGATTTCTGGTGCCATGGAAAGTCCATCATGATCGTAGGTGCAGATGGGGACGCACTATGGGCGTAACTTGTGCAACCCATCAGGCGTTTAGGCCCAATTTGAGGAATAGCGGGTGTGGTTACAACGCCGTTACAATGCTGAGTCCCAAGGTCTTAGTGCACTGAGGACCAGTGAGAAACCACGTAAGGCGTCCTTCCCCAAAAGGCTCGTACTTCCGTAGAATTTTGAAAAATGGAGGTCAAACCCCAAGGGGGACCATCACATGGAAGGCCGAAACGGTTGAAACTCCTTTTAGTCGCCTCTTACGACAGGTCTATTCTTACCCCGGACCCGCAGGGGGGAAGATGGAATGAGGCAGCTGGTACCCCACTTTTCACTTAGAGGATTAAACATAAGCATATTCGCCATTTTTTCCGCTGGTCCCTTTCTACAGCAGGGCATGTCACTTTGGTGAAAGTAACTGTGTGTCAATAAAATTTTGATAGTTTACCTAAGTGAAACTGAAATAACGCGAAACTAATTTTACACCTCAGACAGGATTTTACGTGCACATACTGCAAGTTCTTCATGTGCTTCAGTATTACATCATGGGGTTAGCGGAACCCTTATGATGGTAACGGACACACTTAACAGCATATCTCTTTGTGCGTTACGAACTACGTTTTCGCCTCACCCCGTATTTTACGTGTAGAAGCAGGGTAACAACCTCTGTATCTCTGAAACGGATACATACATCAAGGAAATTTTCAAGGCCGTTCAACATCGGGCGTTTAGGAATATATAGCAAAGATTTCAACAATTTGCTGTGCAGAGCTGTCTTCGAATCTGCGGCTTGGTTTTCGTACCCAAAATCATATTTTTTGGGGTGGTTCTCGATAACGGATAAGGATTCTTGAAAACGGGAAGATGGCATTTCTAGAACGCCCAAAGAATATACCTTTAAAATTTGACTGTTTGCTGCGGTTAGTTATTTACATATCGGCTGCTGACGACGAAAAAAACCTTTTTTTCGAATTCTCAGGAATCGTCCATAAGCCCTTTGAGGTGCATTATAGAACATATCTAATGAAATGAAAACGGTATGCTGAATTTGGCTGAGCTGGAGGAAATGTGTAATATTCAAAAATTTACCGTGTACTATAGAATGGTTACTGAAAGACCATCCTTTTGTTGCATATGCAAATGGTCCCTTGCCCAGCAACGCTATCCGAAACACCTCACTACCCTATCAGCAATATAACCCGAGGAGGAAGCCTCTGAATAAACCTCATTTTTATGCGCAGCGTTTTGGAACACATTGGTAGCGCATGTCGATGAATGGAGACTTGAGGTTTAAAAGTACAGTGAACAGCAAGTACTCTGGGTGAATGGAGAAAGTGTTTCCTAACATGACACAGCGCATACAGTCTACATCTACACTGCTGTGCAGATATTTTCAGTGCAACACTGATACAAATGTCAATGTGGACAAGAAATTAAACGAAACGCAATTAGTCTGTAACGAGCCAGCAGCGACGACGTGTTCCTAATACCAAAACACTTAAAATATTCCTCAACGATTAATCTTTTAGTTGCTGCTCACTTTTTTCCCGTAACTTCCGGAAGTTTGTCGATGGATTTAGAGTTCATGTTGTTATAGTCTGCAAGCCAATGTATAGTGCGTATTTGGTGCTAACTTCGCACCTGTATTAACTAATGTATGTATTCCATTCGAGTACTGAGAAAATACAAGACACTTTTGTAACTACTAAACAATAAGTTTCTTCGTATAGATCTACAACATTTGTTTTATTTATTATTTAATCCAAATTTATCGGAATTTTCTTAATACTCATGTAGATGACCTCACTTTATTGTTAAGGCCACTTGCCGATTTCGCTCGTTGGAAATGTATAACTCATACTGCAATTCGTTTCTATTTTGTGACGTCTTTACTAGATGATAAAGATCATCCGCAAAAAAATCGAAAAGATCTGCTCAGATTGTCTCCCAAATCGTTTATATACATGGTATTTCCGTAAGAGCGTGCAAAAATTTAACAGTACCTAGAGGATCCTCCACTGAACAATTAAAGGCAGGGAACCTGAAGTAGGGGAAGCCAACTTAAAGAGATAATAGGAATAAAATTACATTACTGTGCACATTTTTACTTACATTAGTTACACTTAACAGCAAATACCATAACTGACACAATGAACGTACCATCTGTACCGTCTTACAAACTATGAAACTGACTGCCATCAACCTCAATGCAAGCATGACATCGAGGAACGAGATTCTGACGCACCATGATAAATATCTCTGGTGTGTTTCGAATCACATCACAGGCAGCTACAATTCTGGCAGCTAATTCCATCTCCGAATTCAGTGGGGTCTCATACACAAGTGACTTTAAAAACGAAATGATCGTGTGGCATTATTGGCCGGGAGGCCCCATCCGGGAAGTTCGGCCGCCGAGTGCATGTCTTATTTTAGGTGACGCCACATTGGGCGACTTGCGTGTCTGTGATGAGGGCAACACCTAGTCTAGGGACGAAGAAAATCTCCAACCCTGCCGGCAATCGAATCCAGGCCCGCTGCATGATAGGCAAGCACGTTACCACTCAGCTAATCAGGCGGGCACAAGTGACTTTAGATATCCTCATAGGAAATAGCCAAGGGGATTCAGGTCAGTTGATCCCTAAGGCAATGGAATAGGACCTCTCCTTTCAATCCAGCGACTACGAAATACAGCATTGAGATGGTTGCGGACATCCAAACTGAAGCGAAACGGTGCACCATTTTGTATTCAAATCCTCTCAGGAACAGCCAAAGGTACGTTCTCCAATAACACAGGAAGAACTCTTTGCACGAACCTGAAGTACAAGTGGTCATTCAGACGGCCAGATGGAAGATAAGCCAATGAAATTGTCGCATACAATGCCGGCCCGGATATTCACAGCAAAACGTACTTTAAGGTGTGACTACTACAGCGTGAGGGTTTCCCTCATCCCACACATGGCTATTCCTGCTGTTCGAAAAACCCACTGTTTGAGCAACTTCTGGTATAATACGACCCTTGGTGCAACGTCAGTCACAACCATTGCATGGATTAGTTGTGGGTGATATGGCTGTAATTGTTCGTGGACTGCACGCCACACGCTAGTACATTACTGGCCATTATAACTGCTACACCACGAAGATGACGTGCTACAGACGCGAAATTTAACCGTCAGGAAGAAGATGCTGTCATATGCAAATGATTAGCTTTTCAGAGCATTCACACAAGGTTGGCGCCGGTGGCGACACCTACAACGTGCTGACATGAGGAAAGTTTCCAACCGATTTCTCATACAAAAACAGCAGTTGACCGGCGTTGCCTGGTAAAACGTTGTTGTGCTGCCTCGTGTAAGGAGGAGAAATGCGTACCATCACGTTTCCGACTTTGATAAAGGTCGGATTGTAGCCTATCGCGATTGCGGTTGCGGTTTATCGTATCGCGACATTGCTGCTCGCGTTGTAGAGATCCAATGACTGTTCGCAGAATATGGAATCGGTGGGTTCAGGAGGGTAATACGGAATGCAGTGCTGGATCCCAACAGCCTCGTATCATTAGCACTCGAGATGACAGGCATCTTATCCGCATGGCTGTAACGGATCGTGCAGCCACGTCTCGATCCCTGAGTCAACAGATGGGGACGTTCGCAAGACAACAACCATCTGCACGAACAGTTCGACGTTTGCAGAGCAGCATGGACTGTCAGCTAAGAGACCATGGCTGCAGTTACCCTTGACGCTGCATCACAGACAGGAGCGCCTGCGATGGTGTACTCAACGACGAACCTGGGTGCACGAATGGCAAAACGTCATTTTTTCGGATGAATCCAGGTTCTGTTTACAGCATCATGATGGCCGCATCCGTGTTTGGCGTCATCGCGGTGAACGCACATTGGAAGCACGTCTTCGTCATCGCCATACTGGCGTATCACTCGGCGTGATGGTATAGGGTGCCATTGGTTACACGTCTCGGTCACCTCTTGTTCGCATTGACGGCACTTTGAACAGTGGACGTTACATTTCAGATGTGTTACGACCCGTGGCTCTCCCCTTCATTCGATCCCTGCGAAACACTACATTTCAGCAGGATAATGCACGACCGCATGTTTCAGGTCCTGTACGGGCCTTTCTGGATACAGAAAATGTTCGACTGCTTCCCTGGCCAGCATATTCTCCAGATCTCTGACCAATTGAAAACGTCTGGTCAATGGTGGCCGAGCAACTGGCTCGCCATAATACGCCAGTCACTACTCTTGATGAACTGTGCTATCATGTTGAAGCTGCATGGGCAGCTGTACCTGTACACGCCATCCAAGCTCTGTTTGACTCAATGCCCAGGCGTATCAAGGCCGTTATTACAGCCAGAGGTGGTTGTTCTGGGTACTGATTTCTCAGGATCTATGCATCCAAATTGCGTGTAAATATAATCACATGTCAGTTCTAGTATATTTGTCCAATGAATACCCGTTTATCATATGCATTTCTTCTTGGTGTAGCAATTTTAATGGCCAGTAGCGTATGTTCAGCGCCCATTTAACGTCCAATACGACGCGTACTTGTAGTGGGGTCCACCGCAACACGTTCCAGCTGCTCCTCTTCAACATCAGTGCGCGAGTGGTCCTCATGTTGCCAGGTCCTTCGTTTCCTCTTTCCAATGCACCAGTCTCCCGCATTCGTCGATAGAGATAAACACTCGTCGTGACGGATGCTGCCTGTTGGGAAATCGTTCCCTGTACAGCCTTTCAGCAGCTAGAGCACGGCAACTTACTTCCACATACACAGTGAGTTCTGTGAAACTCAACCGGTACTGCTCCATCGTATTGTACTGTTCGTCTCTGAATAGCACTGAGTAATGAATGGGTCTGTCGTTGATTCATAGCGCGTTTTGTCATAGGACAATGTAAATACCATACAACAGAGCCACCTTACAGACAAGTAAACAAAACCTGCCTCATGACCTAGTGATCAGGCTCGTCGTCCTGGTTTCTCTGCACGAAATAAAGAATGTGAATGAACAGCACAGTACGTGAAACTTACGTTAGTTGTAAATGAGCTGGAAAACAACAGTACTAGACAAAGTGGTAGAAATGTTTACTTACATACATCCTTAAGCTGGCTTTTCCGACTCCTGGTTCCCGGCCTTAAATTGTTCAGTTGAGCAATCTTTCTGTCCTGTTACATTTTTGACGCTCTTACGGAAACACCTAGCAGATTAGGAATACCCTAGAGCCTGTAACACTTGCTCGGTAAACACTGGATATCATTTGGATTTTACTCTATTTTGCGTCGATTAGTACGTGCATTTACCTTTTTGTGAATGATGATGGGTTTGTGCGGCGCTCAACTGCGCGGTCATCAGCGCCCGTAGAAAGTCCCAATTTTTACACAATCCAATCTAGCCACGGTCACGAATGATGACGATGATATGATGAGGACAGTACAAACACCCAGCTCCCAGTCATAGAAAATCCCCAACCCGGGCGGTAATCTAACCCAGGACCCCGTGATCCAGAGGCAGCAATGCTAGCCGCTAGACCACGAGCTAAGGACCCTTTCTGTAAAGAACGGTGCTAAATGCGTTCTGGAAACCTAGAAATAAGCAGTCAAGTTGATAGCCCCTGTAGATATATCTCATTGCTTCGTGTGAATGGAGGGTCAGGTGTGTTTCACACGAACGACATTTTCTGAATCCGTGCTGATAATTTCCTTAGAGACTTTTTGTTATAATGAAACAAATCGCTGAAAATTATACGGGTACATAATTTAGGGGATTACTTCTATTTCCTTCCTCGTATACTGGCATGATCTGCGCGACTTTCCAGTCTTCAGGTACGGAGTTTCCGTCGAGCGATCGGTTGTGTACGATTGCTAAAAACAGTTATTTCAGCCCCGTACTCCAAAAAGAATCTAATTGGTACACAGTCTCGATCGGAAGACTTGCTTTTCATAAAGGAATTAACTTCCTTCGCAACACCGAGGGTATCTACATCTACAACCGTCCTCTGCAAACCAGTCCAAGACAGAGTGTACTGCTCAATGTTCAACATTCTCAGAAAATGTCCCTGAACAAACTCCGGAGTTCGGGTTCAGCAGGCACACGCACCGTTTTTGCAGCGACTTTCACAGTCGCTAATATACTTTTAGTGTCTCGTCGAGGACGAAAGAAGCGACCGAGCGCCATCACCGGTGCGCCGGTGAGGCGTATCGGAATGTTGCGGGAAAAACTGCTAGTGGCGGACCGGGCGTGCATTCCTTGCCGCTAGCGCCGACCTGCTGTTCGCTGCTCGCCCTAATTAACACATTCCTGTGTGGAGCGTCACCTGCCACCCCTTTAGGACGGACCATCTTCGCTCCGGCAGACAAAAAGACGTAACAGGGCTGGCCCGCCCTGGAAGCACGTGTCACCAGAGCTGTTACGTCTCGCCGTTTTTGTCACTATAAGGAATGCCTCAACACCATCTAACAAGCAACCGACATCACCGACCACTTCTCCGTGTAGTAATTCGAGAGCGCCAAACATTTGCTCAGATTCACCAGCGTTCTTGTCTAGATGTCCGTGATGCATTGGCGACTAAAGCAAGCAGAAAGATTTACACATTCTGTGAACTAGATAAAGCGATAGTGACTTTGTTGTTGTGGTCTTCAGTCCTGAGACTGGTTTGATGCAGCTCTCCATGCTACTCTATCCTGTGCAAGCTTCTTCATCTCCCAGTACCTACTGCAACCTACATCCTTCTGAATCTGCTTAGTGTATTCATCTCTTGGTCTCCCTCTTCGATTTTTACTCTCCACGCTGCCCTCCAATACTAAATTGGTGATCCCTTGATGCCTCAGAACACGTCCTACCAACCGATTCCTTCTTCTAGTGAATTTGTGCCACAAACTCCTCTTCTCCCCAATTCTATTCAATACCTCCTCATTACTTATGCGATCTACCCATCTAATCTTCAGCATTCTTCTGTAGCACCACATTTCGAAAGCTTCTATTCTCTTCTTGTCCAAACTATTTATCGTCCATGTTTCACTTCTATACATGGCTACACTCCATACAAATACTTTCAGAAACGACTTCCTGACAAATCTATACTCGATGTTAAACTTTTCTTCAGAAACGCCTTTCTTGCCATTGCCAGTCTACATTTTATATCCTCTCTACTTCGACCACCAGTTATTTTGCTCCCCAAATAGCAAAACTCCTTTACTACTTTGTCTCATTTCCTAATCTAATTCCCTCAGCTTCACCCGATTTAATTTGACTACATTCCATTATCCTTGTTTTGCTTTTGTTGATGTTCATCTTATATCCTCCTTTCAAGACACTGTCCATTCCGTTCAACTGCTCTTCCAAGTCCTTTGCTGTGTCTGACAGAATTACAATGTCATCGGCGAAGCTCAAAGTTTTTATTTCTTCTCCATGGATTTTAATACCTACTCCGAATTTTTCTTTTCTTTCCTTTACTGCTTGCTCAATATACAGATTGAATAACATCGGGGAGAGGCTACAACCCTGTCTCATTCCCTTCCCAACCACTGCTCCCCTTTCGTGTCCCTCGACTCATAACTGCCATCTGGTTTCTGTACAAATTGTAAATAGCCTTTCGGTCCCTGTATTTTACCCCAGCCACCTTCAGAATTTGGAAGAGAGTATTGATATTGACTTAAGAAGGAACTATTTATCCCTCGGCAGAAGCATGTAGAGAAATGGTTCAAATGGCTCTAAACACTATGGGACTTAACATCTGATGTCATCAGTCCCCTAGACTTATAACTACTCAAACCTAACTTACATAAGGACATCACACACATCCATGCCCGAGGCAGGATTCGAACCTGCGACCGTAGCAGCAGCGCGGTTCCGGACTGAAGCGCCTAGATCCGCTCGGCCACAGCGGCCGGCTGTAGAGAAATCAAGGCTCGAGTTTAGAAGATTAGCACACCCCGATCAGTCGTAGGAATGTTACCATTTCTTACACCTCTGACAATGTAGATCTACACTGGTGTCCAAAATTAAAGCAACGAAAGGAAATTTTGCAAGGTTGCGTTTACTTTGCCACAAAACACTATAAACAGGTGAAAGTAAAGTAGAAAAAATGTGAAGAATACAGAACGCAAACAACCGCGAGATGTATAACGGCAGACAAAAAAATGTTCGTGTTTTCCAGCTTAACGGATTTGCTCACACTTTCCGACAATTGGTTAATGTGTTCAGTATGGGGTGTGACCACCTCTGGCAGAAACACAGGCCTAAGAACGACGGGGCATGCTGTGAATGATATCAGTCTCATGTTGAGGCAGTAACGCCTATTCTTGCTGCAGAGCTGTTCGCAGTCTTTGGGAGTGATTAGTGGTTGTTGACATGATGTAACCTGTCTCCATAACGCATCCAAGACATGATCTATGGGATTAGAATTGGGAGAGCGAGCAGGCCACGCCATGAGAGCAACGTTTTCCAGTTCGAAAAAAAACATCAAGCACTTGTCCTATGAGGTCGTGCATTATAGTCCATGAATACAACGACTGGACCCATAGCATCTCGCAACAACCGCAATGAGGTCCCAAGATCTTGTCACGATACCTGACAACAGTTAAACCTTGCCGATTCACCTGTACGATTTCATGAAGAGGGGTTCGCGTGGTAAACATAATCCCTGTCCACACCATTAGTGATTCTCTTCGATCTCCGTCTTGTTTGGGTGCCGAAATAGTGTTCCACGTTCCGTCCAGACGTGAATCCATCGAGAATCACTCTCCAGACTAAATCGGGGCTCATCTGTCAGATGCCGTGCAGTACTAAGGCGGTACTGTCGTGCCCTTACAGCCAAATAACGGTCCTCTCTTCTGAAGTCAGACGTGGTCGGCCCTTCGGGTACAGTTTCGGCCTCTATAAACTGTTATCCGAGAAACAGAACGACACACATTAAGCCATCGGACCTCATCAGTTTGCCACTGTGCCGCAGAGGGTCTGGTAGGTATCTTCTCTGTGCCATACTGGACCATCTGTGACTGTGTACACAGCGATTGTGGATGTGGGGCTAACCGGCGAACACTACCTCGTTTCATAGGTGCCCTGACGTTATCGTTGCCATGGTTGTCCGTTGTCCGCAACGTCATCTTCCGTGCATATCATGGTCGTACGGACGTCTGGTTGACATTTTGTAGAATTATATCGTGAATTAGACACATGACGGGGAAATAGCGGTTTGATTCTGTAATTTTGGACACCAGTGTACATACATACATACATACATACAACAACACAAGCCACCATACTGTGAATGGCGGACGGTATCTTTAACAACTTTAGTCATTTTCTTCCCTGTTCCACTCGCAAATGGAGCGAGGGAGAAACAACTGACTATATGCTTCCACAAGAGCCCTAATTTCTCTCTTCTTGTCTTCGCGGTCTAGACGCGAAATGTACGTCGGCGGCAATAAAATCTTTCTACAGTCGGCTAAAAATCAGATTTTCTAAATTTTCTCTATGTTTCGCGTAAGAACGTCGTCATCCCTCCACGAATTCCCGTTTTAGCTCACAGAGGATTTCCGTAATGCTCGCATTTTGATCGAACCCAATGTTTCGAAATGTAGCGGCACACCTCTGATTTGCTTCGATGCCTTCCTTTAATTCGACCTGGTGGAGATCGCGAACACTGAAGCAATGCTCAAGAATCGTTCGCACAAATGTTCTGTATATAGTGTCGTTTAGAGATAAGTTACACTCGTAGAATTCAAGTAAACCGAAATTCATCATTTGCCCACCACACTACCAATCTGACGTGCTCGTTCTATTCTATAAGGGACGATCAAAAACTTTCCGTTCGAAGGCCTTACAGTCCAGAATCGACAAGCCACTCACGCAAAATCGTTGTGAGCAGTGAGATATTCATCCCACCAATGCACCAGGCTGAAGATACCCGTATGGTTAAACTCAGTGTTCTGCTTCGTCAAGTAGTCCGTGACTGTATGCTGCACATTCTCGCTCCGTAGGAATCGTCGACCCCTAGGGCCTTTTTTTTTAAGGGAGCGAAGGTGTGATGGCAACATGGGGAGCGATCAGGACTACATGGCGGTGCTCTAGTGCCTCCCATTTGAATTGGCGTAACTTCTGCGACATGGATGAGTGCGTTACCTTGAAGCACCATTGCAAAAGCGTGGCTTTCGACAGACATGCTGCTCCATACACATCATCATCTGATGAATGTATACCGATGTTTGTCCTTCGACAATGGTTAATATGGCTCTGAGCACTATGGGACTTAACTTCTGAGGTCATCAGTCCCCTAGAACTTAGAACTACTTAAACCTAAGTAACCTAAGGACATCACACGCATCCACGCCCGAGGCAGGACTCGAACCTGCGACCGTAGCGGTCGCGCGGTTCCAGACAAGCGCCTAGAACCGCTCAGCCACACCGGCCGGTAAGGCATTTCGGAAGGCTGTTAAACAACTCTGCTTTGGCAGCACTGTCCTCGATTGTATCTCCATTGCTATCGCGCAGGCACTGATTGTTTCTTGCCGCTAACATACTTCACATAAGACCAGAATCTCTTTGGATTTTCTGCCAGCTTTCGAGACAAAGTTTCGTCGTGGAAACTGCATACGCATCTAGCATTGAAGTCCGCGCTAAATTTAGAGCTTCTGTAAAATATCGCAAATCTTGGGGATTTTGCGTATGTTTAAATTTGGCATGCTTGTTTCGTTGTTTCTGCAACAGTGTTGTGACCCGTTTTGCGTACCAAGGAGGATCAGCTCCGTTGTTTATTAATTTATTTCGTATAAATCAATTGCTGGCGATACTATTTCTTTGAATTCAAGCCACGTCTGTTCTACACTTACATTGTTAGTTTGGAAGGAGTGGAGATTGTATCTAAGGAAGGCGTCAAGTGAATTTGTATCTGCTTTTTTGAATAGGTAAATTTTCGTTTATTTTTGGAGGATTTGGAGGTTACAATATTCAGTCTCGCTACTACAACCCTGTATTCACTAATACCTGTATCCGTTTTTATGCTCGTTATTAACTCAAGATTATTTGTTGCTAAGAGGTCGAGTGTGGTTTCACAACCGCTTACTATTCGCGTGGGCTCATGAACTAAGTGCTCGAAATAATTTTCAGAGAATGCGTTAAGCACAATTTTGGATGATGTTTTATGCGTACCTCCGGAATTAAATATGTATTTTCGCCAACATATCGAGGGTAAATTAAAGTCCTCACTAACTACAATTGTGAGAGTCTGGTACGTGTTTGAAATCAAACTCTGGTTTTTCTTTGAACCTTTCAGCAATTTTATCTGAATTTGGAGGTCGGTAAAAGGATTCAATTATTTTTTTATTCCGGTTGCGAAGAATGACCTCTGCCCATACCAACTCATAGGAATTATCTACTTCAATTTCGCGCCCGCATCTCGTGGTCGTGCGGTAGCGTTCTCGCTTCCCACGCCCGGGTTCCCGGGTTCGATTCCCGGCGGGGTCAGGGATTTTCTCTGCCTCGTGATGGCTGGGTGTTGTGTGCTGTCCTTAGGTTAGTTAGGTTTAAGTAGTTCTAAGTTCTAGGGGACTTATGACCACAGCAGTTGAGTCCCATAGTGCTCAGAGCCATTTTTTTCAATTTCGCGACAAAATAAACTACTTTCAAACAGCAACAAACACGCCACCGCCAACCGTGTTTAGCCTACCCTTTCGGAACACCGTTAGGTTCTTCGCAAAAATTTCAGCTGACGTTATCTCCGGCTTTAGCCAGCGTACATTGCTTGTAACGATTTGAGCATCAGTGCTTTCGATTAGCGCTTGGAGCTCTCGTACTTTCCCACACAGCTACAATTTACTACTGTTACACCGATGGTTCCTGTATTTACGTTCTTCCTATGTTCGGCCTGCACCCTTCGTGACGAAAGTCCTTTGTGTTTTCCCGAGACCCTCTAACCTAAAAAAAAACCGCCCAGTCCACGCCGCACAGCCCCTGTTACCAGTGTAGCCGCCTTCTGCGTGTACTGGACTCCTGACCTAATCAGCGGAACCCGAAACCCAACAACCCTATGGCGCAAGCCGAGGAATTTGCAGCCTATACGGTCGCAGAACCGTCTGAGCCACTGATTCAGACCCTCCACTCGGCTCTGTACCAGAGGTCCGCAATCGGTCATGTCTACCATGCTGCAAATGGTCAGCTCTGCTTTCGTCTTGCAAACAAGACTGGCAGCCTTTACTACTTCTGTTAGCCGCTCGAAACCAGAGATAATCTCTTCTAATCGAAAGTGACATCACTGGTAGCGACGTGAGCCACCACTGCAGTTGGCTGCACTCCGTGCTCTTCATGGCATCCGGAAGGACCCGTTCCACCTTTGGAATGACTCCACCCGGTACGCACTCTACGTGTACGTGGGACATCGGAGTGAAAATCTGCCTGTACTTGTGTAAGGGCTACATTCTACCAGCTGTACAATGTCTTCTACTTCATCCACAAATTTCGTTTCCCACTTTCACATGAATCAATACTGCTTGGCACTGCACCAGTCCCATGCAGTTTAGTGAAAACGCGAGTAGACACTGTTGAAAGTGGCAGTCTACTGTTAGGAAATTTTCTACCGTATTATCTCGAAGCCGCTCAGAAGTCTACATTACAAAACTCACTAGGCCTACTCAGCATTTGTGAATGTGGAAAAAGCTTGAATTGGCCAAGAAATCACCATCGAAGTTGAAAAATTTGTCAATTGGAAATTTTTACTGTAGGAGAAAAACGATATCGATAATGAACCCATTGGAACGGGAGTATCAATATACGAAACTAAAATTTGTATAAATAGTTTTAACTCTTTAAGCAATAAAAATTGAACATGTTATATGGAATGCATTATGAATAATATTCACACAGCAGTATTTATTATTTGTTACAGGAACCGGTTTTACCGGCTATTACGCTATGATCAGGTACAAAGATAGGTATGTGGTGCAGTGAAATTCTGTTAGGCCAAAGATTTTCCACTCGTGATTGGTTGGTTGATTTGGGGAAGGGGACCGAACAGCGAAGTCATCGGTCCCATGGGATTATGGAAGGATAGGGGAAGAAATCGGCCGTGCCCTTTAAGGAGACCATCCCAGCATTTGCCAGAAGTGATTTAGGGAAGTCACGGAAAACCTAGATCGGGATGGCCGGACTTTGATTTGAACCAGCGTCGTCCTCAATGCGAGCCTAGTGTGCTAACTACTGTGCCACATCGCTTTTTTAAATTTTTTTTAACGAGTGCATTTACAGATTATCTCCATTTCCAGAGATGTTAAAATTAAGAGTAAAGCGAGAGGGTTACTTCATTGTAAATGCGATATAAGATTATTTAACTAAGATAAAATATGTGAAATTTCTGTTACTATACGTCCTCTTGTGTTAAATTTTACTTTGTATTATCACAGCTGCTTCACACACCTGCTTGGTATCACTATTATATCTTACATGTTTGTAATTTAGGACGTATTAATATTTAAGGTGAGACGGGCAACAATCTCTTCAGCGCAGTTGCACACCAAGCTCACACTCTTACAGAAATCTCAGAAATGATGCGAGTAATGAGGATAATGTGCAAGGGGCACTACATTAGCAGTGCGTGGATAGGTTGAGAATTTAGGTCTAATGAGAGGCGTGGTAGAGGGTTCCGCGCAGCAGCAGTGACCTCTGTGTCCGGATGGTTCAGTGATCAGAGCATCTTCGTTTTAAGTAGGAGAGGGGGGTTACAATCCATTGATTTCAACCAATGCCCGCTCGCAGCCAATGTCCGTAATCCCTTAGTGTCTCAAGATTATTTTGTTCAGCCACATCTTTGGAATATGTCACCCAAGTTTATTGTACGATTACTTTCTTCTAGGAACAAATGTTTTAATTGCCTGTAGCTCACTAACTAATGTGTCACATACCTTTTACACTTAAATAATCCCTCTTGTTTTATTCCTAATTCTAACATTAACATTTTTCACCTCTGGAAATTGATATACTCTGTAGTTGCACTTATTTAAAATCTTCGATCCAACAAAATTTCACTGCACCACATACTTATGTTTGTACCTGATGATAGATATTACGCCAATGTTGTGTGTGTTTCATTCATAATGTATAGAATGTTCTACCAAGAACCGACGGAACATTCAATCAGTGCAATTATATGGAATATTATATTGGGAATACTCCGTACTAACGCCACGTAGAATATTTACTATTCCTCTTGAAAGAGCCTGCATCGTTTAGTGGATGTCCTTTTCGTCGCGAAACGACTTGAGGACGCAGAGCTGTTGACGTGGCCGCGGCCGGTTCCCACGGAATGCGCCGCCCTGGCCTCGCGACCGGTCCCCGGCCCAAAGCAAGGCCGCCGCCCACTGCCGCCGCCCACGCACCTACCCACAGCGCTCCGCCATCACATACTTCGTACCTAAGACGGTACCATTCGTCCGTACAAAGGCCCGAACGGGAAGTCAGAACATTCCACAATGCATTTCAAACGGCAGCATTCACACAGCCCATCAACGGAACAGAAGGGGACGGGACGTCACCGTCAAGGTTTCTCAGGAAAGGAAGTCTTGAGAGTGGAGTAGGTGGGGGACCACGGTAGCGTCGTCTGCTAACGTAGGAAGCTATACCCTATTCTCGCCACACTGACTCATGTTACAGTTGTCGACTTCGTGCTTTAGTGTCTTCCCAGCATTTATGCAATTATTTTTTTTTTTATTTTTTTTTTTTTTTTTTTTTGTGGAACGTTGCGAAGCTTCCACGACGAATGTTTGTCTTATGAGTGTTCTTCCACATAAGGCCAAATACCCGACAGCAGTAAGTTATATCGGTTCCGGAATACCTGGACAAACCAGAGGCCTACAACATACGTAAATAAAAAAAATTCACGAAGATTTTCATGAACAACCTTATTTTGCCAGAGAAATGCCGCTCTATTGAAGGAGCAGGATACAGTCATATCGATGTTTTCTACATTACGAGGGAGTGCTGAAAAGTATTGCCTCCAATTTTTTTATTCTCTTCAACATCGGTTGAGGTATTACAAGTCATGCATATTACTGATCGAATTTCCCACTTCGCTGACGCACGTTGCAACACTTTGCCGCTAGAAGGCTCCGAATTTCAGCGTGTAGCGCGCCAGTGTGTAATGTAACTTTCGGTAAGTGAAAAGTGTGCCGCAGTCGAGTTTCTAAGTGCAGAAAACGTGCCTCCAATTGAAATCCATAGAAGAATAAAAGCTGTTTACGGTGACTGTATCGACATCAGTAATATGCGAAGTTTGGTTGTTCGTGTTCGTAATGAGGGAAATGGTGGTGCTAACATCAGTGCGTGTGGCAGAGCTCTGGGTGGTCGACTGCCAACGGGACGAGACTCAACGGAATCGTGTTCGTGAACCCAGAGAAAATCGTCGGATAACACAGGGACAACTCTGAGGTATGTGCGACGTATCATGAGAGCGTGTACAGGCCACCGTTGCAGAACTTCGGTACAGAAAACTGTGTGCACGGTGGGTGCCTCTAATGTTCGCGCTTGACATTAAACAGAGGAGACTGGATATCTGTCAATTTCTTTTGCGTTTTGAGCGTGAGGATGATCGGTTCCTTAACATTGTGACAGGCGATGAAAGCTGGGTTCATTATTTTTACACCGAAAACGGGAGAGCATCAATGGAGTTCCATCAAAAAGGATCACAGACGCCGAGAAAGTCTGAGACCGTGCCATCAGCAGACGAAACCATGCTCACAGTGTTCTGGGATATTCAAGTCGCGGAGCGTTTGGAATTCATGCCTAAAGGCACCACCATAAAACCTGCAAGGTACTGAGAGACCCTCAGAAAACAAAGCACGAATTCGAAGAGTACGTCTACACAATGAGCACCCGCTAGCCCAGCACGACAGTGAGAGTCCTGCGACATCTGCAATTATCCGACGCCTTGGGTTCATTATCGTCGATCATCGTCCATGTAATCCCGACTTGGCCCCATCCGATTTTGACCTGTTTCCAAAACTTAAAGAACACCTTCAAAGACTTCACTTTCATAGCGATGAATCGATACAAGATGAGGTGAGGTTGCGGCTCCGTCAAGAAGTCAAATAGTCTACAGTGATCATTTAACAAACTTTTCTATCGTTGGGAGAAATGTGTTCGTCACCAGGGTGACTATTTTGAGAAATCAACAGACACGAAGAATAAAGATGTAGAATGTTAATTATGTCTGTTTTATTTAAAAAAGCTTTAACAGTTTTCACATAATTTGTGCGTCATTACTTTTCAGCACGCCCTCGTACTTAACTACTATCCCGGACCCCGAGCCACGGTACCCTCACCCATCTCCAGGTTGCCTATCTAACGGCTTCCAGGTACAACAAAAATTTAATTTTAAATTTTTCTTGTAATTACTTGACGAATTTAAATATTTGAAAATGCAGTCGTGATTTACTCATTAAGAGGCATACTGCGCGCAAATGCCCGGACTTTCTAGCCAGCATTTCAAACCTTTTCGAAACTTTTTTTCGGAAAGTTCTCCCATCCACAAAATAATGAAAGGAAAAAAAAGAGCTGAATCGATCATTGACTGGAAATGTTCGGCTACTTGTTCCCAAAGAATGATGGAATTTTTATGGATGACGATGCGCCATATCACCAGACCAGTTGCTGGCGATTGGCTTTAAAACATTCTGGACAGTTCGAGCGAATGATTTGGCCACCCAGATAGCCCGACATGAATCCTATCGAACATTTATGAGACCTAATCGAGAGGTGAGTTCGTGCACAAACTGCTGCACCGGCAACACCTTCGTAGTTATGGACAGGTATACTGGCAGCACGGCCCAACACTTCTGTACGGGACTTCCCACGAATTGCTGAGTCCACGCCACATCTAGTTGCCCCACTACGTCGGCAAAAGGAGGTCCGACAATATTGGGAAGTATCCCGTGGTTTTTGTCACCTCAGTGTACTGCCTTCGAAATATTGATACGTGTTTATATGTAGCATACTAATGTCTTTCAATGTCTGCCAGACACTTACGCTAATGTTTCGCTTCTCAGCAGTTTACCCAACGAACTTTCTCAATGATATCCGATGTGAATCTTTCTTTGGCCATTACGAAACCTTTATCAGTCTGGTTCCTTAATACTGATGCGGTATTTGATTTTTGTATCCCAGATGGTATCTCATGACCTCACTTTCACCGTGCGCAACTGGTTAAGCGAAGTGGCGTTGTCCTGGCGTGCCGTCTAGTGTGACTACACTACCATTTGAAGGGGACGTCGCCTTCTGTTCCATCCTACTGACATTCGGTGGTAATCCACCCAAACAATTCGATTTAACATATAAACTAATGCCAATGTACGGACAAATTGGAACGCTAGAAAATTTTAGTGAAATGCAGGAAGACCTACAGACAATCGACAGTTTGTCGAGTGATTGGCAGCTGACAAAAAATGGTTCAAATGGCTCTGAGCACTATGGGACTTAACATCTGAGGTCATCAGTACCTTAGAACTTAGAACTACTTAAACCTAACTAACCTAAGGACATCACACACATACATGCCCGAGGCAGGGTTCGAACCTGCGACCGCAGTGGTCGCGCGGTCCCAGACTGAAGCGCCTAGAACCACTCGGCCACAGCGGCCGGCTTGGCAGCTAACCCTCAACCTAGAAACAAAATTGTAATGTTTTGCTGTAAATAGGTGGTAAGACCTACTACTATTTCATTAGATTGCCGAGCAACTTTTGGAAAAAGCCACAGCCGTTAAGTATCTGGGACTATGCGCACGGGACGATTTAAAGTGGAAAGATTAAGTAAAAGTAATAGGAAGAAAGGCAAATGCCAGTCACATTCATTGTAAGAATCCTTAGGAAGCGTTGTCCATGTACGCAGGAGGCGGCTTAAAAATCCTTTTACGACTAACATTGCCCTTCTGTTTGGGACCCTTACTGTGTAGATGTGAAGGAGAAGGGGCAAGTGAGAGCTGCTCATTTCGTCACGGATTCGTCTAGCATGCGCGAATGCGTCACGGAGATGCTCACCAAATTCCCGAGGTATTGCTGCAGGAGAAGCGTTGGCCATCTCCGTAAGAAAAGTGTGCGTGGCATCCCAACGGTACATCGGTCGAAGAACAGCGGAAGGAACTTCACGCGCTGGTGCTCTTCCGTTTTCTTCAGACTTACAGGTTTTGCCCTAAAATGGAGCCTTGTGATACTGTACATTTATAATGATAATCCACTGCATCTGAAGTGGCAGTCACCATTCGTTTCCTGTTCTGCAGGTATGATGTAAGCGTTCGCAGTGCAGTGCACTTAATCTATTAATTTTTTTCGATGACCAAGTTTGGGCCGGTTGTCTCGCGCTGATAGTGATCTCGTCCGGTGTGTGCTTTTAGCCGTCGCGGAGCAGGTTGGTGAGATGAGCTGAGCTGAGCTGGCTGCTCCGGACCGGAAACTCATCCCGGGGGAACGACCTGGTCGGGGCAAGCTGCGGCCCCTCCAGCGGAAATCATCTTATACAGCCTGTTTCGAAAACTTCATCCCATTTCACTTGACTGGATCTCGTGCAGACATGAGTTAAAAATCAACTCGGGCATACGACTACAAAGTTTTTTAGTTTCAAAACAACCATCCAAATTTACGAGAGTATCTTCTTGCATGCGAGCACATACACCTTTGTATGCCGTTAACAGTTCTGTATCTACATGCATACTCTTCGCGTCACCTTTCTTGTTCTACTCGCAAAGGAGCGAGAAAGATACGACTGTCTGTTTCAGTACGAGCCCTGATTTCTCCCGTCTTCGCGGTCCTTTGTGGCTGTGGGATCGTCCCGAAGTCTGTCGCAAATGCCGGTTGTAAATTTTCTCAATAGCGTTTCGCTGAAAGAACGTCTTCGCTCCAGGAATTCCCACCTGAGCTCACAGTGTTTCCGTAATACTGTTAAGAAACCCAGCAGCACGTATCTGAATTGCTTCGACGTCTTACTTTTAATCCAACCCGGTGGGGATCCCAAAGAGACTAGCAGCATTCAGTAAATTTCAGTAGCGTTCTGTACAGAGTCCTTTACAGATGAGCTATAATTTCCTAGAACTCTCCCAGTAAACTGAATTCGACCATTCGCCTTCCTACAACCGACCTGATGTGCTTATTCCATTTCATGTCACTTTGCAATATTACACCTGGATATTTAATCCACGTTAAATTTGTTGGTGATCAGTCTGTCTGATGTGGACGGAAGCTTAGCAGTCCCCTTGGTGCTATTCGAAGAGAGAAGGCTGTATGTCGGCACCGGATTTCAGCCCCCTCTCTTACTTCCACCCGTAGCACTAACACAACACTACAATCTACACGCTTTCGGCGTGAAGTTTTCGGTCGTTGACACTGACCACCCCTATGAAGGATCTTCGTATTTTGCGCCCCATCACATCTTAACTATTCCGTCTGCGCCTGCCAGCTGAGAACGACTAATGGACTCTTAGCAATATTCTGTGTCATTCCGCACCATTTGTCTGAGCCTAGCAGCAGCCGGACAAGGGAATTTCCGTCCCCATGCGTAAGCTGCCATTAACACAACAACACACACGTCTGCATTTGGAATGGTGTCGTGACCGGGGAGCATGGACGGTCGATGAATTTTACTTATCCCATAGAGTACGGCAAAAGGTCACGGCTGGTAGTGTTACGAGGGGCGTTTGAAAAGTCCGTCCGAAGTCCGAGAGATGGCACCACCGGCGCGTATGGAGGTCATGTTTAGTTAGTAGCAGCTTTGGAAAGAACGCACACCAAGTTTCAGCCATATTGGTCTATTTCTTTGTGTTTGGCATTCGTGTGAATCAAGGAAGTCGAGTGATGGTCAAAAAATGGACGAAGAAGAATTTCGTGTGGTGATTAAACATTACTTTATGAAAGGCAAAACGCCTCAGGAGACTAAAGAGAAGCTTGATAAACATTAGGGTGACTCTGCACCTTCTATTAGAACAGTTTAAGTGGTTTCAAAATTTTCGGAGTGGCCATATTGGCACAAGTGATGCTGAACGTTCTGGACGCCCTGTGGAGGTTACGACTCCAGAAATCATTGATAAAATCCATGGTATGATGGATGACAGAAGAGTTAAGGTGCGTGAGATTGCTAGTGCTGTGGGCATCTCGAATGAACGGGTACATAATATTTTGCATAAAAATTTGGACATGAGAAAGCTATCCGTAAGATGGATTATGCGATTGCTCACGCTCGATCAAAAACAGAATCGTGTGAAGTGTTGCAAGGATTGTTTGCAGCTGTTCAGGAAAAATCCGCAGGACTTAAAGGATCGTTTCGTCACTGTGGAAAAAACATGGATACATTACTATACTCCTGAGACCAAACAACAATCTAAACAATGGGTTACCAAGGGAGAATCTGCACCAAAAAGGTTTAGACCAGTCATTCGGCCGGAAAGGTTATGGTGACTGTCTTTTGGGATTCGCAAGGGATAATCCTCATCGACTATCTGGAAAAGGGTAAAACAATTACAGGTGCATATTATTAATCGTTATTGGACACTCTGAAAACCGAGCTACAAGAAAAACGCCGGCGATTTGACCGCAAAAAAGTCTTTCCATCACGACAATGTACCAGCACACACCTCAGCTGTTGTGGTCGCAAAATTAATGGAAATAGGATTCCAACTCTTTTCACATCCCCCTATTCTCCAGACTTGGCTCCCTTGGATTTGAACCAGCGTCGTCCTCAATGCGAGTCTAGTGTGCTAACTACTGTGCCACATCGCCTTTTTCATCTACAGAGTATGTACAGAGTATGTACAGAGTATGTACAGAGTATGTACAGAGTATGTACAGAGTATCTACAGAGTATCTACAGAGTATCTACAGAGTATCTACAGAGTATCTACAGAGTATCTACAGAGTATCTACAGAGTATCTACAGAGTATCTACAGAGTATCTACAGAGTATCTACAGAGTATCTACAGAGTATCTACAGAGTATCTACAGAGTAAAGAGAGGGTTACTTCATTGTAAATGCGATATAAGATTATTCAACTAAATTTGTTCCCCAATTTGAAGAAATAGCTGGTGGGACAAAGATTTTATTCAAACTAGGTGGTGACTGCAGCAACTAATAGCTATTTTGCAGACTTTGACAATTCCTTTAATTCGGAAGCGGTCAACAAATTAGAACAGCGTTGGACGAAGTGTATAAGTCTAAAGGAGACTATGTCGAAAAATAAAGGTTTACCCCAAACACATAAGTAGTTTTTATTTTTGCACAGACTTTTCAAACGTCCCTCGTAATGGAAGCTGTTGCCACAACGGTACGTGACGGACATCCTGCATCCTCAAATATTACGTCTTGTGCGTCAGTACTGTAGTGCCATTTTTCATCAGGACAATGCTCTTACACACGCGAAAGTTGTCTAATTGTGTGAATGATATTGGGGGTACTCCTGTGATCAACATCATATTTGTGACCGATAGAACACTTGAGTACAGTTCTGACGTTAATTCCGTTCCCAGCGCCAGTATCACAGACCACACACTAAACTTCTGGGCCAGCTTGCCCAAGTCAGTTTACGTATCCATTTCACAGGGGTTGCAATGTCGTATTGATAAGTGGGCTAATACTGCTAAGTTCTTTGTACATCTGATTCAGTTTTGTAACCACTGCAATAACGTAACATACCTTCTCAAACTGAAGTTAATTTAGTTTCCTCTTCAACTTCCGGGCGTTTTACTTTGTCAGGCGGCGTAAATTCCCTCCATTTGCGAGTGGAAGAGGTAAGGAAATGACCAGCAATGGTATGAACTAGCAAAAAATGGTTCAAATGGCTCTGAGCACTATGGGACTTAACATCTGAGGTCATCAGTCCCCTAGAACTCAGAACTAATTAAACCTAACTAACCTAAGGACATCTCACACAGCCATGCCCGAGGCAGGATTCGAACCTGAGACCGTAGCAGTCGCGCGGTTCCGGACTGAAGCGCCTAGAACCGCTCGGCCACCAGCTATGAACTAGCCTCTGCCATACAGACTCGCGAAGTATGGACGTAGCTGTATACGATTCGGTTTTAGAAAGGAGTGAAATTATTTGTCACTTCCTAATCACCGAAGTCCAAATCCGAAAATGGGGTCGTCAGTGAAATACATCACTTAGGACTGTAAGCACTTTTGTGACAAACGCTACGGCCAGAACGTAACTGAATCCCTAGACGGAGACTGCTACTACTGATAGAAGCACCGAATATAGAAGAATATATAAACATGACGAACTTGGTAACTTCAGAGAGCCTTCCAGAAATGATATATACTAAACAAAAAGTAACTGTGTTTAGTTTCGAACTGGCAACCCGTAGCACGCCATTCAGCGACGCTAACTGCTACGCCACGCCGCCTGCGGCAACATCTTTAAGCGAAACGTGAATTCACACAGACATTAGGCCGAGAATTAATGCTGTCAAGGTGACGTTCCCTATGTCCACGTGACTAGCATCGGAGTTGGCACGTGCTTACCTGCATACACGAGCCCACACACACACACACACACACACACACACACACACACACACACACACACACACACACAAAAGAGAGAGAGAGAGAGAGAGAGAGAGAGAGAGAGAGAGAGAGAGAGAGAGAGAGAGGGGGGGGGGGAGGGGGAGGGGGGGGGAGAGTGGCGGCAGCAGTGGAGTCTTCAGAATACCGCCTCTTATATGATCTTTAAACTAAAATCCATGATCAGGCGCAGAGGACCGCGTGATGACCCGCCGTCGCGTCATCCTCTGCTGTATGGCGTCATTCGGATGCGGCATGGACAGCGAGGCATAGAGTCAGCACACCGCTCTCCCGGCCGTTGTTGGCTTGCAAGACCTTGGAGCCGCTACTTCTCATTCAAATAGCTCCTCAATTGGCATCACGAGGCTAAATGGAGCCCGCGCCAGTCGTCCCTCCACGGGAAAGTCCCTGGCAGTATCAGGAATTGAACCAATGTCCTCCGCAAGCCTCTCAGACGCGCTAACCACTTAGTTACGAGGGCGTCAGTCAACGTATACACCGGCTGCTACTTACAGTATGGTAAAAAGAGCAACCATTTACTAAACACAAAGCGCCGTTACTGGTTTCGAACGAACAGATTCATGTTTAACTTATGGTGTACATGTGATGTTGGCTGTTTACCGTTGTGACCCAAGAAAGTATCTCTCCTCCTCCCCTTCACATCCCCCCCCCCCCCGTCTCTCTCTCTCTCTCTCTCTCTCTCTCTCTCTCTCTCTCTCTCTCTCTCTGTGCGCGTGCGCGTGCGCGTGCGCGTGCGCGTGCGCGTCTGACCACCACCACCAGGAACTTTTCCCCAAAACCCAACAGCCAACATCACATGTAAATCCTTAGCTGAATTTAATTCAGAACGCCAACAGCAGTCTGCCGAACCTGTCGGTTCGAAACCGGTAACGGTGTTACTTGTTTTTAATAAATAGCATCATTAAAAGGAGCTGGTTGCTGTTTTTACTTTATTGTACGAATTAACCTGTATTTTTACATAGACACTGCCTGGCCATGACAGCTTTCGATAAAAACGCGGAAGATAAAGGAGTTTAGACTTGCTGTAACTGCGGGACTCTGAGGGATAGGTGCGTTGGACAACAAGAGCAAATCTACACATATACTTTGCAAATCACTGAATTCCAGGGCAGAAGTTATTTCCCCCACTGTAGCACTTCTTTATGCTGCTTCCAAATTCATTCTCGTATGGAGCGTGGTGAGACAGCTCGAATGACAAGCGGCGCGCAGTATTTAATCTTTCCGTCGATGGTAAGGCAGTGAGAGGGGGGGGGGGGATATAGTATATTCCTAGCTCCCTCACTGCATACTTTTTCTCCAAAATTTGTAGTACGTAGTATTTCGAGGAATGGTTGGAGTCCATCTTCAAACGTCTCCAACTTCAGGTGGTTGTTCATTTCTGTGCGACAAACAAACCTGTGACTCTTTTGAAGTTTCCCGGTAGACAGAATACTCTATTTCTCGGGGGAGGGGGGTGGCGTTCTAGATATTAGTAACTCTGGTACCGATATTTCGGCTGACAACCTTTCAGCCCTTTTAAAGCAATTTACGTTGCGGAGTAACCGCTGATGTGTCAAAGATAACACTGTTGAGAACAAGGGCGTCAGTCAAAGATAGAACTTTACGCCTCTAAGAGTAAAGAAAGCAGGCACGGAATCAGCGAATCCACGATGCATACGAAATATTCGGTCGATTATTACTTATGGCGTATGTTGGCATATCGGGCAGTGAAGACGTAGAACAATGTATCTTTCGAAAGCACAGACGTGAAATGAAGGTTTTCCACGATCTGTCGAGCTGGAAACCGTCTCGATTGAGCACGTTGGCTTCTAATTTTATTTATTCATTCATTCACCACTGAATGTCAGTAGGACGAGGCAACCCTTTTGGGGTCTGAAGAATAATATGCTTGTACGAAATGCGGGTGTATACGAAACTCCTTTTGAGTGTAGTAAAGGTAAACGGGACAAACAATACGCGTTTTAAAAGAACGTTGCATTTAACATCATCTACACAGTCGCCTACTACATCCCGACAAATCTGCAGTGGCTGAACATTGCATTTTTACCTATCATTCCACGCAATACGCGAAAGTTAAGATTCTGATCACAGCCTCGTCCTGTTGGCATTCAGTGGTCACGGTAGCTGTGGAAATACAATTAGGACCCAACGTGCTCGATCGAGACGAGGGTTTTCAAGCTCGACAAATCAAGGAAACGCTCATTTCACGTCTGTGCTCCAAAAAGGAATATTGTTCTGCATCTTCACTGTTTAGTATTCCAACATACGCCGTACATAATAAACGACTGAATATTTCGTAAGCACTATAGATTCGCTCATTCCGCGCCTACTTTGTTTTACTGTTAGACGCAAAGTTTTATCTGTGACTGACGCTCTTGTTTCCAACAGTGTTATCTTGGATGCACGGGCGTTTACTGCACAGTGTTAAATACTTTTAAAAAACTTTCAAGCGACTCACCTTCACAAGCTACACCGAAATATCGGTACGAGAGTTAGTAATACACAGGACTCACTCCCGAAAAATGATTGACTCAAACTTGCGACTATTCGTGCTAGCTCTTGCATACGTCGAAACACGTTGTTCATCATGTCTGGTATGGATCCTACAAACCTGAGCTATATTCAACGATGTGTCATGAGTATTCTGTGCGTCGTCTCCTTACTAGACTATCTACATTTTCAAAGTATCCTACTGTAAGTAGGCTGTTTAGGTTTTTATGTTGGTAACGCCACGTAGCGCTCTATATGAAAATCACTGACTGTGCTGTTTGAAGGCTGTGGTTGGTTTGCATTGTTGGAGTACATGCTACTGTAGTGTTGGGCAGTTGGCTGTTAACAGCGCGTAGCGTTGCGCAGTTGGAGGTGAGCCGCCAGCAGTGGTGGATGTGGGGAGAGAAATGGCGCAGTTTTGAGAGCGGATGATCTGTCCATCGGAGACAGTAAATTTGTAAGACTGGATGTCATGAACTGCTATATATATATATATTATGACTTTTGAACACTATTAAGGTAAATACATTGTTTGTTCTGTATCAAAATCTCATTTGCTAACTATGCCTATCAGTAGTTAGTGCCTTCAGTAGTTTGAATCTTTTATTTAGCTGGCAGTAGTGGCGCTCGCTGTATTGCAGTAGTTCGAGTAACGAGGATTTTTGTGAGGTAAGTGATTTGTGGAAGGTATAGGTTAATGTTACTCAGGGCCATTCTTTTGTAGTGATTATTTAAAGTCAGATTGCGTTGCTCTAAAAATATTGTGTGTCAGTTTAGTGTTGATCAGAATAGGTAAAGAGCAGAATGTCTGAGTACGTTCAGTTCTGCTCAGCAGTTTGAAAATCAAATAATGCAAGAGGTTTATCAGCACAGTAATTCATTAAGTTTTCTAAGGGGACGTTTCACTACCAACGAACCGAACTCTACCACCCGCTTTACGTACAACTGACTCATTCAACTTCTTATCTTTGCAGAACGGAACACGTAAGTGCTTGAATGAGCTGACTGATTCAGTTTGTAACTCAGTGTTGTGGATGCATGATATTACGCTTAATCCTTTTTGAGATGCAGAAGTTTAAATTTCCACAAATTTTAAGACAGCGTTTACATCACTATGAAATAGTATCAAGATCGAACTGAACATTTGTGCAGCTTTTTTCACACGGTAATTTGTTGCAGATAACTGCATCATCTGCGGAGTTTAAGATTATTCTCTGTCAAGTTATTTATGTAGAATACGAACAGCAATGGTCCCAACGCCTTCCCTCGGGCACACCTGAAGTTCTACATCTGTCGATTCCATCCAACTGCATTCTCCCTGCCAAGAACATCTGCAACAATGTCAAATTCCGCTTGATGCTCCATACGACCGTACTTTCGATAGTAAGCGTAGATCTTCTACCGAGTTAAATGATTTTCGGAAATCGAGGTTCAAATGGATCTGAGCACTTTGGGACTTAACAGCTGAGGTAGTCAGTCCCCTAGAGCTTAGAACCACTTAAACCTAACTAACCTAAGGTCATCACACACATCCATGGCCGAGGCAGGATTCGAACCTACGAGCGTAGCGGTCGCGTGGTTCCAGACTGAAGCGCCTAGAACCGCTCGGCCACTGCGGCCGGCGGAAATCGAGGAATGCTACTACTATCTGACTGCCTTGATTCATAACATTCAAGATGACATGTGAGGAATGCGAGAGTTGGGTTTCGCATGACCGAAGTTATCGGAATCCATGGCAGTCAGCACGGCTGAAGTATCTCGGTTCGAGAAACTTCATTATGTTTGAGCTCAGAATATGTTCTACGATTCTACAACAGATGAGTATCAGTGATATAGGACGGTACGTATGTTTATCACCTCTCCTACCCTTCTAGTAGACCGATGTGACATTTTGTTTTCTTCCAACCACTGAACAGTTTTTTGTTCGATGGACGTATGGTGGGTTAACTCTGCCGCATATTATGGGTACAATCAGAGAGCCCTGTAGCTTTGTTCCATTTTAGCAACCGCTGGCACTAATATCTGTATCACCTTTGCAGCGGTGCGAGAATTTAACTGCAACAGTACTCTTGGTTTTTCCCCCCTATGAAGGGAAATTTGAAAAGGGAATTCAGTATCATTGAGTTTGCTTTGCAACCGTCAATATCTGTTCCTGTGTAATACGTGAGTTTCCAGACACTAACTTTCATGTGACTAACAGCCTTTACATACGATTAGAATTCCTTCAGGTTTTGCGAGAAGTCTTTCCATAAGATCCAGCGGCAACACGCATTTTTACACGAGCAGCCAGTCAATTCTTATCACTGATCTAGAACAGCCATGGTACAGTAAATATCCAGACGACCCGGAGATATGAACAACGTTATTGGGACGCACTAAATAGTCTCCAAACCAAAATTAAATTTAGCTTATAACACTTTACGATCACGTACGACTTTTATGTCCGTCACGCATAAGCTTATCTGCCTCACAAATCACACACACACACACACACACACACACACACACACACACACACACACACACACACACACACCATTGTAACTTTGCGGTCACCAGCACTTTCCTCGCGCCACAACTGTTTTTAATTACGAATGACTTCGGTAAAAAAGCCAATAAACTCCACAACGCAACCAAAATGTACGGACAACCTAAGGAAGTATGCCTCGAAGGTACACGAGGCTAATATTTCTATACAGTCACCCGTGATTGTATACAGAGTGCATAAATTAAAACTGTAGGAACTCCCAACTCCAGCACACTATCGTTACGTGTGAGAAAATTTAGCTGAGTAGTGAGTAGGCGCGCTAAGCTAGCCCGTGGTGCTAACATCCCGTCTGGAATGCGTAGGCGTGTCAACTCTGAGCCTAACATTCCGCCCACGTGCGGGAGAAACAATACAGGTAGCTAGCCACACGGAATCTACAATCAAATTACGCGCGAGAATGCCGTTCACCTTACAAGAAACGCATGCGTCACAAACATTTCGCGATTATATTGCTCTGCCGTCCGCCAAAACGTGCAAAAAATGGTAGAACTGCTTAACAGCCAATTTTAGATCCAACAAGTTTCAGCAATCTGATCTGTTATTTCCTCAACAAGAAAAGCAAGGAAGCATGTTTCCCCGAAGTAGGAAAACACATGTAAGTAGTGGGGATAACTTCTGAGAATTTTCACGATCGTGCTCAGCCAAATGCATACAAGCCCAACCTGCCCGGATTTTGCCCATTCTTGATAAGGTGGTTTCAAATGAGAAATATAAATACTGCACTTAACTACAGGTTACTTCTTTGCAAGTCTAACTGAAATGACCAAAGTTAGAGTATCTTTTTTACATCCCAGAAGAACAATTATAATTTTATTGACTGGTGATTTTAGGCACGAGACGAGTAAGAAAACAGAGCACTTAGGCTATCACAACTGCAAACTTGTAAGGCTATTTACTGATTTTTTCCCAAGTTTCTGCATATTTAAGGTTGATCTCGGAAAAGGAAGACTGATTAACAAACAATCGAAAATACCGAATTACTATGGCAAAAGTCCGGCTAAATATAAAGCAGAGTCCGGGTGTTCTGGTTTTCCACCTGCGAACCCTAGAAGAAAGCCCCCAAGAGCTACTTAAGTTTGCAAGAAAATCGGAAATTAAAACCGGGTAAATGTAAGACTGAAGCGAGGAGGGAACAGCAAAGGGAACGAAGCGGGAATACCGGGGTAAAGCTAAAGCGCAGGCACAAGGAAAGCGAAGAGTTGACAGAGCGTGATCTAAAGACGGCAATAATAATTTTACAAGGGCTTATACACTCTTTAAAATTTTAAGTAACCAAAATTTATATCTTCTACAGGAATCAAGATAGAATCTTGTGAATTTTTGCAACTGTCTTTATAAAGCAAATCGTTTATGTGGGATGCAGCAGATGTAATGAAATGGAGAGGATAGTTGACAAGACAGACGAGTGCGGATAATTTAAACACGGGAAATTTTTGGTTCGTTACCTACTGAAACCATAAAAAAAAACATGGAAAGAGTGGGTTCGTTTGTAGTTTTGAATTACAAACGCATACATAAGAATTCTCGAAGATTACGAACAACTTAAATTGGAAGGAACACACAGAAAATGTTGTGGGGAGGGCTAGCCAGAGACTGCGTTTTATTGGCAGGACACTTAGAAAATGTAACAGACCTACTAAGGAGACTGCCTACACTACCCTTGTCCGTCCTCTTTTAGAATACTGCTGCACGGTGTGGGATCCTTACCAGATAGGACTGACGGAGTACATCGAAAAAGTTCAAAGAAGGGCATCACGTTTTGTATTATCGCGAAATATGGGAGAGTCACTGAAATGGTACAGGATTTGGGCTGGAAATCATTAAAACAAAGGCGTTTTTCGTTGTGACTGAATCTTCTCACGAAATTCCAATCACCAATTTTCTCCTCCGAATGCGAAAATATTTTGTTGGCACCGACCTACATTGGGAGGAACGATCACCACGATAAAATAAGGGAAATCAGAGCTCGTACGGAAAGATATAGGTGTTCATTCTTTCCACGCGCTGTACGAGATTGGAATATTAGAGAATTGTGAAGGTGGTTCGATGAACCCTCTGCCAGGCACTTTAATGTTATTTGCAGAGTATCCATGTAGATGTAGTTGGTAAATTCACTGTTAATGTCCTACATGTTTAGCATACGTAGATAACGGCAAAACAATGGTTATGCGACTTAAAAAATGGTTCAAATGGCTCTGAGCACTATAGGACTCAACATCTGTGGTCATCAGTCCCCTAGAACTTAGAACTACTTGAACCTAACTAACCTAATGACATCACAAACATCCATACCCGAGGCAGGATTCGAACCTGCGACCGTAGCAGTCGCGCGGTTCCGGACCGAGCGCCTAGAACCGCTAGACCACCGCGGCCGGCTATGCGACTTAGCACACACAAAAAAACATGTAAACATGTTGTACAGGTGATATCTTCAGCTGGTCGACGCGACGTTTACGGAAGCCGCGCTTATCGCTTTGCGTGAGTGTGTCCCTTCCCGACCACACGCACACGAGTTTCGCCGCTACAAAGTGGTTTGAGCAGCTAACCGTGCAGTAATAAAGCTTTCACGTGTGGCCCGGGGTTTAGCCACAAAGTCTACGTCAGCTTTTTTCAACACACACACACACACACACAGACACAGAGAGAGAGAGAGAGAGAGAGAGAGAGAGAGAGAGAGAGAGAGGGGGGTCTGGGGGGGTGTTAGGAGGGTGTAGGAGAGGGGGGTTGGTAGGGAAATAAAGCGAGGAGTGATGGCAGGGCGGCGCCAGAACAGAGACACACAGAGTCGAGGCGAGGCAGGCAGTGCGCGGCCGTGACCCGTGCTCACCTTGGGCGCACCGCCCGCATCCTCAAACACCGCCACCGAGCCTCATCCCAGTATGCAGTTTCGCAGCCGCTACACGGCCAAGCACACGATGTTCTGTCAGGCGCGACCGCACGTCAAAGGGGCAATCTAATGGTACCGATTCTGAGTAACATTTCGGATGACCAGATTACAACTGTGCAACGATTCAATCGTTCATTCCTGAAACAACATAGCACGCAAAGGTAAAACTTTCACAACACTGGACACTAATAATGCGAAATGGACACCATTTTAATCGTGTGCATGTCTATACAGGGTGTTACAAAAAGGTACGGCCAAACTTTCAGGAAACATTCCTCACATACAAAGAAAGAAAATATGTTATGTGGACATGTGTCCGGAAACGCTTACTTTCCATGTTAGAGCTCATTTTATTACTTCTCTTCAAGTCACATTAATCATGGAATGGAAACACACAGCAACAGAACGTACCAGCGTGACTTCAAACACTTTGTTACAGGAAATGTTAAAAATGTCCTCCGTTAGCGAGGATACGTGCATCCACCCTCCGTCGCATGGAATCCCTGATGCGCTGATGCAGCCCTGGAGAATGGCGTATTGTATCACAGCCGTCCACAATACGAGCACGAAGAGTCTACATTTGGTACCGGGGTTGCGTAGACAAGAGCTTTCAAATGCCCCCATAAAAAAGTCAAGAGGGTTGAGGTCAGGAGAGCGTGGAGACCATGGAATTGGTCCGCCTCTACCAATCCATAGGTCACCGAATGGGTTGTTGAGAAGCGTACGAACACTTCGACTGAAATGTGCAGGAGCTCCATCGTGCATGGACCACTTGTTGTGTCGTACTTGTAAAGGCACATGCTCTAGCAGCACAGGTAGAGTATCCCGTATGAAATCATGATAACGTGCTCCACTGAGCGTCTGTGGACGAAACTAAAATGAGCTCTAACATGGAAATTAAGCGTTTCCGGACGCATGTCCACGTAACATCTTTTCTTTATTTGTGTGCGAAGAATGTTTCCTGAAAGTTTGGCCGTACCTTTTTGTACACCCTGTAGAATCAAAGCTTTAGTCTCTCCATGCAGCAAATATCATTCCTGATAAGTAGCAGATATAAGCCTGCTTCCGTTTGACGTTCCCGCTTCGCCAGTCAGAAGGTCGAACTCCAAGGCAATCATCGAAGTGGGAATTCCCCTGCCCCATGTGTCACGAAACTTGCCTGCTATCGACAAATCTATGTCCACATCGCAAGATACCTTCGAGAGAGATTTATTTATTCCTAAATTCCAAGACGTGATGATACTGAGTAACAAACGTGACCTGTTCGACTCCTCATCAGTAACTATAACCTGAAGAAACAGATTGCGTTCATTTCAGATTTAGTTATTTCTGTACCGTGTCTCTTACCCGATTAGTTATTTTCAATGCCGAACCTCATAATACTCCACTGAAATAAGATTGCTGCATAGTGAAACGTATCGAAAATTCAAAGTTAGCAAACTAAAATGTAATTGTGAATATAAGTAATACCAATTTTACCAAATTTCTCTCAGAGAATAAGTACGGATTTAGGAAAATCAACTCTTCTGAAACAGTTTCCTTTACTCATACAGGATATTTTGCAAACAGCCGCAGCTCACCAGGTAGAGTGAATCTTCGCAGATTCCCATAAGGCGTTTGACAAACAACCGCATCGTCCAGTACTAACAAATATACAATCATACTGAGTGTCTTCGTATGTGTGACTGATTTGAAGAATCCTTTAATATGTTATACTGCACGGGGAACGTTCCACAGTAATGTTGGACGTGCTGCAAGGAAGTGTGGGAACAGGTCCTCTAATGATCTCAGTATAAAGGGCTTTGACGAAAATATGGGAACACGGCGATAAATCTGCGCTTGAACATAAATACATATTCTAACCAAGCCTGCAGGTTGTACTGTTGCACTTTACCACGAAAGGCACCTGTGCAATTTCCTGAAGACGTTTCAACTGTCAGTCGTGGTCAGAAACGTTTTCTGTATGGTTTTGAGCTCATGATGTCGGAGCTGAGTTAATCACAACGTAGGCAAATTGTTGGTGCTCGTATGGTGGGTGATTTCAAGCGTTTCGTGTTTGAAGAGGCGCAATATGCCGCATATAGGCAAAGCGGAAAAATCCGCCAAGTCACAACACGAACGGAGGTGTGCGTTGAGTGATCGTGACGGACTGTCATTGAAGAGGATTGTGAAGAAAAATAATAAAAATGATGACAGCTGCAAAAGTCACTGAACTGAATGTCGCACTTGCGAACCCAGTCAGCACCTAAACAGCACTAAGGGAGCTCCATAAGCAGTGAATTGCAGGGCGAGCTCGAATTCAAGACCACTCGCCAGTGATGCAAATGTCCGTAAAAGGAAAACGTTGTGCCGAAGTCACAAAACGTGGACTGTGGAGCAATGAAACCAAGTCTGATGAGTTGATTCACACAGTTTCCAATTTTCGGCCGAGTTTACGTCCCGAGGGTGAAAAGTGGCGGCGGTTGTGTGATGATTTGGGCAGCCATATCATGGTTTTCTATGGGCCCCATTGTTACTCTGCAAGGTCACATTATTGCAAAAGATTATGTAAGAGATTCATTTCAGTATCACAAGTGCTTATTTTCATTCCAGACACCACAACACACACCAGAAGTTAATGTGTCCGTAGAAGACGTCAAAAATCTCACGAAGCAGCCACTCTCGATACCCATACCGCTTTAACGCCTGGAATGATGGCGTGGGTAGCAATTATACTTCCAACAGTGCTCATCTGGTAACTGTTGATGGGAGGCTCAATGCTCAACAGTATGTAGCAACACTGTTAAACGTCATTGCCATACCTTTAATGGCGAGGGTACCAAATGGCATATTCCAGCACGATATGCAAGGCCTCACACTGTCTTTCAGACCCCAAACACCACGAAGAATGTACGAATCCTTGACTGAACTGCCCACCCCCTGATATGTCAGTGGTAGAGGATGTCTGGGATGCGATGAGGACATAATTCCGTACCAGCCTGCAGTCAGTAATTTTCACGAGTCGACGCATCATGCGTTTCAAGCATGGCAATAAACTAAGGTAGCATTCGGAGGCAATTTTCTTCCGTACCACAACGAATGCACGACTGTATTCATGCTCATGGGGTCACACCTCGTGATGGACATTGTTTTGAATGGGATGAAAGTCCTCATTTAATATCCGCTATGTGAGAACATCTCCGCAAAGTTCATACTGGTGCTTCATTTGCGTTCGCGTGTACCAGCTTTCCTTTTACGAACATATCCAACAGTTAGATACGTGAGATGTTTGCATATTTGGTGCACCTGGACCCCTTCGACCGGTATGTGAAGATTCAGCAGTAGCCACGGAAATCTACGCTTATTCAAACTGAGTACTGCAAGTCTGTAGAAGCGTAACACAAGCGTGTTACGGCAGGTGCCCAGACATTGCCTCAACCTGCTTAACGGCTGGGACTGACGTCTCTGGCAAATATGCTGTTCTTCAAGCAGATCGTGTCTTAGCTGCTGATCAAATTAACTTTAATATCGACACCACACCTATTACGATTAATTTGATCACTTTAATCTTACGGAGTATCTGTTGGTTACATTTCCCACGGATCACTTCGCACGATATATCGTGAAGGCGTGAAACTAGCCAGATTGCATATTATTAACGTGATTGGTACGGCTGCTAACTGGCCATTAGCAGAAAAGATTAACAATATTCAGTTTAATGACGGAAATATGTAACGAGTTTGCACAAATTAAGTTTCTAAATTGAAGTAACTCTATGGAACAGAATTTGTCAAGAACGAACTCTCGTTTTACTCTAAAATTAACCTTTGCTATGTGACAAGTATTTAATATCACTGTGATCAAAAATTTTGGTGGCGGCATTGCTTACCGCATTCTGAAATGAAGTAAATTTTAATGATGAGATTCATGGCGACTTTTCTTCTATTATTATTATTTCTTCTGAACTCTGTTTACAACAAATTTCATGAGGGAAATAATGTACTATGATACTGCAATTAAAACACCTAGACCGTACGTGGTCTAGAAGACAACAGAGTGCGAGCACCAAATTATTCTTACGGTATGTTCTTTTTTGCAATGAAGACTTATCACTGGTGCTTTACTCCTTGCTGTGTACATTTTAATGCTGCGTTTTCTTAAGAGACCATCTGAAGCAAACCAGTAAATAATCCGTAGAAATACATTTACAATTTCTTCCGTTGCTGTATTACTATTGAGCGAAAAAAAATAGAGATACGCAATTATTTTATACATATATATATATATATATATATATATATATATATCTCGAGCTTTGCGTAGCTCCAATGATACTCCCCAGTAAAATAATATTCGTGGTCTATAGCTGATGAATTAAAAACTTTCTGCTTTAATTCTGTTAAGCACACTATGTGATCAAAAGTATCCAGACACCTAGCTGAAAATGACTTACAAGTTCGTGGCAACCTCCTTCGGTAATGCTGGAATTCAATATGGTGTTGGCCGACCCTTAGCCTTAATGACAGCTTCCACTCTCGCAGGCATACGTTCAATCAAGTGCTGGAAGGTTTCTTGAGGAATGGCAACCCATTCTTCACGGAGTGCTACACTGAGGAGAGGTACCTTTGTCGGTCGGTGAGGCCTGGCACGAAGTCGGCATTCCAAAACATCACAAAAGTATTCTATAGGATTCAGGTCAGGACTTCGCAGGCCAGTTCATTACAGAGATGTTCCTGTCGTGTAACCACTCCGCCACAGGTAGTGCATTATGAACAGATGCTCAATCGTGTTGAAAGATTGAATCGCCATCCCCGAATAGCTCTTCAACAGTGGGAAGCAAGAAGATGGTTACAACGTCAGTTTAGGCCTTTGCTGTGATAGTGCCACGCAAAACAAGGGGTGCAAACCCCCTCCATGGAAAACACGACCACACCATAACACCACCGCCTCCGAATTTTACTACTGGCACTACACACGCTGGCAGATTACGTTCACCGGGCATTCGCCATACCCACATCCTGCCATCGGATCGCCGCATTGTATACCGTGATTCGTCACTCCACACAACGTTTTCCCATTGTTCAATCGTCAATTCTTACGCTCCTTACACCAAGTGAGGCGTCGTTTGGCATTTACTGGCGCGATGTGTGGCTTATGAGCAGCCGCTCGACCATGAAATCCAAGTTTTCTCACCTCCCATCTAACTGTCTTAGTACTTGCAGTGGATCCTGATGCAGTTTGGAATTCCTGTGTGATGGTCTGGGTAGATGTCTTCATATTACACATTACGACCCTCTTTAACAGTCAGCGGTATCTGTCAGTCAACAGACGAGGTCGGTCTGTACGCTTCTGTGCTGTACGTGTCCCTTCACGTTTCCAATTCACAATCACATGGGAAACAGTGGACCTAGGGATGTTTAGGAGTGTGAAAATCGCGCTTACAGACGTATGTCAAGTGACACCCTCTCACCTGCCCACGTTCGAAGTCCCTAAGTTCCGCAGAGCGCCCCATTCTGCTCTCTCACGGTGTTTCATGACTACTGAGGTCGCTTATATAGAGTACCTGGCAGCATAATGCAACTAATATGAAAAATGTATGTTTTTGGCGTTGTCCGGATACTTTTGATTATATAGATAGCGCACGCATATCTCCTCAGCTTTAACGAAATATTTTTATTGACACCGTCGAAATGCCTTCACTAGTTCACAGGAAATACTGACGGGTGCTGTTCTGTTATTTAATCCTTGGAAAACCTGGAGAGTGAATGACTAACTGGCATGACCAGTTTAACAACTTTCAGAAATAAAAATTTTCATTTTTAGAAATAATAATAATAATAATAATAATAATAATACAGAAATCCGTAATTATTGATACATGTTCAATTACCCGAAAGTTCCTAAATGCAATTTAACACATACCGTACAGTTAATAGGAAGTGACGCTTGATCAAGGTCCGCGTCACTTTCCATTCTCAACCAGACGTCTGAGAAAGTAAAGAAATAATAATAATAATAATAATAATAATCATCATCATCATCATCAATAACCACCAATTATCCATCGTCAGGAAGTAATACTATTCTGCAGTCTGTTTTAGAGCAAAGATGCAGGCGCCGTTTGTTCACAAGCAAGAGCTGCATTAAAAACATAGAAAGTTGCTGTGCCAACAATGTCTCTTATACCTACAAACGAATTACTAGCTTTAGTCCAACCCTGATCACATGCAGCCTTTACTTTGGCACGCGAAGGACGATGCTACACCTATTTAGTACTCACGCTATTCATTCTACACTAGAACGTAAGCTATTCGTCGCGTCCTAGTACGTAAGTAGGAGCCCTGTAAACTTGCCAGACGATTTCGAGACTCATAACGGTATAATGAGACGGAAAATTGCCATGTGGCTGATGAGCCATATATCCTTCAATTAAGGTAACCGGGTAAGTAAAAATGCAAACAAAATATTTGGGTCATTGTATTTTCGAATCGACTTATAATAAAGCTTCAGCTATCTTCACAGTGTCTCACAGCTGGGTAAGAGTCGTGGAAACGTTCCTTGTGTTCCCCCTATCACCACCTGAATCTGCCCGTGGCTTGCCTGAGAACAGCTGAAGGTCAATTGGCTCGAGACTGACTGTACAATGGATGAGCCATAGCTAGCCAGCCAGCCAGCCACCCACGCGTCGTATACCGACGGGCGTAAGCAAATACTTCCCGCCAGCATTCCTCGCTGTTTGTTTTTAATAGACCGACGTAGTTTTTGTAGCGTCTGACGGTAAACATCGGCGCTCGCAGAGTCGGCGAGGCAGAAATCTGACGTCAAGTGACCCGGGATTCTGCGACAATTACGTGTGCGTGGTGGCCGAACTGCACGCCAGTTTATTCTCACGTTTGTGTCTTCACAAAATGTCACGATGCAGTCCACGAAGGGGGTCTTCAGTCTTCATAAATGTGTGGCCGAGGCGGTCCACTTCTTTAGTCGTCTTCCGTCAGTATTTTGGTGCCCTTGGCGTGCGAGAAAAAGCAGTGCCTACTTCTATGTTGCTGTTCAAGATCATTAAAAATATGATACTACACATTAAGAACGAAACTCGTTACTTGTCTACTTTACGAGGGTAAATACGACTTGTGGTACAGAAGATTCTAGCATATGCCAAAAGTAATTTACGGCAACCCTACAATCTGGATGTCTCCAATACACGACAAGTCTTAAGAGTACGCAATACCATTCTATTGTAAAAATGTTGATTGTTAACATAAAAGCTAACGATATACTGTGGACTGATTTTAACTATTGTGTAAATTGAAGGGGGAAGGGGAGAAATGAAAGGGAAGGAACTAATGATATGCGGAATCAGCAGCGGAGAGTTGAAATGTGTGCCGCGGAGAGTTGAAATGTGTGCCAGACTGGGACTCGAACCTAAGATCGTCTGCTTACTATGGAGTTGCGTTAACCACTGCGCCACCCATCACGGTGTTTATCGCAAACACGCGGACTATCTCGACACGCTAGCCGGGACACTCATTCCCACCTAGCCTCACTCTCCACGGTCCCCGTCCATGCAAATTTTACATTTCCGCTGAAGGCTGAACGTGTGTGCGCGCGCATCTGCAATGAAGGCTGTGGATCATTGCTGATCGAGGCGAATCAATTATAGAAACGAGTGATGTGTATTCTTTCGGACATGTCCGAAAGAACAGACACCATGCGTTCGTATAACTTTAAATGTTGTTTGTCTGGGCTCCACATACCAGGTAAGACAGAGAAAATAGGAAAGATCCAAAGATCAATTCCTTCGCTGGCTCTAACACAGAAGTGTAGCAGATAATTCATACACCACCTGTAGCAGACGTTAGACGAGTGGCATTGTGCCACACGGTGTTATACTGTTCGAATTCCGAGGGTGTAGATTCCTACAACAGTTGACAGATATATTGCGTCCTCCTACCCATATCTGGCGGAAATACTAGGAAATTAAAATTAGATATCCGAGCTCAGAAGTCATACGGAGGTTTACCAGCAAACTTTCTTCCCATGAACCACTGATGAACAGGAACCACTGATGAACAGGAAAAGGAGGGGGGGGGGGAGGGGGGTGACAAAAGTACTCTCCGCCATAAGGTGTCTAGCAGTACTCACAATCCACCCTAACAGTTTCTACTTTCCCCAGGATCTCTGCCTACCTTCTGAACTTCCAACGCCCATGGCAGGCAGTTCCCTTTGATTCGCCGACAGCAGAAATTCCTGGTGGTTTGGAACAGATTGTGATTGACAAAGCGTGACAGTAGTCCGGTCCCTGTCGGTCAGGATCTTTTTAATATGCCGTCTAATATGGCCGCAAGTGGTACACCATTCCTTGTAGACACGTCCAACAGCCCGCGGTTTTCCTTCTTTTTTTAACTTACTGGCTTTCGGTACGTTCCCATATAGGCATCCCAGCACTGGAAATATAATTCTACAGTTTGTTTCGGCAACGCGGAGTATACAGTAGTTTAAACCTATGCAACTTCGTACCAGGGTACGAGTTACAGGACAGATTCCGACATAAATTTTACCTCCACAATATACTGAAACGAATAAACAAAGTGAAAATGTAACAAGAAATAGAGAAGTAATATGCTTTAAAAATCCTACTGGTAATATACAAAATGATAAGACGCCGTTGGCTTCCAACTCAATCCATATTAAAACTATGTATCTAAATTAACAAAATTTTCTTTTGTATGCCTTAAGAATATTTTCAAAAGCTTGTGCAAGTCTATAACCACCATCCAGACAGAATATGAGAACAGTATAAAATAACCAGATTTGGATATTACAGCCATACGTACGTACACAACAGCATCCAGACATATGCATATAGAAGGAACATAGTGACATACATTACAGGCTGAGCGATCCACGTAATGCAGAGTAGTACGTGGGAATATAGTCAATTAACTGTTCTTTGGTCGTTACCTGGAACTGTAATTACCAAGAAAGCGCAGGGAGCCGTAATTAGATGTTGTCACTGTTAACGGAATCTTATTGTACTTCATATGTCATTGGATGCTAACAATGTTTGGAGTTGCTTGCTAACTGACGAGCAAGCACCTGAAGATTACTTTTAAGGAGGTTGATGTGAGACGTGGTCCGAAGACATAGCAAGAATTTAAGGTTTGCTTCTTCTTTCTCTCCGCAAACAGAGATAGCTGGCGCTTAGATTGAGCTTATAGAGGTGTTTGTTGAACTTTCAGTGATTAAATTTCAGCCGTGCTGTAACTGTCTCTAAGTTCCTCAAGGTCTGTGCCGTATTATACCATGGTACTCTTTGAACCGTGGGGTTAATTGGTGCGTAGTTAATGCCTTCGATTTTAGATGCCCTCTACCATTCCTCTTGTCAGTCCAATGACAACCACTTTCTGAGCATGAGTATCAAATATTTGAGAGAGAGTTTATGATATTTAATAGCTCCATGTACAGATGTTTGCTTTCCTAGGACCTCTACTTGTTCATTTCTAGGTATCCCAGAGTCGACATTCATCCATAATATCATGATGTTGCGATAGTTCCTCTGCACCCGAAACAACTTCGATAACTGCAGCAACTGTGGTGTTGGTACTACTATTATGATGGTTTCTGATCAGTTTTAGGGCTGACATACTGTCCGAGATGACGGTCCGCGCTTATACACCAACAAATATTTTCGGTGCTGTCATGCGCTCGTCCGAACTTGATAGCTGCTTTCTACCATTCTGTCATGTCTCCACCTACCTATCTTAATTCGCCGATCTCATATACCGACTCTCGCGCGCGCGCGCGCGCGCGCGCGCACGCGCACACGCACACGCACACGCACACGCACACGCACTGCGCCATTAGTCAGTGGCGGAGGGTCAGACGACTACATAGTACCAGTTTTACACTACGATCTCATACACCGACTCTACACCGCTACAGATTGGTCTTTCAAGAGGGGAGTAATATTTTGTCCAGTGAGTTTATAACGTTTGAAGGAAATGTTAATTTTATAATCAATAATACCTCATTTACAACATACATCTACTCCGCAAGTCATAATACAATATGTGGCGGAGATTACCTTGTACTACTATCACTTCCCTTTACCGGTTCCAGGACAACTGTTCGCGGGAACTAAGATGACTGCTGATCTACGTTAGCTTAAATATCTCTAATTTTAACTTTTTGGTCTTTTCGATGAACATACGTAGAAGGAAGCAATATATACAGACGACCCAAAGAAACTGGTACATCTGCCTAATATCGTGTAGAACCCCCGCGAGCACGCAGAAGTGCCGAAACACGACATGGCATGGACTCGACTGATGTATGAAGTAGTAATGGAAGGCATGGACGCCATGAATCTTGCAGGGCTGTCCACAAATCCGGGAGAGTGCGAGGGGGTCGAGATCTCTTCTGGACAGCATGTTGCAAGGCATCGCAGAGATGCTCAATGATGTTTATGTCTGGGGAGCTTGGTGGCCAGCGGAAGTGTTTAAACTAAGAAGAGTGTTCCTGGAGTCACTAACAATTCTGGACATGTGGGGTGTCGCATTGTCTTGCTGGAATTGTCTAAGTCTGTCGGAGTGCACAATGGACATGAATGAATGCAGGTGACCAGACAGGTTGCTTATGTACGTGTCACCTGTCAGAGTCTTATCCAGACGTATCAGGGGTCCCCTATCACTAACTGAACACGCCCCACACCATTACAGAGCCTCCACCAGCTTGAACAGTCCCCTGCTGACATGCCCGGAGCATGGATTCAAGGAGGTGTCTCCATACCCGTACACGTTTATCCGCTCGACACAATTTGAAACGAGACTCGTCCTACCAGGGAACATGTTCCTAGTCAACAGTCCAATGCCGCTGTTGACGGGTTCAGGCGAGGCCTAAAGCTTTGTCGTGCAATCATCAAGGGTAGACGAGTGGGCCTTCGGTTCCGAAAGCCCATATCGATGTGTTTCGTTGAATGGTTCGCACGCCGAAACTTCTTGATGGCCTAGCATTGAAATCTGCAGCAATTTACGGAAGGGTTGCACTTCTGTCACGTTGAACGATTCTCTTCACTCGTCAGTGGTCCGGCCACAGCAATGTCTGAGATTTGATGTTTTATCGGATTCCTGATTTTCACGGTGCACTCGTGGAATGGTCGTACGAGAATATCCCTAATTCATCGCTACCTGGGATATGCCGTGTCCCACGGCTCGCGCAGGGACTGTACACACTTTCAATTTCAAATCTTGAAAAACCTCCTGTTGTAGCAGCAATAACCAGGCTAACAACTGCGCCAGTCACTTTTTGCAGACAGCAGCGCCGTATTCTGCCTGCTTACATATCTCTCTTTGAATAAGCATGCCTATACCAGTTTCTATGGCGATTCCGTGTATTTGTTGATATTGTACGGTCGTATGCTCTTGAAACTTTAACTGTAAACCACACTGTGATGGAGAATGCCTTTCCTGCAGAGTCTATTACTGGAGTTGGCAATGCATCACCGAGCATCAGTGAACCTGTAACCAAACGCGCTGCTTTTCTTTGGATCTTCTCTATTTCCTCTCGGAATGTTATCTGGTACGGAGCCCAGACTAACGAACAGTGTTCAGGTACTGTCGAAAGGGGGTTATGTAGGCTACCTCCTTTTTGAGTGGACTATAATACCTGTGGACACTTCCAACGATTCTACCTGGCATCTGCCTTACCTACGGTTAGTTTTATGTCGTTGCAATTTAAATCGCTTCGTAGGCATACTGTTAGATATTTTATGGCTGTGACTGGCTTTAGTTCAAAAATGGCTCTGAGCACTATGGGACTCAACTGCTGAGGTCATTAGTCCCCTAGAACTTAGAACTAGTTAAACCTAACTAACCTAAGGACATCACAAACATCCATGCCCGAGGCAGGATTCGAACCTGCGACCGTAGCGGTCTCGCGGTGGCTTTAGTGGTTGCTGCAATTGTGTTATACAATAATGAGTCCTATTCGTTTATGCGCAATACGTTTCGTTTGTTTACGTTGAGGGTGAATAGCCAGCCCTTGCACATAGCGTCGATCTGCTGTTGGTCTTCTTGCATTTCGCTACTGTTATCCACCATTGCGACTTCTCTGTGAACAACAATGTCATTCAGGATTCGTATGCATAGCCGTATGAAATACTTTGAAATTTGTTCTCCGACTGCGAAGTCCTTGTTATCAGCTGTTTTAGGTATGGATCTACTACACTTACGAAAATTTGTGCCGGATCGGGACTCGAACCAGGATTTCTCGCTTATCGACAGCAGTCACTTTTACCACTACGGATACCTATGCACGCACTCCAGACTGACCGAGATTACCACGTGTCACGGGAATCCAAGTAATGTTGCGGGCATTGGGTGTTGAATGCTGTAGACTACAGTACAATGATTTAGTCAGTGTGACGTATGGAAGTTTCGGCCGGTTCGGGAAGCAAGGACGGATAGCGGAAGCAGCACACACTTGACACTGCGGACCTCTGAATATTGAATTCCCTCACGATTTCCGAAATGGAATGTCCTTTGCGTCTAGCTCCATCTACCATTTATTTATTTCATTAACAGTACAGAGTAACCGACCGCCTTGAAAAAGTAAGGTGGGTCGGATGCTTCTGAATCTAATAGCAAGGACTTATTACAGTCTTATTGGTATACAGTTAATGCTTTTTTTAAATAACAAAGAACATAATATATATAAAGATTTGAGGTTACAGCGAATTGAACGCTTAACAATTGTTAAAATGGTTCCATATAATTAATTTGTAGCTACCTAGTTGAGAATATAATTTATACAATGCAAATGTCACAGAAAAATAAAAAAAAGAAAATTTATCAATGAGCGTGGTTAAGAATAATTTGTAATATATAGAGGGAAGTGACATGCTGCATATGGATGAGTAATACAGTAAGTAGCATGTTGGTTAATAATAACCTATTTCTGTCTAATTCAGATGAGGTCTCTGTACAACCTCGAGCTATTCTCATCTGAAATGGTTTGCGCCAATGTATGTTTACACAGACTGTACAGATTAAATGCTGATTGAGCGATGAATACATCGAATACATGAATTTTAGCTTCACATGAGAAACACACTTATGTTTGTAACTTGTTAGTTGAAATAGAATATTGTTCATTGCTACTTGAATGCATTATTAAATAACTTAATACATTTCTGATATATGAAATTCATTGATTATAGCTTTGAATAGAGAAGAGAATATACTTCTGTCTGCACACAATAGTTCGCAGCTCGTGGTCGTGCGGTAGCGTTCTCGCTTCCCGCGCCCGGGTTCGATTCCCGGCGGGGTCAGGGATTTTCTCTGCTTCGTGATGACTGGGTGTTGTGTGATGTCCTTAGGTTAGCATAGATGTTAAGTCCCCTAGTGCTCAGAGCCATTTTTTGCACACAATAAGACGATCAATACACGACTGCTTGCGTGCAGTATTCTTTAAACACTATGCAGTTTGCCATTGGGGAGGAGCAACCTCGGAATAAAAGTTCTTCGAGCCTTCTCCTCCTAAGCGACATTACCCTATTACTACAAGTCCAACTACCATTCCGCGTTGAAAGCTAATTCCCATCTTGCGGCCGTAATCCCGTCGGAAACTTTTAGGTATCAATGATCTGAGTACGAATGACCCCCGCCAATGCACTGCCCTTTTACACATTGTGAATGCAATAGCGACACTACCATCAGCTGTATGTTCATATCGGTATCTAATGACTCATCACCTTAGTTTATACCTAATACAACCGATGTCAAGGAATTCGCAGTCAGCGTTTCAGTTTCGATTAAGGACTCTTGTGAATCCTGTCATAGTAGTCTATTACATGGCATTGCTTCAGCGACTTTTGCTTCTGTAGTCTCCCAACTCTTTCGTCTTTCAATATCTAATGCATGCAGTTTTAGAGATTTACAGATAAATGACCGTGATGAGTGGTAGAAGAAACATTTCCACTTTCTCCAGTTGTTACCATTCGAGGTAGGGTACTTACCTTGTTAAATACTTTTAAGTGTTTCGATACACCGTTTTCATTCCGCAAGAGATCTGGAGTATTGAGATTGAAGACAGCGAAGCGCAGGAAAGCACGCGTGCGCAGAAGACGTGCGCGTGTGTGTGGGCTCCGGCAGTGGGCCGTAATTGGCGGAAAGTCCCGCGTAGGAGCTCAGCTCAGCTGCTCCAGGTGACGTCGCGGCAAACTCTTCTGTGACTAAATTCAGTGTTATCCAGGGTCGCCTCTCGTTATTTCTCTTTCTAAATGGCCTGTAATCCATCATTCTGAGACAGTGTTCTTCGGCCACGGTCCTTTCATCGAAGTATCTGCTCGCATATACAGGGCGAACCCGAATTCCGGCGGAATTTCTGAGCTTGCTCAAAGATATTTTCTGCGTATTTTGGTATAGGGGACACTAGTTCTCCGGTAAATCGTTACAGAGTAATAATGCAATCATGTTGACGGTTGGATAACAAGTACACTGTTTTCGTTCTACTGATTTTTAAACTAGTTTTCGGCTTATTGGACCATCTTCAGGAAACAACTGACTAGCGTCAGTGACACTGGGCTCTTAGGTAATCAAATATTACAAGCAAAGATACAATCTGCTCGATAGGTTCCCGGAAATTACGCCGGATAATATTGTGCGGTTTCTACAATATTATCCGGCGTAATTCCCGAGAAACTATCAAGCAGATGCAGCGCCGGGAAAACCTCAAACAGCACAAAGATACAATCCATTTGCATGGTGTGTTGTGCATCGAACTTTTTTCTTTAACTTTGAAATTAGAATTTGCACAATGGAAAATGTTAAGCGCAATAAATAATTAAACTACACAGTATTACAGATTAAATGGTTATAATGCTTAATTTTTTTGAGTTCTTGACCAAGGCTGAGAAGCTGTTAAACTGATCACACTTCATTTATGTTGTGCAACAAACATGCTTTTCAATATTGTCAACTGAACTTCAGGCATTGCAAAATATTTTACAAAACCATACAGAATTACGACCTCACAAACTACACATCAAAAAAAGTTCTGCATCACCTAGGTTCCAAGAGTTCCGGAACTTTTAAAGAAAATTGGAAGAGAGATCAACATAGACATCATTTCCGCCCTTTTTATTGCTCATGGAAACTAGACATTGCATGTTGCACTACCATACAGCGAGACCTTTAAAGGTGGTGGTCCAGATTGCTGTACACATCGGTACCTCTAATAACCAGTAGCACGTCCTCTTTCATTGATGCATGGCTGTATTCGTCGTGGCATACTATCCACAAGTTCATCGAGACACTTTTGGTACAGATTGCCCCACTCAACGGCGATTCGGCGTAGATCCCTCAGTGGTTGCTGGGTCACGTCATCGATGAACAACTCTCTTCAGTCTATCCCAGGCATGTTCGATAGGGTTCATGTCTGGAGAACATGCTGGCCACTCTAGTCGAGTGATGTCGTTCAAATGGCTCTGAGCACTATGGGACTTAACATCTGAGGTCATCAGTCCCCTAGAACTTAGAACTACTTAAACCTAACTAACCGAAGGACGACACACACACATCCATGCCCGAGGCAGGAATCAAACCTGCGACCGTAGCGGTCGCGCGGTTCCAGACTGAAGCGCCTAGAACCGCTCAGCCACTGTGGCCGGCTAGTGATGTTCTGTAGGAAGTCATTTGCAAGACGTTCACGATGGAGGCGCGAATTGTCGTCCATGAAGTCGAATGCCTCGCTAATATGCTGCCGACATGGTTGCACTCTCGGTCGGAGGATAGCATTCACGTATGGTAGACGCGTTACGGCGGCTTCCACGACCACCAGCGGCGTACGTCGGCCCCAAATAATGCCACCCCGAAACAGCAGGGAATCTCAACTTTGCTGCACTCGCTGGACAGTGTGTCTAAGGCGTTCGGCCTGACCACGTTGCCTCAAACACGTCTCATACGATTCTCTGGTTGAATGCATATGCGACACTCATCAGTCAAGAGAACGTGATGCCAATTCTGAGCGGTTCATTCGGCATGTTGTCGGGCCTATTTGTACTGCGCTGCATGGTGTCTTCGTTGCAACGATGGACCTCGGCATGGACGTCGGGAGTGAAGTTGCGCATCATGCAGCCTATTGCACACAGTACAAGTCTTAACACGACGTCTTGTGGCTGCACGATAAGCATTATTCAACGCGCTGCTGTCAGGGTTCCTCTGAGCCATACTCCGTAGGTAGCTGTCATCCACTGCAGTAGTAGCCCTTGGGCAGCCTGATCGAGGCATGTTAACGACAGTTCCTGTCTCCCTGTATCTCCCCCATCTCCGAACAAAATCGCTTTGTTTCACTCAAACGCGTAGACACTTCCCTTGTTGAGAACCATTCCTGGCACAAATTAACGATGCGGACGTGATCGAACCGCTGTAATGACCGACTAGGCATGGAACTACAGGCAATACGAGCCGTGTACCTCCTTCCCGGTGGAATGACGAACTGATCGGCTGTCTGACCCCCTCCGTGTAATAGGCGCTGCTCAGGAATGGTTGTTTACATCTTTGGACGGGTTTAGTGACATCTCTAAACAAAGGCACTGTGCCTGTGATGCAATATCCACAGTCAACGTCGATCTTCAGGAGTTCTGGGAGCCGCGGTGTTGCAAAACTTTTTGATGTGTGTACATCATCATAACCACGTGACTTAATATTTTAAGACTGTATTTTAAATTATTGCAATCTCTGTCCTCCCCTACAGTTATCCTTTACCGCTCCTACCTTTCATAGCGTGGAGGTTATTCCATAGTATCTTAACACATGCCCTATCATATCATCACTCTCGTCAATGTTTTCTTCATAATCTTCTCCTTGCCTATTTTGCCGAGAACCGCATTTCTTATCGGTAGTCCTAATCTTCAACAGCCTTCTATGGCTCCCCATGTCAAACGCTTCGATTCTTTTCCGGTTTTCCCAAAAATCGGTGATTCACCTCCATACAAGGCTGTGCTTCAAACGTACCTTCTCAGAAATTTCTTCCTAAAATTAGGCCGATATTTGATAATAGACCTCTTCACCAGGAATGCCCTATTTGCCTGTGCTAGTCAACTTTTTACGTCGTCCGTACTCCCGTCACGTGTTATTTGCTTCCGAATCTCACAAGAATACTGCACGACCGTGGGGTCAGGGATTTGTCCGCAATTTTGTGTGGTGAAAGACGACCCCTAACACATCACGTGGTTAAAATATTAGAACGCACTACCCGGAAAATACCGGGAAAAATCGATCCAAAGTTTTTTAGGTGCCTTACGAGTATAAAATGTTAGTACACCGCCGAGCCGCCGTCTGGCTTAGGTGTTTGCCAGCAAGGTAGCTCAGCGTGTTCGGTCATAGGGTTAGCGGCCCTCTGTAATAAAAAAACTGTGTTAATCGATCAACCAACGAACTTAAACGGATGTCTTACGACGTCCGCCCCGAGCAGATCCAACGAACAAAGGCGAACAAAATGAGATTTAGAGAGAGGAAAAAACAAAAGACAGGTGTTTAGGGCTAGGATTCTTACGCCAGAGGTCTCGTGTTCAGTTCCTCCTTTGGCACTTTTTTCTTCTTCTGTTTCATTTTCTTTGGTTATTACACCAATTATTCAGAAAGTTTCCCAAACCTACATTGTCTTTAACAAATGAGTTTCATTATTGAATAAAAATTATTTTATTTTTGTCCCACAACACAATTCATGGCGGTGGGTTTTCCTTTTTTCATTGTAAAGTATACGAGGAGAAACATTGCCTTTTTAATCAGAATAACAAAGTCGATTGGAAAACATTCAATTTTTATACATATAATAATTATAAACAAGAACCGCAGTGGTAATTATCGTAAAAAACAAACAAAGCAATAATTTTTGCGACATCTTGCGCAACATATAAAAGCGGATTTTTTTACAATCACAGGGCGTTTGCAATAAATCTGTACAAAAACATGGCCCATTAACATTTACGAAAATGTTTCGAGTTTCTGACAATTTTGAGGCAAACCAGGCATATTGAATCATGTCTCGGAATATTGGTGACGATAATTGATGGTGAATTACAGAATGAATTTTTGTACAATCTTCCCGGGAATTAATTTCACGATTCTCCTGTAACAATGCGCTGTAATTTTGCAAGCAACAGAAGGAAAAAAGTGCCGTAGGAGGAATCGAACCAGAGACCTTTGGCCTAAGGGTCCGAGAGCTTAACCACGTAGGCCAGACGGTGGCTCGGCAGTGGACTAACATTTTACACTGATAAGTCACCTAGGAAACTTTGGACCGATTTTTCCTGGGGATTTTCCGAGTAGTGCGTCCTAATATTGTAGCCACGTGAGGTGTTAGGGGTCCTCTTTCACCACACATAATTGCGGACAAATCCCCGAACCCACGGTCGTGCCGTCTCCTTGTTAGCCTACTTTGTGGTCTCCCAGTTTGTATATTAACACGGTCAGTGCGACGTCATTGTCGCAAACTTCGGGCTCACCTGAGAGTGACCCACACGCAGTGATATTAGGTTGAATAAATAAGGTAGGCAATGTTTGTGAAAAGCGCAAGGGATGAACTGGAATGTTGTGACGAGTACGGATACGGCCCCGGGCGGGTGGGATCCGCCAGCGAGCAGCTGCCACGTGGTCTGGCGCCGTAACAGCGCAGGGCCACGTTTTTTGTCCATAAAACTGGGATGCACCGAAACAAAATTAAAAAGGTTGTGACGGGCTCGGAATTATGTATGTGCGCTGTGGCCCGTCATCTCGCTGCCTCCGTCTGGCGAAGGCAAACCCCGCAGGCCGGAGGCGGCAAAAACAGGAAGACCAGTCTGGCATTCATTACGCTCACCTCGACTCTTCTTCATATTTCGTCGGTGCACACAATGAGACCCCGAAAGAACAATTCATCATAAAAACTAAACTACAATTCTTTATTTTCTCTAAAACTGTGTGTTTTTCAGTACGTTAAGTAATGGAAACCGATGGAGCAAAATCTGGATTCACTGTGACACTGAAACAGAATATGATGTCCAATTGTAAGGTCAAAATGACACCATATGACGTGGAGGCAACCGACCAATGTTTTAAAGTTTCTCTATCCCGACATTCGCCTACGTAGATTTATGGAAATGTAAACTTTAAAGTGGCGTAACCACAGCGATCCCTCTGTGTTAAACTGTTAGCAGTCACAATGTTTATGTTCAACTTAACATAACGTGTTTCAAGAATTCTCACTTTCGGACGGACGGCCGGAGAGGCCGAGCGGTTCTAAACGCTACAGTCTGGAGCCGCACGACCGCTTCGGTCGCAGGTTCGAATCCTACCTCGGGCACGGACGTTTGTGATGCCCTTAGGTTATTATGTTTAAGTAGTTCTAAGTTCTAGGGGACTGATGACCTCAGATGTTAAGTCCCATAGTGCTCAGAGCCATTTGAACCATGTGAACTTTCGGACGTATACACACACCGAAATTTTGTATTAAACGATAAAATGTCTAAAGGAATCTTAATTAACACACTTCTGCTGATTGAGCGACTCTTGTGTGTGGAAGCAGGTGGCCAGAAGTTACGTCCACTGGTGTCTGCTGCTGTTATTTTGTTGGAATTGGGGTGAAAGGAATGGAAAGAAAAAGGGATGGGAAAGAGATAGGACGGAAAGAATGACTTCCAAGCGCACAGGGCATTGCGGCAGTGCAACGGTGAGAGCTGAAAATTTGTGCCAGACTGGGACTCTTAAGCCGGATGCTCCGCTTCTCTAGAACGGTTCCCAACTTCTCGCTCGCCGCACTGCAACGAACCCCGCCCACTATCCCCCTACTCGCAGATTTCCGATTCTCGTTTGAGTCCGAAAGTTGGTTATGCATCGGCACTTAAACTTTTTCATCCAACATACGTCGCCCCCATAGGATTATAGGTATGAGTGGTGTGTGTTCTGTTTGACATGTTCAACAGAACAGACACCACTCAGATCTATGTTATCTGCTGAATTTGTCCACACAGATTTGTTTTAAGTGTGTAATGTTTACATCTATATAAAAATGTGATGTACAGAGAAATACATCGAAGCCGGTACCAGCGCTATATTGCAACGTCGCCCAAACGTACCTCTAGTGTATCTGAAGTGTATCGGAAGGGAATACAGAGCGAATGAAGCTATGGAAAGCTGTCCAACTCTGACAACGAGAAGCATCTAGCTGAGCTCCGAAACAAAACACCAGTATACAGTAGACACCACTGGACGTACTCTCTCCTCTCTCCCCTCCCCCCCCCTCTCCTTACCATATCTTTCCACAACAACACCGTAATTAGAACAGTGCACAGGATTTTAAGTTTACTATTTCTGTGTCCATTTCTACATCTAAACACATACTCAGCAAACCGCAAAGTGTCGCATGGAGAAGGGTACCTTGTATCACTGCTATTCATTCCCTTTCCCGTTCCGGTCGCAAATGGAGAGAGGGGTAAAAACTGCTATATTCCACCGTGACTTGAGGTCGCTAACGGACCCCTGAGCAGTGCCTCTCGACTCTGAGGTAAGCCGGTTCGAATACGGATGGTGGAAAGTTTTCATTGCCAGTATTAGACCGGCAAGGGAATGAGACGCGTTGAGACAAAGTTCTTGATCACCAGTCTTTGCACCATTGTCTTGGCTTGAAATCCAGAACACTCTGCAGTGTCTCAGAGTGAAGGAATTTTATACCGTTGTTGGTGATCCGTCTGTTGGATGGGACGTCAAGCACGGCGGCCCCCTTCGTGCTATTCGAGAGGAGTAGGCTGTGCGCCATGCCGGCTTTCACCACCTGCCTTTTTCCTTCATCCGTAACACAAACCACACTACAGTGTACAAGCACTCACCAGTCATCCACACGACACAATTTCACACCTGACACTTCAATTAATCCCAGGAAGGCAATGGCAAACCACCTCCGCTAGGATCTCGCCGTGAGCTGTGATTCAGGATTACTGAATCAACTGCCCTGCACTCATTTCCTAGTATGGGATTACTCAGTTTTTGATATGCTTCCGTACGAGCCCTAATTTGTATCGTTTTCTCGAACCTTACGCGAAATGGGAGTTTGTGGCGGTGCCGGTGCCGGTTTTCTAAACTTTCTCAATAGTGTTTCGCGGGAAGAACTACTTCCCTCCAGGGATTCCCATCTGAGCTCACAGAGCATTTCTGTAATACTCGTGTGTTGATCGAACCTATTGTTTCGAAATGTAGCAGCACGCCTCCGATGTCTTCCTTTAATCCCATCTGGTTGGGATGCTAAACAGTCTAGCAGTTCTCAAGAACGGGTCGCACAAATGTTCTGTACATATGAGCTATTTCCCAGGACTCTCGCAATATACACAAATCTGCCGTTCGCCTTCCGTAAAACCAACCTTATATGCTTGTTCCATTTCATGCCGCTTTGTAACTTTATAAAATGGTTCAAATGGCTCTGAGCACTATGGGACTCAACTGCTGTGGTCATAAGTCCCCTAGAACTTAGAACTACTTAAGCCTAACTAACCTAAGGACAGCACACAACACCCAGCCATCACGAGGCAGAGAAAATCCCTGACCCCGCCGGGAATCGAACCCGGGAACCCGGGCGTGGGAAGCGAGAACGCTACCGCACGACCACGAGATGCGGGCTGCAACTTTATACCTAGACATTTGTTCTACGTGACTGTCAACACACCACTACTACTGTATTAGTACCTTACAGGATTTTTTTTTTTGTCGCCAATCACACTGGAACAACGGCGTATCGTGATAAGATCGGACGAATCACGGTTTCAACTCAAATGGCTCTGAGCACTATGGGACTAAACATCTGAGATCATCAGTCCCTTAGAACTTAGAACTACTTAAACCTAAGTAACCTAAGGACATCACACACATCCATGCCCAAGGCAGGATTCGAACCTGCGACGGTAGCAGTCGCGCGGTTCCGGACTGAAGCACCTAGGACCGCTCGGCCACAGCGGCCGGCTAGGTTTCAACTGCACCATGCCTACGTGAGGCATCGTGTGGCGCAGACCACATGAATCTATCGATCCTGGGATGTCATTGAAAGTAGGCTCTGTGCCCTGGATCCTGTATCCACGAAGAGACTAAAATTGGTTGCCGCTCTACAAGCGATTTGGTGTCAGCTGCTCCTAGGAGAACCAGGGACTTTTGAACATTCTTCCACGGCGTCTCACTGCAGTCCGTAGGGCCAGAGGAGGTCCCACGCGATATTAGGTGCCTATCTCACGACATTTGGTACGTCATTGTCTAATTCCCAAGGACACTCCTGATATTTGTCTCTGATGAGCACTCACCTTCCAAAACATCGTACTGTGTCTTCGAACCACTCACACATGTGAGAACGTGTTCCGTATGCTCGGACCTTCAACCATCTGTAGTGGAGCACTGTGTTGCTTTCCGGAAATCTAGGAATATGGAGTTAGTCTGTTGTCCATCAACAGGACATCGTTTGAGGAAAGGAAAACAGTTTCGAATGGCCGGTGCTTCCTGAATACGCGCCGATTTATGGACAGAAGCTTTGTGTCCACAAATCTAATTTAGATTACTTAGGATATTTTATCATCATTTAATAACATTTTTGTAAGTATGAGCCTGAAGATCAGAACGTGCTCGAAACACGTAGCGTTACGGTAAGTTAAACACACAATAAATAGAAATGTGACTGGTAGCAGTTTAGCACAAACGTCTCTGTACTTTGCCACCATGGTCACAGAGAGATACAGAGGTTACTGACAAGGAGTCAGAGCCAGTAGCATTGTTTCACATTGATGCGCTGCCGAGAAACCACTGACCACAACGAATGCACGTCGTCTCTGAACAGTGAAGGAGGCAAAGGTTTCGAGGAACGGTACAGCATGACAGATGGGCGAGTGGGAGTCTGGCGGCTGTCTCGCGTATATTTACCCCAGTGTCGTGTAGACGGTCCGGGACAGTTTTTTCTCCTCTACGGTCTGACTTAGCTCTGGTCGACGACGAAATGAAACCACGTGTTAATGAAAACATAGCCTTCCCACGCTGTGGGAACACTTTAGAATCAGGGTACTTTCGGCTTCACTATGCTCCAATTCGGAGAACAGTTAACCGTGGTTACAAAAATTCAAATGGCTCTGAGCACTATGGGACTGAACATCTGAGGTCATCAGTCCCCTAGAACTTAGAACTACTTAAAGCTAACCAACCTAAGGACATCACACACATCCATGCCCGAGGCAGGATTCGAACCTGCGACCGTAGCGGTCACGCGATTCCAGATTGAAGCGCCTAGACCTGCTCGGTCACAGCGGCCGGCTACAAAAATTCATGTGCAGTCTTAGTCCTAGTGGGCTGTTCGTATCAGTTTCAGGCTAGACCATCACAATGGATGATCGGGAGAAAATACTGGAAGACTCGAAATATCCACTTCTTCCAAAGAAAACTCTCCTTGAACGTGATAATGCAAGATAATGGGCGTAACAAAGGAAAGGTATTTCTTTCATTTACTTTCTGTATTATACTGTAGCAGTCATTCCTACGTATAGGGTGGTTGTTATTAAACATTCGCCTTGTAAGAGGTCCCCCATGAAAAACAAGGAAACTTAGTGGAAACCTTTTTAAGTACATGCGAGAAAGAAATAACTAATAAACATGCAAAGTAACATTTTAATTTCCCCATGTGAGGTTAACATTTGTTAATTACGTACCATTTTTACGTTCTAGGTTACAAAAGTTGCTCTATGTAACGAATCATCTGCACCCAGGACATCCTGTAAGTTTTTGCACACAGCATTTCACAATTGTTTGGAGCACCTTTCGTGAGGCGGACCATAGAGTGTTCAGCTATCGTGCACCACTTCAAGATCCCACATTGCATCCAGCATTCTAAGCCATGGCAACAGTAACTTCTTCAAAAATTTGTGGAGCAATTGACGATCGTCCTCTGACAAGAGCAATTCCGAAATCGCCGGTTAATTCCAACTTCCGACTGCATGTTCAACCCCTGTGCAGGGAGAGGATCTCTCCGTATTCCTTTAATGTGGCGATACTCATGAAGAGCAGAAGCACTGTGTGTGTTCTGATGAAACAGCTTTATGAGAAAAGACCTGCTCACCCTGTCGAGACCCATGGTGACAGTATGTAACTTTAATGCACACTGCTGCTTGTTTTTCAACCCTACGTCGCCGTACCAATACCAGCACCTAATGACAACTCATTGCATTAACACTACTAACAACGGAAGTCCTGCAGCGCACTTTGTAAACATCATTCCTACAAAGTTGGGTGTCCATACGGTGAACACATTGTGTAAAAAGTGAAACCCAAAGAAGTACACGCAACGATAGAAGAGCGTGTAGAACAGTGGAACCATAAGTGACAAATGGCAGAGAGGTCCCAACAGAGCCCTCTTGTGTGACCGGACAGGTCAGTTCTATCCAACGGTTAGTCGATGCGGAGCAACCGTACGAAGTGGAAACGTGTAAGCAAGTGCCACTACGACTCGCCAACATCACAGGCTGGAATATCGGATTGCGAGTGCGGTCGAATGGGGCAGAATGATTGGTCTCCGGGAGGCCGATCTGTCATTATGCGGCTCTCACGGGGCACGCTGCTTCAACAGTTACGTATGTGGAATCAGTGGAGAAGAGGGCCGTCCACAGTGCCGACAGAACAGCTTCGTCCACAGTGTTGGTGCGACATTTGAGCTCTAACAGGACTGAAGCGCCAAAGAAAATGGTATAGGCATGCGTATTCAAATACAGAGATATGTGAAACAGGCACAATACTACGCCGCGGTCGACAAAGCCTATAGACACCAAATGTCTAGTGCAATTGTTAGATCGGTCACTGCTGCTACAATGGCAGGTTAACATTTAAGTGAGTTTGAACGTGGTGTTATAGTTGTCGCACGAGCGATGGCACACAGTATCTCCGAGGTAGCAATGAATTGCGGATTTTCCCGTACAACCATTTCACGAGTGTACCGTGAATATCAGGAATCTGGTAAAACATAAAATCTACGACATCGCTGAGCCGAAAAAAAAAACCCTGCAAGAATGAGACCAATGACGATTGAAGAGAATCGTTCCACAAGACAAAAGTGCAACCCTTCCGCAAATTGCTGCACATTTCAATGCTGGGCCATCAATAAGTGTCAGCGTGCGAACCATTTAAAGAAACACAATCGATATGGGCTTTCGGAGCCGAAGACCCACTCGTGTTCCCTTCATGACTGCACGATACAAAGCTTTACAACTCGCCTGGACCCGTCAACACCGACATTGGTCTGTTAATGACTGGAAACATGTTGCCTGGTCGGACGAGTCTCGTTTCAAATTGTATGGAACAGATGCACGTGTACGGGTATGGAGACAATCTCATTAATCCATGGACCCTGCATGTCAGCTGGGGACTGTTCAAGCTGGTGGAGGCTCAGTCATGATGTGGGGGGCGTGTGCAGTTTGAGTGATATGGGACCCCTGATTCGTCCAGATACGACTGAGAGGTGACACGAACGTAAGCATCCTGTCTGATCGTCTGCATCCATTGATGTCCGTTGTGCGTCCCAACGGCCTTGGGCAATTCCAGCAGGACAATGCGACACCCCACACGTCCAAAATTGCTACAGAGTGGCTCAGGGAACACACTTCTTAGTTTAAACACTTCCGCTGGACGACAAACCCCCAGACATGAACATTGTGCTTATTTGGGATGCCTTGCAACGCCCTGTTCAGAAGATATCTTAACCCACACGTACTCTAACGGGTTTATGGACAGTCCCGCAGGATTCATAGTGTCAGTGTATAGAATTCCGTGCCATTCTCGAAACTTACTTTGCATAGTACTTTATTCTCCAAAAGTTTACTGTGAAATTTGGAAACTCTTACAGATATACCACCATATAAAGACAACACGTTTTACTTTGTTACCAAAAATCTCGCAAAGACCTTGACCGATTTACTTCAAGTTTGTACATAAAGTGCTCATACAATTCAGACAGACATGCACTGTATGCTTCTATAATATATAAATATACATAGTAACTAAAGGGGAACGTTGCTAACAAAAATCTCTAAAACGTTTTGACCTATGTATTTAAAATATTTACACGATACTTTATGACACATTGAGACGAACATAGGCTATGTACTTTTTAAACAACGTGGAGTTATCTGTTAAAACAGACTGCGAGAATGTTGTGCTATTAAAATTTAATGTTTTTTCTTTGAAGTCAGTTTTTAACTGCAGTCCAAGTCGTACATCTTTAAGATTTCTAGACACTTACTACTTTATAGGAGCAAGGACCGTAAGCTAAAATGAAAACTGTCCCTTTATGATGGAACAATGCTTCCAAGGTCAGTGTAATTTGAGAAGTTTACTGACTGGTTACGCAGTTCACAGGTAGTCTCTCTAACACGAAATCGTCTAATACATACTGAAGTGTCCGGGTTTCAATGGGAACTCTCCTCGATGGCTTTGGTTAAGAGATAATCGAGTGTCTATATTATACCGAACATCTAATTCGCAAATTTTTTTCATTAAACGGCTCATTTCAAATTTTGCTTTGTGCGACAGGTAGCGTTTTAGTAGAAGCATAAGCAACTGCTGAAGATTTAGCGATGTGGTGATTAATACATGCACCAGCAAGACGTGCCACCTACAAAAAGTAGTATACTTTCTCGCCGTCGAGACATCTTGAGGGATCTACAGGTCGTCAAAGTAACATTTCTGGCTCTTTTAAACATGACTGTGACATCGTAAGATTGGGAAGAACGACAGATGCTGCTACCTATTTACAGCAATTGGTAGAAATTGCGTAAACTGAATTTGGCTTGGGTTCAGACCACTGCTGTAACAAAAGATGGAGGGATAATCCTCTGACCTGCGCACCAAAACGCTTCTTTTCGATTGATAATTATTACTAGATGATCAGATTTTTTTCATAAAAATACAGAAGAACCGCCTAACAACCCGCTAATATTTACATAATCAAAATATTTTATCAGTTTTAAGTATCAAATTACTAGAAAGAGCCGAATCACTTCGTATGCTATCGGCTTCGCTCGGAACGACAGACTAGCAAGGTGGCTCGCACAAAACCGTTCCGTTGGTAGTTTGGATTTGTTTCTGTTGAAAAATACAGAATTTTATTTTGAACAACGATAATAACTGGTAACTTTGCGGGTGACTAAGGCGTGCGCCTGATTATGGGTCCCACACCATTACAGGGCCTCCATCAGCTTGAACAGTCCCCTGCTCACATGCACGGTCAATGGATTGATGAGGTTGTCTCCATACCCGTACACGTCCATCCACTCTATACAATTTGAATCGCCGGCCGCGGTGGTCTAGCGGTTCTAGGCGCGCAGTCCGGAACCGCTACGGTCGCAGGTTCGAATCCTGCCTCGGGCATGGGTGTGTGTGATGTCCTTAGGTTAGTTAGGTTTAAGTAGTTCTAAGTTCTAGGGGACTGATGGCCACAGATGTTAAGTCCCATAGTGCTCAGAACCATTTGAACCAATTTGAATCGAGACTCGTCCGACCAGGCAACATGTTTCCAGTCATCATCGGCCCAATGTCAGCGTTGGCGCGTCCAGTCGAGGTGAAAAGCTTTGGTCGTGCAGTCATCATGGGTACCACGAGCCTTCGGCTTCGGAAGTCCATATCGGTTATGTTTAATTGAATGGTTCGCACGGTGCCACTTGATGGCTCGGCATTGAAATGTGCAGCAATTTGTGGAAGAGTTGCACTGACACGCTGAACTATTCTCTTCAGCCGTTGTTGGTCCAGTTCTTGCAAGATCTTTTTCCGGCAGCGGCGATGTCGGAGATTTGATGTTTTACCAGATTCCTTATATTCACGGTACACTTTGTGAAATGGTCATACGGGAAAATTCCCGCTTCATCGCTTCCTCGGAGATGCTGTGTCCCATCGCTCATGCGCCTACTGTTATACCTAGTTCAGACTAATTTTGATAACCTGCCATTGTAACAGCAGTAACCGAGCTGAGAACTGCGTCAGACACTTGTCTTATATAGGCGTTGCCGACCGCAGCGCCTTATTCTTCCTGTTTACATACAGTGAGTCCAAAAAGTATTCTAGTTGTAATTTTTTAAGAAACTAAATATATGTCACGTGAAAGGAAGGGAACATAAAATGTGAACATCCAGTCATATGCAACGAACCTTGGTAAGTCCTTTTTACTGATGGACAAAAATATACATCCTCCGTGATAAATTTGACAAAATGAATTTATTCAAGGGCTACTTCAAAAAGTATTCGTCCACTCACTTTTTTTAATTTACAATCTGAAAATATGATTTCAATTTAAAAAAAATTAATATTTAGTGGGGTTTCCCTTTGCAGCTATTACTGCTTGTAATTGTCTGGGCATCTACTTGGCCAAATTTGCAGTCAGAAAGGCTCGAATTTTGTCCCATTCGTCTAAGTGCTTCTTTTAGGTCGCTCTTGTTAGAAATGTGTCTTCTCCTGATGCTATCTTCGAGTATTTTCCGAAAGTGTTCAGTAGGATTAATGTCTGGGCCCTGAGGAGGGGTGTTAAGTTTTTTTGGGATATTGTACAGCAGCCACATCATTGTATTAGAGCCGTGTGCTTTGGGAAGTTATCTTGTTGGAAAATGTAATTTCCTTGCAAACCTAATTTTTCGGCGCTAGGATTCAGATTATCCTTTAAAATATTGATATACATATAGTGATCCATTGTACCATCAATGAAATGCAATTTTCCAACACCTGCAGCACTCATACAGCCCCACACCATCAGGGAGCTACCACTGTGATTAACCGTTGGCACAAGATTGCATGGCAACATCTTCGCATTCTTCTTACACCACACCATTAGCCTGCCATCCGACCCGAATGTTATATTTACTCTTATCCGAAAATACTCTATTCCGAAAGTCTTCCTTTTTGAATATGTTCCATCGCTAAATAAAGACGTTTCTTTCGATTCTGTTCACTGACCGAGAATTTCTTGCCCGTTACCCGGTCGTAATACCCATACGTTTTGAAGCTATTTCTGATTGTGTTAGCACATACTTTCTTTCCCCTAGACTAACTTCCCAGCCAACTTTGGAGCGTTGATTTTAGGTTTCTTCATTTCCCTCATGATAAATCTCACGTCTGCATCAGTCAGTGTGAGGGCGTCCGGTACGTGGTTGGTTTCTTAAGGAATTCCAGAATGAGATTTTCACTCTGCAGCGGAGTGTGCGCTGATATGAAACTTCCTGGCAGATTAAAACTGTGTGCCCGACCGAGACTCGAACTCGGGACCTTTGCCTTTCGCGGGCAAGTGCTCTACCAACTGAGCTACCGAAGAACGACTCACGCCCGGTACTCACAGCTTTACTTCTGCCAGTATCTCGTCTCCTACCTTCCAAACTTTACAGAAGCTCTCCTGCGAACCTTGCAGAACTAGCACTCCTGAAAGAAAGGATATAGCGGAGACATGGCTTAGCCACAGCCTGGGGGATGTTTCCAGAATGAGATTTTCACTCTGCAGCGGAGTGTGCGCTGATATGAAACTTCCTGGCAGTACCGGGCGTGAGTCGGGCTTCGGTAGCTCAGTTGGTAGAGCACTTGCCCGCGAAAGGCAAAGGTCCCGAGTTCGAGTCTCGGTCGGGCACACAGTTTTAATCTGCCAGGAAGTTTCTTAAGGAATTGTTGCGCAAAATCGATCTAATATCGACTGAATCATCGTTCTAGGTTCACCGACTACTTCATCAATCTCTTAAGACGATTTGCACTCATTATGTATGCGCAGAATAAGCGTCCTTTCGATCCGCATCGTCTCACTACCCTTACGCCCCATGGCGCTAATTGCACTGTATCGGCGCCATTCAGAACCACAAAACCACAACAGGCGATAGCGTGGGGTAGTGCACGGTTTACTCCAGCGTGTGCCGTGGGTCAGCGTTATCGTTTAATCATTGCGCGCAGAATTTCGGCATGTTCAGGCGGTGAACGAATACTCTTATTAAATTTTTTATTCTGTTAACCATGCTGTCGATTTGGATATATTTCTTTCCTTGCTTTTCAGCAAAAATGACTTACCGAGGTACTTCTTAGATGACTGGCTCTTTAGATTTTGTATACATTTCTTTTCATGCTACACAGACTTTTCTAAAAGATATGCAGCTAGACGAATACTTTTTGGACTCACTGTATCTCTATTTGAATAGACACTCCTATACCAGTTTCTTTGGCGCTTCTGTGTATGTATATATGCCGTTTCTAAGCACCAGCAACCTGAAATCTCGGAAACACATAGTTAACTGTACTGTTTGTTTTAACAAAATGACTGAAATTTCATACTGTTAAAGAAAGATTGTAACTTGCATATTACGAAAGTATGCAGTATCAAGACAACCGACGATCCATCAAGAACGTATTGCCTTTAATATAGATTTCTATAATTAAATGTCGGTTAGTAACGTATCTACAACTGAAACATTCAGGGGAAGGTAAGTCGCAAAGTAATATTATACTTTATACTTTCCGGTTAGGAATGCAGTCAAAGGCTGGTGAAATATTGGCGCTTCACAATCCACGACTATGCCAAAGGCCAAACATATTATCGGGCACCCGGCAGGAGAGAGAGTGGGGGAGGGGGGGGGGGAGAGAGAGAGGGAGGGAGTGGAGGGGAGGGGAAGAGAAAGAGAGAGAGAGAGAGAGAGAGAGAGAGAGAGAGAGAGAGAGAGGCAACGTGATTCAGCGGGCTGAGTCAGGTCATATCAGACGTCGCGTGGCTGGCACGCAGTTTGCCTAGAGGCCCCACGCAAACTGACTGCGGTCCGCAGACACGGAAACCGTTGCGAAAGTATTGTCCGCCACACACCGTAAGGCAGTTGGCCGAGTACAGACGTAGAATGCGTTGTAACACCTCTCGTTACAGTGTCAATGAGTACTCCTACTCATTATCAGATCCATATCAGTTTCATATTGTCTGCTTATAGCAATTCAGCGATGTGAACACCACCCGAGAATTGCCCTTAGAAGGCAAGCAATGAAACATGAATGGCCGGCAGAGCGGGTAACCAGTTTGCACACTGCCTTGAAAGGCCACGGAATGTCAACAAACGGATCATGAAGTGTGGTGCTTTGTAGCAATGGATCGGCAATAACTGATGGTAAAGCACAGATAGGCACCTAGGCATGTCCCCGTCAAATGCAGCAGCTATCATTTAGTTAGGCAGACGGTGACAGTGTTGCCGTAGTACATACGAAGCAGAACCGAGTAACGTCATGCTTCTTGGTAATTTCACATTTCTCTGTTGGCTGAGTAAGCCACGAAACAGCCTCTGCAGCCTGAGCATTCTGGCGCTTATTCAAAGATCATCGGACGTTTGTGTCACAAAGCCTAAACTTTCGATGTGTAGTTGACTTTTTAAAAACAGGTGCGCGCTCAGGGTTCCAGCACTCAGAAGGGCACCAAGCGAAAATTCTACCCGGAGGAATACTGCGCTGCTTCGGCTATCTTAGTCGCACTCTCTTTTGACGAAAGCCATGCCTAACAAACTGCGAGGAACGTGTGGTGCTAGGCGACATTATTACGCAGTGTGTAATAGGAAACGCTAGTATCTATCAGTTTAATGATAAGTACTGAACTCTCTGTACAGTGAACACGAGGAGCGTTCGGTAACTACTCTGTTCATACTAAATTTAACACTGAAGTAAATACTGTGCTACGGTTTCCTCCGCGGTTTTTGTTCTCACATTGGAGTCTCCTTCCCGCGGAACATAAATCACGCTCTGCCTAATACACTCGCGTATGTAGGATTATTAGGTTAAATTTGTTCTGCAGCCTCTCAGCTCTCACATCGCCTGGCGCATTTAACCTGCAGCTGCGCTGACCTCCCCCACCCTACCCCACTCACCCCTCCGTTGCCCTGCCCCTCTGGGATCCGCGCCAGGCGAGAATTAAGCTACAGCTGCTGCATTAACGTACTGTAACAGTCTAGCAACAAGACGTCAGACTTCCTGTAGACGTGATTCGTAAAAACAATGAGCAGCAGGCAAATCTCAAATCTTAATGTATCAGAATTCGAGAAATCCACAACTGGAGATATCTACTACATTGAAGAAGCGCCCATAGTAGCATCATTCTGGAAGCCAGCTAGTTCCCACGCCTGCACCTTCGCGCGTCCATCAGTTTTTCAGGAACACTTCACATTTTCCTCACAGACTATTTTATTCTTTTCGTCCTACCAGGAGTAAACAGCTTACCTGTGTTCTGTTTCTCATTCCGCGCACTTAATACGCTATACACAGAAACCCCAATCTTACTTCTGAAATCTGCTGTATCGGTAGCGAATATTTCTGTTTTTCTAAAAATGCCTATCTGTTTCTCACTGGTTTGTAACTGCTTTCCGTGCCTCTGTTCCACCTCAAAAAATGAAGCAACCTCACATTTTTGCAGTGCATACGAACACCAAGACTACGTGAGTACGACTAAGCGGGTCAATTTACATGAGTTCTGCTTATAGTGACCACAATGTAGAGGTCTTAGCTCGACCGCTGCACGTCAGTGAATAGTACCCGTTGTGACACTGCAGAAATAAGGCGTTCCTGTTCACTTTCTCATCGGCCGACGCTGGTCTACGTGAATTTCCGTCATTCCTACGTGAGTCTTGACTTAGCTGTGATTTCCAATTCTTCGCTTCTGGTGGTTTTGTTATCAGTTCCATAACCAGAAATGCGGCGGTGCTATCTGAGATGGAAACAGTTAAAGTTGGATTTCTACCATCGAGAAGATAGGTACTGGGTGCATAAGTACTGAGGAAAAAATACAAGGAAACAATTTGAACACTAAATACGGAAATTTATAGATTTTTACGATATTTTGACAGATTACCAAAGGGAGGAATTCAGAAGTTTGTAACTTCTTAACTTTAAGCACGTATGTGCACTATGTGAGTGGTGTTAAACGCTGGAAAATGCTTGAACACACTCCATTCTGTTTCATACCAACACAGGTTCAATCTTTACAAAACTTAGTCCATATTCACAGAAATAACAAAACCAGTAGTTTCAAAGAAGTTAGATCTGTAAAGCTGTTAATTTACAGACGCTGCGGAGTAAATGTACACAGTAAAATAATTCTTTGCTAGAGCAATGAGTTTAAATTGAAGGACTTAAAGAGAAATAATATAACTTAGAATAAATTCTAATATGGCACTGTATTGAATGGCTAGGATTACATAAATATATACTGTGTATAAATAATGGAAGGTTTATACATGTGAACTTTAAGTATGTAATCAGATACTGTTGTGATCAAAATATACAAACGTTAGACGGAAGTCGCCAAACAATTCAACTTTGATACTGCGAGACATGCGCGCTACATTATGTTCAGCCCATGGCAGTTATTGCTTTATGGCACTACTCTGGCACTGCATGGGAACTGATACTTTGTTGTAGTGCATCGTCAGCAGTTAGCACGCGACTTTGAGGCTCCGAGTGGAGGAAACCATGTTCCCAGATGAAGTGTCAGCTAACAAGTAATATCACTCAGATTATTAACAGTTTGCCCAGCAATCACTTCCAACAGATCTCTGCCACGCGCCTGCCAGGTGGCTCGAGCGCGTATCTGACATCTACCCAACCACACCGGCAGGAAGCAAACAGCCTTGTCGCGTGCCCCATTTGACGCTGCCTGGCTAGTACCTTGTTACCCTAGAGTTTTGCACCTGGATACTGAAACTCATTTAGGGATTCCTGGTAACACGAACTTTGTTCTCTGTCAGGCCAATATTGGGTGGGGTAAATGTTCCGTATTATTTCATATAAAACCGAAACCGATTCGTCGTATGGTGGTGTGTGAACTCTTATTTTTGTTCCTCTTTACGAATCTGTGTGTGACCTGCTCGATTTAAATGCATTGCAGTTATAATACTCTTTCTATTTTGTTCACACCCATTTATCGTACTTTTTACTATTTAATGGCTAAGTCCATGTTAGCAACTTTCGACAGAACTGATATTCAGCTTTATTTCCTCTTCTGACGGAGTGAGCAGGTAATTCTGCTTTGAATGGTGTTGCTTCTTGCCACGGAATAAGTTTTTTGTCTTAGTGACTAGAGGATTCTTCCTTGCATGTGCTAATAGTGCTATGGTAGCTATACAGATGTCTTCACAATATTAACAAATACTACTAACACCACATTTTAACATAAATTTGTTTACCAGAATTTTCCTCCAACTCAAATGAAAACGGATCCAAACAGAAAGTAGAATACAAACACCTTACTTACACTGCAACACAAACAAGACGACGTAATCAGGAACCCAATGTGATTACACTGTAATTTATACGAAAATGTACATCAGTAACATTTGTCCATAATTCTTCATAGGCAAAACAGGAAGAACTTTCCATACACGTCACAACACGCTGATGTCTTCAGACTCAACCACTCTGACAAATCCTCAGCAGGTAACTAGGTGTACCTTGATAGACAAAGTAACATCCACAACAGGCTAACTGTACGCCACACAAAAAATAATGTTAAGGAACTTCACCTAGACCGAGGGAGGTGGCGCAGTGGTTAGACACTGGACTCGCATTCGGGAGGACGACGGTTCAATCCCGCGTCCGGCCATCCTGATTTAGGTTTTCCGTGATTTCCCTAAATCACTCCAGGCAAATGCCGGGATGGTTCCTCTGAAAGGGCACGGCCGACTTCCTTACCCATCCTTCCCTAATTCGATGAGACCGATGACCACGCTGTCTGGTCTCCTTCCCCAAAACCAACTTCACCTACAAGAACAATCAGAAATGTTACAAAAGAAAATTATTCTGAAAGCGTGTTAAATGAACAAACAGTGTAACAGTCAGTTTTTGGGCGATTTGAAAGGGTTATTATTCCCAAAGAAACAAATATTTAACAGTGCAACCATTCCAGAACATGGGGCTGGCAACTATACAAATAATTGTTTTACAAACGACATCTATGCAACATCTTTGTATTTTCTTTGAAATAACACCTGCGTGCCTGTAGAATGGTGGGAGATTTAGTTTTTGATATTCTTTGGCTTTCTGATTTTGTTTACGTATGTGCTGTAGGGCGAAAAGTGTCAAATTTAAATAACTATGTCTACCCATACTGCACTTCAAAACCATGTAACCACTACTAGCAACAGCAAGCAATTTTTCGGTATCTAAGTTTACAAAACTTAGATTCACAATGTTCCACTTTGCAACATACCTATGGGATTTTAACACTACCAGAATTAACTAAATGTGAAGAATAATTTAGACCGATGAAGCACAAAGATGACACTCCAGGCCCCGAAATGCACAGCGCATTAAAATAGAAATCACGACTTGTGACTGAAGGCAGATTGTTTTTTTATTTTAAAAAATACTTTCCGATTCTGCGTCCCATGAGCCTATTGAATCAGACTTCACAGATTTCTGGAGTACTAAAAAAGACTTTACTATCAGTGCAGAAGACTGTGTCACTTCTGGTTTATTATAGCAAAACGAATGGGAATCTGACAAATTGACAAATTTTTCAAATATATGCAATTCGTAAAATCAAGTGTGTTAAAATGCCGATGTCTCTCTAACAAAGGTGGCATCGATTGTTCAGACGTATCACTACTGATAAGAACTATGAGGCAGAACAAATTACAATCTGTTTGTTCACGGCGTTAAGAATAACATTTACGAGCAAACTGAAAACAGAGAAATTTCATTATATGGTTATTCGCATAGCCATCTTCGCAGCAAAGTTTTAGGTTTAGCGGTAAAAAGAAACTAATTTCTCGCTGTCAGGGATGATGCTTTACTAACCGATGAGCAGTCCTGGCTGCAAATTATAGGCGACAAGCAGATTCCAAACGAAAAATGAAATGATAGGAAGAAAAATAAGACTAAATAAACAAGTCAATACTATGATGACAAAGACGCATCTAAGTATTAGAAATGAAGTTCCATTTAAACCAGTTAATAAAAAATGACGAGGTCTTTGTTACATTTAGAAAAACAAATTTCGATTTACTTTACGAGATCCGAAACTTCGACCTTTTATGCGTCAGGTTAATACGCTATGCAATCTCACTGGGAAAGGCCCTTGGCCGGCCGGAGTGGCCGTGCGGTTCTAGGCGCTACAGTCTGGAACCGAGCGACCGCTACGGGCGCAGGTTCGAATCCTGCCTCGGGCATGGATGTGTGTGATGTCCTTAGGTTAGTTAGGTTTAATTAGTTCTAAGTTCTAGGCAACTGATAGCCTGAGAAGTTAAGTCCCATAGTCCTCAGAGCCATTTGAACCATTTTTTTTTAAAGGCCCTTGTATTTGTGACTAGTGTCCCAGTCGCAACGATTATTTGACAACTTTCAAAAATACGACTTCAGGCAATATCGTGCGAAGCTTATCTAATGTAAGTGGATCACTGTGATAACTGTATAAATGACGCTGAATGGCGGCTTGTGCGGAAAGATCGAGTAGTGTTTGGACGTTTCATACGCAACACTAACCGAACACTATATCTTTCCGCGCAAATAGCGATTCAGCGTCATTTATACAGTTATGCTGTTTGCCTTTCATACCATGGTGCATTGCGCGCATGCACCGCAGTAGTTTGTGTCACGAACGATGGCGGTCGAGTTTGCTCTTGTTCTGCGCATCTACGTCACTTATTCTCCGACGGCCAGTCAGAGTTCAGCAGTGTTCTGAGCGCTCTACTGTGAATGTTTTAGCTAATGCGAGCATTAAACGTGATCGTAGCGAGTCGTTTGGTGAATTTTGATTCTATTAGTTGCGAGTTGTCATCGCTGATTGTCGTGGTAAGTGATAAATTCTGCATAAGCAAGCGAGAGAATTTGCAGGATGTACGCTTTCTTCAAGGAAGCACGCGCATGCGCGTACCGCCAACTGTCGCTTGGAATCTTCAACAGCGCCTCGACATGCGCGAACTGCCATCGTTCGTGGATCGGACTGTAGTAGTGAAGTCGTAATGCCAAAAATCAGCCGTCTCATTGCTAGCGTTGCTAGTTGACATGCACACAGACTGCTGCGGTGAAATTAGGCGTACCCTACACTGTAGGCAGACACGGCGGTTACGTCTTACCCCTCTGCAGTGGCAAGGCGCTGACATGCTACAGTTTCCTTCCTTCCGCTTGCCGTATCGTGTAAAAATCCCCATTTAACGTGGTGGATTAGCAAAAGGCCTACCACTTTTCTTACGGTGGAAACGGTAGCCGTGTGAAACAAGCATTAGCTACACTTTGATATTTTTGTTACTAGTCGCACAATATCCGTTACATTTGCCAGAAGCAACGATGCATTCACTTTGAAACGAGCAGCGAAAGGAAGTTTGGATCCTGGACCTTGAGGAAATCGATAGTAGGAAACCAGGCAGGGATTCCGGGGAAGCCCGCACAATGGGAGAGGAAGACGTATCCGTTTCATTGGCGGCCGGAAGTAGCTACAGTTTGGCGCCCTTCCGCTCTGGCACAAGACCACACAAGTGTTCCTGTCCTGTAACACAGCCACGGCCCCTTCAACGGATGCTTTGTATTGATACTCCGACCAGTCGCTTTATAATGCTTCAAAAAGCACACACAGTGGTTCCTTTCACGGCCGCTATTTCCTTCCTCGGTGATGTTGGCTATATGGTCATGTGGGTCTTAGTGCTAAAGAAAGCAAATAGCGCAAACTCTTCGGCAATACAACCTCCATGAAACACACTAGACTCCGCCGAATGCCGGACATTTGCCACACCGGACATTTGCCACACAGGTAGCTTGCCTTCGCCAGGTAGCTTGAGTAGCGATCCCTCAGGTAAGGGACGCCCTTCCCCGCACTACCTCTGTCCGCTTTCAAACCGCCGTCTCCACATCTTACTCAATACGACCAGTACGTAAGGGACCTCCTTCTTCGACATCTTGGCCAAATACAGAGCTTCTTTTCCGAAATCGAAATATTTATAACTTTTGGGAAACGAAAGCAATACCGACGATTATGTCAGTATGTAATTAGCTCTGCCAAGTATAAATATAGATTCCTCTGTCTATACGGTAGCTTCCTTTCACGATACGGTAGCTTCCTTTCACGATGAAACGAGATTGCGAATGTACGCTAATCATTTCTTTCTGATCACTGCATTTGTGCCTACTTGAATTAGTACAACTGTATACCCAGAAGACAATAGGGAAAGAATAAATGGGTTTGTGAATGTTTGAAAAGAAGAACGACGTACTCCATATTAATTTACTCTCTAAAAACATTAGTTAATGAAGTGTAGCGGGACAATGTTCAAAACGTAACTGAAAACACGTTCACTAAATAGAGATAAGAACATCTATGATTGATTTACAATTTTAAAATGTTAGAAATAAGGAAATGAAGTAAAACAGAATGCTTCGCTTGTAACGTATATTGTTGTTCTACATTGTTTAGCTCTGGTATTCACAGGGTCACAGAGAAAGCATCTTAGGGATTTTCTCTGCCTCGTGATGACTGGGTGTTGTGTGATGTCCTTAGGTTAGTTAGGTTTAAGTAGTTCTAAGTTCTAGGGGACTCATGACCATAGATGTTAAGTCCCATAGTGCTCAGAGCCATTTGAACCATCTGTAAATGGTTACGAAAACACACTTGAACTCTTAGCTACAAATAATCCTGAGCATCACGACGGATACAGGAATTAGTTTATGTTCCATCCATAAAAAAATGGGTATATGTTTTTAAAATTTCTTTTCCTTTGCTTCCACTAAAAATCATTATTCTCGCCTCTAATCGATCGTCTTCCAGAAGAAAACTACTGCCATCTCCCATTTTTAATAGATCTTCTTGAAGATCAATTTGATAAGAGTTCTTAGGCTATTGTTGGTTCCCCCGCTCTTGACTCCGTCGACGACGCATGGTTCTCTTCATAGATTCTGAATTAAGCATCACTGCAACAAAGTCACAAACTGTAATATGTAGATTTCCTATTTCATCCGCGTATATCTCCGATAACTGTGTAATTTCTTCTCGAGACCTTCTCTCCGCCCTTTCCACTTGCTTTCTCACTTTCAGAGCTGCATCGTCAGGTGGTCCACAGAGATGTTCTAATACGCTCAACACTTCTGCGTTCCTCGAAAGCAGCTTTCCCTTGCAATGATCCGCTTTTCGGGGTAAACACATCCATGTAACAACACCTTCTTTAGATTTCCTCTGTTTAAGATACGCGTAACTTTTGTAATGAGCAGGAGGCCTGCCCTTGTTTGTTGTAATATCTTCCATACTGATGCCACGTTCGGAACTTCGAAAGCAAACTGGGCAGCCGGGTGAGGAGGAGGAGGAGGAGGAGGAGGAGGAGGAGGAGGAGGAGGGGGGGGGGACAAGGACCCGACCCTTCGGAGCAGGTAAAACCGTGACAAATGTCCGGTGTGGCAAATGTCCGGACACCGACTCCGCCAACCTTGGCAGCGCTCCGATGACGTCATGCCCCAACAGTGGCACGGTTACGTACGAACAGTTAGCTTCGGTTTGCTCTGCTTATTTGACTTCGAAAACCAACTAAGGAAATTTTATAGCCTACGAGGATATTCGTAGCATTATGAGACGAAACGTAAGGGACAGAAACATGACAGACCAAGATGCCTAATAGGTAAGATCAACACATTTATTCTCTCATTTGATAGCTTTAGAACCACCGAAGGCTCATCTTCAGTTGGTTGGCTTCATACCGGTTGCAGCTAGTTGCTGGGATCGAGGCGGTACTGAGAATAGTTTGAACTGTATACAGGGTGATCAGGAACAGCACTAAAGGATTGTAAGGGTGTTACGGGACAGTTTGTGCTGAGAAATAAGTTAGGAAAAAATCTATACGCTGCGCCGTTTCCAAGTTAATTAGCACTGAAGTCAGTCAGGCGATTGCGCTCGCAAATTTCAATACAACGGCGCAAAGTATCTAGTTATTTTCCTTAATTATTTCTCAGCACAACCTACCTTGCAACACCTTTAGAATGGTTTCAGACTACCCCGGTATAACTCATCCTTTTATGCACACAAATAAATTACGGTGTTATTTTCTGCCGGGCGGTGTGGCCGAGCGATTCTAGGCGCTTCAGTCTGGAACCGCGCGACCGCTACGGTCGCAGGTTCGAATCCTGCCTCGGCCATAGATGTGTGTGATGTCCTTAGGTTAGTTAGGTTTAAGTAGTGCTAAGTTCTAGGGGATCCCAAAGTGCTCAGAGCCATTTGAACCATTTGTTATTTTCTCACAAATAATATACTTCTGGAGTTTTAAGGATAGTGCATAAAACGATCCATTACACATCAGCATGGAGAACACAGCACTTAGATGCACTGAATTTAACAACTGTTTTACAAATACTCTGTTTCAGCGCTAAGACCGAAAAGTTTTGAGATGACACATTTCAATATTTGACATTTCAGTTGTATGTGAGCTCCGACAGAATTTTGGAGGTGGTTTAGGGACTTATTAGCATATTAATGCCTTAGAAACCTCATTACAGAGTAACAAGATTAGTCTGTTACCCAGGTTACCTTTGTTTCTGTAAAAGTACCTGCACAACAGTGAACATGCCAGTAATAATCAGCAAAACGTACAGCACGAAACAGAGTAATGAGCCAACCCTCAGATACAAAAGTACTGTGATGTGGCGTTACATACACAGCATTGATACAGATCATGTAATTACTTTAATTATATTTAGGCTAATGATAAAAAGCGAGTTCTAACAGTTTAATTATCATCGAAGATGTAAGGGGAGACTCGAATTAACGAACGCGATAAAAAAGTTTGGTATGAGCTGATACATCAGGTATTAGAGTACAGGTACAGTTGTAGCACGTAATAAGGGAAACTCTCCATCGCAACCCCCTTAGATTTAGTGGTAAGAGGGCACAATGGACAGCCCGTCAGAAACTGAACTCTGATAAAAAGCATGAAAACAGGAAGGTGGTGTACTGGACTGCGGAAAAAAAAAAAAAAAAAAAAAAAAACAGTATTGTACAAAGAGTGAACGGTCCAAGGATAAGAAGTACAATGTACAGCATCCGGAAAGGAGGAGGAGATTAGTGTTTAACGTCCCGTCGACAACGAGGTCATTAGAGACGGAGCGCAAGCTCGGGTTAGAGAAGGATGGGGAAGGAAATCGGCCTTGCCCTTTGAAAGGAACCATCCCGGCATTTACCTGAAAGGATTTAGGGAAATCACGGAAAACCTAAATCAGGATGGCCGGAGACGGGATTGAACCGTCGTCCTCCCGAATGCGAGTCCAGTGTGCTAACCACTGCGCCACCTCGCTCGGTATCCGGAAAGGAAAATGGCGTCGTGGTGAAGTGGTTACGGTGTTGGACTGCCAACAGTCCGGCTTTCGCGGTTCACCTTATGCAATAATTACATTCAACCAAAGGTCTTGGAAAAGGAACGATTCCTAGGCGACGTAGCTAAGATCTCAGCTTCCCACATTTTGGGCATCCATTTGTCTATCTTAAGCAGCACGGTGTATGTCAAAGTCGTCAATGAATGAATAATTCGTGACACCAAACATGGACTACGTTTTTGCCACGCCGACGGCAACATCGGTGCGGTCACTGTCGACTACGCAGGCTTGGGCATTTGCACCATACGGGTTTTCGAACTACCATTCGAGCTCCCGGCGGCAGACGTTATCGCGGCTTTCTGCCCCCTATGGCCACACTGCTGAGCGCTGGGCGCAATTCCACAGGTACCCCGTTCTTAACGGTGAACGACAGATCACCATCGATCTCCGTTGCCACGTGCCATCTTACCCGCAAATCAGAGGGTTCTGCGCGGTCGTCGTATACGGCGGCCAACCCGATACCTGTTCCGGGTGCGGCAAAGGAGGCCACGTCAGGTCTGCGTGTCTTCAGCGACGCGTCACTCAATTCCAGGCCGCTACCGTGGCGCCTCCGACACCGACGACGGTTTTACCGATCACCTATGCATCGGCGCTCTCTTCTGCCGCCGACCGTCGTACCATGTACCGGTGACCATTCGAGCTGCAACGTATACCGACGGGGTCGACGCGTCATGTCCCCAACCCGACGCTACTCCGGCGCCACTACCAACAGCGACGAATTCCGATCCTCTCCCGGCCGATGATATTTATGTCCCTTCATTTATGGTCCCCGCGACGGCCTTCCTCCCGGACTACTGCGACTCCATCCTACAGACAAAGGGGGAGGGACACGACAACTAAAAGGCGCAGGAGGAGGCGCGGCTGCAGAGGCCGTCCGGCCCGCGGATGCCTCTGAGAATCTGCACGATGACGAGAAGAATGACGCAACGCAACACCGGCGCTGGCTCGCCCAGGTGCACCCGAACCAATGGACTCCACCGTTACAACTGCCGCTAGTGATGTGGAGCTCGTGAATGAGTCGTTCAAATGAACGCTTCACTCCAGTGAAGTGTGAACTAACCACTCAATTTCAATGAACTTACATTTCAAACTCTTCACAGATAGCACACTCCACACTTTTATCTAGTTCACTCACTCTCTTCCACTCTCCCTTTTCCACTACATCGGCGCTACGTCACTCATTCTCCCTTCACTTCAGTCCTCCCTCTACTGCCTGTCGTCGAATCGCGCGGTGAAATACACTTAGAACAACAGTTGCACTTTGCTTTCCCATCACCTAAACCGGCGAAGAAACACCAAATTTCACTACTTTTAGGCGATCGTGAGTTGCTAGCCATTGTATAAGCGTGAACAGAAACAAAAACTGCTTTCCGAATAAAATAATGAGGGATTTTACCTGAAATCGTACCAATGACTACAGGTGACAGTTTACGTTTTGAATTTAGAGGGTTATTATTCTCAACAAAAATAAAATATACAGGAAAACTTCTGAATAATTACGTAACGTAGGTATATAGACTTTGTGACAGTGGTAAACATACTCATTCCATTTTGGATTAAATTTTAAAAGGAACATAAAATTGGACTGCATTTCGTTGGTAGCCCTAGTTTCCAGTCCATGAATAAAACAAATAAGGTTTCACTTGGCAGATGAAGACTTATTTTGGCGCTTCATGAGAAAATGTCGAGCAAGATTAAACGTAATACCTTCTTTATATGTGACATGCTTCTCTGTTTATCTTTCCTTTGTCCCCTTCGACCACGCTCTATTTAAGTTAACTCACGTCAGACGCTGTAAGACGCAAAACGTTGCGTGCACGTTACTGCATAGTTCGGCCATCTGTTGGTAAAATTATGAAGTATTACGAAGCTTTATTGTAAGAGCGAGGCGAAGCGAGCGTAGCCGCGGCTGAGCGGCGAACTGGACAACTTCGCCAGGCTTCCGTACTTCATGAATGAACTACTTCATTTGAATGCTTCACGGCAAAGAGTGAAATGAATGAAGTAGTTCACGGGAATGAACGAGTTCGACCCATATTTAACTGCCGCAGAGACGTCCTCCGCTCCTACGGACGACGTACAACAGCGCCTTCGATGGCGTAGAGACACGACATCGACAGTAGTCCGAACCACACGCTGGGACGGAGTTACCGCAGACTGAGACCAAGCTACGTCGACGATAACGCCGCCAGGTGGCGTACGGTACGGCTCGTCGCTGCCTCGCCCCTCTTCACTCTCCGCCGATGGCGTTCCCCCTCCACTGCGCGGCCCAACTCCAAACGTACCGAAAAGCCACGATCAACGCTAACATAGCTCCCGCGTGAAAATTCAACTGCTGCGAGAGATGATATGGGCATCGGATGTCGACATCGCACCACTACAGGAAATCCACGTGGCCACACTTCCGGACTTCTCCTGCTGACCACCTGCGACGTGGCGTAGTCATCTACGCCCGAGACAGCGTTCCGGTGACGGATATCACCTACCTTCCGTCCGTCAGAGGCATGGCAATCACTCAAAAATTGCTCTGAGTACTATGGGACTTAACTGCTGAGGTCATTAGTCCCCTAGAACTTAGAACTACTTAAACCTAACTAACCTAAGGACATCACACACATCCATGCCCGAGGCAGGATTCGAACCTGCGACCATAGAGGTCGCGCGGTTTCAGACTGAAGCGCCTAGATCCGTTCGGCCACTCCGGCCGGCGGCATGGCAATCACTGTCACGCGGACGCGTATTTTCAACATTTACGCTCCGTCAGGCTCCACACCCAGACGCGACAGTACACTTCTATTCAGAAGAAATCGCCCCTTTATTTCTTGGACGCTGTGACTATTACTTGTTTGGGGGTGACTAATTGTCCAGCACCCTGAGGATCAAATGCCCCGATACAGCACCTGCCAAGAACTGTGCCTTGTCCGTGATCTGTTCCTGCGCGACACTTGGTAAGTTCGGCACGGCGACGCACACTGGACACACATACCAAACTAGTCACTCCGCGAGCCGTCTTGACACGATTTACGCTTGGCGGGAACTCACATCTGCACTCCAAGGTGCAGAACTTGGGCCCTTGGCCTTTTCGGAGCACTGTGCCTGCGTGTGCAATATTCTCTTCCCGCAACAAGTGGTTTGGCGCAGTCTTGCACCTCCACGATCCTTAAATTTTCTTCAAAGCGTTTTCGAGATATGGGACACCCCAGAACGTCGCTTACCTAAGTAGACCACAGGCCTTGAATTGGTGGCTGGAATGTACCAAACATTCCATTCGGTGTACCTAGATTCAGTATGGCGAGCAAGTAGCTGCATGGCGCCGGCACACAAACGACTATTTCCAAGCAATTCTTCGCGACCTGGAGGCCCATCCACCCACCCCTGAAACTCATAGGGAACGCAGCAAGATTAAGGTACGAATTGTAACGCTGATAAACCGTAGACTGCAGGGGGCGATGGTGCAGACTACGTCAAGATCCGGCGGAACAGGAACACCCACCGTGCATCATATCGCCTCAGATAGGAAACACCGACGACAACGACTCATCACCGAGATCTACACCTACTCCACCCAGCACGTCACTTGCCAGGCCGAAATCGTCAATATCTTTGTAGACCACTGCCGGACAACGTACCAGGGTGAGACCACCAACAACCGCACTGAGGAGTTTGTGTTCCCAAACGTCACTCGCACCCTCGCCGGTGACGAGGCGGACGAGCTGAGGGAGCCGGTAACTCACGACGATGCAGTCAACAAAGGTGCTTTGAATACGTCACCTGGCGTCGACGGCTAGCCGATACAATTTTATCGCGCCTTCCTTGCGCTAATGGCGTCGAGGTGGACGACAATGTTTCACGAGCTGTTTACGATGGGGAATGCCGTACCGCCATCCTTTGTTACGGGAATAATTATACCCATCCACAAACCGACACCGGCAGTGACGACAGCACATTACCGTCCTTTAACTCTGCTTAACGCAGGCTATAAAATTTTTGCACGACTCCTGACGACGCGTTGTCTTAAGATACTGCTTGCATCCTCTCACCAGAACAGACAGCTCCGGGTGGCTCAGTTAATATACAAACGGCCACAGATGTATGTCTATTTCATTGCACAGGTAGCGCCGTGCAGACAGTGCGCCGCGGTGGTTGCCATTTATTTTGACAGCGCCTGAAAGAGTGGAAGCTGTCTTCAAGGCTAAGGCTGGGCCAACACCACACTGTATTCCATCATTACCGATGGAGGGCTCCACGGACTTATTTTTAGCCAGGTGTCCGGATACATTTGATCACTTAGTGTAGATCGTTCAGCGCTCTGTCAAATTCCTCACGCAGTATCTTATGTACCTGATCTCCATCTACGTCCCCTTCCAATTCCATAATATAGGGGCAGAAATCCATTCCAGTACGATTATGCCATAGGTGGTAAATCATTGGAAGCGGTAACGACCGTAAAATACTTAGGAGTTACTATCCGGAGCGATCTGAAGTGGAATGATCACATAAAACAAATAGTGGGAAAAGCAGGCGCCAGGTTGAGATTCATAGGAAGAATTCTAAGAAAATGTGACTCATCGACGAAAGAAGTAGCTTACAAAACGCTTGTTCGTCCGATTCTTGAGTATTGCTCATCAGTATGGGACCCTTACCAGGTTGGATTAATAGAAGAGATAGACATGATCCAGCGAAAAGCAGCGCGATTCGTCATGGGGACATTTAGTCAGCGCGAGAGCGTTACGGAGATGCTGAACAAGCTCCAGTGGCGGACACTTCAAGAAAGGCGTTACGCAATACGGAGAGGTTTATTATCGAAATTACGAGAGAGCACATTCCGGGAAGAGATGGGCAACATATTACTACCGCCCACATATATCTCGCGTAATGATCACAACGAAAAGATCCGAGAAATTAGAGCAAATACGGAGACTTACAAGCAGTCGTTCTTCCCACGCACAATTCGTGAATGGAACAGGGAAGGGGGGATCAGATAGTGGTACAATAAGTACCCTCCGCCACACACCGTAAGGTGGCTCGCGGAGTATAGATGTAGATGTAGATGTAGATGTATTGCCTGCAAGTACATCTCCCTCTGTATACTCCTTCCATCTTTCCGCTTTCCCTTCTTTGCTTAGAACTGGTTTTCCATTTGAGCTCTTGATATTCATACACGTGGTTCTCTTTTCTCCAAAGGTCTCTAATTTTCCTGTAGACAGTATATCTAACCCCCCTAGTGACATATGCTTCTACATCTTTACATTTGTCCTCTAGCCATACCTGCCTAGGCATTTTGCACTTCCTGTATATCTCATTTCTTGGACGTCTGTATTCAGTTTCTCCAGCTTCATTTATTGCCTTTTTTATATTTTCTCCTTTCCTCGACAAAATTCAGTATCTCTCGTTACCCAAGGATTTCTAATAGCCCTCGTCTTTTTACCAACTTGATCCTTTGCTGCCTTCACTATTTCATCTCTTACACTAAATGCCAAATCCCATAGTAACCATACCTGTCCCGCATCGACGCGGGGTCAAGGCACGGGAAAAAGAAAAAAGGCTTTAAAAGTGTACTAATTTCATTCACCCTGTAATCTATGTTTCTGGGAAGCCTACGACCGTGTCATTTAAGATTTAAAACAAGTGGGTTTTTCTTATTAACGGCTTAACAGTGGTGATTAGGACGTGCTCCATATATAGCCGTTCAGTTTTTTTGCAGCAGCTTCGGAAACTAATGTTATGGTAGATCTGCAGCACCTTACTGACATTCTTTAATAGGCAATCGTTGATTCGAGTATGAAGAGAAACATTACAAACCAAATCTTGCATAGTACACATGGTTCGAGTTCGTTAACTCACATCCGTGACTAATTACAGCTGGAATTCGTGTCCTGCTGTATGACTTTGTATTACACAGTTAAATAGGACGCTTCGTGCCGCAGAAAATATACGGCCATCCGATAGCAAAGCCCAGAAACCGCTACGTGCAAAACTTTTCCGCCCATTGCGGAACTAACGAATGAGGCCTTATCTGAGCTGCAGCAACGGGAACTTCATTAGGGAAAATTGCGCCTGCTGCAATTACGAGCACGTCGACAATACTTCCGCGTAGCTTTCCCACGCGCTCGCTATACGCACGCAGACGTTGTCGGGAATAGCCGTACACTATCCTCTTCCTCAGCTCGTGTAGAAATTAATCACAAAAACGCACAAGTTCAGATTTTTTTTAATTTTAATTATCAGGTTCTGTGAGACCATGCGAGCCGAAGTTACTAGCTCATGTAACGAGTGAGTACACTTTAAATAATGCTGATAAGAAAATCTGTAAATAAAATGAAAGACTAAAGTAAGAAATAATTGTGATAAACATGAATGAACACATTACGGACAACAGTTCTCTATTACTGCGAGGAACAGCTCCGCAGAATGGGAGTATGGCGCAAGGAAACCTATGAACTCAGATTTGAAGATGAGTTTATCAAATGGTTCAAATGGCTCTGAGCACTATAGGACTTAACATCTATGGTCATCAGTCCCCTAGAACTTAGAACTACTTAAACCTAACTAACCTAAGGACATCACACAACACCCAATCACGAGGCAGAGAAAATCCCTGACCCCGCCGGGAATCGAACCCGGGAACCCGGGTGTGCGGAGTTTATCACTCATTTCTTTCAGACCTCTGAAGTCTACTGAGAAAAACCTGCCGAACAGTGCTTACCTATCAGTACAGTGCTTAAGGATTTGTGAACTAAGTGCAAATCGTTTTTCAGTCTATTGTTCACAATGATTTTTGCGGTTTCTTCTGAATGAGCCAATAATATCAATGAATGATATGAAATGATTCCACGATCATAATTGCACCAAACAATTGAATACTGTTTTGATAGAGTTTTAATTGTATTAACTTTACAGTTTTCCGCGTTCCTGCTTTAGGAAGATCAAATTGTGAAACGATTTAGAAAAGAACTGCATGGTGCAAAAATTGGCAATTGACCCCAAATAACGAAAAGTGTGAGGTTATCCACAAGAGTGCTAAAAGGATTCCCCGTTAAACTTCGATTACACGATAAATCAGTCAAATCTAAAGGCCGTAAATTCAACTAAATACCTAGGAATTACAGTTACGAACAACTTAAATTGGAAGGAACACACAGAAAATGCACGACACTTAGAAAATATAACAGATCTACTAAGGAAACTGCCTACACTACCCTTGTCCGTTCTCTCTAAAATACTGCTGCGCGGTGTAGGGTCAGTACCAGATAGGAGTGACGAACTACATCGAGAGATTTCAAGGAAGGGCAGTACGTTTTGTATTATCGCGAAATATGGGAGAGAGTGTCACTGAAATGATACAGGATTTGTGATTGTCATAACTAAAACAATGGCTTTTTCGTTGTGGCGGAATTTTCTCACCAAATTTCGATCACCGGCTTTCTCCACCGAATGCGAAAATACTTTGTTGACGCCGACCTACATAGGGAGAAACGATCATCATAATAAAATAAGGGAAATCGGAGCTCGCACGGAACGATATACGCTTTAGTTTTTCCGCGTGCTGTACGAGATTGGAGTAATGGTGTGTTATTGTGAAGGTGATTCCATGAACCTCCTTCCGGGCGCTGAAATGTGATTTGTGGAGTATCAATGTAGATGTAGGTCATCTTACACTATATATAAAAGTGAGACCTCAAAAGGATGTCGATACGCATTGCCTCGTCAGGGGTTTGACATATGCTGTCTTGAGTAAAAACAAGTCGTGGCCGAAATGTGGCGTTAGTGCAGACACGCTTTCAAATACAGGGTGATTCACTAAGATATGCAAATACTTTAATATGTTATTCTAAAAGTAACTAAAGAAAAAGCTCAGATAAATGTAGATCCGCAAATGTTTAGTTACGGAGTTACGGCTAATAAAAGGTTTTGCCTGAAATTTGGCATCTTTGCTAATATGAAGCCATCTCAAAACTGATCAAGGTTAAAGTAAAGCACGATTTCCATTTATTTTGTTGTTATCGGACTGGTGAATCTAATAATACATGTCCCAGACGTGTACCTGCAGTAGTTTTCCAGAACATCCAGAGAAGCAAAGATTATTATACAAGTAAATTTGTTTACTTTCCATTAAGAATGTAGAAACGTTTGTGTCATTGTTGGCAACCGTTATGGAGTTTTTTTCTAACCTTTGAACTGTATGTATACTGTACAACTTCCGTAACACTGAGCTTTGTTTTTCCGGTTTAACATGAATTCACGTGTGCTATTGTATTAATAAAAGCAGATTATCAGACACATTCATACAATTTCAGTTAACGTTATTACCATCATTTTTCCAAAATTAAATTCTCTACAACTTTTGTTGAAAACTTTGTGCAATTGCCTGGAATGTAAAAAATTGGGCCAAGTAGTTAAGAAATTAAAAATTTTACGAAATTACTTCTTTCCTTCCCTGGATGTTCTGGAAAACTACTGCAGATACACGCCTGGGGCATGATTTATTAGATTCACCAGATCAATAACCACAAAATAAATGGAAATTGTGCTTTAAATTAACCTCTTACAGTTTTGCGATGGCTTCATATTAGCGAAGTTTCTAAATTTCAAGCAAAATCTTACTAGCCGCAACTCCGTAACTAAACATTTGCGGACCTATGTTTATATGAACTTTCTTTTGTTTTACTTGTAGAATAACATTAAACTATTTGCGTATCTTCGTGAATCACCGTGTATAGCATCTGAAGTTTTAGTATTCGACATACAGTGATGGCGTATTCCATTGCTGAGTCAATGTTCCTGGGTGCGTTACGTGATCTCACCTTACATCATATGAGGTTATGTCCAGCACTGTCGATTATGATAGATTTGGTGGTCCAGATGATATAGTGTGGGGAAGCATAATGTTGCATGAGCGTACTGACCTCCAAATCGATAAATACGGTCCACGCACCGGTCAATGTTATTGAGACACTGTGCTCCTTCCCTATACGCGTCTTTTCAGGCGCTGGGGTATCAGTCGGCCCTGACTTGAGATCGCACGACCGCATCGAACAGTGTTGGTGGATGAGCTCTTTTGGCAACAGGATATTCAAAAATGGTTCAAATGGCTCTGAGCACTATGGGACTCAACTGCTGTGGTCATAAGTCCCCTAGAACTTAGAACTACTTAAACCTAACTAACCTAAGGACAGCACACAACACCCAGCCATCACGAGGCAGAGAAAATCCCTGACCCCGCCGGGAATCGAACCCGGGAACCCGGGCGCGGGAAGCGAGAACGCTGCCACCGACAGGATATTCGGCTGATGGGTTGGTCTGCCTGTTCTCCGACTTAGATTCCACCGAGCACGTGTGGGATGCATTGGAGAAACGTACTGCAGCGCGTCCACATGCCCCAACGAAGCAGTTGTCAGCACTGGAGGAGTGGAACGCCGTATCACAAGAACTCCTTACCAACCTTGTTGCCAGCATGGGAGCACGTTGCAGAGCATGCATTGTAGTCTAGTATTAAGAATCATGTCCCGCCATTTTTTAGTTCAAATTCAAATGGTTCAAATGGCTCTAAGCACTATGGGACTTACCATCTGGGCCGGCCAGTGTGGCCGAGCGGTTCTAGGCGTTTCAGTCTGGAACCGCGCGACCGCTACGGTCGCAGGTTCGAATCCTGCCTTGGGCATGGATGTGTGTGATGTCCTTAGGTTAGTTAGGTTTAAGTAGTTCTAAGTTCTAGGGGACTGATGACCTCAGATGTTAAGTCCCATAGTGCTCAGAGCCATTTGAACTTACCATCCGAGGTCATCAGTCCCCTAGAAGTTAGAACTACTTAAACCTAACTAACCTAAGGACATCACACACATCCATGCCCGAAGCAGCACTCTAACCTGCGACCGTAGCAGCAGCGCGGTTCCAGATTGTGGCGCCTAGAACCGCACGGCCACAGCGGCCGGCCGCCATTTTTAGTGTCCACAGAATCATTATGAGTCGCGGTGACAAGTATAATTACTGCCTTTGAATGAAAGTGTCATTTCTGTTCGTTTCATTGTGTTACCTCCTTTATTGTGGCAGTTCTTTCTATGTATAGTCCAAGTTTCATCAAGCTATGTTACTTGGGGGGTAACATCACGCGAAAGCTACTTTCGTCCGTAAGTTTTGGACACCAGTGTCTTTTAGGAGGTGCTAATGTAGACTAATGCCTATTAAATATTTCATAAAAAATGTGTCAGTTTTTATTGCTTGTGAAGATACAGTAGTGTGCAAATTGATTGGGACGAGAAACTTTAACTATGCACATTTATTACTATAACTTAGTAGCTTACTGAACATTAGCAATTAATGTGTCCTTTTGCTTTAATGAGCTTCTGAACACGTTGTGACAGACTACCTGATTAGAGGGTTGGGTTGTTTTGGGGGAGGAGACAAAACAGCGAGGTTATGGGGGTGGGAAAGGAAGTCGGCCGTACCCATTTCAAAGGAATCATCCCGGCATTTGCTTGAAGAGATTTAGGGAAATCACGGAAAACCTAAATCAGGATGGCCGGACGCGGGATTGAACCGTCGTCCTCCCGAACGCGAGTCCAGTGTGCTAACCACTGCGCCACCTCGCTCGGTCCAGATTAGAGGAAATGGTCGCAGTTCGTCATCATGTAATCACACTTTCACCACATTTCTTTTATTGAACAGTCCATTTCACCAAGACGCCTTTTCACAATACTCTACAAATTCTCTATGAGATACGTGTGGTGAATTACCAGGCCACTGAAGCACTATGTTCTTTCTATGAACATCGGGACTGCTTTTGAAGTGTGATACGGGCCAGATCATATTGAAATGTTCCTCCACCATCTGCAAAGGTCTATAGAAATGGCACAATCCTACTTCTAAGGATTTTCATGTATTTGGGTGAATTAATCACGCCATCGACGAACTAGTGCCCCAGGGACACTTGCAGCGAAGAAACCCGAAACTTTTTTTAGAAGGGTATTTCATATTCTGTTCAAGATGCTCAGCTCTCACTGCTGAATGGGTGCTTTATCTCACAACCCTTGCTCTGTGTCCTTTAACAGTACAATGTGACTTATCACTGAAAATTACACGTTTCCAGTCATTGGAGGTCCAAGATTTATGTATTTTGGCCCACGCCAACCGTTTCTTCTTTATGACAGGTGTTAACAACTGCTTCTTTAATGACTTTCGTGCTTTCCGCCGACAATCAAGAAGCCTGTGCCGTACCGTTGAAGAGTCAATTCAGTAGCCAATAAACCTCCCTGAATGTCTGTCTTGTGAGGATGAATTCTATTGTTTCTAAGTAAGGTTTAGTCAGTTATAGGGGTGTTTTTTTTGTTTTCGTCCACACCTGCCTTTTCTCTTTAGAGACAACGAGATAGTAGCACTATATGCCCTAGTAAGTCCTGAAACGCTAGATTTTTCCAAACCGACAACAAGCAATGTCTCCTAGATGCGTGTTCATGAAAAGCAACAAGTTTTGCCCGCTTCTTAGCCGACATGTCCATTTTAATACAAATTTTTTCTGTCGAGAACATGGAAATAGCACACGGTATTATTACACATACAACCTCTCAACTGAACTGGAGGGGGATCTCCAATAGTTCTTCGCAGTCAAAGGAAACAATAGTCCGCCAAGAGTCCAACAATTTGGAGGATAGAACTGGCTACGGCTAGCCAACTTCTATTCCCGGTAAAATATGAGATCTTCCTAATTAAATTGCCCATGAATAATTTTTCACTTTGGGTACTGGTCCTCTGGTTGCTGTGGGTTTGTTTATCTGGAGTTGTTCTTGCGTTTACATAATTGAATTTTTCCAACTGATTGTGATCATTGTTGGTTTGTCAATACTGTATCTCTTAAAACATTAAAAATGGCATAATGTTATTCGTGCACATGTTTTGTAGACGATATATTCTTGTGAAACGGGGTGAATATTTTTGAAACAGCCAGTATTTTGAGGAGTGGGATGAGCGGCAGAAAGCCAAGTTGTCGGATAGTTGCAGCGAGCTTTACGCAACGAATTCCCACAGTAGCGGCCGTTGCACACTAATGCTAGATTACTAGCTGCCTTCACAAAGCTGCAGGAAGCAGCCTGTGTGAAGTGACACTGCAAGTTATTCTTTTTACCAGGATGACTACAGACTGCGCTGCCAATTCAGAAACTATGGAGATTTAGCTGCAATTCATTACATGCGTAGAACGTAGATTGCAAGCTCCCTGTAACGATATGTTTAAACAGGCGGGGATTCTAACTGCATAATGTGAATACGATTACCCGTCTGTTCTGCATATCAAGACCATCAGCAATTACCTCACAAGCAGCAGCTTTCATGATTTTGGAGCATGATCCAGACTGAACTCTCATTTACGAAGAGTAAATAAAAAACCACAACAGCACTTTCTACGGGGGAATAAAATTGCACAATAAATTGCCGAAGGAGATTAAAATTCAAATATCCAAAAAAATTGCCAAAGCATACTTTTTACATAATTCATACCACATAGTAAATAATTATTTAGATAACCGTAGTGAATGGTAGCATTTGTCGACTTACAGAAACCTTTTGATAACTTTGACTAGAATACCCTCTTTGAAATTTTCAAGTCAGCAGTGGTAAAACGCAGGGAGCGAAAGGATATTTACACCTTTTATAGAAGAAGTTATGAGAGTCGAGGGACATTAAAGGGAAGCAATGGTTGAGAACAGAAAGACAGGGTTGTAGCCTATCCCCCGATGTTATTCAATCTATACACTGAGCGACCAGTAGAGGAAACCAAAACAAATTTAGAATAGGAATTAAAGTTCACGGAAAAAGGTTTTGAGGTTTGCCGATGGCACTGTAATTCTGTTAGTGACAGCAAAAGACTCTGAAGAGCAATTGAACGGGAGGGACAGCGTCTTGCAAGGAGTGTATAAGATGAAAATCAACTAAAGCAAAACAAGGATAATGGAATGTAGTCTAATTAAATCAGGTGATGCTGAGGGAATCAGATTAGGAAATGAGAAAATAGTGAGTTTTGTTACTTGGGTAGCAAAACAAATGAAGACGGCCGAAGTAGAGAGGATACAAAATATAGACTGGCAATGGCATGAAAAATTTGTTAACATCTAATACAGACTGAAGTGCTAGGAACTCTTCTGGAAGTATTTGTTCGGAGTGTAGCCATGTATGGAAGTGAATCATTGAAGATTAACAGTCCAGCCAGGAGGCGGCTAGAAGCTTTTGAAATGTGGTGCTACAGAAGAATAATAATGATTATATGGGTGTATCACTTAACTAATGAGGAGGTACTGAATAAAATTGGGGAAAAGAGAAATTTGTGCCACAACTAGCGGATGGGATCGGTTGATAGGACGCATTCTGAGACGCCAAGCGATCGTCAGTTTACTATTTCAGCGAAATGAGAGGGGGTAAAAATCGTAGAGGGAGACCAAGAGATGAATACAGTACGCAGATTCAGAAGGATGTAGGTTGCTGAAGTTATTAGGAGATAAAGAGGCTTGCACAGGATAGAGTAGCATGGAGAGCTGCATCAAACCGATCTTCGGGCTGAATAACACGAAGTTAATAGCAAAAAGTTAACTATAACCACCATGGTCGTACCAATACATTGTCACCCTATAATGAATCTTACAGCTTTTTTCTTTTTTCATTAACGGCAAACTTTCTTGTTAGCTCTAGATTGTCATGAAGTGCGTAGGTTATAACAAATTAATCACCTTCAGACAAAAGTCAAACTTCAAAAACTTGTGCAAATGTTATACGCCACAGACATGACTTGCAGCACGAGTGTTTCCACGGACAGTCTACAGAATGTAAGTTTCCACATGCCGTCCCACGCAACAGGAGTGTCGCATTGTCGGAGGAGAGTACATGTTCTGGGCTTCCTGCAGAGAGTTTTGCTGTAGTGTGGATAACATGTGCAGCACAGTGGGGGAGTGATATCACACGCCAACTAGAAACGTGCTCCGAAGTACATGGTAGAGTACATTACTGTGTGCAAAACGTTTAAACTGCACAAAGATTCACCGTGAAGTTGGCTTATATGGACTAAATGCAGTATCGCGTTCAATAGTAGTGAAATGGACCCAAAGCTGAGCAGACGTGGGCGATGATGATTGAGAAGTCAGCACCTTTTAGCAAGAGATTTCCATCTTTTCGGCAAGCTAAAAGAATATCTGGGAGGAAATAGTTTTTGCAACGACGACGTCCACTCAGCGGTTCTCGAATAGCTATGTGATCAAGCAGCTGATTTCTATCACAAGAATTTCACGATTAGGCGAAGTTTCAGACTTCTTTTTTCAGATACTTGGTCACTATGTTGAAAAAAATAGTCATTTATTGTCACTTCGAAGTGTAGTGCAAAATTCAATACAAGTTACTTTATCTGCCATAATGATGTGTAACTTACGTTTTGAGGTTCACTCTTAGATGTAAAAATTAAACAACAATAATACGGCGAGACGTTCCACATTTCCATATACAAGTTAGACACAGTTCCACCGTCTCTTAGTGAACAAAATACGAACTCACCGAGTATCGGAAAAGATTTATGACTGGATTCAAGATTTCCTACCAGAACTCGGTACGTTATTCTGAACGTGACTAATCAACATATGTGAAGATAATTTCCGGACTATATTGACCCTCTGGGTCCCACGATTACGAAAACCAATATAATTAAAATTTTGCACGTCATTCTCTATCATAGTGAGAAACGAATATAAGAAGTCATTGGCAAAAATATCAATTTTTTAAGGTGGGGTTCACACTGTAATCACTAGGGCGCAGTTTTCAATCACCCACCATTTCACCATATATTCGAAAGCAAATTCTCATTTTTCCTTGACAGCCCCACATCTCGAAACTTCCGTGAACTCAATGCCTGAAACTATAGTCCTAAATAACAAGCAAAAATAGGCCTAAAATCTAATAAATTTATCAAAACTATATAATGCCCAGTGGTTTCAGAATGAACCACTCATACACTCGTAAAAGTCGCTCAGTGTACCACTAGCTGTGTCTTGCAACAACTTCGGCGGTTTCATGCTAAATACATTGCTACTGAAAAAATAAATAAATAAAAACCACACTGGTACACAACGGGTTAAGAGACTGTTATAGGGCCACTGTTTACAATATGAGTTAGTGCGTAACGTCGAAAGCTCAATGAGGCTTTTTTCAGGCGATGCTATTGTCAGGAAGGTTGCAACGCCAGAGGCTGTAGCGAAATGCAGGAAGATCTATGACGATTGGAGGGACCGACGGTCGGCCCTGAACGTAAATGTAACATACTGCGCGTAAATAGGCGAAGAGATCTGTCATTGTTCTATTATGCAACTCATGAAAAATCACTGGAAACAGTAAAAATAGTAAAATACCTAGGAGTAACCTTCCGCAGCTACCTGAAGTGGAATGACCACATAAGCTGGAAAAAGGTATATACCAGGCTGAGATAATTGCAAGAATCTTACGGAAATTTAATTCATCCACGAAAGAAGTGTCTTACGAAAAACGCTTGTTCGACCGATTCTTGAGTACTGTTCATCAGTCTGGTACACTTACCAAGGGAAGGAGAGAGGAAGAGGGAGGGGGATGGGGAGGGGGATGGAGGAGAGGGGGAGTGGGAGGGAGAGAATATATAAGAGCGGTGCGTTCCGTCATGGGATCTTTTAGTATGGGCGAAGCTTCACGGAGATGCTGAATGGAGTCCAGTGGCAGACACTACAAAGACAGGCGTTGTGTGTCAACGAGAAGTTACTGTTGAAAATCTGAAAGCGTACGGGCTTCCACCCACGTACGTCTCTCTAAGGAAGAAACCGTGGATTTCGGTTTAACGTTCCGTCGAAATAGAGGTCATTGGGAACGAGCTGCGCGGGATTAGCCGAGCGGTCTAGGGCGCTACAGTCGTGGACTGTGCGGCTGGTCACGGCGGAGGTTCGAGTCATCCCTCGGGCATGGGTGTGTGTATTTGTCCTTAGGATAGTTCAGGTTAAGTAGTGTGTAAGCTTAGGGACTGATGACCTTAGCAGTTAAGTCCCATAAGATTTCACACACATTTGAACATTTTTTGGGGGAAGAGGCACTCTCGGGTTACAAAGGATGGGGAAAGAAACTGGCCGTGTACTTCCAAAGGAACCATCCCTACATTTGTGAGTAGCGATACAGGAAACCACGGAAAACCTAAATATCGCTGGGCCGCACGTGGGTTTGAACCGTCGTCCTCACGAGCGCGAGTCCAGTGTGGTAACCACTAAGCCACCTCGCTCGCTTTGTCTCGCGAAATGAGGACGACGAGAGAGAGAGAGAGAGAGAGAGAGAGAGAGAGAGAGAGAGAGAGAGAAGAATAATAAGAAGAAAATCAAATTAGAGCTCATATGGAGGCCTGTCTACAGTCTTTTTTCCCACGCAGCATTCGCGAATGGAACAGGAAAGGGGGGAAATGATAGTGATGCAACAGCTACGCCTCCACTGCACTCCGTAACGTGGCTTGCGGCCTATAAAACGGTCAGATGTGTGTGAATTCCTAAGGGACCAAACTTCTGAGGTCATCGGTCCCTAGACTTACGTCCTACTTTAATTTAATCTAACTTATGCTAACAACAACACGCACACACGAGGGAGGACGCGAACCTCCGAAGGGAGGGGCCGCACAATTCGTGATATGGTGCCTCTAACCGCGCGGCCACTCCGCGCGACGCTTGCTGACTATAGATGTATATCTAATGCGGATTCGGTGTGGCTAAAACAATCAGAAACAGCAAGGCACGCCTGACACTAGCCGAGAGCAACGATAGTGGTTAAAGCATAGCGTCCTCAACTGCTGGCGAACCATCTTTTCCTCTGTATCTGTAATTACGGGAGGACTATAAAATTTAGTTACCTATATCGTACCGCACTAGGACCTTTAACCGACAAGGGTGGCGCATTGTCAGAACGGAGTACATGTTCTGGGTTCACTTCACACACACTTCAGCTGCGGTATGGTTAGCACTGAAAGGAAATTTTTTCTTTATGGTGTTATGCTCGCAGGTGATTTTTGTAATGATTTTATATGCAAGATTTATTATACAGAAACCTGTACCAGTTTTCAAAACACATTGTACATTTCGCTTCATTTTTTGGACTAGATAACTAATTACGAAATATTCCCTATTTTAACTAACACTAAAATCATTCAGTAATTGCCATGCAAAATAACAAAATTCAACTATACAGTGGAATATAGCGACCCAACCACATCCTTGCATTCTGGTGGTCACGAGCTGCTGCGAACTGTTACATTGGCTTGCTGATATTTTCATATTGATTCCCAACAGAGGACAGCACTTGCACATGATTAAAAGGTTGAACATGCAGAAACTTTTACCTCAATTTTCCATAGCGAAAAAATACTTCTGTTGCAGCTAAGACACAGCAAAAGTTAATATACACAATTTTAGCCAGATGGTCGGAAAGCGTTAACATGCCCGTCACAGTGTGAGACTCAGATGGCGCGGCAACTGGAAATGTACTCCAAAGCTGAAGTACATGGAACAGTACGATTCTTTTGGGAAAAACGTATAAATTTAGCAATGATTCGCCCTGAAATTCTGGCGGTATATGGATCAAATTCAATGTCATGTCCAACCGTAGAGAAATCGTGCCAACATTTTGACCAGGGCGGCACAGATGAGGGTGAAGCTGATGGGGAAGGAAGGTCATCGTCCACAGAGAATGTCAAGGCAATCGAGGAACTGATTCGCAGCAATCGCGGATTTAGAACGATGAGGACGCTCACACAGTTGTCAAATGTCAGAGTGACAGAGGAGCGGATTTCTATCGTAGAAGAGCTAAGTAACTGGTAGAACGTTCCGACCGTTTGTAAGAGCTTCTGACTGGTGGAAAAATAGAGTCACGTATCTGTGTAGTGCAGCATTCAATGGACGTTATTTAGCCTACCGTAATAATGAGTAAGTTACTTTTTGAAGAGCTCTTTTGTGTAGTTGCTGTGAGATGTGGAACAGCTGGCAGGAAGCTAACGGCGGTACCTGGGAAGCGTCTCACGTCGCACGCTTTATTGTTCGGCATTCTGGTCTGCTGTGGTGCTGGAGTGACGCTTCCGCTACCGAGCTTTGTGAAAATGCTCACCATGTGGCGGCTGGAAACAACTGTTTGCGAGAGACAAAAAACTGTACTCATCTGTCTGTCACGGCCAACGTAACATACCCGACGTTCACTTTGGCAGTCTACGTTCCGATCAGGTGGTGATTCACTTATCAGTTTCCTGATATGCTAGCATGTCGTTTGCATCTCCATCGCTCCCTTCTTAACTTTTTTCTGTTTTCAGTCTAGTCTGATGCAGCTCTCCACATCAGTCTATCATGAGCACGCCTCTTAATATCTTCATAAGTACTGCACCATCTACATCCTTTTCAACCTACTTACTGTGCCTCAGAACATGCCCTCTGAACCGATTCCTACTTTCAGTCAAGCTGTGCCGTATATTTCTCTTCCCCCAATTCAATTCAGTTCCTCATCTGTTATTCGATTTACCTATCTAATCTTCAAAAGTCTTCTTTAGCATTACATTTTAAAACCTGTTCTCTTATTGTCTACCGAGCGAGGTGGCGCAGTGGATAGCACACTGGACTCGCATTCGGGAGGACTACGGTTCAATCCCGCGTCCGGCCATCCTGATTTAGGTTTTCCGTGATTTCCCTGAAATCTCTTCAGGCAAATACCGGGATGTTTCCTTTAAAAGGGCACGGCCGACTTCCTTCCCTAATCTGATGAGACCGATGACCTCGCAGTTTGGTCTGTTCCCCCAAATCAACCCAACCCCATCTTATTGTTAGAACTGTTTGTCGCCGGCCGGAGTGGCCGTGCGGTTCTAGGCGCTACAGTCCGGAGCCGAGCGACCGCTACGCTCGCAGGTTCGAATCCTGCCTCGGGCATGGATGTGTGTGATGTCCTTAGGTTAGTTAAGATTAATTAGTTCTAAGTTCTAGGCGACTGATGACCTCAGATGTTAAGTCCCATAGTGCTCAGAGCCATTTGAACCATTTTTTTTAAAACTATTTATCGTCCACATTTTACTTCCATAAATGGCTAAGCTACAGAAAAATACCTTCTAAAGAAGCTTATTTAAATTTATATTAGACGATAAATTTCTCTTTCAGAAACGCTTTCCTTGCTATCGCCGATCTTGGGCGCTGCACTCATGGACTGTGCGGCTGGTCCCGGCGGAGGTTCGAGTCCTCCCTAGGGCTTGTGTGTGTGTGTGTGTGTGTGTGTGTGTGTTTCCTTAGGATAATGTAGTGTGTAAGCTTAGTGACTGATGACCTTAGCAGTTAAGTCCCATACAATTTCACACACATTTGAACATTTTTTGCTATCGCCAGTCTGGGTTTTATGTCCTCTTCAGCCACCGTCACTTATTTTGCTCCACAAGTAACACAATGGAGCGACTACTTTTAGTGGCGTTTCATAATCTGATTCTGTCGGCATCACTTTGTTTAATTCGACTACGTTCCATTGCCGTTGATTTACTTTTTTGATGTTCACCTTATTACCTATTTTCAAGACACCATACACCTAGTTCAATTGCTTTTTCTCGTCCTTTGCCGACTAAAAGAATTACCATGTCATCCACCATTACTTCAGAGCACCAGTACTACAATACACGGTAAGTGTCCGGTGCAGGCGGGTTGACAGCTGTGACGTCACTGAACCCTGATGCCTCAGAACATGTCCTACCAACCTATCCCCCCTTCTAGTCAAGGTGTGCCACAAATTTCTCTTCTCCCTAATTCTATTCAATACCTCATTAGCTATGTGATCTACCAATCTTCAGCATTCTTCTGTAGCACCACATTTCGAAAGCTTCTATTCTCTTCTTGTCCAAATTATTTATCGTCCATGTTTCACTTCCATACATGGCTACACTCCATACAAATACTTTCAGAAACGACTTCCTGACACTTAAATCCATACTCGATGTTAACAAATTTCTCTTCTTCAGAAACGATTTCCTTGCCATTGCCAGTCTACATTTTATATCCTCTCTACTTCGACCATCATCAGTTATTTTGCTCCCCAAATAGCAAAACTCCTTTACTAGTTTAAGTGTCTCATTTCCTAATATAATTCCCTCAGCATCACCTCACGTAATTCGACTACATTCCATTATTCTCGTTTTGCTTTTGTTGATGTTCATCTTATATCCTCCTTTCAAGACACTGTACATTCCGTTCAACTGCTCTTCCAAGTCCTTTGCTGTCTCTGACAGAATTACAATGTCATCGGCGAACCTCAAAGTTTTTACTTCTTCTCCATGGATTTTAATACCTACTCCGAATTTTTCTTTTGTTTCCTTTACTGCTAGCTCAATATACAGATTGAATAACACCGGGGAGAAGCTACAACTCTGTCTCACTCCCTTCCCAACCACTACTTCCCTTTCATGCCCATCGACTCTTAGAAGATGGCGATGGAAAAAATAATCTCCATGATGAAAATGACTTCTTACAACAGTGAACATGAAACTGCTTGAGAACATAGCTGTAAGTCAGATAATGAAGAGTCAAATCAATATAGAGAGGAGGTTCAGTGATGTGTAACGAGTGTGGAGAGAACAGCAGCGAAAAATTTGGCAATTCGTACGTGAAGTTCATTATATACTGCTAATTTTTCACACCGTGTTTGTTCATCTTACAGCCATCTATTGCTGTTCCATCTTACTCATAACACAAACTAGTGTTTTTGAATTTTTACGTTTCATTTCACTTTGCTGTTATGTAGGGCTAATGGTTCAAATGGCTCTGAGCACAATAGGACTTAACTTCTGAGGTCATCATCAGTCCCCTAGAACTTAGAACTACTTAAACCTAACTAACCTAAGGACATCACTCACATCCATACCCGCGGCAGGATTCGAACCAGCGACCGTAGCAGTCCCGCGGTTCCAGACTGCAGCGCCTAGAACCACTCGGCCACCACGGCCGGCTGTTATGTAGGGTTACAAACTTTTTCCTCTTGTTAATTATTTAAATAAAAAAATTATGAATTAATATTTATGATTAAAGTAAAATTACACTTCATGGCAAAACCCCACAACGCCACTTACGATACAAAGAAGTCCTAACTCCGTTTGAGGGTTGAACTTTTAATGGAATAACGAATGTTCTACGACCACGTAAGGTGACTGCAAGCAGTTGTTACTGAAAACCGTCATTCGTCACAGTCGCAGCGTTCCGCATCTAAAATTGCTAATAGGTTTCCCAACAACAACAACAACAACAACAACAACAACAAAGCGGTGGGCTGGCAGTGCACGAAGCTGGCGAGTCACTTGTTGCTGGCGGCGCGGCTGGTACAGCTGCGGCCGGCGTGTGGGGTGTGCTTTGTGCAGCCCCCATCCGGCTCGCTCGATACCTGCGCGCCTGCGCCCGTCTTCCGGAACTGGTGCGGGACAAATCCTGTTCTCCCACGCGACCTGCACTTCCGCCCCACGCCAGTGCTGCCACCACACCAGACGCCAGTCTGTAGAAACCACCTCGCTTTCACCACGTTTATTGAATGCCACACAACTTACCGATGCTTAAAATCTCATTTCCGAAACAGATTCTGGCCCACGCGATTATGTGTTAGGTCGGAATCTGTTATGCTAGCCCGATCAGATATCTGTTATGCGCCACAAATGCCGCGAATGTTCTCTATACACCAGCAATTAGACCTAGCATACAAAGTCGAGCGCACTTTGTATCTAGACAGTGTCCATGGACTATATAGCGATTTTCTGTATACAATTGAGAGGCATTTCTTGTCTAGAGACACGCTTTTACAACAAAATCGCACAACTTTTACTCAAGTTTGTAGTGGGAGACACGAGGCAATTCTTAGACAATGTTGCACAACACATCGTGTATGGCCTCCAGTAGATCTCATTGCGCCGTGGAAAGCGCTTCGCCGGTTTTTGTTTTTCTTGATATTAAACATCACTTATCGATCTGCGGCCAGCGAAGAAAGTGTTACAGCTTACAAGGTTTTGACGTGGAATCACGATTCTGGGAGCTTAGAAATTCCAAATATCATAACAAGATACTGGTTATCGAAGAGCTGGTCAAAAAATATTTATCAGTGAGCGACGATAATAAAAAAAAATCAAGAAAAGACGATGCTTCTTTTACTTTCAGAGTCGAAAGTAAATGTTGTGTTGTCCTAATAATCATCATTTCATCCCCATCGACGCGCAAGTCGCCGAAGTGGCGTCAAATCAAAAGACTTGCACCCGGCGAACGGTCTACCCGACGGGAGGCCTTAGTCCCATGACATTTACATTTATCACTGCACAAGCCGAGATCCGAATATAGTCAGCCGTACTTCGCGAATACCGAAGAACAAGGCAGTCAAGTGGGTACGTGACTTTCTATATACATTATCTAGTTACCTGCCTGTAGACCGTCTCTCTACAATGTCTGACAATCGCTTTATTCTGTATAGAAGTATGTACTTTACTTGACATGTTCATCAGCACAGTGAAGTGAGATTACCAATAACTAAAATACAAAATGTATCGTTTCCTTACGAATGTCAGTTAATTCTTCAACTAGACAGACTTTTCAAGAAGCGCTGTTTTGAAAGTATTCTTGCTTTCAGTGTAAAGACTGCTATAATGCACTTCACAAAAGCAAAACGAGGATAATGGAATGTAGTCGAATTAAGTCGGGTGATGTTGAGGGTATTAGATTAGGAAATGAGACACTTGAAGTAGTAAAGGAGTTTTGCTATTTGGGGAGCAAAATAACTGATGATGGTCGAAGTAGAGAGGATATAAAATGTAGACTGGCAATGGCAAGGAAAGCGTTTCTGAAGAAGAGAAATTTGTTAACATCGAGTATAGATTTAAGTGTCAGGAAGTCTTTTCTGAAAGTATTTGTATGGAGTGTAGCCATGTATGGAAGTGAAACATGGACGATAAATAGTTTGGACAAGAAGAGAATAGAAGCTTTCGAAATGTGGTGCTACAGAAGAATGCTGAAGATTAGATGGGTAGATCACATAACTAATGAGGAGGTACTGAACAGGATTGGGGAGAAGAGGAGTTTGTGGCACAACTTGACCAGAAGAAGGGATCGGTTGGTAGGACATGTTCTGAGGCATCAAGGGATCACCAATTTAGTATTGGAGGGTAGCGTGGAGGGTAAAAATCGTAGGGGGAGACCAAGAGATGCATACACTAAGCAGATTCAGAAGGATGTAGGTTGCAGTAGGTACTGGGAGATGAAGAAGCTTGCACAGGATAGAGTAGCATGGAGAGCTGCATCAAACCAGTCTCAGGACTGAAGACCACAACAACAACATTATTCTGAGCAAGCCACTTCCTCTCTGTGTAGTTACCACAATCTACATGCCTTTAAACTTGTTTGCTGCAGTCGAACTTTGGTCTCCTCTGCAATTCTTATCCTCCACACCTCCCTCAATCACGTACATTTCTTTTACCCAATTCACTTCACTTCAGTATGGTACCTCATTTTTGTTTTTCGATCTACTCATCTAATTCTCAACGTTCTTCTGCAGCATCCCGTTTCAAAAGCCTTTATGGAACACTGCACCAGTTACCTATTTTTTCACGCTTAGCACGACGCGTTTCGAGGATTTTGTCAATTTCAAGTGAAAATATTTTACATAAGTATTTTGTGTTATGTTCACATACGTGGTGTTCCGCTTACCTTGCACTGTGGTCGTCTTTTTGAAGTCATAAGGTACAGTGCCTCCTCAATCACGCAGAAATCCACACGCGCAAACGCGCGGAATCTTAATACTTTGCTTTCACAATAGTGTGGGTGATCGTTTGTGTGTGTGGGCGCGCGTGTGGATTTCCGCGTAATGAAGGCGGCGTAGCACCTTATAACCTCAAGAACAATACTACAATGCAAAGAACGACACATGCAAACTTCATTAAACTTAAGTCAATATTCGTACTCGAAAATGAGAAATTCTCGAAACGCGCTGTGCTAAGCATTAAATACTAACTTATGCTATGTTTAATCTTTTAAATCGTGAATGACAGAGCTTAAGGCCTTCCAAAAACATCGATTATGATTAAAGTTTCGTTCTTCTCTTGTCTGAAGAGTACTAGTTTGCTTTTGTTCTGCAGTATAATACTGTGGAACAAAAGCAAACTAGTGCTTTTCATTCATTATAATGTTGTTCTTCCACAAACCGACGGAATATTCAGTTAATATGTCTGAAGAGAGTATCGTCCACGTTTCACTTCCCTACAATGCTACACTCCATACAAATAACTTTTTACGAAATTCCCTTTGCAATAAACGCTTCTTTTGTTATTGGCAATCTACATTTTCTATCTTCTCTACTTCTGTTATCAGTTACTTCGCGCCCAAATAGCGAAACTCCTCTATTACTTTTAGTGTATTATTTTCTTATCTAATTCCCCAGCATCGCCTGTTTTAATTCAACTACATTCCTTTGCCCATTTTTTTCCTTTTGTTGAGGTTCATCTTAAAGGTATCACCCATTCCGTTCAACTTGTATGCCAAGTCTTTTTCTGTTTTGACAATTACTATGTCGTCCGCCACCTCAAAGTTTTAAATCTTCTCTCTTAACTATAATTCCGTTTCTAAATTGCTCCTTTACTTCCTTTATTGATTGCTCATTGTTCAGCTTAAATAACACCGGAGATACGCTGCCACCCTGTCCTATTCCCTTCAGCTACTGTTTCCCTTACATGTCCTATCTTTGAACTACTATCAAGTTTCTGTACAAATTTGCTATAAACTTTCGCTCCCTGTATATATATTAGGCCTGTTACCTTTATAGTTTCAAAGCACGTACTCCAGTCAATACTGTCGAAGATCTTACCTTATGCACGACAGTTAATTTATTCGGAACCTATTATACCTACATAGGTGGTGCACGTAGTGAAAACTGCCAAGTGATGACTTGTGAGTTTTGGAGTCAAAGGCCTTAGAACTTCTGAACATGTTACTAGAACGTTATCTTTGTTTACATAGTTAGCTATTGATTGTGGAAGAGAGCTTTTGCAACTATAAAGGTGGGTATAGCAGTTTACGAAATCTGTGTATCTTCATCTACATCCATACTCTGCAAGCACCTGAAGTGCATGGCAGAGGGGTACTTCCCATTGTACTATTTATTAGGACTTCTTACAGTCCATTCATGTATGGTGCATGGGAAGAAAATGGTTCAAATGGCTCTGAGCACTATGGAACTATCAGTCCCCTAGAACTTAGAACTACTTAAACCTAACTAACCTAAGGACATCACACACATCCATGTCCGAGGCAGGATTCGAACCTGCGACCGGCGCGGTCGCGCAGTTCCAGACTGAAGCGCCTAGAACCGCTGCATGGGAAGAATGATTGCTTAAACGACTCTGTGCGCGCAGTAAGTATTCTCGTTCTTGCGATCCCTGCGGGTACGATACGTAAGGGTAGAATTAAATTTTTATATTCATCACTTAAAGCTGGTGCTTGAAACTTTATAAGCTGGCTTTCACGGGACGGTTTGCGTCTAGCTTCAAGCTTCTGCCAGTTTTTCATCATCTCCATGACGCTCTCCTACGAGTCAAATCTGTGACCATCCGTGTTGTTCTTTGTGTACGTTCAGTGTCCAACGTTAGTTCTATTTCATAGGAGTCCCATACACTTCAGTATTGTAGGACAGGTAGTACAAGTGTTTCGTAGGCCACCTCTATTGGCTGACTGCATTCCCTTAGTATTCTACCAAAAGATGGCTGGCATGTCCTCAGCCAGCTACGCAAGATTTAGAGTGATTGCCAAACAGTTCGACTTGGCACATTCGCAAAGTGTATCAGAATTTATGTATTCCTTTCCGTCTAGGAGGAAAGAAAATGTGTGTCGAACTGACTAAAGGATATGAACTTACTGGTCATTCCAAAAGTTATTTTTTTTAATTCATACAATATCTCCGTCCACGTTAACAAACATTTTGAAGAGTAACCTGCCAACCCAGTGGTGACCTAAATGCGGTGGGGCGTTTATTGGAACGAGCATCGGTTGTTGAAGCAGCAATCTGGCAGCCGAGGCCATATTTCCATAATCGATATTGCAGTGTATACACGATCAGTCAGAAGCGGCATGGGGAAATCGCTTTATGGAAAGCAGGATTTGCGAGCCCACGTAGACGCAGTAGCTATTCGTTTGTTAGGGCCAGAAGGCTGCAGGTAGAGGAGGAGCGAAAGTTTGATGCTGTTTCTCAACGTCCGAAATGAACGGACACAGATCAGCACTGTCGCTTGGTGAACACAACAGATCCATATTTTGAATCTTATACGCCAATCGTTACTAGCACACAAATACCGCAACGCGCCTCCCCATAGAGCCTTTCTGCATCAGTAAGGCAAGTGGCTGCGAGGTAAATGATTTGGTTATTTGTTGGTGATCATAGTTCCACTGTCGTGTTTACGCGAGTTTGCAGTTTTGCGATGGCTGAGCTAAAAATTTTGTCTTTATAGAGCTTAAAACTGAGGAAAATCGCTGCAGAAATAAAGCAAATGTTGAGGCAAGCTTGTGGAAACAACGCTTTAGGCCAGATACAAACGAATGATTGGTACAACTGTTTAAAAAACAGTTGAACGTCGACTGATACGTTCGTTTCTGTCGTCCGTCAACTGGTATCGCACAAGAAAATTTTCAGAATATGAGGGCTGTGAGTCAAAGATCGTAGACAGATCATCCAAGACAACTGCAAGAGTTTCGAAATAAGTAACGGTACATGAGAACGTATTCTGTGAGAAGAACTGTACGTGAATACTGCGGTGAAGTTCCTGAACGAACAGAACTTATTTTCAAAGTTTGTCACTAGTGGCTGAAATTGGATTGAAGGCAATGACCATTACGAAGTAGCAATCGTCGCAAAGGAAGAGTACTTCACCTTGTCCAAAAGAAACGCGACAAATCGGGAGCAATTAAATCCCTATTTATTTATTTATTTTTGTTTATACTGACGGGATTATTCATAAAGGGTTCATCCCTCGTGGTCAGACGGTCACTGAAGATTTCTATCGCGAGATTCCAAAAAGTTTGAGATACGAACGACTGGGTACTCCACCATGATAATGCACGACCGCATACGGCCTACATTGTTAATTTTTGGATGAAAAAAGTTGGAAGATGCTCTCCACCTGCCATAGTATCTAGACTTAGCTCCGTATAGCTTCTTGCTTTTCACCAATATGAAAATCAAGCTGAACAGGCGAAGATTTGCAATAGTGGAGGAGATTCAAGCGGAATTAGACATCAACAGACACTCCCGTGCTACATTTCAAAAGTGATAGAAACGTTGCATTTGGTGCATTTGCTTCCAAGGAGACTACTTTGAAACTGGTGCAGAGTAAGATCCATGTACGACGTGTTAATGTATTTCGGGAATCGTATTAAAGTATGAATGTTTGTATTACGTAATTATGAAACATGTCTTGCTAAAGTCGATGTCAGTCTTCTTGACGAAGGTGAATGGTAATTCCTCCACACTGCTGGAAACTAATCGTCCAAACATTAAAAAACCGTTTTTATTCACGAAAAATACATGAAAATGTTTAGGAGGCAGTACTTAGCGCCTTTTTGCTTTGTATCATTTTCATATTAAGTGCCAAATATCAGAAACACTTTCTGTAGCTTACTTTTCCTGGTGAAACAATTGACATTAAAAATTGATCCATCTACGCACTTATCTACACTCTGTGGGCTGTTTCTTTGTTCAGATATTGTGAAACCTAAATACCTTTTTGCTTTCGGATATTTGATCTCTCGCGTGAGAATACCCATAGCAAAGACACCTGGTCCTTGTGCAAACTTTGTAGGAAGACAATGGTATGAAATCCATTACTATAACACGAGTGAGCGCGGCGATATTAGGTTAACTTCCGATAATAAAACGTCACTGTCTTTGTTTATGCGCATGCGCAGTGTACAGTACACTAAAGATTTTAGAGTTCTACACTGAGCACAATCTATTGCTAACTGACGTCACTAACCCACTCGCGGGCCCTGTGGCGTTGCTACGATCGTCTCCAGCGGGGAGCTAATTACTATTTGAGATCACTTTAATACTTCGTTGTTGCGCATTTAAACACACTCGTGCTGTCGACAACATATGACAAAATTAAGGACTTTATTCGGTACCTTTTCAATAACATACTGATTTCCCATCTGGTCCTGGACATAGTCGAGCGCTTGCCATGCACTGGGTGGCTATAATGTGCAGCTACTCACCGAGGTCCAGTGTGGTCTGCAATTGACGTAGGGCGGCAGAACTTGGCAGGTGTGCTAATGCGGAATCTATTTACACTGGAAGACGTTAGTTACAATTTTAGGTCCACGTGCTAATCTGGCTCTGTATAGAATCTCGACGTCTCCAATGTTAATGTTGATCAAATGTGTAAGCCTTTGTTAATAATAAACTCAACATTATGCCTTTTTCACTTTATCTTTTTGCCCACATCCTGTTCCTCGTCCATTAAATATGGAAACATTTCGATAGGTCTTTCTTGCATTCACAGCGCCAAATCTGCAGCTGGTAGCCCAAACGGGAACTAATTTTTTTCCAATGTAAATTGGGTCCATATTAATGCCTTGGAATATCTACCAAGTTCCGCTGCCGTACAATAATTACAGCCCACGCTGAACCTCTGAGTACCTGCACTTTAACCACTGGGATGCCGGGCTAGGCAACTAGTGTGACGTCATAAGTTCGTTGGACGAGGCTTACGAGAAAGATAGGCCGCGGCGCGTACGTCATGAAGGTAGTCCTGTGCTCGCTCGCTCAAATCAGTAGACAGACTGCGTTTTTACATCTGTTAACTCTTAACTAGGCGTGCCCGTACAAACGAAAACTGAATCTTCTACTGGAATCCGCTATTATGGAATCTTACTGTTGTTAGTCCCATAATGATGGGAAGTCCACAGGCCTACTTATAATTTGTTACGGCTGTACTGGCGTACAATAAAATTAGATTGTGCTGAAATGATTATCAGTTGCATAAGGCACCACTTCCAGCATGTAATGAGTACTGTTAAGCAGATGAGACTAAATGCTATAAACAAGTCATTATACCATTTATATCGAGTATTGATCTTAAATTTTGCTGTAGTACTGTTAATCAGTACGACTTCATAATAGCAGATTCCAGTGGAAGACGCAATTCCCGTTAGTACTTACACGCCCAGCTGCGAGTTAAGAGGTTTAGAAACGCATTTTGTCTGCTGAGATGAGCGAGCGAATTCAGGACTACTTTCGTGACGTACGCGCCGCAGCGTGTCTTTCTCGTGGGCCTGGTTCGTTGGAGGGCCCGCATTTCCCGTGGGACACGCCTAGTCGCGACGTGATTGGCGGGTGATTTACACGGATGTAAGTGAAAGTATTTGTATGGAGTGTAGCCATGTATGGAAGTGAAACATGGACGATAACTAGTTTGGACAAGAAGAGAATAGAAGCTTTCGAAATGTGGTGCTACAGAAGAATGCTGAAGATAAGGTGGGTAGATCACGTAACTAATGAGGAGGTATTGAATAGGATTGGGGAGAAGAGAAGTTTGTGGCACAACTTGACTAGAAGAAGGGATCGGTTGGTAGGACATGTTTTGAGGCATCAAGGGATCACAAATTTAGCATTGGAGGGCAGCGTGGAGGGTAAAAATCGTAGAGGGAGACCAAGAGATGTATACACGAAGCAGATTCAGAAGGATGTTGGTTGCAGTAGGTACTGGGAGATGAAGAAGCTTGCACAGGATAGAGTAGCATGGAGAGCTGCATCAAACCAGTCTCAGGACTGAAGACAACAACAACAACAACAACAACAACAAGTGTCGCGCACCCGCCACAACTGGAGTTCTTTCACCAGAAAGTCGCTCGCGTAGAATGATCTTTAGTTGACAAAATTAGCATACGAGTGATTATATGTGACAGCACTGCTGTGGTTGGCAGCCGTGGTTCTAATCACGAACGAGAAACTTCGTTTGGGTGTGGTATACCTGAAGAAACTTGGGGACACTTTTCCTCGCCGAACTGAGACCATTATCGAGGCAGGAGGTGGCCTTACACGGCATTAGCTTCACGTCTCCTCGGGGCTACAAATTTTTTTTCGGTGCGCTTATCTCAGCAGAACACAGACTCGTTTACAATCACTTCACTGTTGACAAAGTAAATTGTGTAGTTCACATGTAGTACACGCTCTTGTTTTTATGACCACGAAAGTTTTAAGACAGCGGTGGTAAGGCAAATTAGAGTTTAACGTCCTGTCAACAGTGATTTCATTGAAGACAGGGCACAAGCTCAGATTACAGAAGGGTGGGAAAGAATCGGCCATGCCCTTTTCACAAGGACCATCTCCGTAGTTGCCTGGAGCGATTCAGGGAAATCAGGTGAAAACTACATCTGGATGGCCGAACGGAGATTTGAACCGTCGTTATCTCGATTGCAAGTTGCATCGTTTATGTTTCTGTTCGGAAACACTGGAGTAATTCAAATGAAAACCTTATGGAAATGAGGTTGTACGGAGAAACCATTGTTTTATGTTTTAACGTGGTCCCCATGACATGTAATGGACGCACCCCACCGCTTCAGAAGAGCATGGATAGGCCTAACTAGCGAGAAGAATTCGCTTGATTGTGGATGCAAATACCTGTACTCCGCGGTTTTCATCGCTTCTGAAATGCTTGTCTCGCAGCACTTCTGAGCCTACCGAACATGATGTCACTAGGAGCAAGGTCTAGTAAGTGTGTGCTCGAGAACATTTGTTCCTACGGTTGAACGGGTGATATGGGCATGAGAATTGTCAACAAAACACGTGCAGTCAGAAGTCTTCGTCGGTTGCTCCTAACTACAGAGCAAGGTGATTTCGTAGCAGATTTGAGTATGAATTACTGGTCGCTGTTAACTCCCTGTTTATTCCACATAGTACCCCAAAATTGTCCCTTTTGTGCCTCAAACGTGTATGAAATTTCCTGCCGATGGTTGAGTGCGGATTTTTATGGTTTGGTCATTTCTTGCTCTAACTTTCCTGTTCACCCTGGTAGTGCACCCTAAATTCATATACCGCAACAATTCTTTCCGGAAATCCATTACCTTCGACCCTTAAACGACGCAAAAATTCCTCAGAGGCACCGACGCGACGATCTCTTACTTCAGCAGTTAACTGACGTGGCTACCATCTTGTGGACAGTATTGAAATCATGGACAGCATCGTGCGCTGAATCAGCAGTCATATCCAAACCAGTTGCTCTTTGGTTTACAGTAATACACCTGTTTTCCTTCACAAGCAGTTCCCTGCAGCTGTCTCTCTGCGGTGTACCTGGCCCGTGCTCGGACCATCTACCAAAAGGGTTAGCCTCCTTTGAACTTCCTGCGTCACTATTACTCTAGCTGAGCTTTCATCCTGCGATACATTTCCTGATTAAAAATTATTCCATTCTATCTTGACGTTGTGGTACAGCAATCTTATATTGCTACTGTTTGAAAAACGGTTGTAGGTTGCACAATGTTCTTTATTAAATCAAGAATGACGAGTTTCGACCGGATAGAGCATCAGGTTATCTGAACATGTAAGGGGAGGACGACGACATTACAATAAATCCGGCGCGCTCCTATCCTGGACTACTATAAAAGTAAAATAAGTTCAAACGCCGATCGCATAAAATTTCGTAAAGAAAAATAATTTAACTCGCGTTAAAAAATCAAATTTTCTGTCAAAATGCATCCATCAAAGAAGCTATGATACAGAATAATTAATTTTTTTATTTTATTAATTCAAAATTTTCCGCAGAGGCTGCCTTTTACTCCGTTTTATTCGTTATCGTACCTTCTCTGAGTGATGCTTTTTGGCAGAAAATTTGATTTTTTGACAATTTCATTCGGTCCGTGTTAGAAGCTTATTTTGCTTTTATAGTAGTCCAGAATAGGACCACGCCGGATTCATGGTTATGCTGTCTCTCTTCCCCCTCCCTCTATATCTTCAGATAACCTGATTGATACCCTATCCGCATGATACGCAAAGTTCTTGAATTAATAAGAAACACTGTGTAACCTACCACTGTTTTTTAAATAGCAGTTTCAGAGGTTTAACAGCATTGCTCAAAAAACGTATCACAGATCGCTGGTCCAAAGTGACGCAAGTCGACTGACAGTTTCCATTACTGTAATGTAACAACAGAGTGCTAATTGTTGGTCATCTACCGAAGCCAGGATAATTCGCGCCACTTGGCAATAGACAGTACAAATTTCAGGAAATAACCTTCGTACTTGTACCTCCACTCTGCAACTATCGAAGATGTGTAATTTGATAGAACGAATTTTGTTATTTGTTGAACGAGCTATTAAACACAAATTCAGGGGAGATATAGTTTCGTATATAAGAATAGTAAAACTCTTTGTTCACCGGTGTTGCGTACTCTAGGAAGATACTGACAGCTTTAGATATCGCTAACATTGTAGTTTTAGTAAGAGTGATACGTGTCATCGAGAAAGTGCGGCAACTGCCACAATATTCATTGCAAAAGAACAGCCCTTCAAAGCTGCGTTCATAACCAAAGTGAACATTAGATTTTGTGCGGTCTTTATTATTATTATTACATTTTAGCCCCCAGGCCAGTGATTAACTTATGTTAAATTATTTTTATTCATTGTTCTTGTTTCTTTTCCTCTTCCCAAAACCTTATTTCAATACTGATCCCTGGTTCTTTTGGGTCTTCTATTTCTTGAAACTAACTTTTTTTTATTGTACACTACATCAAAAATCTTGTGAGTGTTGTTAATTTTATGTCGGTGTCCACAGAATGTTAGTTGGCGTTTTCTGATCATTTCAGTCTGTCTGTGCGTTCGTATAATTCTTTGATCGGTCTCTTCGTCCATATAACATCTCTGTGTATTGCTCCAAATATTTTTCTGAGAATCTTACGTTCTATTTTTCTGTCCGATTGCCGACGCTCCGGTTGTGGTAGTTCCCGTTGCGCAGAGTGCTTGTGGTAGCACAATTGCGTTGTAATGGACGAATTTGGCGTATCTTTAAATATTTCCTTTATTGTAGTTCGTCCATGTTAGTTTGTACGCTTTCTGAAGTTTTTCTATTCTTCCTATGTTGGCTGCCTTTTTCGATTCTCCAATTAGTGTACAGGATGGAGAAAAATTGTGTCACGAAATTTTAAACCTGGATAACTGATGCCAGTAGGAATCATTACTACTAATGTTGTGTAGGTTGACAACGCACAATTTTTAAGCTACGGAAACTGCGCCTCGCGCTGCGATTGGCTGCCGGATTGCTCTGTTGCCGGATGCTCTGGACAACGCATGACCGCGAATGCTTTGCCTGCTGGAGATCGCGATGTATCCAAGGCATGTGCGTATCACGTTGGACAGTGACGGGGCGAGGGACGTTTGTATGTGTGAACCGACAACCATAGCGCTGCCTGCCAACCGACGAACGGCAACAGGTCAATCCCACAGCCAATCGGAGCGCGTGGCGCCAAGTTTCCGTAGTTTAAAAATGGTGCGTTGTCGACCTACACAACATTAGTAATTTTGGTTCCTACTGGCATCAGCTATCCAGGATTAAAACTTCGTGACAATTTTTCCCCACCGTGTATATTCCCGAAGGTATTTGGATTTTTCCACTCTGTGAAGCTTTCCATATATTGTGTACATGACTTTGTGGTTGTTCCTTCTTCCCATGTTTTCCGTTTTTTTTCAATACGATATATGTGGATCTGTTTTCGCAGATACTTCATGTAAATATTCCAGTGCTTCTTGGTTGGTTGGTGAGTATTGCCAGGTCATCTTCAAATGCCAGCATTTTATGATCGTCTTGTTTGCACACGTTCTTCCTGACTGAATTTCTTTTACTTTTGCTTCCCATTGATAATTTTGTCCAAGACCATGGTTAACAAAAGCGGTGGAACACCATCTTGTCTGACCCCTGTATGTAGCTCGAATGGTTCTGAAATTTCTACCATAAATTTTACTTTGGGTGTGTTGCGTCTAAGTGTGCTCACGAGTGTCCTGTTTCTGTCTATATATTATTCTCGTGTGTCAAAGAGTGTCTATGGAGCCGTAAGCCGCCTTGAAGCCCACGAGAGTGACTACAGTGTTGTTCATCTGTCTGACTTACGAGCGTTCGCAGATTCCAAATCTGTTCAATACAGTACCTTCCTTTTCTGAAGCCTGTTTGGTATTCACCTATCTCTGTATCAGCTTGTGGTTGAGTAATGCCTTTAACAGAAATTTGTAGGCGGCCAGTAATAACGAGATGCATCTAGTTATTAGAGCCTGCCTTGTCGCCCTTTTTGTGAAGCGGGTGAATCTATGTACATTTCCATTCCGGTGGAATTCCTGTATTTTTGTGGCTTTATTTTAATTTACGCAAATTATTGAAATACACAGTTCTGGCTATGGTTAGGTATTGAATAACATTTTATGTATTATTTAATGTCGCAGCGCAGGTGACGAAAATATTGGGAATGCTTTTTGGTTGCTACGGAGATCTACAAGGGACGCCAGCTGAAAAGACACTGAAAAGTAGGTTGTATTTTCAGTCGGACTTCCAAATAATTCTGACGTGTGGCGTCGTCGTGGTCGTCCTTTAATCCAGAGATTGTTTTGATGCAGCTCTCCACGCTATTCTATCCTGTGAAAGCCTCATCTCTGCGTACCTTTTGCAGCCTTCTTTCATTTGAACCCGTTTACTGCAAAATCCTTGGTATCTCCCCCCCCCCCCTTCCCCGTTCACTTTCCTCAATCACCAAACTGACGATTTCTTGATGCCTCATGATGTGTACTGTCAACTGATCCTTTTGTAGTCAAGCTGCGCCACACGTTTCTTTTTTCCCAAATTCATTCAGTACGTCGCTAACAGTTACTCGATCTGCCCATCCTATCTTCAGCAGTCTTCTGTAGCATCACATTTCAAAAACCACTATTCTCTTGTCTGAATTGCTTGTAGTCCACGTTTCACTTAGTACAAAGCTACACTGCAGACAAATATCTTTCGAAAAGACTTCGTCACGTCTAAATCTATATTCGATGCTGAATTCTCCTTTCAGCAATGTTTTTCTTACTATAGCCAGTTTCGCGGGCAAGTGCTCTACCAACTGAGCTACCGAAGCACGACTCACGCCCGGTACTCACAGCTTTACTTCTGCCAGTATCTCGTCTCCCACCTTCCAAACTTGCCCGCGAAAGGCAAAGGTCCCGAGTTCGAGTCTCGGTCGGGCACACAGTTTTAATCTGCCAGGAAGTTTCAAAATACTACTAGTTACAGTTGGGATGCTAGCCTGTTTTACTGTGTTGCAGTTATTGCTGAGGATGTAAGTGTAAAAGATTTTGCAATCTCTCTCCCCCCCCCCCCACCCCCCAGATGGCTTATTCGTATCAACATATGGTATGAAATTGCTTCAAGAAATTAAACTTGTACCTAGAAAAATATAAATAGTCACATTAAAGAGCTCTAAGTATTTATTACAAACGTAAGTAGTAATTCAGGTTTCCGTGAATCTTTTGTATATAATTTTGAGAAAGAAATGCATGCTAGAAGAAAGCTGGTAGGCAATGGGGGGAAAACCCCAGTCTATCTATGCTCTTACACATTTCTACGCATAACATTCGTGATCGGTGTGAGTAGTTCTTTTTTCCTGTCTCACAATGCCGCCTTCAAGAATAGACTAGAAATCGTTTACAAACTCTTATGACACACGCATCGAAGTCTGGAAAAAATGATAATGTAAACTTTGGTCCTGCACCACCCTATTCTTCCGTTCCGTGTGAAGATTTTTTCCTTCTAAACTCGATCAAGTTAAAAATTTTAAATCTGTCACCTTTGTGTCTCTACGCTACCCTGACAAATGCAGACAACTGAGTTTATAAACACAGTTCAGCTGTTACACCGTAGAAAGCATATTGCCAACTATTACACCAGTGTGTGTGTGTGTGTGTGTGTGTGTGTGTGTGTGTGTGTGTGTGTGTGTGTGTGTGTGTGTTTCATAACATTTTATGGAAAATTAACAAAGATGGTATGACCAATCATTGGATTTTCATGTGTTCCATCTTCACAATATTCGTAAGGGTGTCATTACTAGAAAATTATTTCCGTCTCTTCAGTTTAAAAATCCGATCAAATATGCGTATTAACCCTGAAAATACATATACATTCTCCATAGTATTCGTAATATAACGTAAATATACAGCTCGCGCGATATGGTACCTAAACAAAATTACCTTGCACAGGCCATCTGAAGCATCCCAATTCCAGTCAATGTTTTAATCGTTGTATTAACTGAAATACGTATTTCGCCAAATGAAGATGAGCGCCAGCTAGAAACGTGTAATTACAAAAATACAATAATTGGCTGGTTGCTGTATTTATTAAAATATGAACTACAAAAAATGGCTCTGAGCACTATGGGACTTAACATCTATGGTCATCAGTCCCCTAGAACTTAGAACTACTTAAACCTAACTAACCTAAGGACAGCACACAACACCCAGCCATCACGAGGCAGAGAAAATCCCTGACCCCGCCGGGAATCGAACCCGGGAACCCGGGCGTGGGAAGCGAGAACGCTACCGCACGACCACGAGATGCGGGCTACGAACTACAGGAACGGGGCTCAACAACCAATAAAATCGGTATCTTATATACCTATGTTTGAAGCAGAACAAACCTTCAGATTACGTAAGCGTAATCCGCCCAAGAAATAATACCGTTTAACAGACAATTATGACAAGGGAATAGCAAGAGTCAGACGAAGCTTTACTTGGCAAAAGTTAGTTTGCTTTTAAGAATAGATGTTAAGATATGCAACACTTTCCTAGTCACACTTCCCGACACATAAGCTGCAAGTGACCTCTTATTAGTTACCAAATCGCAAACTGAGGTGATTAACTCCTTGCCGTACAGTTTAGTGCCCAAGCGACTGGAAACTATGCATGCGAAAAGCGCCAACAGGATGCGTGACGATCTCAATACAACTTGACATGGGGATACCTGTTAATGTAGCTACACGTGGTACTGATCTTGTAAACGTTAACACTAATTCTTGTTATTTATGTATATTTTCGTAATAACATTTCAAACAGTACTGCAAAACAATTTTTTGCACATAAACAATACTTTAATATAAACTTTGTGGCCTTCATCTGACTTCTTCAGAAGGAATGTAATAACACGATGCCTAAACTTAGATACTGTCAGACAAAAGTAATTACATGAAGAAACGCTCTTCTTGAGCGAATATCTAGGAGTAAAATACTCTAAAAAAATTTTTAGTCCTGCATCGCGTGTTAATTTCGAAAGCATTGTAATAGCTGTAGTGCTACATTACACCCCGCATATCCCACGCCGCTTCGCACTTGTGTCATATGCAAACTTTGCACTTTAGGAGTCAGATCTGTATGTTTTGGGAAATCGGCTCAATACTGCGCCCAGAGTCGAAGAGGTTTTACCTATTTATGGTTTTCCACACTTTTTGAAGTCCGGCAAATGGACATTATTCAATGTTATCTTTGCTATATATATTCGGTAATCAACGTATGTATCCCTTCTCTGACCGCGTATTTATTTTTGGTAATGTACAATTTAAACAGAGCCTTATCCGACTCGCAAAAGAAAAAAAAATTGGTCCGACTTTCTTCCCCATGAGTGAGATTCGTGATGTTTGCGTTTGGTCCGCATTTGTTTCCACGAGTCGGATTCAAAGTACGGCAAGGGGTTAAAACACAGCGGAATGGACCAGGATGCAGACTTTATGAGAGCAACATTTACGGTGTAACCCGCTGCATTAGAGCAATCTCGGAAGCCATAGCGAGAAAATTATCCAGCTCTTTGCCAAAAGCTTGTCTATTCCACTGTGAGTTAATCATCTCACTGAACCTCCGCATCTGCATTTCCATGACTAACAACTGAAGAACGCATAGCACAGCAACTTTTATTTTAGGAAATATGACGCTGTAATTACTGGGCATGTTAGCATAATTATACTGTTTCAAGCAAATGCTTAGTTTTTTGCCAAATCTCATTTAGGTCTCTTGTAAATCTACCAATAATAATCGTTTATTAGGAGGAATTGTTTCTAAAATAAGTTTGGATTTGTAATTTTCAAAAATGGATCATACACAAATTCAGAGTTTTACAGAAATGACTGACGGATGGGAAACAGACACCTTTTCCACTTTAAATAATTTTTATTCTGTTTCAGGGGTTCGAACTAGAGGCATAGCCTCAAGTATTCGAATAAAATAGCTTCACTAACGGTGACTAACATCTGTGCAATCGAGATTTCACTGATACCAGCTAGGCATTTTCTTCACGACTGGGATATTTCAACATTTTTCGATCTTATTGATTCACACAGATTATGGAGACGTTAGTGCCCCAGCAAGGACTACGTAAACCAATATTTACTCCACAAAATGAGCCAAAATATTATCACCACTTCCCACCTCGAGATTGCCTCCTGGTGGCTTCGCGTGCACGTGACGTTGTAAGCCAAGTATAAGGGACGACCAAAAAGTTTTCATTCGAAGGCAGTACAGTCCAGAATCTGCATGCCAATCAGGCAAAATCGCCCTGAGCATTGAGGAAATCACTCAACCGACGCACCAGCTGGGAGATATCCCTTTGGTAGAGCACCATGTCCTGTTGCGTGTCCATAAATGCCTGCTGCATATTCTCGTCCAACAGGAATCGCCGACCGTTCAAGACCTGTTTTAGGGGAGGATGCGGCTGGTCTCCCAGATCGGTCAGCGTCTTCTGTCTAATAGCGACCAGCACCGAACTTGGCTCACCATTCCACAACGGTGATTTTCGACGGACATGCTGTCCCACACACATTTTTCATTCTCCGATGGACGTCTGTTTTTGTCCTTCGACATCCACCAAAAGAATAGCAAAATGGCCCTGTTTGGACACATTTGGTAACGACGTCGCCATATTACACTTTTCTGCATTTACCTCAGAAATACACGAATGTCACACCAACCCCCTGCCTGCATGTCGGTGCTTATATACCCGCAGCGGAGTCGCGCTAAGTTGCATATACGCTGCAGCAACGCCCTCTAACAAACTTTTTGATCGCCCTTTATATATAACCAGATCAGAGACCAATGGAGAATCATCACAGCGACGATACGGTCAGGAAGTGGGGAAATTCACTGACTTAAGAGAAATGAATGAAAGGTATGACGTTATGGTCGGTGCTCGGAAACTAGCATCTCGGAAACCGCGAAGATGGCCGGCTGTTCGTGTGCTGCTTCGTGAGCATATATACCAAATCGTTTAAGGGGGGTTAGGACGTCAAACGGGCCGACTTGGAGCAGGAGAGGCATCATGGGACATTAATTTCCAGTGTCTATACTTTTACAAATAAATTCATAAAACTTTGTCAGCATGACCAGGAAGTATTCAGGATTCACACTCATTGCAGTGGAATTTCGAAAACATAACAAAATTTTTTTACGTGTGAAATTTCATCATTTTTCACTTACTAATGATGCATTTGTTGCTATAGGTACACTTTTCTTAAGTTACAGAGATTCTTCGATGAATTTTGCATAGCATAGAAACCATACAGGTGTATGAAACTCTAGAATTTGATTTATGAAAAAACGAATGATCTGTTGTATTTTAAACTTCATGTTTAGAAAAAACACAAATTTTGTAGTTAATTACCTCAATTTTTACCACAGTGAGTTTCATACACCTTTAAGTATGGTTTGTATGCTGTGCAAAATTCATCGAAGAATCTCTCTTACTTATGAAGAAAAGTACCTATAGCAACAAATGCTGCCATTAGTAAGTGAAAAAATGATTAAATTTCACATGTAAAAAAAAATCATTTAGTTATGTTTTCGAACTTCCACTGCTATGAGTGTGAATTCTGAATCCTTCCTGGTCATGCTGACAAAGTTTTATGAATTTATTTGTAAAAGTATAGACAGTGGAAATTAAAATGTCCTGTGGTGCCTCTCCTGCTCCAAATCGGCCCGTTTGACGTCCTACCCCCCCCCCCCCCCCCCCTTAAGGACCATGAAACAACGGGTAGACGCCCACGCCTCATCACAGAATGTGGTGGAGGTTGGAGGCTTGCCTGCTCTGAAGTAGGATAGCCAGCGGTCTGGGGCCGATCTGTTTACAATGCTGTCTATGGGCTATCACTGTATATTTTCGGACATCGGGTTCCACAGCAAATGATCCATTTATGTTTCCATACCGACTCTGCGACAGTGTCAGTTAGGATTGCAGTGGGCACGGGATCATCGAGACTGGACAGTGAAAACTTATTGCCTTGTAGGATGACATTCATCTTGTTACACCATGTTGAGGGTCGTATCTGGAGATGGCATAATCCAGGTGAACAGCTGTTGGAAACACGCACCGCACCATTCCCGCAGGTTGGCAGGGACAGTGTTCTGATACAGGGATAGTTTCACCCGGGCTTCCAAGGGATCTGTGGTAGTAATCTAAGGCACTATGGCAGCTGTGAACTACACGAATGTTGAAACTTCCTGGCAGATTAAAACTGTGTGCCGGACCGAGACTAACTCCGGACCTATGCCTTTCGCAGGCAAGTGCTCAGATGGTAGAGGTCCAGAGTTAGAGTCTCTGTCCGGCACACAGTTTTAATCTGTCAGGAAGTTTCATATCAGCGTACACTCCGCTGCAGAGTGAAAATCTCATTCTGTCCTACATGAATGTTATTGTGGATCATCTGCATCCCTTCATGCTTGATGTTTTCCCCAAATGTGATGGCATTTTCCAGCACGATCACTGGCCACGCCACAAAGCCAGATCGTTCTGCACTGGTTTGAAGAGCATGATGGTGAACTCACATGTGTGCCTTGGCAACGAAATTCGCCTCGTCCGAATCCGATGGAACACATCTGGGACGCTACCAGGCATCAGCTCTGCGGCCACGCATCGCCGGTAAGTAATTTACGGAAATTGCATGACCTTTGCGTAGACGTCTGATGTCACACTGCCAGAAACCTGCCAAGGACTTTTAGAATCGTGCCATCGCTGGTCCAAGGGTGGACCAACACGCTATTAAGCAGATAGTTATAATGTTTTGACTCTTCAGTGTATATGATATCTATTGAGTACAAAACCTAGTAAGTCTGTATATCTAACATGGGTTTATGCTCTTGCTGGTACGGAATGCAAGTGGCAGATCGGTTACCCACGTAAAAGGCAGGCTCTCAGTAACTATAACCATCGGCTTGAGAATTCCTTTCTTAGATGTGAGAAGAATTGCAACGCTTACCGCAATTTCAATTTGTGGGCTGCCCATGTTCACTGGGTGTGGTGAAGCTAACATCTCCCGATGAATCAAATGACATTGTGATTCACATCTCTACCAGAAAATAATTGAGTAAATATAATACTTTTAACTTAAATATAAATCAACAAAATACAAATTGCTGTGACCAGTTACATTTATTATATTACACAGCATGAACCTCAAAATTTTCCCTGCTTACAAAAATTTGTAGTTATTTAACGATGTTCGATAGAGCTATGCGGGTTGCTGCAAATGGTAGTTTAACTCGTCATTTTTATGTACCCATATCTGTGTGCGCTCAGTTACACGGCCGGCCGAAGTGGCCGTGCGGTTAAAGGCGCTGCAGTCTGGAACCGCAAGACCGCTACGGTCGCAGTTTCGAATCCTGCCTCGGGCATGGATGTTTGTGATGTCCTTAGGTTAGTTAGGTTTAACTAGTTCTAAGTTCTAGGGGACTAATGACCTCAGCAGTTGAGTCCCATAGTGCTCAGAGCCATTTGAACCAATCAGTTACACGAATATGAACCATGGGCAGGGTTTCAGCAAGGTGGTGCATCGCCTCACTAGAGGTTGTTTGTTCACCAGTTCTTGGACGAAAACTTTCTACACAGACTGATCGGCAAAGACGGTCCAGCATCATCGCCGCAAGATTCAAGAGAACTGATTTTTTTCTGTGGGATTACGTTTAGGATACAGCATTCAGTTCAGAAGTTCCTGATGTGCCAGTTCTTACGGTACGAATATGAATTATTGTCAAGGCGGTTGCGGAAGACATGCTGCAAAGACGTGTAGATAAATTTAGTATCGTCTAGACGTTCTTACTGGCACATATTGAAGTGTATCCATCAAAAAATAGAGTTAAGCTACCATTTGCAAGAAAGCCCATAACTGTATGTAGCTTAGTTCCCTAGGAATAAATGTTTCGAATCAGTGAAAGACTGCTCACCCTATATTTCCACTACGTGTATCGGAGCATTATCCTGTGGACATACTGTTATGTCAAAGCATGAATGTATTGCATGTACGACTTTTGGGTATACTGTGGCACTGTTTCAGTGGTCACAGGCACCTTTCCCAGTCTTTTACATCGCATTCTATACAGCTAACTACAGTCCATGTGATTTAAGTGTGACAAATAGTTCAGTGCAATACGGGAGTTATTCCGTCTCTTGCGATTGTGTGAAGTCCTACTTGGACAAGACGTGTTTCGTTTTATTTAAAATATCTTCAGTGGACAGGTTTTCTGGGTTCTACATTATTTCCATGCGTGTTATGCACAGGGAGTAGATTCTTAGCACACAGCACTGCACTGACACTATGCACTGCAGCGTGCCGAAAGTTGAATGACTGAAAATAACGTACAACCCTAAAGATCTGACCACAGACGATACTTTAAATTAAGCGAAAGTCTTCTGGTTCAAGCAAGACTTTTTATAAAGTCACAAAAGATGGAATAACACCCATATTACCTGTAAAACGGCGACTGCGGAAGACGCTCCAAAAACAAAGAGACAACATATGTAATCCAGTGTATAGTATGTGATGTAAATGGAGAATGAGCCAGTGAACACACAGACCGTGCCATACAATACGTCCATGCCATATGAATTGACGAACTCTCCTGATGTATAGGCCTAATCCTCTGGAACGCCTCTGGAAAGTAATACCGGGTGATCAAAAAGTCAGTATAAATTTGAAAACTGAATAAATCACGAAATAATGTAGATAGAGAGGTACAAATTGACACACATGCTTGGAATGACATGGGTTTTATTAGAACCAAACAAATACAGAAGTTCTAAAAAGTCCGACAGATGGCGCTTCATCTGATCAGAATAGCAATAATTAGCATAACAAAGGAAGAGAAAGCAAAGATGATGTTTTTTTACAGGAAATGCTCAATATGTCCATCATTCCTCAACAATAGCTGTAGTCGAGGAATACTGTTGTGAACAGCACTGTAAAGCACGTCCGGAGGTATGGCGAGGCACTGGCGTCGGATGTTGTCTTTCAGCATCCCCAGAGATGTCTGTCGATCACGATACACTTGCGACTTCAGGTAACCCCAAAGCCAATAATCGCACGGACTGAGGTCTGGGGACCTGGGAGGCCAAGCATGACGAAAGTGGCGGCTGAGCACACGATCACCACCAAACGACGCGCGCAAGAGATCTTTCACGCGTTTAGCAATATGGGGTGGTTCTAATAAAACCCCATGTCATTCCAAGCATGTGTCAATTTTTACCCCTCTATCTACATTATTCCGTGGTTTATTAAGTTTTCAAATGTACACTGACTTTTTGATCACACGGTACAATAAATGAACGGCTATACCAATTTGTATTTTCAAGTAATATTCATTAGAGCCACGGTACAGCCAGAGCTAAAATACTGTCGTTTAGACTGGAATAGAAGATGCAGAGTAGTGTTTTGTATTCTCCGGCAGACTGCAGTGGGAACGCCAAGTATTTGGGTGAGACGCCTGCAGGCAGCCAGACACAACAAGCCGCAAATAGACGCTCGCCGCTGCCCTCGTCTCAACTCCATACTTACAAACGCTGCCTTTTACTAGCACTTGTGAGTGGCCGTAGTTGCTGTATAGTTACTTCGGATGTTCTAAATCCGTCTGTGCAACTACTAAAAAGGTTTATTTTACTCGACACGTGTCGTTCTGTTCACTTAAAACATCAGTGATCTGTAATAAAACCTTCACAATTATATATATATAAAACTAAAAATGTAAATATGTGATTCCGATTCACTGTAAAGGTTTTAAATGAATAGGCTAAAACGAAACGCATATGGTAAACATTTTAGTTATGAAATTTATTTTCGTATGTGTTCTACCAGACCTGCAATTTTTTTTCATATTTGTTCCGTAGTTATATAGGCGCTTTACAATTACAGGCTCATATCTAAAAAAAATGGAATTTTCCTTTGCCCCATTTGTGATGTAGCTGCAGAATTGCCAGTATAGATTTTTATGCAAGATAATCTGTGATTACGTTCGATTACCTTTCTTGAAAGCGGATTTTCATTGAAGGTAAACTATGGTTCTGTCTTGTTATGAACTGAGAAGAACTTTGCCGAAGTTCACAGCATATTTTGTTCCGAATTTCGGTTTGTTCGTTCAAAACTTTATTTAGCTCCCTTTTCCACTAAGAATGGAGAGATTACTGCTTATGTCTACTATAGAGTGTCCGCTAAGAATTTTTACTAAATGCGGAGAGACGATTTTCGCTTTTGGTTGCATCTCTGGTGGAAGATTCGCATGAAAAATGCAATTCATACTATTATTGAAGCTCCATCATAGCAAATACAAAAAACTGAGTCGTTGCATAGACGGCTTGCAAACATCCTACATAGAAAATACGCCAGCAACAAGTTGCAAGACGCTCTATCGCAGTAATACACACGCGTCGTCTGAGGTGCTTATCAGTATAAACAGCCCGTTTGATGAGATACAAATTGCCGGCCGAAGTGGCCGTGCGGTTAAAGGCGCTACAGTCTGGAACCGCAAGACCGCTACGGTCGCAGGTTCGAATCCTGCCTCGGGCATGGATGTTTGTGATGTCCTTAGGTTAGTTAGGTTTAACTAGTTCTAAGTTCTAGGGGACTAATGACCTCAGCAGTTGAGTCCCATAGTGCTCAGAGCCATTTGAACCATTTAGATACAAATTAGAGAAAGAATTATTTTTCCGTCTTACACGAATTTTTGTTAATGGTAACTCGCACCTCACGATACAAAAAATTTAAAACATCTGCTACCATGTAGAGCTTAATCTAATTCCAGAAACCAAACTTACCACATTCTGACTGGGGAGCTAATTGTCGCAGCAGTTAGAAAATATAGAATTATAAACCTCTTTTTACAAACGTCATTCAGATCAAGTGGCTGTGCTGCAAAGAACGCTGTTTAGGCAAGGTGCCAAACGCACCGCGTACCGAATGCGGCCAGATAAAGATTTAATACAAATCCTAAAGAAAAAGAAAGAAAACCAGGTGACGCCCCCTTCTGAAGTAAAAGATGCCGATGTCCATTATGTAGTCAAACATCAGACATCAATAACTCTAGCGGGACGGCACTGTCATACAAGAAACGAGCTCGTCGGTCTTTCGTAAATAAAAAACTATAGTGTTTTACTAGGGCGTGCAGCTAAGCGGCCGCTAAGAGACTGCAGCTCGCCACTTCCACAAAAACCTGCGCGAACTCCCTCAGGATTGTACCTGTTATTGCTCACAGCTGCCAGGTGCAAACCAACAAAAAGAACGGCCATCGCTGCCGTCCCAAGCCACTATTCATCTGTCAGTGTCGCCATAGAAACGGGTACAATGGAAAATACGCCCCTTCTACAAAGTTTTTCACTCTCAGCCGTTTATCAGAGGCCTCGGGTTCGACAGCTGGAAGTAAGCGTCAGAATTTCGGGCCTGATCAGTATTCTCAGCCACGAAGTGTGATTCAGCGAACGCAGCAAAAGCACCTCTGGGAAAGGAGAGAAACTAATGCTCGACTACAACGTCGTAGAGAAATCCCCGGCCTTACATAATTCTCAGAAGACCGTGTGCAGGCAAATGGCAGGTACGGCAATGAGCATTTCCGCTGTTGGAATGCCAGCCGGATGCTCGCGAAACCTGTCTCAAGTGCAGTCTACACGCTAAATGCGGCTTATTAGAGATTCTCCATACTGCACAGAATCATTTTCTTTATACTACTTCCTTTATAATACGTTACTCAAAAAAGTGACCACAATTATCAGATATTCTGCAACTTTCGTCCTTTTTAGAGCTTTAAGAGACCGGTCAGAATTGTGTGCGTCACTCGAGTATGCTGAGAGTATGAACACTGCAAACGGGTTAACGTAGCTTCAAAGTCTAGGACACAACATTACTCCGACTCAGTGTTTTACCGCATTTTTTTTTTTTTTCATTTTAGCGCTATGTGATAGCTCGGGCATTGTGCAAGTAGCGGTTTTCTTCCAACACATGCTTCAACTACGAAGCGTTACCTCTCGGCGCAGTTGCGTTAATTAATCAACTTGCCAGTCTCCCCATATCTTTGTTTCAGGAGTCATGTAACACGTGACGGTCTAAAATTCGTAATCCGTCCACGTGTTTTGAGCACTCGGCAGTAAGCACAACTGAATTCCATATCACACGTTGACAGAAAGCTAAGATGTATTTAGTTACATTACAGTTATCGTAAGCGTAGTTTGTTATAAACTTATTTCGAAAACAAGCATGTACAGCATTTGTAGGAGTGAAAAGCATGCTGACGTACGAAGACGCGTGTTGACATGTCCAATAAACATTACAATTGCTGGCACTTTTTGTATTATACTGGTCCCTCAGCTGATTACGAAAATCACTTCCACTATTGGTATGTTGATTTCCTCATTTCGAATATTCGTGGGCTTGCAAATTTAAATTGTGAGTAACGTTAATTCTCTACCATCACCAAATTTTACGCTGTATCCTTAGCAACAGAATTAAAATTATTTAAAAACATTCGTTTATCTCGGTAAAGCGTCTTAACTGACACGATAGTATCCAACGAACAAATCTTTACATCTAGTTTCATATTAGAAACTGCTGCTACAATAACGCTTTTTTTTTTTTTAACAGAAAAGAATCGAAATAATAATGGGGTCAGAATGGCGTGCGGCTCTCCACACGATTTGCGCAAAGGGAAATTCGAGTGCTTACCGGAGTGCAGCGTGCAGAGCAGGACGAGAAGACGGGCCAAGCATGTGCGCATGCGTGTATCCACGTTCGTGTCCATGCTGCCGGCTCGCCGCTCGGGCACTGAATGAAGCGCCGATGAATGAGCCGTGCCACGGGTGGGAGCGGTGGGGTGGGGATGAGGAGCGATGGCGGGGGTTAAGGGGCGGGGTGGGGTCAGAGGGGGGCGCCCGGCGGCCGGTGAGCTGCCCACCTGCCTGCGCGTGCATTCCGCGCACGTTTTCGGCCTTCTTTATACTTTTCAAGCTGGACACATCTCGATCGGCTGGCACGCGATTTACTCTGGAAGCTATGCGGGTCGCTAGTTTTTGTTCGCTCGTAGATGCTTGTTGCGTAACCTGCGCATCCGGCAATTAAGTGGGCCGAGGAAAAAGTGGTTCGCTGTTGCATCCCTGCTGACATTGTCATTAAAAAGCGCATTCCGAGCGAGAGGAGCAGGTGCCCCCGAGAGGTGGCGCATAATGTGGCAACCGGGTCCGTGACCTCCAGCGCTCACCAGCCTGCCTTCTCGATCGCGTATACCCTTTCCCTACCGCTGAATATTCCTAGCGCTCGTGTTAACTCTGCCAACTTCAAGCCGAAACCAGAGCTCTCTTCTATAAATATTACGCAACCTGAAATAATAGTACCAATTCTGCCATACTATTTTAAAGACCTTCTTACCGGCGAATAGCTAAAAAACAAACTTGCGTTACAAAAACCAGAATAAAGCTAAATTCAGGCGATTCGTGAATACATTTTTTAGTTAACCCTTTCAGACCCTCTGGCTATAACTGTGTACATTACCTTTTACTGTGTCTTCTCTGTAACAGAAGTATTTTTTCCCTATGGAAACCAGAGGTACAAATTTGTGAATGTTCAAGCTTTTCATCATGCGGATATGCTGCCAACCGTTGGGAATCACTATGAAAATATTAGTAAGTCAATGTAGCAGTGCGAAGCAGCTCGTGACCAACAGAATACACGGATGTGGTTGGTTCACTGTATTCCAGTGCACAATGGAATATTGTTATTGTTATTTTGCATGGTAATTATTGAAAGATCATTTTACTTTTTATTACAATAGAGAATATTTCGTACTTAGCTGTTTTAGTCCATAAAATGAAGCCAAGTGCACGAAGTATGTTTTGAAAATGGGTACATATTTTTGTATAAATCTTGAATATAAAATCAGTAAACAATCACCTAAGAGAATTATCACGTAAAGAAAAATTTTCCGTCCTTCAGAAAAAATTCGGGCCTGAATGGGTTAATTATGCGTTTATTCTCACAGTATTCCTTTGCGGCTGAATTGCCAACCCAGAGGTTTTTATAATGATGTTCCCATCGTTCTAAAGTTATATATTTTGGCTGCATGTTTCTCATTTTGGTTCATGTGTGTGGGCGTGTATGTGAAGTCTTATGGGACTTAACTGCTAAGGTCATCAGTCCCTTAGCTTACACACTACTTAACCTAAATTATCCTAAGGACAAACACACACACCCATGCCCGAGGGAGGACTCGAACCTCCGCCGGGACCTTAGTTCATGTGTCACATTATTTTGTGTGCTATTTTCTGTCGTCCACGAGTGTCATTTTCAATTTCATTAATGAGACGTTCCCCTGATTCCTGTTGCTATTTACTAGTTATATTTCTAACTGTATTTCTTTTCTTGTCTTGAGAGGGTAATTGTAGGTAAATATTATGAAGGCTGCTCAAATCACCTAATCTATGAAGGGGAAGAAGAAGAAGAAGGAGAGAAAGACCAGAACAGGTGAAGTAATCCAATCCATCAAGGGAGAAGGAGAAGAAGAAGAGAGGGGTGCCTTTATTTCACCTGACAAGGTGCCTTCTGGCGCTCTTTTACATCTAACCAGACATCCTTACTGGGTCAGTTTTGCAGCCTGTGTGAGACTTGAGCAATATATAATAATAATTGGAGGAAAGGTCAATCTTCAGGAATATAACACGAATGATCATTCGAAACAAAAAGTAAAAAAAAAAAAAATGGTTCAAATGGCTCTGAGCACTATGGGACTTACCATCTGTGGTCATCAGTCCCCTAGAACTTAGAACTACCTAAACCTAACTAACCTAAGGACATCACACACATCCATGCCCGAGGCAGGATTCGAAACTGCTACCGTAGCAGTCGCGCGGTTCCGGACAGAGCGCCTAGAACCGCTAGACCACCGCGGCCGGCTCAAAAAGTCAAGTAAACATCTACATCTACGTGATTACTCTGTTTTTCACAATGAAGTGCCTAGCAGAGGGTCCAATGAACCACCTTCAAGCTGTCTCTCTACCGTTCCATTCTCGAACGGCGCACTGGAAAAAGGAGCTCTTAAATTTTTCTGTGCGAGTCCTGATTTCTCTCCTTTTATCGTGATGATCATTTCTCCCTATGAAGGTGGGTGACAACAGAATGTTTTCGCAATCGGAGGAGGAAACCGTTGATTGAAACTTCATGAGATCACCGTCACAACGGAAAACGCCTTTGTTTTAATGATTGCCTCTCCAATATACGTATCATGTCTGTGGCTCTATCTCCCCTGTTTAGCATTAATACAAAACGAGCCGCCCTTCTTTATACTTTTTCGATGTTATCCGTCAGTCCTACCTGATGCGGAACCTACACCGCACAGCAATACTCCAGAATAGGGCGGACAAGCGTGGTGTAAGCGGTCCCTTTAGTCTCTCACAATATTTCGTCCGGCGAGTACATCCGGCAAAAAAAGGTCGTTAAAGAGTGGCAATCTGGTAACACATGTATGGTAACTATCTCTGTTGGCACGTATTAGTCGGTGCAGTAGATAGAGTTTTGTGTTAGCTTGTAGGGCAGAGTCGTCAAACTGTTGCCCGCGAGCCGCATGCGGCGCAGGTCATGTTTTCGAGCGGCCCGCGCCACTTGCCGGTGTTCCGCAGAGGTAAAGGCGTGAGCGGCCTGCTACCCAACAATGTGAGCCGTGCATCAAACGCGCCGCGTGCCCGCGGCCGCTCGTTTCTCGTTTGTCGGCGGCGGCCTTGTACCGCAGCCGCCTCATTGTTAACTTTGTCGTGTCGGTGTGTCAGTTGTGAACTTCCCTGAGCGTTCGTCGCGTATTCAGTGTATTTGTGCTCATATTTGGTGATATAATTATTAGTGGACTAAATAATGTCTGATGTACCCTCAAGAACAGTGACTAAGAGGAGCCGGCCGCGGTGGCCGTGCGGTTCTAGGCGCTGCAGTGCGGAACCGCGGGACTGCTACGGTCACAGGTTCGAATCCCGCCTCGGGCATGAATGTGTCTCATGTCTTTGTGTCATGCCTTTAGGTTAGTTAGGTTTAAGTAGTTCTAAGTTCTAGGGGACTGATGACCATAGATTTTAAGTCCCATAGTGCTCAGAGCCATTTGAACCTAGCACCCAATTATCCGGCGCAGATGTTGATGTCAAATCGAACTTGATATCCACGGTTGCGGGTGACACGCAGGTTAACCTAACACCAATGGTGGGCATTGTGCACATTGAAGACACCCTCACGAGTGAATGCTGCTTCATCCGATCATATTAAGGTGTTTACAAAGTCATCGTTGGCTTCCTGTTCTACATCTACATCTACATTTATACTCCGCAAGCCACCCAGCGGTGTTTGGCGGAGGGCACTTTACGTGCCACTGTCATTACCTCCCTTTCCTGTTCCAGTCGCGTATGGTTCGCGGGAAGAACGACTGTCTGAAAGCCTCCGTGCGCGCTCTAATCTCTCTAATTTTAAATTCGTGATCTCCTCGGGAGGTATAAGTAGGGGGTCCGCAGCTCGTGGCCGTGCGGTAGCGTTCTCGCTTCCCACTCCCGGGGTCCCGGGTTCGATTCCCGGCGGGGTCAGGGATTTTCTGTGTGATGTCCTTAGGTTAGTTAGGTTTAAGTAGTTCTAAGTTCTAGGGGACTCATGACCATAGATGTTAAGTCCCATAGTGCTCAGAGCCATTTGAACCATTTTATAAGTAGGGGGGAAGCAATATATTCGATACCTCATCCAGAAATGCACCCTCTCGAAACCTGGCGGCAAGCTACACCGCGATGCAGAGCGCCTCTCTTGCAGAGTCTACCACTTGAGTTTATTAAACATCTCCGTAACGATATCACGGTTACCAAATAACCCTGTGACGAAACGCGCCGCTCTTCTTTGGATATTCTCTATCTCCTCCGTCAACCCGAACTGGTACGGATCCCACACTGATGAGCAATACTCAAGTATAGGTCGAACGAATGTTTTGTAAGCCACCTCCTTTGTTGATGGACTACATTTTCTAAGCACTCTCCCAATGAATCTCAACCTGGTACCCACCTTACCAACAATTAATTTTTTATGATCATTCCACTTCAAATCGTTCCGCACGCATACTCCCAGATATTTTACAGAAGTAACTGCTACCAGTGTTTGTTCCGCTATCATATAATCATACAATAAAGGATCCTTCTTTCTATGTATTCGCAATACATTACATTTGTCTATGTTAAGGGACAGTTGCCACTCCCTGCACCAAGTGCCTATCCGCTGCAGATCTTCCTGCATTTCGCTACAATTTTCTAACGCTGCAACTTCTCTGTATACCACAGCATCATCCGCGAAAAACCGCATGGAACTTCCGACACTATCTACTAGGTCATTTATATATATTGTGAAAAGCAATGGTCCCATAACACTCCCCTGTGGCACGCCAGAGGTTACTTTAACGTCTGTAGACGTCTCTCCATTGATAAGAACATGTTGTGTTCTGTTTGCTAAAAACTCTTCAATCCAGCCACAGAGCTGGTCTGATATTCCGTAGGCTCTTACTTTGTTTATTAGGCGACAGTGCGGAACTGTATCGAACGCCTTCCGGAAGTCAAGAAAAATAGCATCTACCTGGGAGCCTGTATCTAATATTTTCTGGGTCTCATGAACAAATAAAGCGAGTTGTTGTTGGAACCATTCACAGAATTGCATCCGCTGATGGCGATCTGCAGGATGCAGGTGTTGCTTGAAAGCATAATGATACGAGTAGAGCCCATGCTCGTGCAGCACATTAACGACCGTGCATTGCGAGACACGCAGCTGCCTTGCTATGCTACGTGTACTTCGCTGAGCTTCTTGGTGTATGACCTCCAGAATAGCTTCCTCAGTAGCTGGAGTATGGCTAGTCCGTGGATGACCTCTGTCACACGATCATGGAAGGAGAGAACCTGACACCCGAAGGCGCAGATCCAGACGACGAAACACATTTTTATCTGGATAGTGTCGACGAGGATATCTAGCAGCATATTCACGAGTGGCGACACCAGCCCGGTTACCAGATGCACCAAGGACCAGAAGCATATCCACATATTCGTCGTTTGTGTATGCCATACGTCTGTCACACTGGTTTAGAGATTTATAATGAGAAAATTCGACAAGTGTACACATGCACGCTGCAATCTGTCATGGGCGCGTTACTTCGCCCGCAACTAGTCCCTGTCTGGTGGACAGCGCATACTGTATAAAGACGCCGTCAGTCCTGCGCGTTGTTCCATATAACGGCATTAGCCCCTCTGACAGATATTGTTCTGCATGATTCATCCCGATACCGTTAATTGTGAAATGTTCAGTTTCGAATTACACTGTTTCCCTAATGGTAATAGACGTGATGTTTCCACAATCCCATCGACAGAATAATAATAATAATAATAATAATAATGAATTGAGAAACGTACTAAACAGCATGCGGTTACCAGACTCAGTGTTGAAAGGTATAATTAGTGGGTCCATGATGATAACACATACAAATAGTTATCGAGTTTGGACATTAAACGAGGCAAGAATAATAGTTGGTACTAACCTATGGGACCACCGGAGGAGGGTACAAAGAAAACAAGTTTCGCATCTAGTAGATGAAGTGGTTCAAAAATGGTTCAAATGGCTCTGAGCACTATGGGACTCAACTTCTGAGGTCATTAGTCCCCTAGAACTTAGAACTAGTTAAACCTAACTAACCTAAGGACATCACAAACATCCATGCCCGAGGCAGGATTCGAACCTGCGACCGTAGAGATGAAGTGGTGCGAATAAATTCACGCCCACGTCGTGGAGAGAGCATCTTTCAAAGCTGACAGATCTTCCATTTCTAAGATGTATGTAAGCACAAATGTTTTCTAGAGGACCCGCTGCAATCGCTATTGACGATTAAGATACCAGATACCGTACCACCTGGACTACACTTACCAAATAAATAACATATGCCTCGACCCAGGATCGAACCATCGACACCTGCATGCTAACCTCTGGCCACTGCACCAACTGCAGAGCACAACTCAACTGTACTTCAGAGGTAGTTGCCATACTTGTGGATACAGTATGTCTTTAACATCCTTTTTCTGCCGGATGTACTCTCCAGACGAAATTTTGTGACAGACATTTTTTTATCGCTAGCATGTGAGGAGTCGCGCTGCGTAGCCCGATTGCGCGAATTTCGCTTCACCCTGTATGTCTCTCAATTGCTGTCGGTAGTATCTCTCTGAAATCATTCCACAACTTTTCTACGCTTACATGATCAGATCGGAAGGAGTGAAGACTGTCTCTTAAAACGGCATTAAGAGCATTTTTATCAGCTTTTTTAAATAGATATACTTTTCATTTCTTTTTGATGGTTGTAGGTGTTACGGCATTCAGTGTAGCAGCAATCGCCTTGTGGTCGCTAATTCCTGTATTCGTCACGATACTCACTGTTTGTCCAGGGTTATTTGTTGCTAAGAGCTCAAGTACGCTTTCGCAACCATTTACGCTTCAAGTGGGCTCATGAACTAATTGTTCAAAATAATTATCTGAGAGAGCATTCAGCACAATTTTGAATGACGTATTATGCCTGCCACCGGCTTTAAACGTATAATTTTTACAGCATACCGAGGATGGATTGAAGTCACCAGCGACTATAACTGTATGAGTGGGATACCTATTTGAAATGAGACTCAAGTTTTCTTTGAACTGTTCAGCAACTACGTCTTCTGAGTCGGGGGGGGGGGGGGCGGGGGGGGGGGGGGAGGGTGACTCGGTAAAACGATCCAATTAATAGTTTGGTCCGATTGTCAAATATAACCTCTTGCCTCGACTTGCGCCATAGAGTGGAGGGGTTTCGGGTTCAGTTAAATAGGTCAGGTGTCCACTACACACAGGAAGCTGCTACAGGGGTAGCAGGGGCTGTGTGGCGTGGACTGGGCGTTTTTTTAAGGGTAGACAGTCTTGGGAAAGATCAAAAAGGGCTCCAGTCTCAAAGGGTGCAGGAAAAAGAAACGACGAGAATCGACCAAGCAACAGTCGGTATTGTAGTTGTAAATTGTCGTAGCTGTGTTGGAAAAGTACCAGAGCTTCAAGCGCTGATAGAAAGCACTAAAGCTGAAATCGCTATAGGAACAGAAAGCTGGCTAAAGCCGGAGATAAATTCTGCCGAAATTTTTACAGAGGCGTAAACCGTGTTCAGAAAGGATAGATTAAATAAAGTAGGTGGTGGTGTGTTTATGTCTGTTGGTAGTAGTTTATCTTGTAGTGAAGTGTAAATAGATAGTTCCTGCGAATTACTATAGGGAGAGGCTATACTCAACAGCCGTACCAAAATAATAATTGGCTCCTTCTACTGACCCCCCGACTCATGATACAATAGCTGAACGATTCAAAGAAAACTTGAATCTCATTACAAATAAATACCCCACTCATACAATTATAATTGGTGGAGACTTCAATCTACCCTCGACTTGTTGGCGAAAATACATGTTCAAAGCTGGTGGTAGACAGAAAACATCTTCCGAAATTGTACTAAATGCTTTCTCTGAGAATTACTTTGAACAATTAGTTGCCGGCCGGAGTGGCCGAGCGGTTCTAGGCGCTACAGTCTGGAACCGCGCGACCGCTACGGTCGCAGGTTCGAATCCTGCCTCGGACATGGATGTGTGTGACGTCCTTAGATTAGTTAGGTTTAAGTAGTTCTAAGTTCTAGGGGACTAATGACCTCAGAAGTTAAGTCCCATAGTGCTCAGAGCCATTTGAACCATTTTTTGAACAATTAGTTCATGAGCCCACACGAATTGTGAATGGCTGCGAAAACACACTTGACCTCTTAGCCACAAATAATCCTGATCTCATAGAGAACGTCATGACGCATACAGGGATTAGTGAACACAAGGTCATTGTAGCGAGGCTCAAAACCATATCAACCGAAACCACTAAAAATAAAAGCAAAATATATCTATTTAAAACAGCATATAAAAATTGGATTGATGCCTTCCTAAGAGAGAGTCTCCATTCCTTCCAAGCTAATTATGTAAGTGTAGACCAGATATGGCTCAAATTCAAAGATACAAAATCGACAGCAATAGATAGATTCATACCGCATAAGTTAATAAGAGACGGGACTGATCCACCATGGTACACAAAACACGTCAGAACACTGTTGCAGAAGCAACGAAAAAAGTATGCCAAATTCAGAAGAACGCAAAATCCCCAAGACTGGCTAAGTTTCGCGGAAGCTCGAAATTTAGTGCGGACGTCAATGCGAAATGCTTTTAATAGTTTCCACAATGAGACATTGTCTCAAAATATGGTAGAAAACCCAAAGAGATTCTGGTCGTATGTAAAGTACACCAGTGGCAAAAAACAGTCAATACCGTCATTGCGCGATAGCGATGGAAATGTTACCGATGATGGTGTCACTAAAGCGGAGTTACTAAATGCAGTTTTCCATAACTCCTTCACGAAAGAAGACAAAGTAAATTTTCCAGAATTCGAAACCAGAACAGCTGTTAGCATGAGTGACATAAAAGTAGATATCTTAGGTGTTGTGAAACAACTCAAATCACTTAAGAAAGGCAAGTCTTCAGGTCCAGATAGTATACCAGTCTGGTTCCTTTCAGAGTTTGCAGACATAATAGCGCCTTTCTTAGCAATCATATACAATCGCTCACTTGACGAAAGATCTGTTCCTAAAGACTGGAAAGTAGCACAGGTCACACCAATATTCAGGAAAGGAAATAGGAGTAACCCATTGAATTACAGACCTATATCACTGACCTCAATTTGCAGTAGGATTTTGGAGCATATACTGTACTCGAACATTATGAATCACCCTGAAGAAAAGGACTTATTGATACATAACCAACACGGATTCAGAAAATATCGTTCTTGGGCAACACAGCTAGCTCTTTATTCCCATGAAGTAGTGAGTGCTGTCGACAAGCGATCTCAGATCGATTCCATATTCCTAGATTTCCAGAAGGCTTTTGATACCGTTCCTCACAAGGGACTATTAATCAAATTGCTTGCATATGGAGTATTGTCTTAGTTGTGTGACTGGATTCGTGATTTCCTCTCAGAGAGGTTACAGTTCGTAGTGATAGACGCTAAATCATCGAGTAGAACAGAAGTGATATGCGGCGTTCCGCAAGTGGTGGTGGTGGTGGTGGTGGTGGTTAGTGTTTAACGTCCCGTCGACAACGAGGTCATTAGAGACGGAGCGCAAGCTCGGGTTAGGGAAGGATTGGGAAGGAAATCGGCCGTGCCCTTTCAAAGGAACCATCCCGGCATTTGCCTGAAACGATTTAGGGAAATCACGGAAAACCTAAATCAGGATGGCTGGAGACGGGATTGAACCGTAGTCCTCCCGAATGCGAGTCCAGTGTGCTAACCACTGCGCCACCTCGCTCGGTGCGTTCCGCAAGGTAGTGTCACAGGCCCTCTGCTGTTCCTGATCTATATAAACGATCTAGGTGATAATGTGAGCAGCCCCCTTAGATTGTTTGCAGATGACGCTGTAATTTACCGTCTAGTAAAATCATCAGACGATCAATTCCAATTACAAAATGATCTAGAGAGAATTTATGTATGGTGCGAAAAGTGGCAATTAGCACTAAACAAAGAAACGTGCGAGGTCATTCACATGGGTACTAAAAGAAATCCGATATATTTTGGGTATACGATAAATCGCACAAATCTAAGGGCTGTCAATTCGACTAAATACGTAGGAATTACAATTACGAGCAACTTAAATTGGAAAGACCACATAGATAATATTGTGGGGAAGACGAAATAAAGACTGCGCGTTGTTGGCAGAACACTTAGAACATGCGAGAAACCTGCTAGAGAGACAGCCTACATTACACTTTGAAACGTCTCTGTGAAGTCGTTTCATAAGAGGCTAGTCGAATTCGGTACAACTTATTCACTTTACTACCTGATTTTAGCTCAATTCATGAACTCTTCCAGAAAGACTGAGCACTCAAATAAGGCCTATTGAATATTATATGTGTGTTTTAATGTGGGGTTTCGGTTTTGTTTTATGGGAAACGCTGAGTTGGTCATCGTCTGCTGGGAGCAGATGATGTTGCTTCTCGTTCAAAGGAGAGCACAGGATGACCAACTTAGGTTTCCAATACCTGAACAGAGAGGTTTACCCATCTTAGTCGAAGGCTGTTTTTGTGTGTGAGGTTGGTGACGGAGGGCTTCCCCTCTGGTAGCTTCCGCTGTACGGGGAGCTAGGTAATCTCGAAAGGAAAAGCGGCACTCTTCGGTGATCGCTTGGTGAGTACGGATCGTAGCTCTTAACGGGGGTTTCAGGTGATAGGAAGCTTGTTGAGTTAGGACTTCGTTATGTTTAACTGTTGAAATACACTCCTGGAAATTGAAATAAGAACACCGTGAATTCATTGTCCCAGGAAGGGGAAACTTTATTGGCACATTCCTGGGGTCAGATACATCACATGATCACACTGACAGAACCACAAGCACATAGACACAGGCAACAGAGCATGCACAATGTCGGCACTAGTACAGTGTATATCCACCTTTCGCAGCAATGCAGGCTGCTATTCTCCCATGGAGACGATCGTAGAGATGCTGGATGTAGTCCTGTGGAACGGCTTGCCATGCCATTTCCACTTGGCGCCTCAGTTGGACCAGCGTTCGTGCTGGACGTGCAGACCGCGTGAGACGACGCTTCATCCAGTCCCAAACATGCTCAATGGGGGACAGATCCGGAGATCTTGCTGGCCAGGGTAGTTGACTTACACCTTCTAGAGCACGTTGGGTGGCACGGGATACATGCGGACGTGCATTGTCCTGTTGGAACAGCAAGTTCCCTTGCCGGTCTAGGAATGGTAGAACGATGGGTTCGATGACGGTTTGGATGTACCGTGCACTATTCAGTGCCCCCTCGACGATCACCAGTGGTGTACGGCCAGTGTAGGAGATCGCTCCCCACACCATGATGCCGGGTGTTGGCCCTGTGTGCCTCGGTCGTATGCAGTCCTGATTGTGGCGCTCACCTGCACGGCGCCAAACACGCATACGACCATCATTGGCACCAAGGCAGAAGCGACTCTCATCGCTGAAGACGACACGTCTCCATTCGCCCCTCCATTCACGCCTGTCGCGACACCACTGGAGGCGGGCTGCACGATGTTGGGGCGTGAGCGGAAGACGGCCTAACGGTGTGCGGGACCGTAGCCCAGCTTCATGGAGACGGTTGCGAATGGTCCTCGCCGATACCCCAGGAGCAACAGTGTCCCTACTTTGCTGGGAAGTGGCGGTGCGGTCCCCTACGGCACTGCGTAGGATCCTACGGTCTTGGCGTGCATCCGTGCGTCGCTGCGGTGCGGTCCCAGGTCGACGGGCACGTGCACCTTCCGCCGACCACTGGCGACAACATCGATGTACTGTGGAGACCTCACGCCCCACGTGTTGAGCAATTAGACGGTACGTCCACCCGGCCTCCCGCATGCCCACTATACGCCCTCGCTCAAAGTTCGTCAACTGCACATACGGTTCACGTCCACGCTGTCGCGGCATGCTACCAGTGTTAAAGACTGCGATGGAGCTCCGTATGCCACGGCAAACTGGCTGACACTGACGGCGGCGGTGCACAAATGCTGCGCAGCTAGCGCCATTCGACGGCCAACACCGCGGTTCCTGGTGTGTCCGCTGTGCCGTGCATGTGATCATTGCTTGTACAGCCCTCTCGCAGTGTCCGGAGCAAGTATGGTGGGTCTGACACACCGGTGTCAATGTGTTCTTTTTTCCATTTCCAGGAGTGTACTTAAGAACTTCAGCTTAACTGAAGCGTGTGAAGCGAGTTATTTTTCCGAACGTGCCATAATTATACTGCTTTAAATAGGCGATTTTTGGGTGTCTGAGTTAAAAGTGTGGAAGTTTGTTCATTTTGAACAACGATGAAGTAGAATTTCAAACCGTAAATCTGATTAGGGAAAGCTTGTTAGGATCACTTCAACCGTACGTTAGTGTAATACTGTGCCGATGCGAGTATGATTTTTGATCTTATATTTTGTGGAAGTTGCTCTTGTCATTGTGTGTTGATTTTGTGCCACGTGTTGGGTAATCAATGACCCTTCTGGTCAGCCACGGCACCGCAATAGGCTTTATTTTAACAGATTGCTTGTTTAATGAACTATAATTACGGTAAGAATATCTGTTCTTTCGTGCGCTTTCTACAAAGCAGCACAACAGTTTGATTCGGAATGCACCATGTGCTCTAGTTAGGCCGTTTGCAAGCAGGAGACGCAGTTAATATGTTGAATAATTATCGCACAACCTCGTGCATTGGTTAAACCTCTGTCCAGAATGGTGCATGCGTAGAATCGTAATGTGAATCTCTCTATGATATTTTTATGGTATGAATACAAAGGAGATGATAGTATCATTGTCTCCCACCCCCGTTTTTTGTGTTTCTTCTTGCTGTAGTTAAACTGTGCTCTGTTACATTGTCACGTAATTCTTACTTAAATATTTCTTGCTAGGCACCAGTTATGTGTAGTTAGGATGTGCAACCAAATAATAATTAGATACAATAAATAATCTACGTGAAAGATAAATTCTGTTCAAAAAGGTTCAAATGGCTCTGAGGACTATGGGACTTAACTTCTGAGGTCATCAGTCCCCCCAGAACTTAGAACTACTTAAACCTAACTAACCTAAAGACATCACACACATCCATGCCCCAGGCAGGATTCGAACCTGCGACCGTAACGGTCGCATGAATTCTGTGGTGTTGATCTTATCCACTTACTCCGATTTCCAATCCTGAATTAATAAAGTTGCTTCATGCACGACATGGAGTGCTATTTATTTGGATAATTACAGAAATTTGCATACTTGAAAAAATAAATGGCCATCATAATAAAATAAGAGAAATCAGAGCTCGAACGGAAAGATTTAGGTGTTCCTTTTTCCCACACGCCATTCGATTGTGGAATGTTAGAGAAGTAGTATGAAAATGATTCGATGAACCCTCTGCCAGGCACTTAAATGTGAAGTGCAGAGTAACCATGTAGATGTAGATGTATATGTACCCATACTATTTCGCAGAAACTATCTACTTCAATTTCACTACAACGCAAACTACTTCTGACAGCTCTACAATGCATACCTTAAGAGCTATGAACACTTATTCATCTAAGGTGCTGCGAAACAAATCTCTTCTACTGCAAGCTCTTTGCTTTCCATATTTCGAGAGGTGGTAATATGGACTAAAACGTCCAGCATAGCGAAATGCAAGCTAAGGAAGGCCCCGGGCCTGGACGGGATTTTTGTTGAACAGATTAAACACTTTGGTCCCAACGTTAAACAATGGCTACTGAAACTGTTTAACAATTGCATGGAAACAGGTCAGATTCCCACAATCTGGAGGAAGGCTAAAGTTATTGCCATTTTAAAACCAGGCAAAAATGCTGATGACCCCAGAAATGCTGAAGTGCACACTTCAAGAGCTAGTAGTACTTTGACGCAAACCCTCTATCCGCGGAAACTATCACTGCGGGCGAGCAGCTAACCGAGTCACTAGCTAAAACCAGGAGAGAGAAATGGCTGAGGACAATAGAGGAATTGGACATGAAAAGGAGCAGTCAGAAAGCCTGGACACTCCTTAAACGTCTCAACAATGACCCGACTTTCCCTCCAGGACATGCTCCCGTCACAGCCGACCAAATAGCCCACCAGCTTCTCAAGAATGGGAAACCCGACACCAGAATCAGGAAGTCGGAGACCAAAATAGACAGGATTGAACACCAAGAAAATTCAACTCTGGCCACCCCTCTCACAATGGAAGATCTGGACAAAGCCATAGCGAAATGCAAGCTAAGGAAGGCCCCGGGCCTGGACGGGATTTTTGTTGAACATATTAAACACTTTGGTCCCAACGTTAAACAATGGCTACTGAAACTGTTTAGCAATTGCATGGAAACAGGTCAGATTCCCACAATCTGGAGGAAGGCTAAAGTTATTGCCATTTTAAAACCAGGCAAAAATGCTGATGACCCCAGAAATTTCCGACCCGTATCACTTCTCTGCCATATCTTTAAAATCTTTGAAAGAATACTCCAGGATCGCCTCTCCACTGCCATAGAACCCTACCTAATCCCCGAACAAGCAGGTTTCCGCCCAGGGAAAAGCACTACATCTCAGGTAATTAACCTCACGCAGCTGATTGAAGATGGCTATGAGAACCGGAAAATAACCGGTGTCGCCTTTATAGACTTGACAGCCGCATATGACACCGTCAACTTACGTCTGCTAATGAAGAAGCTGTATGCCATTACCAGGGACTTTAAATTCACATCCACAGTTAGAAGTCTGTTAGAGAACCGTAGGTTCTCTGTGGAATTCCAAGGGATGCACAGCAAGTGGCGGGCCCAGAAAAATGGTCTCCCTCAGGGCAGCGTACTGGCACCCTTACTTTTTAACATATACACGAACGATCAACCACTGCCAGCTGGTACGGAAAACTATATCTACGCCAATGACCGTGCTATGGCCGCACAGGGTGACTCCTTTGAGGATGTTGAGACAAAGCTCACGGATGCGCTAGACATGCTCTGTCAGTACTATGCCGACAATCAACTCAAGCCGAACCCTAGCAAAACACAAGTTTGCGCCTTCCATCTCCGTAACAAGCAGGCATCCCGTAAGCTGCGTGTCTTCTGGAAGGACACACTCCTCGAACACCGCGTTAACCCCAAATACCTAGGAGTAACCCTAGACAGGGCTCTGATGTATAAACAGCACTCTATTAACACCAAAATGAAGGTGAGCGGCAGAAATAATATTCTTCGGAAAATAACGAACTCCTCCTGGGGCGCAAAGCCAGAGGTAGTGAGGACCACAGCACTAGCAGTTTGCTTCCCAGCAGGCGAATATGCAAGCAGTGTCTGGTACAACTCTACCCACGCTAAACAGGTCGACATTTCTCTGAACGAGACCTGCAGGCTCGTCACTGGATGTCTGAAACCGACGCCAACAGACAAGCTCTACCATCTTGCTGGGATTGCATCTCCTGCAGTGCGAAGAGAAGCGGCAGCCTATAGTGAAAGAGCGAGGGCTGAGATGGCAGAGAGCCACCCCCTCCACAAAACTCTGCCGGCCACCAAACGCTTGAAATCTAGACGCAGTTTTCTCAGAGCAACCGAAGATTTTAGCGACCAACCTGGATCTAGGGTGGAGAGATGGAAGCGGTCGGGAGAAGGGCACTGGATGGAACCAAAGGAAGAATTGGCACCAGGTTACGATGAGGACTGGGTGGTCTGGAGATCACTAAACAGGCTACCCACCAACACTGCACGGTCAAGAGATAACATTCTGAAGTGGGGATATCCTACTACATCTAATCTCTGCGACTGTGGAGAGGTGCAGACGACCCAGCACATGTATAACTGCCCTGAATGTCCTTCACACAGCACTTTAGAGGATCTGATGTTGGCAACCCCAAATGCTGTCGACGTAGCCCGCTTATGGGCCAAATGCCTATAACATTTTGTTTCTGTGCACACATATTTGTATATATATTTATATATATTTTCATATGCCTGTAATTAATTTTTTTTCTGTGCGCTATTCATTTTTTTATATTCCTGTATCCATGGTGCTTCTGACACGAATAAAAAAAAAAACTTGTTCGTCTGCGCTACTGTGAAACACGTCTCTTCTACTGAACGAGTGCTCAGAGCTCTTAAGGTACACATTTTGCAGCCCATGTTTGCTAGATAATTTTTTCTTGTTTTAGTGTATAGTACACCTCCTCCCAAAATGGAAAACAGAGACTTTGCGTTAGGAGAGATTTGTGTCACAGTATCGAAGATGAAGAAGTGCTCAAATCTCTTAAGGTATGCATTTTAGGGCTCATGTTCACTGAATGTTTTCGCTTCGAATGATCGTTTCTATAATATGCACCAAAATTGATCATTGCTACTGGCACACCCAGTATACTAACGAATATTTGGAATTTAAGAAATATTTGTCTTATTAACATTTTGTTCTTGATGAACGTGAATAATGACATATAATCCTCACACCGACAAGTCAGCGATAATGATATAAGTAACCCCCATATTAACCCTCGCAAAATTTACGATTGAAGTAGGATATAAAATATGACATTTTGTACTTAATTTCGTACGCAACGTACCACTGAGATCTAGTAATTGTAATTAACTGATGCGTAAACTATAAATTACGGATTCCTTGGAATACATTTGGAGTAGTGCAATTTACGATGGTTTAGTTTTTTAGTTTGCAATGTACTATCCCCCCCCCCCCCTACAGCCCTCCAGTGTTAGAAAACAACAAGCCTTCATGAAGTGAAAAGAAAACCATGTCCTGGCGAATTCCTGCTAGATCTTACGTTGCAGAACTACTCCCTTTCAGAGCTCATATTTATCAAGAATCTCTTGTGCAGGGAATACTCCCGGGCAGCTGGAAAAGAGCACAGCTCACTCTTGTTTACAAAATGTGTAAAAGATCGGATGCTCAGACCAGTGTCGCCGGCGTCCGTCAGTAGCAGGACCCTAGAGGGTATCCTAAGATCTAACATTATGACCTTCCTGGATGAAAGCAAGCTGCTCTAAAAGGATCGGCACTGATTCAGGAAAAACCACTAGTGTAACACACAGCTTGTTTTATTCATGCACGATATCTTTCAAACAGTAGATGTAGGTAAAAAGGTAGTGCTGTGTCGTCCGAACAAGACACAGCAAGGGCAAAAGCACCACAGGCGCACGATGCCAACTGAGCCGGTGCCATAGAGACTCGCCACTTGCTCGAGTTCCACCAACGCCACGGACGGCACTGAGGATGAAGATATCGACTTCGCCTCGGCCAATTGCCGGCCGAGTGTAATCCGCCAATGACTGGACGACAACGGACAGAAGCCTACTCGAAAGATAGAGGAGCAGCTCTCGCCCACTCGGTTGTAGATCATCGTCCAGGGCTGACCTAGATAGGGGACGTCGTTTAGTGAACTCTTAGAAGTGAACAGACAGCTGTTGTAAATTGCATTTGCAATGTACTGTGAGGTTTGCCTACGATTGTTTGCACTTAGCCGTTGAGGGCCTTTTCTGTGTTATATTACAAGCAGTGTTGCAGATTTAATCATTCAAGTCACAAAGACAAGTCCGTTATCAGCGCGTTACGTAACCAAGGTCACGCGTTGTCTATATAAGCGGGCAGTGCATGCCAGCGGAATCATTCCGCTGTGAGCTCTATCTGCAACAGCATTGAAGCACTATGCCTCGTCGACGTGTGTATCATCGTCGCCACCGCATGCCAGTTTATAAACACATAAACAGCCTTGAAAATAAACTTGGAGGAAATTGCACTGCACAATCTGTTATTCTGAATGGACCAATTTTTTTCCGTGGATGTCGAGTTAATTTTTCACTTGATGTCGCAACTGGAGCAGATGGCAGTGGGTGGTTTACACTCGCGATTGTCCGCTGTGAGAACGCATTGCTACCTGGACTAGAATCTTTTGCCGACCGAGATGTCATCGCGTACAAGACGTGGCATTTATGTGATTTGGTAACTAATTTGTTGGAGTGTTGTAGACCCCTCGTTCTTCTATCCTGTTACCTGAGCGTGTGTCATAGCTGTGTACTAATGGCAGAGAGAAACTATCTTAGTGGTGTACTGCACCAGAAGCCGTTCCACGAACCTACAAATTCGGCCTACCGTAACAACAGTGGCCACTCGGCCTCTACAGCAGTAGCAACGTGGCCTTTACAAAAAGTGGCGACGAGGGTTTACCAAACTGGCTACGAGGGTTTACAAAAGGTAGATTCTGTCTTCCAGATTTCCGAAAGGCTCTCAACATTTTATTTACACTCCTGGAAATTGAAATAAGAACACCGTGAATTCATTGTCCCAGGAAGGGGAAACTTTATTGACACATTCCTGGGGTCAGATACATCACATGATCACACTGACAGAACCACAGGCACATAGACACAGGCAACAGAGCATGCACAATGTCGGCACTAGTACAGTGTATATCCACCTTTCGCAGCAATGCAGGCTGCTATTCTCCCATGGAGACGATCGTAGAGATGCTGGATGTAGTCCTGTGGAACGGCTTGCCATGCCATTTCCACCTGGCGCCTCAGTTGGACCAGCGTTCGTGCTGGACGTGCAGACCGCGTGAGACGACGCTTCATCCAGTCCCAAACATGCTCAATGTGGGGACAGATCCGGAGATCTTGCTGGCCAGGGTAGTTGACTTACACCTTCTAGAGCATGTTGGATGGCACGGGATACATGCGGACGTGCATTGTCCTGTTGGAACAGCAAGTTCCCTTGCCGGTCTAGGAATGGTAGAACGATGGGTTCGATGACGGTTTGGATGTACCGTGCACTATTCAGTGTCCCCTCGACGATCACCAGTGGTGTACGGCCAGTGTAGGAGATCGCTCCCCACACCATGATGCCGGGTGTTGGCCCTGTGTGCCTCGGTCGTATGCAGTCCTGATTGTGGCGCTCACCTGCACGGCGCCAAACACGCATACGACCATCATTGGCACCAAGGCAGAAGCGACTCTCATCGCTGAAGACGACACGTCTCCATTCGTCCCTCCATTCACGCCTGTCGCGACACCACTGGAGGCGGGCTGCACGATGTTGGGGCGTGAGCGGAAGACGGCCTAACGGTGTGCGGGACCGTAGCCCAGCTTCATGGAGACGGTTGCGAATGGTCCTCGCCGATACCCCAGGAGCAACAGTGTCCCTAATTTGCTGGGAAGTGGCGGTGCGGTCCCCTACGGCACTGCGTAGGATCCTACGGTCTTGGCGTGCATCCGTGCGTCGCTGCGGTCCGGTCCCAGGTCGACGGGCACGTGCACCTTCCGCCGACCACTGGCGACAACATCGATGTACTGTGGAGACCTCACGCCCCACGTGTTGAGCAATTCGGCGGTACGTCCACCCGGCCTCCCGCATGCCCACTATACGCCCTCGCTCAAAGTCCGTCAACTGCACATACGGTTCACGTCCACGCTGTCGCGGCATGCTACCAGTGTTAAAGACTGCGATGGAGCTCCGTATGCCACGGCAAACTGGCTGACACTGACGGCGGCGGTGCACAAATGCTGCGCAGCTAGCGCCATTCGACGGCCAACACCGCAGTTCCTGGTGTGTCCGCTGTGCCGTGCGTGTGATCATTGCTTGTACAGCCCTCTCGCAGTGTCCGGAGCAAGTGTGGTGGGTCTGACACACCGGTGTCAATGTGTTCTTTTTTCCATTTCCAGGAGTGTATTTAGTTATGCGTTTATTACATCTGGCAAGGATATGGTGTTCAGGCCCTCTTTTACATCTATTCAAACATCCTTAGTGAGTTAGCATCACATTTTGTGTAGTACGAGGGTAGTCCCAAAAGTAAGGTCTCCTATTTTTTTATAAGTACAGAACTCTGTTTATGTGGCAGTTGGTCATACTGTTATGAAGAGTGCTTCACGCGCTGTGTGTAAGGATGCGCACGCTGCGCTGAGGCACTCAGTCTTGGCTTGACAGCCGTTTGAGATTGCAGCCCCCGTTGGATGTTACCGCCAAGTGCGAATTTCCCGCAGTTATTCGATTTTTGAACGCAAAGGGCACTGCGCCGATTGAAATTCATCGCCAATTGACGGAAGTGTATGGTGAGTCGTGCATGGATGTCAAAAATGTTCGTAAGTGGTGTAGAGAGTTTGCAGCTGGTCGGACCGAAATTCACGACGAACAAAGTAGCGGGAGACCGTCAATTTCTGAGGAGACACTGTTGAAGGTTGAGCAAAGCACGCGTGAAGATCGGCGGATCAGCCTGCATGATCTCTGCAGTTCAGGGACGTTGAGAAAGGGCGTACACATTCTCTATGACAACGCTCGTCCACACATCGCTCGGCAAACCGTTGCTCTCCTGCAACAGTTTCAGTGGAACATAATCATTCACCCACACTATAGTCCTGAATTGGCGCCCAGAGGCTATTACCTGTTCCCTAGGTTAAAAGAACGTTTGGCCGGAAAGCGATTCAGCTCCGACGACGAGGTGAAAGAAGAGGTTCATAACTTTCTGAACAGCATGGCGGCGAGCTGGTATGACATGGGCATACAAAAACTACCACAGCGTCTGCAAAAATGCATCGACAGAAATGGTGATTGTGTCGAAAAATAGCTAAATGTTCAAGCTGCAAACTGAAGTAAGCCATTGTAGAAATAAACAGGTCTATGTACTTATGTCTTGGAAGAGCAGTTGAACGGAATGGACAGTGTCTTGAAAGGAGGGTATAAGATGAACATCAACAAAAGCAAAACGACGATAATGGAATGTAGTCGAATTAAGTCGGGTGATGCTGAGGGAATTAGATTAGGAAATGAGACACTTAAAGTAGTAAATGAGTTTTGCTATTTGGGGAGCAAAATAACTGATGATGGTCGAAGTAGAGAGGATATAAAATGTAGACTGGCAATGGCAAGGAAAGCGTTTCTGAAAAAGAAAAATTTGTTAACATCGAGTATAGATTTAAATGTCAGGAAGTCGTTTCTGAAAGTATTTGTATGGAGTGTAGCCATGTATGGAAGTGAAACGTGGACGATAAATAGTTTAGACAAGAAGAGAATAGAAGCTTTCTAAATGTGGTGCTACAGAAGAATGCTGAAGATTAGATGGGTAGATCACATAACTAATGAGGAGGTATTGAATAGAATTGGGGAGAAGAGGAGCTTGTGGCACAACTTGACTAGAAGAAGGGATCGGTTGGTAGGACATGTTCTGAGACATCGAGGGATCACCAATTTAGTATTGGAGGGCAGCGTGGAGGGTAAAAATCGTAGAGGGAGACCAAGAGATGAATACACTAAGCAGATTCAGAAGGATGTAGGCTGCAGTAGGTACTGGGAGATGAAGAAGCTTGCACAGGATAGAGTAGCATGAAGGGCTGCATCAAACCAGTCTCAGGACTGAAGACCACAACAACAACAACAGCATGTACTTATAAAAAAGTTACTTTTGGGATGACCCTGGTACATGAGCGGTATACAAGGTGAGTCTGAAAAGTTCGGGGAATGTTCTCAAATATAAAAGAAACAAGAGTCACAAACAAAACACCTTTAATGGCCTTCAAAATAATGACCATTAGCTAAAACACTTATGACATCCGTTGTAAAGCAGTTGGCAGCGGTGAGCAAATATTTCTTGTAGAATCGTTAAAAGCAGCGTGGTCACGCAATGTTGGATATCCGCAGCCTTACAGGGATGTAACTTGGTGGTACCAGGGCGGTCCAGAGACCAAGTGACAGTCAACAGTATGGTGTACATCGTCTTCCCCGTCTCGCAAAAAATGTCGGCTGACAAAATCTTGTCACGATTGTGAAAAATATTCAGATCAGTTCATTAATTCAGTTTGAGAAGAAGTTCTTGACCAAGAGGGAGCAGGGCGTCTGTTCTAACAGAGGAAGCGGCGAACCAATATTTAGTATCGATAGCGCTCATGAGACGCGCAACGGCAGCTTACGTGACGAGCCCCTCGTGCTGTAGTATACAGGGGTCGTAAGGAAGGAGAATTCCAGACTGGCCAAATATGGATGGCATCACGCACTATCCGCGTGATCAACCACACCCAGGGCAACTTCAGCGAAACTTCTATTTCGCTAGCCTCGGCCGAAAATGGCGCGTACGGACTTAGAGAATGTCGAGTTCGTTCATCACAGGTGGGAACTTGTAACTAGAGAAGTGTGTCAGGGGTACTTCCAAACGAACTCACATAGATAGTTAGACACTCCTACACTGTTGCCTGAGTAGTCCTGTCGAGTATCGTACTCTGCACCACGAAAAGTTTGCTTTTTATTCGAGGTCGGGGAAACAACAGGCGACCCACCACCAGTTAACATCAACGAATTTCATCGTTCGAGGTAAGGTCTTCTGTCGGTCATCTAACTTGACTTCTCACTCCCTCTCAGGACACGGCAGTCTTCGAGTAGGACGATATTGACCACCTTTTTCGACAGGAATGGTTTGCTCCATCATGAATTTCTACCCGATGCAGGCGAGAAAGGCGATGGACACAATGCCATTGACCGTCGCTTCGTTTCCGGATCATATTAGCAGCTCCAGGGCTCATGTTCTGTAATCGTACGGATATCCAGCAATGGGTGACCACAGTGCTTCGAGCGACTACACAAGAAGCGTTTGCGGACAATTTTCAACAGCTTTCAGTGTCAGAAATGTGTTGCAGCTAACGGTGATAACTTTGAAGGCCAATATAAATATTTTGTTTGTAACTCTTGTTTCCTCTATTTTTTGAAACAATTCACCGAACTATGCAGATGCACCTTGTACAACACTAATAATATTGAGAGTATACAGAGTGTTCAACTTACCTGAAGACACTGAAATATCTTGAAAATTACACGTCGCATCCTAACCATTTACAGTTGAAGTTTTTTCGTCTCAGAGGGGGACACCCAATCACCTAATGATACCAAAATCGATCCCCCCCACCACCCAACCCTGTGTGTAGGGGCGGGGTGGCAACTTCGAAATCTTAAATGGAAACCCGAATCTTTTAGTTGCAGATTCGGATTATGCGGAAAAAATACATAAGTTTTGTCTGAAAAATTTTTTATTTTCGTTTCGCGTAATATGGTACTGTAATCGTACAAATCAAAATGGGTAGGAAATTGTGTTCCAAAATGCTATCCAATGACACTTCTATTAACCTACCACATCCACACTGCGCGGGTAGGGCAAGCAATTATATCATAACTTTTAATGGGAAACCCTATTCTCAGCGTTGTGCTCCTCCGACAAAACGAAAAGGGGACTGATCGACAAGCCACTGTGGCCGTGTGGCGAACTGCGACTTATCATAAGTTACCAACTAATTGCCTATCATACCCTCGCATCGTATAGGTGACGGGGGTCGTTAATTCAGATGTCATGGGATAGCATTTTGAAACATACGATTTTCTACCCATTTTGATTTTTCCGATTACAGCGCCATCTGTAGCGACGCGAAAACGTGTTTCAGACAAAACTTACGTAGAATCCGAATCTAGAATAAAAAATGGGGTGTCCATTTAACATTTCGAAGCTGCCACCCCGCACCCACAGATGGGGTCGGTTGGGATGTCGAGTTTGGTATCATTATATGTCCCCCTCTGAGATGAACAGAATGTAATTGTAAATTTTACAATTATATATATATATATATATATATATATATATATATATATATATATATCGCGGGTTCAAGGTCAACATCGACATCGCGGCGCAACACCACATAGCGGTAAAATGTGCCTGCGACTCTCGTTATCGCAGTGTGATTTGAGCAGACGTGCAGGTTGCCTCGCAGACGCATGCGCGAACCGTACCGTCAAAATCAGTGAGTCTGAAAGAGATCGCATTATTGGCATGAACGAATGTGATGCTTCCAACAGGGAAAGTGCTGCTCGTGTGAGACCAACTGTTTCGGCAACACAACGGATGTGTGCAGAATGGTTCGCAGGCGACCGTAGAACACGACGAGATGGGTTAGGTCGCACCACCCAGACCACCCCCCGAGAAGATCTAACCTCACCCGAATGGCACTGCGGGACAGATCTGCGCCCTCCTAGGCTCTGGCGCAACGGTCGAACAGTGTAACACATCTTACCCTATCAGGGGTGCCAGGCCATCGCCATTTATTACGGCATGCGTTACGTGCGCGTCGTTCAGTTATCCGCCTACCTTTGACGAATGTACAAAAACACGCTAGACGGCAATGGTGTATGGAACGACATCACTGGGGCCAGGAATGGTTTCAGATACTGTTCTCGAACGAATCGTGAGTCCGTTTGTTTGTAAATGATGGCCGCATTTTGGTTCGTCGTAGACACGGGGAGCAGCATGACAGTGAGTGCATTCGCACAAGACATACAGCGCCAACTCAAGGTGTTATGGTGTTGGGTGCTATTGGGTACAGCAACAAATCACATTTTTGTGCGCATCAAGGGCACTGTGACCAGTGTAACGTACGTGAATGGCATCCTGCGACGCGTAGGCATACCCTTTCTGCACAACACGCCAGACGCCATTTTTCAGCAAGCCAATGCACAACCACACGTTGCTGCACGAACACGTGCCTTCTTGGTTGCACAGGATATCAACCCTTTGCCCTGGCCCGCCTGATCACCAGACTTGTCGCCGGTCGAAAATATGTGGGATATGGCGAAATGACGGGTGCAGCACTGTGATCCAATGCCAACCACCACAGATGAACTTTGGAACCAGGTGAACGACGCGTGGATGGCTATACCACAGGACGCCATTCGCTCTTTATACGTGCCGATGCCATTATGCGTGGAACAAGTTATCCATGACGGACCCTGTGCCTGCTAGGCAACAAGACACATGCTGAACTGAGGTGACCGAAATGCTAATCATTTTTGCAGAATATGTCCTGTGACAATGAACGTTCTGTCTCTAGTGGTTCAAAGTGTTCTGTATTTCTCTCCCAGTCGTTGTCAGCTTCACAGCCTTTGAACCGCTACTTCTCATTCAAGTATCTCCTCAGAAGGCAGCACAAAGCTGAGTGCACCTCGTTCCAACCCTTTTTCCAAGAAAAAAATCCCTGTCAGTACTGGGAATCGAATCTGGGTCCTCCACATATCAGTCAGACACGCTAACCACTGACATATGCGAGTAAAAGTACGTCGTAATGAATGTATGCAATTTAAGAAATGTTGGGCTTATTAAGTTAAGCAATTGCCACATTGCGTTCTTCCTGAATGTGAGTAATGACATGTAACAGAAATGTGTGGCAATGAGTACAGAAGAAATCAATGTGGAGACGGGTGTTGACTGGACAGGGAAAGAGTGAGAAAAAATATGGAAACATCAGCATGTGAGACAGGTGGAAGAAAACAGAGACAGAAAGGGATAAAAAATTACGGACCATAAGGATTTAAAACAGCAAACAGCCACAAATATAAAATGCTTTTTTATTCCAGTCTCTGATCACAAATGAATTCTTTAGACGATGACTTTTTCAGTCCGTAATGACCATCCTCAGATCTTTTTTACACCATGTAAAAAAGATCTGAGGATGGTCATTATAGAGCTTTTTTACACATGGTGTAAAAAAGATCTGAGGATGGTCATTACAGAGCTTTTTTACACATGGTGTAAAAAAGATCTGAGGATGGTCATTACAGAGCTTTTTTACACATGGTGTAAAAAAGATCTGAGGATGGTCATTACAGACTGAAACCGGTCATCGTCTAAAGAATTCATTTGTGATCAGAGACTGGAACAAAAAAGCGTTTTACAGGGATGTCGCAGTTGGTGAGCCACAAATATAGTTTCAAAAGTTTATTTAAATCAAACCATTACCAGTTTCGGATTTATTACAGATCCATCTTCAGAGGACTCTTACAGACTGTCATGCCCTCTTGCTGGGGTCTCGTGTTTTAGTTTTTACTGCCGGCCGCGGTGGTCTCGCGATTCTAGGCGCTCAGTCCGGAACCGCGCGACTGCTACGGTCGCAGGTTCGAATCCTGCCTCGGGCATGGATGTGTGTGATGTCCTTAGGTTAGTTAGGTTTAAGTAGTTCTAAGTTCTAGGGGACTGATGACCACAGATGTTAAGTCCCATAGTGCTCAGAGCCATTTGAACCATTTAGTTTTTACTGGTTTTGTTCATTAAGAGATGGGCAAAAAGTTGTTCTTCAAAATTTGGTACTTTTAGCAGAGATGTTATACGAATTAAATGAATTTTAAACCAATAAAACATGAAATGTGGCGAAAACTTATGTAGTGGATATTTCTGTACGAAGAATTCGTCGTGTATTTGAGTTATATGTGAGTGTTGTTAACTTCGTGAGAAACGGTTTGAACACACGCTATACAGCTTCACATGAGTAACTAAAACATTAGTTGCAAAGACGTTAGAGTCATAAAGATGTTAAGATAAAAATTTTGTATGGAGTATATGGGTACAATAAAAGATTCCTTTGCTACAGCGATGAAATTAATTTAAAGATCAAAACGAGAAGTAAAGGTGTGTGGAATAGATTATGAGGTGACATTCTATTAAATGACTAAGGTTACACAAACAAATATTACATATAACATTTGAAACGTTTATAGGTGTAATTTATCCACTCCTAAGGTTACATAAACAAATATTACATATAACATTTGAAACGTTTATTGGTTAATTTATCTACTCCTAATCAGATCTCATATGTGTTTCATTGTGATCAGATCAAGTATTTGTACACTGAACAGCAATGAAAATGAGCACTACGCGAAAACGCTGTGTACAGTACAAGAGCACAATAAAATTTTTTCCCTCCTTTTTCGTTGTTAAAGTGATAAAACTGCGTGTAAACATTTTGTGCTACAGCAACGGCTCTCATAATGTCTACTTTAGACAAGACATCGTTAAACGTGTGTCGTTTACAATATGATAGAGATGTTGGTCCACATTTGGACAAACTGGTGGCAGCTGAAATATACCGAGAGGGAAGCTACACCAATGATAAGAGGAAAAGCTTTAATCTTTTGTTGAATGCAGAGTGTAAGGATGAAATGGAGAAGAACCTGCAGAAACATTTAATGTAATGCGAAGATACAGCCAAGATGCTGACGGTATCCGAAATGATATTACAGTTACAGAACGATGACAGATTTTAGATATGTGAGGAGAGGTTTTGAGAACACCACTTAGTAAGAAATAGATGAAATAAACAGAATATATGAAAGTTACGTCACTTATCCGGTCGCACCCAATATGACTTAGCAAAGGAAAGACTCTGATGGGATCTAACAGCCGATTATCACACACATAATTAGCTCGTGTCGTTTGGAGTTGACTGACAGTGCATCTTACCCATCCACTAGGTTAGAAAGTGGGTAAAAACATACACCAATAACTACAGAGGAATCTTCCTCTTACAAGGGGACCGCGCCTACTCGTCACCACCGATTTCGTCCAAATTTATGGTATATTCAGCTCTTAGACAGAAATTAAAGTGACAAAAGTGGAGCTCCAGAAAGGATGGGAAGAAACGACCGATTAAAACCGATACCGGTGTTTTAGTTCTGAATAAACGGTGTTTCTTTTGCCTCGGTCTTTGAAATACTGGATTATTATAGGAAATGGGAAAAGCGATCAGAGCTCTTTTACTAGAACAAACCACAACGCACACATGATATACACTCATCAGCCAGAACATTACGAACACCAACCTACTACCGATATAAACCCATCCAGGCGGTAGCAGCGTCACCTGGCGAAGAATGACTGCTAGTCAAGACACACGCACGTTCCATGCAGCATCAGTGAGCGTGCTACCCGTGTGTAGAATTGGTAGGGCGTGCGATCTATCTTAGTTTGACCGAGGGCAGATTGTGATGGTCCGGAGGCTCGGCACAATCATTTCGGAAACTGTACGACTTGTCGGGTGTTCGAGGAGTGCTGTGGCGAGTGTCTTCAACACGTGGCGACACCAACGTGAAACCACGTCCAGACGACGTGGAATTGGGCAGCCACCCCTCATTACAGATGTCGGACGTTGTAGTTTGGGCAGATGATAAAAACTAACATCAGACTTTAATGCTGGGCAGAGTATAAGTGTGTCTGAACGCACAGTGTAAACGTCTCCTTTGAAAAATTATACATGACTGTGCTTAAACTGACACACAATATTTTTAGCGCAACGCAATCTGACTTTCAATAATCCCTACAAAAGAATGGCCCTGACTAACGTTAACCTATACGTTTCACAAATCACTTACCTCACAATAATCTTCGTTACTCGAACTGCTGCAATACAGCGAGCGCCACTACTGCCAGCTAAATAAAAGATTCAAACTACTGAAGGCACTAACTACTGATAGGCACAGTTGGCAAAAGAAAGATTTTGATAGAGAACAAACAATGTATTTACTTTAATATTGTTGAAAAATCATAATATACATAGCAGTTCATGACATCCAGTCCTACAAATTTCAAAACTCCGCAATTTCTCTCCCCACATCCACCACTGCTGGCGGCTCACCTCCAATTGCGCAACGCTATGCGCTGTTAACAGCCAACAGCCCAACACTACAATGGCGAATATTACAACAATGCACACCAGCCACAGACTGCACACAGCACAGCCAGTGATTTTCATACAGAGCGCTACGTGGCGTTACCAATATAAAAACCTAAACAGCCTACTTACATAGCCCCCATGTCCCCCCCAAATATTTTACAAATTGTTTTGGGCAGTGGCCAATACAGATTTGAAAAAAATTTTCATAGTTACAATAACAAAGATATCAAATGCACACACTTATTGATACAATGTTGGTCATAAGCTAAAATTTTCTCACAGTCCATAAAGACAAAAAAATGGTTCAAATGGCTCTGAGCACTATGGGACTCAACTGCTGAGGTCATTAGTCCCCTAGAACTTAGAACTAGTTAAACCTAACTAACCTAAGGACAGCACAAACATCCATGCCCGAGGCAGGATTCGAACCTGCGACCGTAACGGTCTTGCGGTTCCAGACTGCAGCGCCTTTAACCGCACGGCCACTTCGGCCGGCCCATAAAGACAGTCCTGATCATTCATCACAGTAAAATTGCAGTGTTTTTCTCAAAGTCTGAGCAGTAAAAGAAAATGCACACGAAAGTAGTGGATTTCCATGCAGTCTTGAAGAAGTAGTGTTGTCCTTCCAACGGAAAGACAGTGCTGACTCTCGACATGCAGACAGGTAATGGGCCACAACAGAGGAAACCCACAGCAGAGTCATTCGACGTTTTGAAGAATATTGGTAGGTAGGTCTTCACAGAGTAGACCCACTGTAGTCCTGGTAGAGATTGTGGTATTGGTGGGACACCAGAGGTGCAGACCCACTGCAGTCCTTGTAGAAATAATGGTGTTGGTGAGTCATAAAAGGTGTAGACCCACTGTAGTCCTTATAGAGATGGCTAGCAGCCATCTGTTGCGACTGTGCAGATGCACAATCACCATCGAAGAGTCTTGTACTATATAGCAAGTCCATAAACCACCACTTGTGCACTCACAAAGTTTTTTTTTAATTGTCCTTAGAACCAGCAATGCTGTTATCCAGTCCCTTGCTGAATTATTAACACACGTGCAAACACTATCAGTCCCTACTTCTCACATATTGTCCATATACTGTGACCAACAGAAACGTGTGCAGTGAAATGGAACTTACAAGTTAATAATATGATGAACTGGCGTCAATTACAATTTTATAACATAAGAATACAATTATAAAGGTACAAAATACATCATTAAAGAACATAACAATACAGATAACATTTGTAGTACAAGCTTTACAAAAGAATCGAAATAACATATACATCAGTGTTACAGGAATTATGACATGAGTACATACATAAAAGATCAGAATAACTTTCGAAACATCAACTTCACACATGAGCATTAAAACAGAACAGAATAAATAATGTCTAAACATCTTTACAAAGAAAATAACATACTATCAGAAAAATTCTACAACATAACTCTTATTAGCTAAACACATTAAGACAGGAAAAACACAAATTAACATAGTGTAATAACACAAAAATACAGCACAGGGTTTGTTTTCAGTGTGACATTTGGTACTGCAGTCCACCCCAAAACTTCATTCCATATATCTTTCCTCTTATTTCAACATTTGTTTCTACCAAAAAAATTCTATCCAAGCATGCTTTCTGTATTTATATGTTCACACATTCCTTACCTCATTATTTATTTTCCATTATCTTACCTCATCATTTATTTCCAAGAAAATCCTACCTAAACCTGTTGTCCCTAAACCCTACTTTTTTGGTTCCTATCCTCTTTCAAAATACTTTTTTGGCCAAACCATTTTCTTATAGCTTCTCAATGCATTTCTTCCAATTCATCACAACTTGTTCTCTTATATGGCCTACCCCATCTTAAGCTAACTTAAATCTACTGAGCTCAGATGCTAAACTAAGGGACGAGGCAATGCAGCAGCACAAAACAATTAACACAAACAGCAATGACAAGAAAATGGAAATTGGCAAAGCAAGCTACAGTAAATCTAAATTACCAAGCAAATGCAAAATTTCAACTAATATGAGCCAATGTGCAGCAACAAGAAAAATAAATCAGTAGTAAAACTAGCTTAACAGAGTAATACAAAGTGAAATTTAGTAGCACTATGCCTGGCAAATAGCAGCAGCAAATGCAATAACTTATATCTAAACATGAGGAAGCTCAAGCAGAAAAAATATTACAGTAAAAATGGCCATGTTTAATACCCATGTCACATCTTAACACTAGAGTGATGCATCACAAAAACTTACTCTGTAAGAAAGTTACCAAGTCATTAAAAAAAATTATTTATGCAATTCCTGTGAAGGGAAATGTCTATTTGTGCTCTCTTTTCTAAGAAAGTATATCATAAACGTATTCTTTACTGGGTCTGTAGACAGAAAATAGTGATATTAGTACATCTATTAAATTTTATAATAACCAATGCTGCAGTGCAGCTAGAGACTAGATATTAAAGAAAATGAGCAAATATGTACAAAGGAAGGCATGAAACATCATTCATTAGCCATATGGCATTTCATAAGGTAGTAAAAAAATCTCTCAACTAGAAAGACAGTAGTCATAATCAGGTGTATAGACATAAAAATATTTCTCGTCATTTCATTAGGCATTTCAGTAAATATCATAAATTAAGAGCTCGACAGTGTTATCATATGTTTTCAAGTTTGAGCGTGTCGTATTTGCGATGCTTTCTACAAAGGAATGTCAACAGCGAGGATAATGGCCCCCCGTTTTTTTTCACCTTTGCCTCTGAAAGGCACACACTAATGGCTTTTTTCCAGGCGACTGTTGCGCAGCTGGGTGCCCACTCATTACGTGAAGGTGGTCACTTAACTTTCTTACTGAAATATTTACGACACCAGTTTGCATTACAGTGACAGTCTCATATAAAAAGTTTCACAGGTCGAGAATTTGCGTTGCAAATGTGTAGAAACAAAATCCTATGAATATAACAGTGTTCAAAAAGTTTTCGTCGGAATTGTGATACATTCACGCATTTACACACATTTCATAACTCTTGAAGTACGATTCTTGGTTTCCAACATCCTTTTTCACAAGTCAGAGTCCCTAACCACTACTCATTATTCCTTACCTTATTACACATGTACATATTCGTCGACACGTCAATCTTGCGGCGACACTTCAATATTTCATCATAATAAATACATAGCATAATCAGATTCCTCATATAGCATCAGCTTATTGATCATAAACATACCTCAAAAGCATAATACACATCGTCGTCGTAATAATAACACCATAACACTTCAGCCAAATCTCAAAAACGTCGTAGCTTTTTGCAATAATTTCAAAACCTAAAAAAAATTCTCTGCTCATTTCAATAGTGTCATCTACCTCAAATGTACTTTAAAAATCATGACCCCATACCAAATGCGACATTCAAAGCTCTCATAGTATCACAATGGTTCCAAAAAAAAAAAAATGAACAGTTCACAAAGTACAGACAAAATACAATTTCATAAGTGTGAAGTTATCCAACTGTGTAATTGCGTAAACATGTGTCACTGATGTAGTAAAAAAATGTTTATCTCTCAGTTAAATGATCAGATAGCTGTGTAATTTGTGTGTTAGAGAAATATGGTACCGATGTGTAAAGTTGTATAAGCAAATACCATATTAGCTAGGGCTCCTTGTGCTTGCCAAACACATGGTACACAAAGTAAGCGTGTACCCCCCTGAGGATAAATGTAATTATACCCTCAGGTGTTACAGATTACAGCAATGGAATGAAATGTATCGCGGAAAACTTTCTTTGTAATTCAAAAATCTTGAAAAATAAATGGTTTAAGCACAAAATTAATCACTCAAATGCGTGTCCTGTAGCGCTAAACGTGCGTCTTGCTGTAAGATAATTCTGTGGAACTGTCGCAGTTATCGTCCTCTGTAAGCAAAGTTCTGCTGAAGTCAATGTACGTATCTCATCATAAACGAAAGTGAAATGCTTTGCGTATAGATATCGTAGTTATTACGTACCTTACCGTGATCGAGAAAGTACTATAATAACGTATTGTTGTGCTACGAAAAAGGCTGTCTCATTGTAGCTATACCACAAAAGTTACTACTAAAACATGTTTTACTTTCCAGAATAATACAGAAAAACTGTGCAGATATAAAACAGATACAGCGCAAAAGCAATAATATAAATTGTGTCACTCATTAGTAGCGTCGTGATATAATCGTGTAGCTGTCAAATAAACTAACCACTGTGTCATCTGATATCTCTCAGAAAGTACTTTAAATCCAGAATGTATTTTCAAATAAACCATAATGTTGCATTAAAATCTCATTAGCAGTACCGGTACATGTTCTAAGTATGTGAGCCTTATGGTCGTTACGTAATCGTGCCACTAACAAGCAAGAATGTACACACACAATAACACTGTGTCGTCTGTTCACTATAACAATGCATTCGTAATTACTGTCTAAATATGTTCCCTAGGTTATAGACTGGATAGTTTATTTTAAAACATAGTTACATGTTAACAGTTTCTAAGTGTGACAAAGAGTACTAGTAACGTGAAGTGAAAAATTTTATAGTAAAGACTAAATTAAAAAAAAAAAAGATTATCTCTCAATAAACGGTTTTACATGTTAAATGTGGTGTAAACCTTTACTCTTCCTAGTACGCAGTGTTTGAACTTCGACGCAATTATCACGTGGTATACGTCGGTAAAGAATACTGGAATTTTTCTCAAGGTTAGCGTCTATGTAATTTTTCTCTGAGCCAGCTGGCGCACGCGGCTGCCTGCTGTGCGAGTCATTGTCTGTCTCTTTGTTGGCGCGCGTCGTTATTAGGATTAGGAGACCTAACTTCAACAAATTCACCTTGTCGAGAGGGCCCTGCTCTGTTTGAATCCCGCCAGTTCTGATGCAATTCAGGTCTGTCGTTACGATCATATCGTCTGTCGTCATGTCGGTAGATTCCATAGTTTCTTTCTTGTCGGTCACGTGGTGGAGAATTTCTCCCTGAATCGTAACTGCAAGCTGAACTGTTGTGTCTGAAATTATTCTGTCTCCCTTGATAATTATTTTCGTTCCCATATTGTCTGTTTGTATGGTTATCTCTGTCATATTCATTACTACGGAAATGCGATCTTTCTCTGTAACTATTACTCTGCCAGTGGTTGTCATATGGGTGGTGTCTGTTTTGTTCACGATTTGCGTTGTAAGAATAGACTTGTCGTGTCCAGTTATTGTTTCTGTCGTCACGGAATTGTGACGGATGTGACCTGTAGTGATTGTTTTCCTGCTTTCGCATCCCGCGACTGTCTGTGTCAATTTCCAATTCTTGTAACAGTCCCTGAAAAGCTTCAATGTCGTCTTTTCAACGTCTTGCCAAAATAATATGTCGTAAATGTTCAGGTAATTTGATTAAGCAAATGCGGATGAGTTCTGAGGGGCTGTAAGGGTTTGACAGGTACTGATTCTTGTGCAACATGTCTTCAAAATATTTCACAAGACTGGAGAATTCAGATTGTTCGAAATGTTTCATCATTATGATGCTATGTTTTACTCGGTCTTGTGTAGCTTGAGACCAATATGCTGAGAGGAAGGCATGATAAAATTCTCCTTCACTGTGGCAATCGTGAATGACCGATCGCATTCTTACAGCTGGTTCATTCTCTAAATAGCCACACATAAATTCTAATCTGTGTTCTAATGACCAGTTGGGGGGGAGACAATGAGAGAATTGATGGAGCCACGCTTGTGGATGAATGTCGTTGCCAGAATTCTTAAATGTTTTGAATTTACGTGTAGTAATGAACAGCTTATAGTCAAAATCATCGTGTCGGCGAGTAGCACATCGGTCATTGTTACGTCGTGTCGGCGGTTCCATCTCAAAATTCGGTGCACCTTGCCAATTTATTTCATAATTTCCGAAATGCCCTGTGTTATTATTTTGCGGCTTTTCCGTGTTTCTAAGTCCCTCTTCCCGTGTTGGAGCGCGAGTGTCCTCTGAAATACGTAATTCCATTTCCCTATGCACTATTACCAAATTACTACTTTGAATGTCTGTTAATTCATTACACAGTGGTGCTGATAAGCTAAGCTCGTCGTCACTATTATTTCTCTGTTTACTTTGGAGCCTAGTGATACGTTTTTCACACGCCATTATTGTCACAACATTTCACACGATAACACAGAAAAGCACAATTTGAAGAGCAAAAATAAGAGAACACATTAACGTAGCACTGAAAAAAATATCTAGTTAATTGCAAGCGCAGCTGCGAAATACTTGGTGCAAATTTACATGCATGCCACAACTGTTTTACTGTACAACAATGAAAGACTGCAACTACAAAGGAGATTCTCTCCACAATTACGCGCTAGCAATAAACTAAAGAAAAAATCAGAAGATTCCAGTGAGGTATCCTCGGCTAAGGGTCGACATATGAAACGTCCCCTTAGAAAAATTATACATGACTGTGCTTAAACTGACACACAATATTTTTAGCGCAACGCAATCTGACTTTCAATAATCCCTACAAAAGAATGGCCCTGCGTTTCACAAATCACTTACCACACAAAAATCTTCGTTACTCGAACTGCTGCAATACAGCGAGCGCCACTACTGCCAGCTAAATAAAAGATTCAAACTACTGAAGGCACTAACTACTGATAGGCACAGTTAGCAAAAGAAAGATTTTGATAGAGAACAAACAATGTATTTACTTTAATATTGTTGAAAAATCATAATATACATAGCAGTTCATGACATCCAGTCCTACAAATTTCAAAACTCCGCCATTTCTGTCCCCACATCCACCACTGCTGGCGGCTCACCTCCAACTGCGCAACGCTATGCGCTGTTAACAGCCAACAGCCCAACACTACAATGGCGAATATTACAACAATGCAAACCAGCCACAGACTGCACACAGCACAGCCAGTGATTTTCATACAGAGCGCTACGTGGCGTTACCAACATAAAAACCTAAACAGCCTACTTACAAGTGCACCGAACACTCCTAACGATGGGCCTTCGCAGCCGACGACCCATGCATGTACCAATGTTAATACCACATCGGCAACTACTGCAATGGGCACGTGGCCATCGGCACTGGACGTTGACGCAGTGGCAGAGCGTTGCATGGTCTGATGAATCCCTATACCTTCTTCGTCATGCCGATGAAAGGGTGCAAATCCGTCGTTTTCCAGGGGAACAGCTCCTTGACAGCTGTACTGCAGGACGGAGACAAGTTGGTGGTGGCTCCATTATGCTCTGTGGAACATTCAGTGGGCATCTATGGGTCCAGTGGAGCTCGTGCAAGGCACCATCACGGTCAAGGAGTATAGCACACTGTTTGCATACCACGTGCACCCCTTCATGACGATCATGATTCCCGACGGGAGTGACACTTTTCAACAAGATAGTGCGCCATGTCACAAGACAGGAGTGTGATGGAGTTTTTCGAGGAACATACTGACGAGTTCCAGTTGATGTGCTGCCCCCCCGCCCCCAGTTCGCCAGATCTGAACCCGATCGAACACATCTGGTAAGTGATTGAATATGGCGTCAGATCTCATTCCCCCCCCCCTCACAACCCTCCCACCCTCTCAGGAATTTACGGGAATTAGGTGACTTGTGTGTGCAGATGTGGTGCCAATTCCCTTCAGTATCTATCAGGACCTCATTTCTTCCGTGGCACGAAGCGTCGCCGCTGTTATCCGTGCAAAAGGTAGACATACCGGCTGTTAGGTAGGTGGTCATAATGTTGTGGCTGATCAGTGTAAGAATCGGTACAAAACTGCTGAGACAAGAATGTAACTGTCGTCCTTTCTACTAAGAAGCGGTGATCCTTTCGTTTTTGGGAGCAGAATGGAAGGTGTATGCCAAGCTTGTCATTTGCAGCCCAAAAATATTTACCGTTGGAAACGAGTTCTCTGAATGATTGGTATTGTCTTTGAGTGATATTGCCAGTGATGAAAGGAGTCGACCAATGGATTAATTCATTGCTAAAATTTTAACTTATTGTCAAGTAACCGTTTCTGATAAATGTTCCGTTTTGCCTACTATCTACGTATATCATTCATTTGAATTTTTTGAAGGAGAAATTTTAGTTTTTTCATCAAAAAATCCATTTTATTCAACTTCTTGTTAAAAAGCAAATCATTATGGACTACAAAACTCGTTCTTCATTTGAAATAATTAAAGAGAAAAGACGCTACAAATTTTACACAAAAGCTTATTATTAATCCACCATTTCTATGAAATAATAAAAGAGAAAGGAAATTAAAGCAATAGCAATAAATTAAAATTTAACAGCACAGTTATTTTTTTTTACAATAAAAATGGAAAGTAGCTGATAAGCTGACTGTGTCTACATAGTGTTATCTATCTGTAGCCCCTGGAAACGAACAAAATTAAATGAAAAACAGAGTTCCCCAACTTCAGTAATCATCTTTTAGCACTGACTATTCGTAATGCTCAAGTAACAACATAATTTTTGAGCAGTGTTTCAGAAAATCAAAACCGATTTTGTGCAGTTTTCAACCCCTCATTACTTTTCGAGGAAAGCAGCCAACAGTATACAAAGTTTTCTCTTACTTACCTATTTTATTCGATATTTTGTTTCTAGGTATCTTGAAACATATAATGCAAAAGTCCAAGGAGACTTGTTCAGTTTTTGTTCGAAATCAGCCAAAAGTATACAAAGTTTTCTCTTATTTACTTATTTTATTCGATATTTTGTTCCTAGGTATCTTGAAACATATAATGCAAAAGTCCAAGAGGAATTGTTCAGTTTTTATTCGATGTCTACGTTTATTACTGACAATAATAGGAATAAAAAACCGAACATTGATTAAAAAAAAGGTATAACCGAAAACCGGCTGTTTCGGCGATAATCGCTATCCCTAACACCACAAAGCACTCCAAATAAACAGAAATAATGGTGAATATGTTGCACTAATTTGTTATAAAAGACATGAAATGGAAAGGCAATGGAAAATCGATTGTACTTACAACGCCCACGAGAACCCTACAATCCCAAGAAGGGATTGTAATTCAAGCGTACAGGTCTTCGTATTCCGTTAGCCCTCGGCAGCTGCACCCAGGCAACAGGCTCCGGGTGCAGGTACAAGCGACCCTTCGAGAGATATAACGAAATCAGTTCCTGAGAAGACTATATTAAAATGCATCCCATTGTACTCGTACATCACCAGCTAGCCTCGCCAGTATTTGACGAAATAACTGACAAAAATTCACCAGCAAATTGTCGAAGCATTCGTAACAAAGTTCCCGAATTTACTGCTGCCCAGGACAGTTCTCGCACCTGAATTGTTGTTGGGATTGAGAGCTAGCTGAAACCTGAAATAGTAAGCTCTGAGATATTTCGCGAGTCATGGAACGTATACCGGAAATACAGATCAGACGTCATAGGAGGGGGGAGTATTTATTGCAATTGACAGAAAATATTGTCTCTAGTGATGTCGAAACTGAGTGTGACAGTGGAGTTATCTGGCCGCGTATGACAGGTGTAGATGAAAAAAGTAAATTGCTGGATTTTTACCGGCACCCGATTCCTCTGTGACAATTCTAGAGTCATTAAATGAAACAACAAGTTTACAGTTACCAGTCACCGTTAATTTATCTCCACGACGCGTTTCAAAGGTTTAAACCTCCATCATCAGTTGGATTTACATTTGTTAGTATAACATTTGTGTGTGTGTTGTGTTACGATTTTTTGGTGGAACTTGTGGCACTCTCTAATGGAGAAACAAAACACTATTTCAGAGCATGGTTTTGGGTTTCTTTTGACAAAAAATTAAACGTGTATCTAACGGTAAACATAAAATAAGTAAAATAAAGTACCTCCAGTGGCCACAGGTTGCTTTCACTGTCGTAACACATCACATGTATACTATCATATTATAAAAACAAATATGGCGTCGGAAACTATTGGGTGCCTGGATCTCTTCTGCTATATGATCCACGCACCCAATAGTTTCCGACGCCATATTTGTTTACAAAATATGACGGTGTACATGTGATGTGTTACGCAGTGAAAGGAACCTGTGACCACTAGAGGTACTTTATTTTACTTATTTTATGTTTACCGTTAGATACACGTTTAATTTTTTGTCAAAAGAAACCCAAAACCATGCTCTGAAATAGTGTTTTGTTTCTCCACTAGACAGTGCCACAAGTTCCTCCAAAAAATCGTAACACATCACACACACACACACACACAAATGTCATACTAACAAATGTAAATCCACCTGACGATGGAGGTTTAAACCTTTGAAACGCGTCGTGGAGATAAATAAATAGTGACTGGTAACAGAAAACTTGTTGTTTCATTTAATGTCAATAATAGTCACGGTAAAGCCTAACCTAAAATGTTCGCATTAAAAAAAAATTCTAGAGTCATTCAAAGAAAGTCTACGGTCAGTAGCGCGTAAGTATACAGATCATGAAATACTAGTTGGAGGCGACTTAACCAGCCGAGTACATACTGGGACGTCTATGGACTCATTACAGGGAGTACAGACAGACAGTCGTGCAAAATACTTTTGAGCGTGTTTTCCGAAAACTGTCTTGAGCAGCTAGTTCGGCAGCCCACGCGCATTGGAATTATCTTAGACCTTGTAGCTACAAACAGGCCGGACCTAACGATGACGTAACGATAAAGACGGGAAATAGTGATCATGATTTCATCATAGCGAATATGGTTACGAAGGTTAATAAATCAGTCACGAAAGATAGGAGAGTGTTTCTGTAAGAAAACAGATAAACAGTTGCTAGCAACTAACTTGGATAATTAACTAACATCATTTAGTCCCAATAGATGTGGACTCTGACCACAATCTAGTGGTTATGAACTGTAGAGTAAAACTGAAGAAACTGCAAAAAGGTGGGAATTTGAGGAGATGGGACCTGGATAAACTGAAAGAACCAGAGGTTGTGCAGGGTTTCAGGGAGAGCATAAGCGAACAATTGTCAGGATTGGGGGAAAGAAATACAGTAGAAGAAGAATGGGTAGCTTTGAGACATGAAATAGTGAAGGCAGCAGAGGATCAAATAGGTAAAAAGACGAGGGCTAGTAGAAACCCTTGGGTAACAGAAGAAATATTGAATTTAATTGATGAAAGGAGAAAATATAAAAATGCAGTAAATGAAGCAGGCAAAAAGGAATACAAACGTCTCAAAAATGAGATCGACAGGAAGTGCAAAATGGCTAAGCAGGGATGGCTAGAGGACAAATGTAAGGATGTAGAGGCTTATCTCACTAGGGGTAAGATAGATACTGCCTTCAGGAAAATTAAAGAGACTTTTGGAGAAAGCAGAACCACTTGCATGAATATCAAGAGCTTTGATAGAAACCCAGTTCTAAGCAAAGAAGGGAAAGCAGAAAGGTGGAAGGAGTATATAGAGAGTCTATACAAGGGCGATGTTCTTGAGGACAATATTATGGAAATGGGAAAGGATGTAGATGAAGATGAAACGGGAGATATGATATTGCGTGAACTGTTTGACAGAGCACTGAAAGATCTGAGTCGAAAGAAGGCCCACGGAGTAGACAACATTCCATTAGAACTACTGACAGCCTTGGAGAGCCAGTTCTGACAAAATTCTACCATCTGGTGAGCGAGATGTATGAGACAGGCGATATACCCTCAGACTTCAAGAAAAATATAATAATTCCAATCCCAAAGAAAGCAGGTGTTGACAGATGTGAAAATTACCGAACTATCAGTTTAATAAGTCAGAGCTGCAAGATACTAACACGAATTCTTTACAGACGAATGGAAAAACTGACAGAAGCCGACCTCGGGGAAGATCAGTTTGGACAGGGGTAAAATACAGGGAGCGAAAGGCTATTTACAATTTGTACAGAAAGCAGATGGCAGTTATAAGAGTTGAGGGACATGAAAGGGAAACAGTGGTTGGCAAGGGAGTGAGACAGGGTGGTAGCCTCTCCCCGATGCTATTCAATCTGTATATTGAGCAAGCAGTAAAGGAAACAAAATGGCTCTGAGCACTATGGGACTCAACATCTTAGGTCATAAGTCCCCTAGAACTTAAAACTACTTAAACCTAACTAACCTAAGGACATCACACACACTCATGCCCGAGGCAGGATTCGAACCTGCGACCGTAGCAGTCCCGCGGTTCCGGACTGCAGCGCCAGAACCGCTAGACCACCGCGGCCGGCAGTAAAGGAAACAAAAGAATAGTTCGGAGTAGGTATTAAAATCCATGGAGAAGAAATAAAAACTTTGAGGTTCGCCGATGATATTATAATTCCGTCAGAGGCAGCAAAGGACTTGGAAGAGCAATTGAACGGAATGGACAGTGTCTTGAAAGGAGGATATAAGATGAACATCAACAAAAGCAAAACGACGATAATGGAATGTAGTCGAATTAGATTAGCAAATGAGAAAGTAGTAAAGGAGTTTTGCTATTTGGGGAGCAAAATAACTGATGATGGTCGAAGAAGAGAGGATATAAAATGTAGACTGGCAATGGCAAGGAAAGCGTTTCTGAAGAAGAAAAATTTGTTAACACCGAGTATAGATTTAAATATCAGGAAGTCGTTTCTGAAAGTATTTGTATGGAGTGTAGCCATGTATGGAAGTGAAACGTGGTCGATAAATAGTTTAGGCAAGAAGAGAATAGAAGCTTTCGAAATGTGGTGCTACAGAAGAATGCTGAAGATTAGATGGGTAGATCGCATAACTAATGAGGAGGTATTGAATAGAATCGGGGAGAAGAGGAGCTTGTGGCACAACTTGACTAGAAGAAGGGATCGGTTGGTAGGACATGTTCTGAGACATCGAGGGATCACCAATTTAGTATTGAAGGGCAGCGTGGAGAGTAAAAATCGAAGAGGGAGACCAAGAGATGAATACACTAAGCAGATTCAGAAGGATGTAGGCTGCAATAGGCACTGGGAGATGAAGAAGCTTGCACAGGATAAAGTAGCATTAAGAGGTGCATCAAACCAGTCTCAGGAGTGAAGACCACAACAACAACATGAGGGACATAGAGGAATAATGGGAATCGTTTAAGCAGACTGTACACTAATTGTACACTAATAAGCCAAAACATCACGACTACTGCCCACCGCGACGTTGGATGCCGCCCGCTTTGCGGACAGCCGGCCGCGGTGGTCTCGCGGTTCTAGGCGCGCAGTCCGGAACCGTGCGACTGCTACGGTCGCAGGTTCGAATCCTGCCTCGGGCATGGATGTTTGTGATGTCCTTAGGTTAGTTAGGTTTAAGTAGTTCTAAGTTCTAGGGGACTAATGACCACAGCAGTTGAGTCCCATAGCGCTCAGAGCCATTTGAACCATTTGCTTTGCGGACACGTGACGCGGTAACAAAGGTAAGCGAAGCAGACACGGACAGGGGATCACACTTGCGAAGATATGGGCTGCAAATGGGGAATCCATTGACATAAGAGACTCTGACAAAGTTCAAATTATTATTATGTAGAGCCTGTGAACGAGAATCTCGGAAACGGTGAAGCTGGTCGAATGTTCTCGTGCTACTCTCGTGAGCATTTACGGAAAGAGGTACAAGGACAGTGAAGCTACCTCTAGGCCCTAAATGTTTGGATGTCCACGACTATTCACAGAACGTGGGGTTCAGAGGCTTGTCTGCTCTGTGAAGTAGAATAGATGGTGGTCTTTGGCATCTCTGCCGAAAGAGCACAATGTTGATGCACACACAAGTGTTTCGGAGCACACCGTTCGTCGTACATTATTGAATATGGAGCACTGCAGCAGACCACCCACACATTCTCATATGTTGACCCAATGACATAGTCAATTACGATTGCAGTGGGCACTGAACCATCGAGATTCGACCGTCTATCAATGGAAACGTGTCAGATCTTTGGGTGAATCACGTTTTTGCTACACTAGGTGGATGGTAATCTCCACAAACGCCGTCATCGAGGTGAATTGCGGCTCGAAACGTGCAGCGCGCCAAGGGCGCAGGGTGATGGGAACAGTGTTATGCTATGGGAGACATTCTCCTATGCTTGCATAGGACCTATGGTAGTAATCGAAGACAAGCTGACACCTGAGAAGCACCTGCATGCCTTCGTGCTTGATGTCTTCCCAGCAGCATAATTGTCCGTGTCTCCGAGGCAGAAGGGAGCTGCAGTCGTTTGTGGAACATTATAGTGGACCCAGGTTGATGTCACGGCGACCACCTTCACCTGGTGTAAATCCTATGGTACCTGTCTGGGTCGCTATCGGGAGCCATCACCGCGTACGCGAAACAGCAGCCTGTTATTGAAGCGAATTACGTGACCTGTGCGTAGACGTCCAATGCCACATACCTCCACAAACCTACCAACAAACTGTCGGATACCTGATACGCAGAATCAGTGATGTATTTCGTTCCAAATACGGACAGACAAGCTGTTAAGCAGGTGGTCACAATGTTTTGGGTCATTAGTGCTCCGAACAAGAATGTGCCTAGTAAGTGGATTAAGGACGGAAAAGACCCACTGTGGTTTAATAACGAAATTCGGAAAATGCTGAGGAAGCAAAAACTGTTACACGCTCGGATTGAAAGAGAACGCCCACATGGCGACAGGCAAAGGTTACCAGAGATTCGTGCGTCTGTGAAAAGATCTATGTGCGATGCATACAACAATTACTACCATCATACACTAGCAGAAGATCTGGTCGAGAACCCCAGAAAATTCTGGTCCTATGTAAAATCGCTAAGCAGATCTAAGGCTTCCAGTCCAGTTACTCGTTGACCAGTCTGGTGAGGCCGTTGATGATAGCTAAAAGGAAAACCGAACTTTTAAATTTCGCATTTATGAAATCGTTCACGCAGTAGAATCGTACAAACATCCTGTCGTTTGACCATCGCACACACTCCAGTTTGGGCAACATAGTAATACACTACTGGCCATTAAAATTGCTACACCAAGAGGAAATGCAGATGATAAACGGGTATTCATTCGACAAATATATTATACTAGTATTGACATGTGATTACATTTTCACGCAATTTGGGTGCATAGATCCTGAGAAATCAGCACCCAGACACCACCTCTGGCCGTAATAATGGCCTTGATACGCCTGGGCATTGAGTCAAACATAGCTTGGATGGCGTGTACAGGTACAGCTGCCCATACAGTTTCAACACGATACTACAGTTCATCAAGAGTAGTGACTGGCGTATTGTGGCGAGCCATTTGCTCGGCCACCATTGACCAGACGTTTTCAGTTGGTGAGAGATCTGGAGAATGTGCTGGCCATGGCAGCAGTCGAACATTTTCTGTATCCAGAAAGACCCGTACAGGACCTGCAACATGCGGTCGTGCATTATCCTGCTCAAATGTCGGGTTTCGCAGGGATCGAATGAAGGGTACAGCCACGGGTCGTAACACATCTGAAATGTAGCGTCCACTGTTCAAAGTGCCGTCAATGTGAACAAGAGGTGACCGAGACGTGTAACGAATGGCACCCCATACCATCACACCGGGTGATATGCCATTATGGCGATGACGAATACACGCTTCCAATGTGGAAGCCAAACACGGATGCGACCATCATGATGCTGAAAACAGAACCTGGATGCATCCGAAAAAATGACGTTTTGCCATTCGTGCGCCCAGGTTCGGCGTTGAGTACACCATCGCGGGCGCTACTGTCTGTGATGCAGCGTCAAGGGTAACCGCAGCCATGGTCTCCGAGCTGATAGTCCATGCTGCTGCAAACGTCGTCGAACTGTTGGTGCAGATGGTTGTTGTCTTGCAAACGTCCCCATCTGTTGACTCAGGGATCGAGACGTGGCTGCACGATCCGTTACAGCCACGCGGATAAGATGCCTGTCATCTCGACTGCTAGTGTACGAGGCCGTTGGGATACAGCACGGCGTTCCGTATTACCCTCCTGAACCCACCGATTCCATATTCTGCTAACAGTCATTGGATCTCGACCAACGCGAGCAGCAATGTCGCGATACGTTAAACCGCAATCGCGATAGGCTACAATCCGACCTTTAACAAAGTCGGAAACGTGATGGTACGCAATTCTCCTCCTTACACGAGGCATCAACAACGTTTCACCAGCAACACCGGTCAACTGCTGTTTGTGTATGAGAAATGGGTTGGAAACTTTCCTCATGTCAGCACGCTGTAGGTGTCCCCACCGGCGCCAACCTTGTGTGAATGCTCTGAAAAGCTAATCATTTGCGTATCAGAGCATCTTCTTCCTGCCGGTTAAATTTCGCGTCTGTATCACGACATCTTCGTGGTGTAGCAGTTTTAATGGCCAGTAGTGTAAGTATCCCTGGTACAGAGGAGCAACTGAAAGAGCTGAAAGCAAATAAGTCGCCAGGTACGGATGGAATCCCAATTCGGTTTTACAAAGAGTGTTCTACGGCGTTGATCCCGTACTTGGCTTGCATTTGTCGCTAATCTCTCCCCCTGCGCAAAGGCCAAGTGATTGGAAAGAAGCACAAGTGACTCTCGTATGTAAGAATGGTAAAAAAAAAAGGACCCACAAAATTGCAGACCAATATCCTCAATAGCTGTTTGCTGCATAATTCTAGAACATACTCTGAGTTCGAATATAATGGATACCCTAGAGACGGAAAGTTTATGTCCAGGAATCAACGCAGTTTTAGAAAGCATCGCTCGTGCGAAAGTCAATTTGCCCCTTTTCTCACATGGTATACTGTGAACCATGGATGAAGGGCAACAGGTAGATTCCATATTTCTAGATCTCCGGAAAGCATTTGACACAGTGCCCTAATGCAGACTGTTAACGAAGGTACGAGCGTATGGAATAGGTTTCCAGATATGTGACTGGCTCGACGACTTTTAAAGTAAAAGAACCCAGTATGTTGTCCTCGACGACCAGTGTTCATCAGATACAAGGATGTGGTTAGGAGTGCCCCAGGGTAGTGTGATAGGACTTTTATTACTTTCTATATACATAAATGATCTGGCGGAAAGGGTGAGCAGTAATCTGCGGTTGTTCGCTGATAATACTGTAGTGTACGTGAAAATGTGGAAGTTAATTGAGTGAAGGGATACAAGATGAATCAGAAGAAATTTCTACACTCCTGGAAATGGAAAAAAGAACACATTGACACCGGTGTGTCAGACCCACCATACTTGCTCCGGACACTGCGAGAGGGCTGTACAAGCAATGATCACACGCACGGCACAGCGGACACACCAGGAACTGCGGTGTTGGCCGTCGAATGGCGCTAGCTGCGCAGCATTTGTGCACCGCCGCCGTCAGTGTCAGCCAGTTTGCCGTGGCATACGGAGCTCCATCGCAGTCTTTAACACTGGTAGCATGCCGCGACAGCGTGGACGTGAACCGTATGTGCAGTTGACGGACTTTGAGCGAGGGCGTATAGTGGGCATGCGGGAGGCCGGGTGGACGTACCGCCGAATTGCTCAACACGTGGGGCGTGAGGTCTCCACAGTACATCGATGTTGTCGCCAGTGGTCGGCGGAAGGTGCACGTGCCCGTCGACCTGGGACCGGACCGCAGCGACGCACGGATGCACGCCAAGACCGTAGGATCCTACGCAGTGCCGTAGGGGACCGCACCGCCACTTCCCAGCAAATTAGGGACACTGTTGCTCCTGGGGTATCGGCGAGGACCATTCGCAACCGTCTCCATGAAGCTGGGCTACGGTCCCGCACACCGTTAGGCCGTCTTCCGCTCACGCCCCAACATCGTGCAGCCCGCCTCCAGTGGTGTCGCGACAGGCGTGAATGGAGGGACGAATGGAGACGTGTCGTCTTCAGCGATGAGAGTCGCTTCTGCCTTGGTGCCAGTGATGGTCGTATGCGTGTTTGGCGCCGTGCAGGTGAGCGCCACAATCAGGACTGCATACGACCGAGGCACACAGGGCCAACACCCGGCATCATGGTGTGGGGAGCGATCTCCTACACTGGCCGTACACCACTGGTGATCGTCGAGGGGACACTGAATAGTGCACGGTACATCCAAACCGTCATCGAACCCATCGTTCTACCATTCCTAGACCGGCAAGGGAACTTGCTGTTCCAACAGGACAATGCACGTCCGCATGTATCCCGTGCCACCCAACGTGCTCTAGAAGGTGTAAGTCAACTACCCTGGCCAGCAAGATCTCCGGATCTGTCCCCCATTGAGCATGTTTGGGACTGGATGAAGCGTCGTCTCACGCGGTCTGCACGTCCAGCACGAACGCTGGTCCAACTGAGGCGCCAGGTGGAAATGGCATGGCAAGCCGTTCCACAGGACTACATCCAGCATCTCTACGATCGTCTCCATGGGAGAATAGCAGCCTGCATTGCTGCGAAAGGTGGATATACACTGTACTAGTGCCGACATTGTGCATGCTCTGTTGCCTGTGTCTATGTGCCTGTGGTTCTGTCAGTGTGATCATGTGATGTATCTGACCCCAGGAATGTGCCAATAAAGTTTCCCCTTCCTGGGACAATGAATTCACGGTGTTCTTATTTCAATTTCCAGGAGTGTATTTGGTGTGATGGGTGGCAGCTAGCTCTGAATATAGAAAAAATGTAAGTTAATGCGGACGAATAGGAAAAACAAATCAGTAACATTCGAATACAGAGTTGGTAGTGTACTGTGACATCGTTTAAATATCTAGGCCTAACGTTGCAAAGCGATATGAGACGGAATGAGCTTGTCAGGTTAGTAGTAGAGAAGGTGAATGCTCGACGTCGTTTTATTGGGAGATTTTTGGGGAAGTGTAGCTCATGCATGAAGGAGACAGTGCACAGAACTATAGTGAGCCCCATTCTTGAGTGCTGTTCGAGTGTTTTCTGTCTGCACCAGGTCTGATTCAAGGGAGACATCCAAGTAATTAAAATATGGGCTGCTGGATTTTGCGACGGCCGGAGGAGTGGTATGGCGCTGCAAAGGCTTTTGCTCGCTGGCTCAAGTCTATCTCGGGAATGATCTCCTACCCTTTCGAACGCCAGCCACGGGCGCTTAACACCTGTTTCAGTGCATAAATAAAATACTCTCGATGCTGCTGACCGACAAGTACAAATGTTAACCAGGGTACAGTCTAGGAGACTGATGTCAAATGACGAATCGAGTGCGGGTGTTAATTTTCTATTCATAAATAAATACAGTTCATTGGTAGTATCTTCCAAACAGTAGCATATCGTTTTAATTTTTGATCGAGTCCCCAACAGTGATACTGAGCACACTATAAATTTTAATAAAAGTTGCGGATTGCTGAAGAACATCGATTGATATTTAGCGAATCGATCAGTTCACTAAAACACGGCCTAATCCCGATAGTCTAAAGTTCACTCGACACTAGCGCGAAGTCGTAAGTGTCAAATGCCAGAAAATATTCAAAGTCCCGACTGGTTTAAACACAGTTAAAGTCCAGTGGCACTGTTTCAGAATCAATCACCTAAACGTGGTGAAAATAATTAGAGTTCAACCTGACCTTATCAGAAACTATGTCCCATTGGAATCGCAAAACACTGTTCAGAAAGCTAAACAATAGACATAGTCCCATAGTAGCGCCTCAGCGGCTAAGTGTGGTGGCATTCTAATGGAAACAAGAGTCCTATAGCTACGATTTTGCAGCAAAGTCCCGACTGCTTACAAGAACAATCACCAAAAGACACAATGCGTGAAAAACACTAGTCCCTACTCTGTTCTACACCGAAAATATCAAATGGTTCATACGGCCCTGAGCACTATGGGACTTAACATCCAGTCCCCTAGAACTCAGAACTACGTAAACCTAACTAACCTAAGGATTTCACACACATCCATGCCCGAGGCAGGATTCGAACCTGCGACCGTAGCGGTCGCGCGGTTCCAGACTGAAGCGCCTAGAACCGCTCGCCCAATCCGGCCGGCAGAAAATATCCTATGTCCGGACTCGTCGTAGAAAATTCTATCTTCCGTTTGGCGCACACGCGAGATTCGGCTAAGTTCAACAGTTCTGGAACAGCAAAAACTATCATCAGAGAATCGGGTCGAGCAACACAGGTCCAGCATCGGCAAAGGCCTTCAAAACACTCTCCTGGAGCATTGTGTCATCCGGAATTCCCCAAGCTACGTCACGTAACTGCATTCCATTGATCGGCACTTCTTTGCATAACTTTTTACATGGAAGAGCAATCTTAATTCTGTTTGTGCACTTATATGATATAATTAATATAATAATATAATTAATATATATATTATGTTAATATATTATTATATATATTAAAATATTATATTAATATTATATCAATATATATAAATATATAATTTAATACGATTAATTTAATAATAAAATACAATTACACAAATTTGTAGCTGCAATAGTCGCCCAGAATTAATGTTTTTAATGTTATGCAATGATCTGTGCAGAGCGCAAAATAGTTTTTGTCCATTTTTACCACTAAATAACATTACACTTCTTTATGAGGCACTACTTTGCATCCGCATTTGAAGCACTCTTTCTGATGGGCTGATCAGAGTTTACATATATACTATGGTTAAAAACACATGGGCAAAACTATGCAAAAATTATTAATAAAGAGAGACAGTGTATCATAATAATTACAAATATCACAAAGTAATAATGTTGACATGTTTATAACGACGCCCGCAATCATACTTTGCCTTGCTGTTCGGGTATCTGTCTTGTATTATTTTTTAAATTAATTATTAGCAACAAATTAATAAAACTTGTTGTTGTTGTGGTCTTCAGACCAGAGACTGATTTGATACAGCTCTCTATGCTACTCTATCCTGTGCAAGCTTCTTCATCTCCCAGTACCTACTGCAACCTACATCCGTCTGAATCTGTTCAGTGTATTCATCTCTTGGTCTCCCTCTACGATTTTTACCCTCCACGGCGCCCTCCAGTACTAAATTGGTGATCCCTTGATGCCTCAGAATGTGTCCTACCAACCGATCCCTTCTTGTAGTCAAGTTGTGACACAAATTTCTCTTCCCTCCAATTCTATTCAATAACTCCTCATTAATTACGTGATCTACCCATCTAATCTTCAGCATTCTTCTGAAGCACCACATTTCGAAAGCTTCTGTTCTCTTCTTTCCAGCCGCGGTGGGCGAGCGGTTCTAGGCGCTTCAGTCCGGAACCGCGCGACTGCTGCGGTCGCTGGTTCGACTCCTGCCTCGGGCATGGATGAGTGTGATGTCCTTAGGTTAGTTAGGTTTAAGTAGTTCTAAGTTCTAGGGGACTGATGACCTCAGATGTTAAGTCCCACAGTGCTCAGAACCATTTGAACCATACTCTTCTTGTCTAAACTATTTATCGTCCACGTTTCACTTCCATACATGGCTACACTCCATACAAATACTTTCAGAAACGACTTCCTGACACTTAAATCTATACTCGATGTTAACAAATTTCTCTTCTTCAGTATCGCTTTCCTTCCCATTGCCAGTCTACATTTTATATCCTCTCTACTTCGACCATCATCAGTTATTTTGCTCCCCAAATAGCAAAACTCATTTACTACTTTAAGTGTCTCATTTCCTAATCTAATTCCCTCAGCATCACCCGATTTAATTCGACTACTCTCCAGTATCCTCGTTTTGCTTTTTTTGATGTTCATCTTATATCCTCCTTTCAATACACTGTCCATTCCGTTCAGCTGCTCTTCCAGGTCCTTTGCTGTCTCTGACATAATTACTATGTAATCGGCGAACCTCAAAGTTTTTATTTCTTCTCCATGGATGTTAATTCCTACTGAGAATTTTTCTTTTGCTTCCTTTACTGCTTGCTCAATATACAGTTTGAATAACATCGGGGGTAAGCTACAACCCTGTATCACTCCCTTCCCAACCACTGCTTCCCTTTCATGCCCCTCGACTCTCATAACTGCCATCTGGTTTCTGTGCAAATTGTAAATAGCCTTTGCTCCCTGTATTTTACCCCTGCCACCATCAGAATTTGGAAGAGAGTATTCCAATCAATATTGTCAAAAGCTTTCTGTAAGTCTACAAATGCTAGAAACTTATGTTTGCCTTTCCTTAAGCAATGTTCTAAGATAAGTCGTAGGGTCAGTATTGCGTCACGTGTTCCAACATTTCCACAGAATTCAAACTGATCTTCCCCGATGTCGGCTTCTACCAGTTTTTCCATTCGTCTGTAAAGAATTCGTGTTAGTATTTTGCATCCGTGGCTTATTGAAGTAATAGTTCGGTAATTTTCACATCTGTCAACACCTGCTCTCTTTGGGATTGGAAGTATTATATTCTTCTTGAAGTCTGAGGGTATTTCGCCTGTCTCATACATCTTGCTCACCAGATGGTAGAGTTTAGTCAGGGCTGGCTCACCCAAGGTTGTCAGTAGTTTTAATGGAATGTTGTCTACGCCCGGGGCCTTGTTTCGACTTAGGTCTTTTAGTGCTCTGTCAAACTCTTCACGCAGTATCATATCTCCCATTTCATCTTCATCTATATCCTTTCCCATTTCCATAATATTGTCCTCAAGAGCATCGCCCTTGTATAGACTCTTTATATACTCCTTCCACCTTTCTGCTTTCCCTTCTTTGCTTAGAACTGGGTTTACATCTGAGCTCTTGATATTCATGCAAGTGGTTCTCTTTTCTCCAAAGGTCTCTTCAATTTTCCTGTAGGCAGTATCTATCTTACCCCTAGTGATACACGCCTCTACAGCCTTACATTTGTCCTCTAGCCATCCCTGCTTGGCCATTTTGCGTTTCCTGCCGATCTCAGTTTTGAGACGTTTGTATTCCTTTTTGCCTGCTTCATTTAGTGCATTTTTGTATTTTCTCCTTTCATCAATTAAATTCAATATCTCTTCTGTTACCCAATGATTTCTATTAGCCTCCGTCTTCTTACCTACTTGATCCTCTGCTGCCTTCACTATTTCATCTCTCAAAGCTACCCATTTTTCTTCTACTGTATTTCTTTCCCCCTTCTTGTCAATCGTTCCGTAATGCTCTTCCTGAAACTCTCTACAACCTCTGGTTCTGTCAGTTTATCCAGGTCCTATCTCATTAAATTCCCACCTTTTTGCAGTTTCTTCGGTTTTAATCTACAGTTGATAACCAATAGATTGTGGTCAGAGTCCACATCTGCCGCTGGAAATGTCTTTCAATTTAAAACCTGGATCCTAAATCTCTGTCTTACCATTATATAATCTATCTGAAACCTTCCAGTACCTCCAGGCTTCTTCCATGTATACAACCTTCTTTCATGATTCTTGAACCAAGTGTTAGCTATAATTAAGTTATGCTCTGTGCAATATTCTACCAGGCGGCTTCCTCTTTCATTCCTTACCCCCATTCCATATTCACCTACTACGTTTCCTTCTCTTCCTTTTCCTACTATCGAATTCCAGTCACCCATTACTATTAAATGTTCGTCTCCCTTCACTATCTGAATCATTTCCTTTATCTGATCATGCATTTCATCAACCTCTTCGTCATCTGCGGAGCTAGTTGGCATATAAACTTGTACTACTGTGGTAGGCGTGGGCTTCGTGTCTATCTTGGCCACAATAATGCATTCACTATGCTGTTTGTAGTTATCCGCATTCCTATTTTTTTTATTCATTATTAAACCTACTCCTGCATTACCCCTATTTGATTTTGTGTTTATAACCCTGTATTCACCTGACCAGATGTCTTGTTCCTCCTGCCACCGAACTTCACTAATTCCCACTATATCTAACTTTAACCTCTCCATTTCCTTTTTAAATTTTCTAACCTACCTGCCCGATTAAGGGATCTGACATTCCACGCTCCGACCCGTAGAACGCCAGTTTTCTCTCTCCTGATAACAACGTCCTCCTGAGTAGTCCCCGTCCGGAAATCCGAATGGGGGACTATTTTACCTCCGGAATATTTTACCCAAGAGGACGCCATCATCATTTAATCATACAGTAAAGCTGTATGTCCTCGGGAAAAATTACGGCCGTAGTTTCCCCTTGCTTTCAGCCGTTCGCAGTGCCAGCACAGCAAGGCTGTTTTGGTTAGTGTTACAAGGCCAGATCAGGCGATCATCCAGACTCTTGCCCCTGCGGTTACCGAAAAGGCTGCTGCCCCTCTTCAGGAACCACACGTTTGTCTGGCCTCTCAGCGTTTTCAGTTGTTAAACCACTTCTAAAGCGAACTACATTTGTCAGCAAATTATGTGAAATAAAATGATCAATTATATTTACATACACAGCCTTTTCAATAACTTTAGCAAGCTCTGATGGCATAGAATTAGGTCTAAAATGGTCTACATTATGCCTTTTTCCCTTTTTACTACTGTGTACTTTAATCGTTCAGGAAACTTACCATTCTTAAAGGAAAAATTACAAATGTAGCTAAGTACAGGGCCAACATGTGCAGCACAGTACTTTAATATCCTCCCAGGTACTCCATCATATCCATGAGAATCCTTAGTCTTCAGTGATTTAATTATTGACTCAATCTCACCCCTGTCAGTATCAGAGAGGAGTATTTCAGTCTCGGAAAAGCATTTTCCAAGAGAGTAGAAATAAGTTTTTATTTAATTCACCAGCAATGCTCAGAAGAAGAAGGTTAAATACTATAAATGTATCTGAAGAATACATAAGATCTACCACATAAGCTACTTGAAAAATCTGCTGTATGTTTTGTTAGAAAGCAGATAGTGTGACCCTGGGTGAACCATTTTTATTTGTCATCACTGATCTCTATCAAAACGGTGGTACATCAGCCATGTAATTATAGATACTATAAACGTATGAAACTTCCTGGCAGATTAAAACTGTGTGCCCGACCGAGACTCGAACTCGGGACCTTTGCCTTTCGCGGGCAAGTGCTCTACCAACTGAGCTACCGAAGCACGACTCACGCCCAGTACTCACAGCTTTATTTCTGCCAGTACCTCGTCTCCTACCTTCCAAACTTCTGGAAACTATAAACGTAAGTAACGAGAACGATCAGGTCTTTCGTATGTTTTTAATTTCAATCGGCATAATACACTCCTGGAAATTGAAATAAGAACACCGTGAATTCATTGTCCCAGGAAGGGGAAACTTTATTGACACATTCCTGGGGTCAGATACATCACATGATCACACTGACAGAACCACAGGCACATAGACACAGGCAACAGAGCATGCACAATGTCGGCACTAGTACAGTGTATATCCACCTTTCGCAGCAATGCAGGCTGCTATTCTCTCATGGAGACGATCGTAGAGATGCTGGATGTAGTCCTGTGGAACGGCTTGCCATGCCATTTCCACCTGGCGCCTCAGTTGGACTAGCGTTCGTGCTGGACGTGCAGACCGCGTGAGACGACGCTTCATCCAGTCCCAAACATGCTCAATGGGGGACAGATCCGGAGATCTTGCTGGCCAGGGTAGTTGACTTACACCTTCTAGAGCACGTTGGGTGGCACGGGATACATGCGGACGTGCATTGTCCTGTTGGAACAGCAAGTTCCCTTGCCGGTCTAGGAATGGTAGAACGATGGGTTCGATGACGGTTTGGATGTACCGTGCACTATTCAGTGTCCCCTCGACGATCACCAGTGGTGTACGGCCAGTGTAGGAGATCGCTCCCCACACCATGATGCCGGGTGTTGGCCCTGTGTGCCTCGGTCGTATGCAGTCCTGATTGTGGCGCTCACCTGCACGGCGCCAAACACGCATACGACCATCATTGGCACCAAGGCAGAAGTGACTCTCATCGCTGAAGACGACACGTCTCCATTCGTCCCTCCATTCACGCCTGTCGCGACACCACCGGAGGCGGGCTGCACGATGTTGGGGCGTGAGCGGAAGACGGCCTAACGGTGTGTGGGACCGTAGCCCAGCTTCATGGAGACGGTTGCGAATGGTCCTCGCCGATACCCCAGGAGCAACAGTGTCCCTAATTTGCTGGGAAGTGGCGGTGCGGTCCCCTACGGCACTGCGTAGGATCCTACGGTCTTGGCGTGCATCCGTGCGTCGCTGCGGTCCGGTCCCAGGTCGACGGGCACGTGCACCTTCCGCCGACCACTGGCGACAACATCGATGTACTGTGGAGACCGCACGCCCCACGTGTTGAGCAATTCGGCGGTACGTCCACCCGGCCTCCCGCATGCCCACTATACGCCCTCGCTCAAAGTCCGTCAACTGCACATACGGTTCACGTCCACGCTGTCGCGGCATGCTACCAGTGTTAAAGACTGCGATGGAGCTCCGTATGCCACGGCAAACTGGCTGACACTGACGGCGGCGGTGCACAAATGCTGCGCAGCTAGCGCCATTCGACGGCCAACACCGCGGTTCCTGGTGTGTCCGCTGTGCCGTGCGTGTGATCATTGCTTGTACAGCCCTCTCGCAGTGTCCGGAGCAAGTATGGTGGGTCTGACACACCGGTGTCAATGTGTTCTTTTTTCCATTTCCAGGAGTGTAGATACATATTGCACTTATTTACTTGTGAAGAAATTAACTGTGCTTTTCCGTTTTAATGAAAATAATTACAAAGCATTTGATTATTCACTTTGTTCCCACCTGATGAAAGCGCTATTTTTCCTTTATTGTTATTTAATCCCCATCGCCCCATATGGGTGGGAAGTGGGGGGGGGGGAGGTCAGTGGCACTTCTCTCTGCTCTTCAGCCAAGCAGGTTAAAAAAGATTTATAATGAGAGATAGAAACTAATTTTGGGGCTGCTTTCTATGTAAATTAGAAATCAAAAACAGACAGTTAAAAGAAACTAAAATAAATACACTTTTAAAACACATCGTAGAAAGATGAAATTCTTCTCATAAAAGCAGTGAAGGGCAGCAGTTTCATTTAAAATCTAAGGGACCTGCTCTAGGCTGAGAAGTATTGCCGGAGGAGAGAGTATGTTCCATAGGGTTGAGGTGCGTGGGTAGAAAGATAGGGGTCTGTTAGATAGAGAGAACTATGGGCATGAGAAGTAGGGGCTGAGATGGATAGTGGGAAATACATTCGGAGGGAAAGGCAGAGGGTGAGGTGTAGTGTGTCGTGTGGGTGGGGCAGTGGATGCAAGAGGAAAGGGATCTGAATGGATGGAGAGGAAAAGGAGAGAGGATCACGGATGTGGAGTGGGATACGTGGGGAAGAGATAAAGTTGGTAGGAGGGATAAATATCGGGGCGGATCTCATTGTCTGGGAGAGAGAAATGGTTGAAGTTGCATTGGGATAGGATATGCATGCGTGTAGGTGTTGGCACGGACGGAAGTGTTTGTGAACGATCGGTAGCAGGTTGGTGATCAGAGGTCTGATGATTGGTATCTAGTTAGCAGATAACATAGGAGGTGCGGAGGTGTCCGATGTGGGTGAGGAGGGATTGGAATTTGATGAGATGGTAGTGGATCCAGGTGGGGGAAGGTAAGCGGACGCGGAAAGCGAGGTGGAGTGCATGGTGTTCGAAGATTTGGAGGGACTTATAGGACTTTGGTGGGGCGGAGATTCATGCAACATCTGCATAGCAGAGGAAGTGTCACGTGGGGTTTTGTAGGTGCGGAGAATAGTTGAGGAGTGTAATCCCCAAGTTTTGTAGTTTTAGTCTATTGAGGGCTTTCTGTTGGATGTTTAGTATGGGAGATTTCCACGTTAGCTGCCGGTCGAGGGTTAGTCCAAGATATTTTAGGGTGTTAGTTAACTGGATAGGACGGTATGAAAGTGCCTAATGTCTTTATCTTTTTTCTCACGTGCCCACAAAGGACATCTGAGCGCTTCAGAAATAATAAAAAAAAGATACCACATGAAGGCTTTGTGTACTGCTAGTGGCGTGTCGGAGAGGACGCAAACTTCCATTGCTGGTCTACTAGGAGGCCGACAACCAGCGGAATTCGAACGAACACAAACGAATGCGAACCGACCCTGACCGACTGCCGTTTGTTCACACACACCTAGCGCTTGCACTAAAGACAGTTCTCGTTCGCAGCATACACAGTCGCTTGTGTTCCCTTCGGTGTAAGGGGAATTCTCGGCCCGAATACGCCTCTAAGGCCTAACGGCCGGCCGGAGTGGCCGAGCGGTTCTAGGCGCTACAGTCTGGAACCGCGCGACCGCTACGATCGCAGGTTCGAATCCTGCCTCGGGCATGGATGTGTGTGATGTCCTTAGGTTAGTTAGGTTTAAGTAGTTGTAATTTCTGGGGGACTGATGACCATAGAAGTTAAGTCCCATAGTGCTCAGAGCCAAGGCCTAACGATACCGACAGACCGCCGTGTCATCCTCCGTCGATAGGTGTCACGGGATGCAGATATGGAGGAGCAGGTGGTCAGCACACCGCTCTCCCGGAGTTTTCAGTTTTCGTGACCAGAGCAGCTACTTCTCAATCAAGTATCTCCTCAACTTGCCTCACAAGAGCTGTGTGCGCCACACTTGCCAACACTATTACGCAGGACAATCACGTTTACCGCTGGAATAAGATAATGGTTTCAATTGCACCGTTGGACATATCTGAAATATTGTTTCTTTGTTTCCCATTTCATATCTGTATAAATGTGGGAAGTCTACCATTTGTAATATCTACACAGTTAATTTCCTATTTCTATGTGAACCTAGACCTTTTCCTAGTAATTAAAAGTCGATAATTTGCGTCTCAACCATTTAAGTGAGCGTGACGAATACATCCGTCCATGGCCTGCTCGTTCTCCTTGGGCTCAATAGATATACATGGTGTCCTAGGAGGAATTGTCAGTATTCAAGGATATGACAAGAACTGTCATTTGAAGCAAAAAACTTCATATGGACACATGCCCTATCGTGAATGGTTTCTGAGGCAGGTGAATGTGCATTGTTATTTATTTTCTGTATTATTCAATACAAACATTACAACATGCAAAGTATCAATTGAAAAACATTTATTTTTAACACATTCAGCTCGTAGCATTGTCATGCACGTCACGTTACAGCTGTTGCACAGTTCACAATAAATGTTCCAATATCCCACCGTCAACGTCAGTGCGCTTTCGCACTCTTGGGAGAACATGTGTTGCTTGTCTGAATACCTCGGCACGTTCCCTATTGAGGGCAGCAACTTCCGTGATGCGACCGAGCAGTTCATCTCGCGTGTGGATTGTGTATTGTGTATTGAATCGGGGACCTAGAAATGACGGAGAGGCTTCGGCCCGCCGTAGCCCTCAGTGGTCAGACAGCAGTCCACCCACCCCACCGCCGCTCCACACCGAATGCAGGGATACTGGTACTGTGCGGTTCGGCCTCGGTGGACCCCACCCGGGAACGTCTCATACCAGACGAGTGTATAGTCTGTCTGTAAACTCAAGAGCGAGCAGCGCTTTTGGTGGAGGAAGTGGCCTTTCCCGGAAGAACCCTGCCACTGGCCTACAGCGCCACCCAAAATCTGTTTGTTGGCTAATATTACCAGTCCCAATCAAAGGCTGCAGTTTAAGCAAACGTCAGCCTCCCCCAATAGGACGTATAAGGAAGGAACGCGAAAACAAGGCGCATGGTTTATTGGAATCGCCGCGAAGGAAAACTAATAATTTAGGGAGGGAGCCCATCGTTATAGACAGTTTCATAAAATCGGTCATTCGACAAACGATGGAGGACTTTTACATAAACCAAAAAATAGTACCCACGTTACGGAAATTACTTACTGCCGTGAAACAAAAAATACATTTTCCTTCAAAGAAAGATGTTTTGCACAAGACAATGCGTGAAATGGGATTTACCTGCAAATACTTTTCAGACATGTTTACGAAGACAGTGACAAAAAAAAGCAGTGCGAATCGAACTAATACAACAGACGAAATTATAAATTTCCGGTTACTTTTTAAACACTCTTCGTGTTGCAAGAATTGTTGAGTTTCAATGCAGCCCTTCAAAGAAAACTTTTACCTTTTAGTAAAAACACAAAGTAAGACCAAGCCTTAAATTCTACAGATTGATTGCACTATATCTGGTTCGTCTTATGAACAGAGGAACGTAGAACCGAATGCCTATTCATGTGAATGTATGTTTGTAGTAGAATCCTGACTTCCGTTAATATTATTATATGTTAATATTATTTACTGTATAGAGTTTTCTTTCGAGGAAGCTATCGTCTTTTGTTTTCCTTATACTCTTAACGCATTTGTCTAAAAATAAACGCAGCCGGGACGTATCTGTACACGGCGTCGCCACAGATTTAAAGCGGTCGCCACCGCAGGGCCGGTACTACGTTGTGAAACAGCCTGTAGAAGCGGCCTGTGACGTAGCAAGGTAGGTAGAGTGGGGACTCGCTCACTCGCTCGCTCGCTCACCGACAGACTATAACCCCAAATGCTTGGGTGGTAATTATGGTGTACGCGTACGTGGAGATAGTGTTTGCGCAGCAATCACCGGCATAGCGTAACTGAGGCGGAATAAGGGGAACCAGCCACGATCTGAAACACTGCCAGGTCCCAACCACCCACAACAATCTGCCCCTCCCCCTTTCTCTTTGGACCAATAGGAATCAAAGCTCCTTCTCCCAACATTTTATTATTAGACCAGGTGTGTGGGCTGTGTCATTCTCGGTGAGGTGAGAGGATCACCATGAAGTACCAGCAGCAGCGAGGATCAGACAGCAACCCCAGGCAGAATAAAAAGGGTAAGAAGACATGTAAGTAAAATTAATCCACCGCAGCACGATATTTAACCAAATAAACTCTTGCTAAATATCAAATCTACGATACCCTATCTTATTAGTGTGTATAGCGTATGTTAAAAAGGGGCGTGTTGTCCCATTGACAGATTTAATATGGGCCAATTAAAATTAAAAGAAAGACCTGATCATTCTCGTTGCTTACATTCATAGAATCTATAATTACATGGCTGATTTATCACTGTTATGATAGAGATCAGTGATGACAAATAAAAATGGTTCACCCAGGGGTCACACTACCCGTCTTATGTGGCAGGCCTTATGTTTCCTTCAGATATATGTATAGTATTTAACCTTCTCTTTCTGAGCATTGCTGGTGAATTAAATAAAAACTTAGTTTCTACTCTCTTGGAAAATGCCTTTCCGAGACTAACACCTGAAATACTCCTCTCTGATACTGACAAGGGTGAGATTGAGTCAATAATTAAATCACTGAAAACTATGGACTCTCATGGATATGATGGAGTACCTGGGAGGATATTAAAGTACTGTGCTGCCCATGTTATCCCTGTACTTAGCTATATTTGTAATTTTTCTTCAATAATGGTCAGCTTCCTGAGCGATTTAAGTACTCAGTGCCGACCGTGGTGGCCGGGCGGTTCTAGGCGCTTCAGTCCGGCACCGCGCGACTGCTACGGTCGCAGGTTCGAATCCTGCCTTGGGCTTGGATGTGTGATGCCCTTGGGTTAGTTGGGTTTAAGTAGTTCTAAGTTCTAGGGGACTGATGACCTCAGATGTTAAGTCCCACAGTGCTCAGAGCCATTTTTTAAAGTACTCACAAGGGAACCTCCCCATCGCACCCCTCTCAAATTTAGTTATAAGTTGGCACAGTAGATAGGCCTGAAAAACTGAACACAGATCAATCGAGAAAACAGGAAGACGTTCTGTGGAACCATGAAAAAATAAGCAAAATATACAAACTGAGTAGTCCATGGGGAAGATAGGCAACATCAAGGATGCTCAGAGGTCAGGAGCGCCGTGGTCCCGTGGTTAGCGTGAGCAGCTGTGGAACGAGAGGTCCTTGGTTCATATCTTACCTCGAGTGAAAAGTTTAATTTTTTATTTTCAGTTTATGTGACAAACTCTTACGTTTTCATCACTTTTTTGGGAGTGATTATCACATCCACAAGAATACCTAAATCGGGCAAGGTAGAAGAATCTTTTTACCCATTCGCCAAGTGTACAAGTTAGGTGTGTCGACAACATATTCCTGTCATGTGACGCACATGCCGTCACCAATGTCGTATAGTATACATCAGACGTGTTTTCCTGTGGAGGAATCGGTTGACCTATGACCTTGTGATTAAATGTTTTCGGTTCCCATTGGAGAGGCACGTCCTTTCGTCTACTAATCGCACGGTTTTGCGGTGCGGTCGCAAAACACAGATACTAAACTTATTACAGTGAACAGAGACGTCAATGAACGAACGGACAGATCATAACTTTGCGAAAATAAAGAAAGTAAACTTTTCACTCGAGGGAAAACTTGAACCAAGGACCTCTCGTTCCGCAGCTGCTCACGCTAACCACGGGACCACGGCGCTCCTGAGCTCACAGTATCCTTGATGTTGCCTATTTTGTGCATGGACTACTCAGTTTGTATATTTTGCTCATTTTTTTCATAGTTGCACACAACTTCTTCCTGTTTTCTAGATTGATCTGTGTTTAGTTTTTCAAGGCCTATCCACCGTGCCAACTTATAACTAAATCTGAGGGGGGTGCGATGGGGAGGTTCCCTTGTCAGTAGTAAAAAGGGAGAAAGCTATAATGTAGATAATTTTAGACCTATTTCTATGCCATCAGTGTTTGCTAACGTTATTGAAAAGGCTGTGTGTGTGAGAAGAATTGATCATTTTATTTCACATAATTTGCTGTTCGGTTTAGAAATTGTTTAACAACTGAAAATGCTATATTCTCTTTTCTTTGTGAGGTATTGGAGGAGCTAAACAAAAGGTTTCGATCGCTAGGCATATTTTTTATTTAACTAAGGCGTTTGATTGTGTTGATCACAAAATATTGTTCAGAAGTTGGACCATTATGAGATACAGGGAATAGCTCACAATTGGTTCACCTCTTGCTTTAACAACAGACAACAAAAGGTTATCATCCACAGTGCTGAGAATGGCTATGATGTGGAGTCTGAGTGGGGCACTGTCAAATGTGGAGGGGTTCGTGTACCGCAGGGATCAGTGTTCCTTATTTATGTAATCGATACGCCTTCTGGTATTACAGGTGATACTAAAATATTTCTGTTTGCTGATGACACTAGCTTGGTAGTAAAAGATGTTGTGTGCGACATTGGCACTGTTTCAAATAGTGCAGTTCATGACGTAAGTTCATGGCTTGTAGGAAATAAGCTAAGTCACAGTAAGACTCAGTTTTTACAGTTTCTAACACATAGAACAACAAAACCCGACGTTTTAATGTCTCAGAATGGGCATGTGACTAGTGAACCTGAACAGTTCAAATTTCTAGGTGTTCAGATAGATAGTAAGCTGTCGTGGAAAGCCCACGTTCGGGATCTTGATCAAAGATTTAATGCTGCCATTTTCACTATTCGAACAGCATCTGACGTAAGTGGTAGTTCGACACGAAAAGTAGTCTACTTTACTTATTTTCATTCGCTTAAGACGTATGGCATTATACAGGGTGAGTCACCTAACATTACCGCTGGATATATTTCGTAAACCACATCAAATACTGACGAATCGATTCCACAGACCGAACGTGAGGAGAGGGGCTAGTGTAATTGGTTAATACAAACCATAAAAAAATGCACGGAAGTATGATTTTTAACACAAACCTACGCTTTTTTAAATGGAACCCCGTTAGTTTTGTTAGCACATCTGAACATATAAACAAATACGTAATCAGTGCCGTTTGTTGCATTGTAAAATGTTAATTACATCCGGAGATATTGTAACCTAAAGTTGACGCTTGAGTACCACTCCTCCGCTGTTCGATCGTGTGTATCGGAGAGCACCGAATTACGTAGGGATCCAAAGGGAACGGTGATGGACCTTAGGTACAGTACGCCCACATGCTAACACCTTTTTATTGGTCTTTTTCACTGACGCACATGTACGTTACCATGAGGGGTGAGGTGCACGTACACACGTGGTTTCCGTTTTCAATTACGGAGTGGAATAGAGTGTGTCCCGACATGTCAGGCCAATAGATGTTCAATGTGGTGGCCATCATTTGCTGCACACAATTGCAATCTCTGGCGTAATGAATGTTGTACACGCCACAGTACATCTGGTGTAATGTCGCCGCAGGCTGCCACAATACGTTGTTTCATATCCTCTGGGGTTGTAGGCACATCACGGTACACATTCTCCTTTAACGTACCCCACAGAAAGAAGTCCCTGCAGATGCTGCTCGCCGTCCGTGGCCCGTGTTTGTTACAACACGCAACTGAACGTCGGAGGTTTCAAGCGTCAACTTTAGATTACAATATCTCCGGATGTAATTAACATTTTACAATGCAACAAACGGCACTGGTTACGTATTTGTTTATATGTTCAGATGTGCTAACAGAACTAACGTGGTTCCATTTTAAAAAACGTAGGTTTGTGTTAAAAAACATACTTCCGTGCATTTTTGTATGGTTTGTATTAAACAATTACACTAGCCCCTCTCCTCACGTTCGGTCTGTGGAATCGGTTCGTCAGTATTTGATGTGGTTTACGAAATATATCCAGCGGTAACGTTAGGTGACTCACCCTGTATTTTGGGGTAACTCTTCCCATTCTCAAAGGGCATTTTTGCATCAGAAACGGGCGGTTCGGGCAATAAGTAGTGTAAGTACGCGAACCTCATGGACTCTAAAACGCATACCTTAAGAGCTATCAGATATTCTTCATTTTCGATATTGTAAAACAAACCTCTTCTACTGCAAGCTCTTTGCTTTCCATATTTTGGGAAGTGGTAGTATGAACCAAAACAAGAAAAAAATGTCCAGTAAACATGTGCTCTAAAATGCATACCTTCAAAGTTATGAGCACTTGTTCATCAGAAGAGTTGTGTTCCAAAGGTGCTCATAGCTGTTAAGGAATGTATTTTAGAGCACATGTTCACTGGACTTTTTATCTTGTTTTGGTCCATACTACCAGTTCCCAAAATATGGAAACCAAAGAACTTGCAGTAGGAGAGATTTGTTTCACAGTATTGAAAATCAAGAATATCTCATAGCTCTTAAGGTATACGTTTTAGACCCCATATTTATTTGACATTTGTGCTTCTGTTATCATGTACTTTCAGCAGTGTAAGTTTGCGCCATCCTTTTTGATACACCCTGTATAATTTAATGATGGCACGGAGTTTTTTTTGTAAGCAAAGCTTGACCCCCAACCAGTATTCCAAAAAACGTACGTAAATACGAGGCGCTTGAATTTTAAAACAATAACGTCGCTATGAGGCTAGTCATAGCAGATTTGTAAATAACGACTGAAAATCCGAAGTATATACACGCCTCCGCGGTCCGTGCAAATCTCACCATAGCATGACGGTGTGCGATGGCCTCCAGGGAGGAGGTACTGGCGAGGCAACCGATCGCTCTGTCCTCAGATCTGCTATCTATTTGAGAAGCTCAACTGTTCTGTACTTCGCGTATATGAATTGCATAGTCCTCGGAACAACCGCCCCGGCCTGAACGCATGGGCAACACACACGCATTGGTTTCCAGTGACTGCCGAAAAAACGTCTACATCTACATTTATACTCCACAAGCCACCCAACGGTGTGTGGCGGAGGGCACTTTACGTGCCACTGTCACTACCTCCCTTTCCTGTTCCAGTCGCGTATGGTTCGCGGGAAGAACGATTGCCGGAAAGCCTCCGTGCGCGCCCGAATCTGTCTAATTTTACATTCGTGATCTCCTCGGGAGGTATAAGTAGGGGGAAGCAATATATTCGATACCTAATCCAGAAACGGACGCTCTCGAAACCTGGACAGCAAGCTACACTCCGATGCAGAGTCTCTCTGTTGCAGAGTCTGCCACTTGAGTTTGCTAAACATCTCCGTAACGCTAGCACGTAACCCTGTGACGAAACGCGCCGCTCTTCTTTGGATCTTCTTTATGTCCTCTGTCAACCCGACTTCGTACGGATCCCACACTGATGAGAAATACTCAAGTATAGGTCGAACGAGTGTTTTGTAAGCCACCTCCTTTGTTGATGGACTACATTTTCTAAGGACTTTCCCAATGAATCTCAAAATCTCAACCTGGCACCCGCCTTACCAACAGTGACAAATGGGGAATCACCGCTCTGTGTCGTGGTCGGTAGCAGTCGACATTCGAGTGGCCAACACTTGGCTTCCCCTAAAAACACTCGCACCGCTTGTTAAAGGCGCACATCCGCCAACACCTACGCAACTAGGCCAACGTGCGTGCTCTCAGAAGCAGTTGGCGGACGTAGTATGCTGGCAGCCTTAAAAACGATCTAAAAATATCTTTTATTACACGTCTCATGTATGCCGTTGAGTGCGTCTGTGAGCTGATGGATTTCCCCCACTGTCTTCCGGCTTAAGTATTGGTGTTTAACCAGGCACAGATTTTTCTTCCGAATGTTTCTGATTATCCTTGTCATTTCTAACTGTTTCTTGACGATTGAGCAGAAAGTTTTACATTAGGTTCCTACGACTTCCGCATGAGAGCGAAGAGCTGCCAACAAACATGAAAAAACGTAATGTTTATGTATCTTTGTACCTATAGGAAGGCATATAACTGCAACTGCGTGGGTTATTCAACAATCATTTTTGAGTGCGCTTACTCTCTCGTAATGCATTGTATATTTTGTAATCGTTTCCCACAACTTGGCATGCATGTGATAAAAAATTCGAGTTCTAGTTTGGTCCGAACGGGAAATCTAAAGTATTTTGCTGTGGCTTATTTCCAGTAGCGTGGCGTAATGGGATTGCAACATATGTAGGCAATTTGTAACGACGGGTGAACAGTCTTGATATATAACCATGCTCGACTTCACATTCCTCGTTTTTACCCTCTACTACAATAAAATCATCAGGTTTAAAGTGCCAGACGTGAAGATTTACATCGAATCCTCCTTTCCCGTTTCTCGTGTGTCACTTTTGCATCTTTACAGCAGTAAGAGCTCAGACAACGTTATGTCTACGACACTGTCATTGAAGACGAAGCTCAAACCAGCTAATACTCGAGTCATAGGGACCTACCTAAATCTATTTGATGTATTGCATCCTTACCTTAAGAGCTGTGAAATAACAAAAATGCTGTAACACACTCCTTGGGTACTGATGGCCGACTATACCGAAGAATTTAACTACATCAGTGCTCAGTAGCCTTAATGTTTTTGCCTGATGCTGCTGGGAGAAGTTTGCGGGTAGGATACTACCTACGTATCTCTGTTTACATTTTTTAAGCCCTTTCTCGGTCTCACCCGGTATCTATTCTCAGTTGCCCATTACTTACGCGTGCATGTATAGCGAGCATTCCACTTTCACAGCTCAGACAGACAGTAATTCGGACATATGTTCCTCATCTCTGCAGTAAAATACGCTTCCATCAAAGAACGACAACATAGTTCTCGCGAAACTCTACTGCGTAATTTCTAGGAAACATACATTTCAGGTAGGCTGCGCCATAATTATAACTCACACAATCGTATCTCTCATAGTACTGATCTAAATTTGTAAGGCTCTCAGACTGTCGAGTAATTACTGTAACGTGATGTATTTTTACGCAACACACTTCGAGAAACGAACTGGAATATCCAAATCATTTCCCGAAACGTGTTATACAAGTGATAAATATTTATAGATTAGATAGACCAAGATGGGTAATCGTAGGTATTTTTACAATGTCATATTGACATTAGCGTAATGTAATGGAACTGTAATACATTTTCCAGATATACTGTTATCTGTTTGTTAGCGTTAGATCAGATCACTGGGCTAGCAGCACCTAAAACACACACACACACACACACACACACACACACACACACACACACACACACACACACACACCGAAAGCGTCAACAAGCAACCAATCACATAACGCGATTTTTATCAGTTGTGTCAATGTGTATTATAATTTTAACGCTCATAATGTGAAGTGACATCACGATCACGTGACCAACTCATAAACTCTCATTTCTTCCCAGTTGACAAACAATAGTGATTTGCACTCCAAATTTTTACTAGGGAATGGTTTAAGTCTGCTCGACATGTTGATTACTTTAGGTACAAACCGACCTGGTACAGGATTTTTTGATGTGTGGTATATTACTTTAACGGGTGAAAGTTTTTTTCCTAACACCTATGGGATAAAAAGACGGAATTGAGATACGATGTAACTATTCTGTTTAAGCTGATTCAATTAAGTAATTTGTAATTTTATCGGTAGAAAAATCTGTACCGTATACCCCCGCCATGTAGAATGACTGCCAAATCGTGATGTAATAAATGTGGAAATAGAACTTCAAAAAACAATAAGGTGATTGCATTCCAGAATCAGGATGACGACATTTGTTCTGTATCTTTGACAGGAAGACAGTCAGGCCCCTACTTTGTTGGCAGATATGTACAGTTGTTCTTTGCATTCTCAGATTTATTGTCACGGAGACAATGATTTTCACCAGATTTTTCCACATTCTTAACATTATCATAGAAACTGTAAGGTGTCAGGCAAATCAAACACCTTCCATGAAAACCCTGACATGATAGCAAATCCGGCAGTATGTCACATAGCTCCGAATAAATCCTGACATTAAATTAACCAAAGTAATACGATCAACGAGTGAGCAAATGGAATACCACAGACTAACACAAGAACGCCTAAATGCGTGTCATACCTTCCCACCGTGAAACAGACGCAGTTCCGAGGGGAGAAACGAGAACAGAAGCCGAGAGGAGAACCGTGTTAAGCTAGAAGGCCCTATGATAAGGGACGGACACCCACAATTGCCGACCGACCGCCAAGACCACCCCCAGCCCATGTTAAAAGATAGAGCCCTCCAGAAGAACAGTATAGATCTTACGATAACACTAAAAGAGCCACACCAGCTGCAAGTTTTTGCGTGAGACTATATACGTCTCTGTTACGTTGCAAACGTTAAAAACATTGCCCCACCACGAAAAGTATAACGTTTCTCATTGGATAGACAGAATTTTTGTAGGCGGAGCTTAAGGTTAACATTGAGACCCTGATTGGTCAGTTGAAAACACAGCCGATACCTTTTTCTTAAACCAGCTTCGGTAAATTGTAGTAAGGAGAAGTTAGAGAAGAGTTGCTTCAGAGACGGCGAGGTGTGTGCAGCTGCGCTGCCCGCCGCCCCCTGACGCTGCCTAACCAACGACAAGGTAATGAATGCACGCGATGCCGATAAGGCTTCACTCAGAACTGCAGAATTCTCATCTGTTAACCCCCTTTTTCGTAATACTAGTGTCCATCAATTAAATCTCATGGTATTCACATTTGCTACTAGAAGTTAAAATCTGAAACGCGATGATTTTTCTGTTATATAATTATTGAGAAGCCACATCAACCACTGTAATTTACGACAAATTAAATAAGTAATTAAAGATAATTGAGAGTCTCTGTAGACCATTTTTGATAGTTTTCTCTTTAAGGTAACTTAATTTAAACCTAGAATATAGATGTGATATGGTATAGGTCATCCTTCGATCCATTGTAGAACTTGGAAACCCATTCAGGGAATATTCGTTCACATTTTTGTTGAACGCAGTTGGTTTTTATCATCCTGTATTAAAATATTTCCTTTTATCAATAGTGCAATTTTTAAACAATGTTTTGTGAGTAGAATAAAAATTCCAATGGTAAAATTAACTGCTTTTTTGACGTTATTTTACCAGCTAAATAAAAATAGGAAAGCCTTGAACCCCTTCCACTAAATTAAGTATTTGATTATATCATCGCTAGTCTCACTGAACTCTTCCGAACTCTACATGTCATGTGTGGTCTGGCGTCTCCTTACCAGCAACAGGTCCCAGGTTCAAACTAGTAAATTCCCTAAAAACCACGCTCAGAGCGTCGTTGCGCGAAAGTGGTCGGGAGACACGACTTAGAACAAACAGACACCATGCAGAATGCTAGAAAACGTTTCACTAGTTTAGTGTGTGTCTGTTTTTTTATCATAAATGGACATCTGTCTCCATCCTGTCCTTAAACTTCTTGAACTTTGGCCTCGCTATGGAGTTTTCTACCATATGATGAGACTCGCAAATTCTTTCACGTCCCTTCTTGAGACTATTTACATTTTTGATTGACAAACGGTTATATATTGTACATATTTGATCTTTGTTATGTTTTTTTATTACATACTGTGGATCAGAAGGTGCTGGTTTCGATCCTGCATCAGTCAGTCTTGGTATTTATATATATCACTTCTATAAAATCTACTTACGTTTCCTTCGTGTGTGTAATTATAAATCGAAGCTTAATGCCATCTTATCTCTACCATTCATCTATTCATCTTCCCATGTTCTGAATGCATTTACCCTAGCAATATATTCATAATGCCTACCACCAGTAAACGGTTTTTGTTGATGACAGTTGTCCATCCCCGTAGCAAACACTCCTGTAAAGTGGAGCTGAAGCCAGTGCATCCACAGCAAATAAAAAACATGTTACATACACTCTTGTTTCAAACTACAATTTAGCAAGGATCAGACACAAGTAAGTTGGCTGCCAAAAGATAAATAGTATCTACTCGCTGTACACATAGTTCACCACTCTACCGAAATAAATTCTCTTTAAATATAATTAATCCACAGGTTTAAAAAAACTCATCAATGAAACTACAGAGTGATTGAGGATAAAATTTCCGAGGTTTTTCCATTATGAGAGACACATTGCTTCTGCCCATTTCATTAGTTAGTTAGTTAGTCAATTACATGTTCCATTCATAATTTGAGTCCGCAGCTCGTGGTCGTGCGGTAGCGTTCTTGCTTCCCACCCCCGGGTTCGATTCCCGGCGGGGCAGGGATTTTCTCTGCCTCGTGATGACTGGGTGTTGAGTGATGTCCTTAGGTTAGTTAGGTTTAAGTAGTTCTAAGTTCTAGGGGACTGATGACCATAGATGTTAAGTCCCATAGTGCTCAGAGCCATTTGAACATAATTTGAACAATTCTTTTATTGAATTGATGCGGAACGAGTCAATTTAGAGGATATGTATAGGTCATTACTATTAATATTAATAAACACATTATCATTTTATTTCTACTCATTGAACTTGGGTTGTCTAGCACATCTACATTTGCAATCAACAAACCCTTATTCCATAAGCACTGAAGTTACCCACATTAATGGGAACCACTCTTTCACTGTCTACGTGTCCTAAACTTTCACGTGTAAAACATAATTATTCACCAGTGGTTCCACTTTATAATGTAAATTGAGCCATAGTAATTTCGCCTACAGTTTAAGTTGATCATCCCCCATGACGAATGAACGTTGGATACATGTTTTACAGTATTATGGAGGAAAACGTTCTGGATTGAGAAAAATGTGTTTCTCCAACTGGTACTGTTGTGTATAGTTAACATATGTTCCATTAAAAAACTACAGTTTTCTATTGTTATATACACTACTCCTGATTTTGAAATGCAATTTGCTTAAGAAGAATAACCAGTCATCTAGTAGAACAGTGGAATCAGATGGGTATATAAAACAAATTTTCTGTATAGAGTGCAATACATCTGTCAGTCCTATCCTACCGTGATGTAGTGCAGATGGAGCCTAATGCGTGTTTCTACAGCTTCTTTGGTAATATGACGTTTATGGATAATACGTGAATCATCTACATGAAGCTTTTACAATATTCCATTAGAACACTCACTTTAATGTCGACGAATTCCACTTTATAGTAAGATTTTATTTTGTTTATTTAATACAATGAAAATGCGTGACAGTAAATGTTAAACATTAAAGTATGGGTCCCCAACAGGTACTACCTGACCGTTACATATAGCATTACTGCCTCAGATAGGAGTGGCTCCGACTAGGCAATTCGAGCAACCTAACCTACCGCACGGGACTATGGTCCGTTTCACATCGAGACACTGGTGACGGTCACCGGTAATTGTGGTGAACACTCCTGGATCACCCGTGTCCGACACCGCAGGTATTGCCAACAGATTACTTACTGAAATAGACTCGAGCGAGGAGGAACTTTTCAAAATGGTTCAAACGGCTCTAAGCACTATGGGACTTAACATCGGAGGTCATCAGTCCCCTAGACTTAGAACTACTTAAACCTAACTAATCTAAGGACATCACACACATCCATGCCCGAGACAGGATTCGAACCTGCAACTGTAGCAGCAGCGCGGTTCCGGACTGAAGCGCCTAGCACCGCTCGGTCACAGCGGCCGGCGAGGAACTTTTGTTGGTAGTTCTGCGGAGGAGGGGGAGGGGGAGGGGGAGGGGGAGGAGAATGAAGGCAAAACGTTTATTACACGTGCATCAACTGCTACCTGATCGGTTGGAGAAAGGATTGTTTTATACTCTTTATGTCGTTTGAGAATATGTTAAATATTCAGGGATTTCAGGACATGTTGTCTTGTTTAGTCCGTGGAGGAAATATTGCGAACAGTATCAGAGATGACTTTGCAAACTACTTCGTTAGCCCTGAAGGTGAAGTGCCGTGGCAGCTGCAAAAAATATAATTTCTAGAAATGTTACGTGAACGCTAATGTGGTTAGGCCTCATTGTTCATCTGGAATTGTATTTGTGATGTGAATTGTGCAGTTATTACTATGTTAACTGTAAGAAGTCATATTATTGTATTCACTGAAATGACTGGAACTTGCAATTAAAATTATAGTGCTAGGAACTTGTACCTCAATAATATTATAATGAATAAATAAAATTCGTTATTGTAGTAGCCACATATGCGTAAATAATTGTAATTAAGAATAATATTTTAACTTCATGTAAGTATTGTTTTAGATTTTCTCTTCATTCGCCCTGTAGGGGCGAGTTCATTGTTTCAACGCTCATCTGTTTTGTCCCTATTCATCGCATTATGACTGGATAACGGTACACTTGATACTGGTAAACGCAAAAGAAAAGGGGCGAGGGATGCAAATGTGCTTGAAGGTTACTACTCTCCTAGCTGCATACAGGAATAGCAACTAAATTTCACAAGTTTTTTGATGGTCCGAAAAATAAGGTATTAAATTTGAAAAAGAACATACAACTTAACTATTCTTTATTTTCATCCATGCTCTTCTCATTGAAATCAGGCACAAACTTCGTTAAAAGTTCTTGCCACGCATTCGTTTTCACAACTTTGTTGTTATAGTCATCGCTTTTGACATCCCAAATAGCAGGACGACTTTCTACTTCACTTTTAAAATCTTCTGTGTTGTGTGCTGTCCTTAGGTTAGTTAGGTTTAAGTAGTTCTAAGTTCTAGGCGACTTATGACCACAGCAGTTGAGTCCCATAGTGCTCAGAGCCATTTGAACCATTCTTCTGTGTTAATCAAATCTAAACTCATGGCTACAATGTGTACAGTGTAATGTACAATCAATATTTCGCGTCACTGTCTCAAAAATGACTGCCTGTCTGTTGGCAAATCTGCAGCTCTGTGTCTGTGATCTGTGTCCCAGTACGAACACTCCAATTCAAACGAATGCACGTCCGGCGGTGACTGCTGTGACCTTGTCCGTCACATGTGGCGAGGGTGAGTCACGGCTGCGTCACAGTGGCTGTGTGAGGCAGTGTGGTGTCCCGGTGTGAACGCCCCGGTTCAAACGAATGTATCTCTGTCGGTGGCCGTCGCTGGTGACCGTCACCAGATCCCAATGCGAAGCGGGCTTGTGATGAAGTGGGAGTAGTTATGGGCTATATTACATGCCCCCCCCCCCTTTCGCCTCCCGTCAGCTCCTACCCGAAAATATCACTTACGACTCTGCAAATATGTATCTCTAATGCTATGTAAAACATCCAGAAAAGTGACTCATCTTCTAGATTCCTCGTGTCCAAAGTATCACATAAAACAATATACATACAGTATACGGTACTGAATCAATCACTGTTAAAAAAGCCGGCCGGAGTGGCCGTGCGGTTCTAGGCGCTACAGTCTGGAGCCGAGCGACCGCTACGGTCGCAGGTTCGAATCCTGCCTCGGGCATGGATGTGTGTGATGTCCTTAGGTTAGTTAGGTTTAAGTAGTTCTAAGTTCTGGGGGACTGATGACCTCAGATGTTAAGTCCCATAGTGCTTAGAGCCATTTGAACCATATCAGGATCTTTTCCATATTCTCCATATTTTTCCATGTTTTCTATAGCTTTCCATATTTTTATCCATATTCTATGAATAAATGTAGAAGAATATTTGTGCTCTTATTGCTACCTTACCAAGTTCCTTTAGCATCCAGCAGGTGCCGTCCCTCTCCTTTACATCTAGTGTTTATATCAGAAACTGTATTCCCATTTTCATATCTGACTTCCTCTATATTTTTACAATTTTTATATGTTTTTACCATACTTTCAGTGTTTTTCCATATTTTCCTTATTTTTGTCCATTTTCTATGTGTAAATGTAAAAAAAATATTTACGCTATTATTATGTACCCTACCAAGTTTCTGGATCATCCAACAGTGATTTGGATCCCTGCAATAAGCCAGAGAGAATATAATCTACAAAATGTCTGGAAGATCACTTGCTGTTCTTCTTCCTCCAAATGACATCTGAAAAAGAAAACCTCCATCAACACACAACGCTAACTACCAAAGACAACCCTCTGAATACACACACACCTTTGTTGCAGACTTGACGAGTCTTAAACACAGCTTTATGCTTACTAATTCTTACAAAATACTACTCCATGACCATTCAACAAAGACGCCATCAATTAATACATTCTTGTATGAAGATTTATGTAGCAGTTGGAAATAATAATTTTCGAGGTCTGACTTTATGTTATTGGAAACAAACATTGCTCAGTTACGCTATTTTTTTGTCAGTAAGTTGTGGTAATATGCACTGCGGATTTTCAGTCGTTATTTACAAGTCTGTTATGATCAATGTCATAGTGACGTTACTGTTTTAACATTCAAACGTCTCGTTTTTACATATGTAGTTTGGAACATTGGTTGGGAGCCATGCTACGTAGTGCTTACAGAAAACATCAAGAAAAGTGACTCATCTTCTAGGCGATATTATTAAGGTAAATTCATTCTGCTGATAGGAGAACATGGCTATTTCGAACATACACTATGACGTCACACACACTAATAATGTGCAGTGACGTAGATTTGGTATGTAGCAAGAGTTTGTTTGTTTAAATATCGTGTTGTGATAAATTAATTTTACTTACATGTTTCCTTACTCTTTTTATTGTCCATGGGTACGCTGGCTGATCCCTGCTATAGCTGGCACATCATGGTGATCCTCTCACCATGATGAACAGAACAAGAATGATACAGCCCACGCATTTGCTGTAGTAAAAAAAGTGGGAGTTGGGAGCTTGATTAACAACCATTTTGCAGAGTATTCCGAAAATGCCTGATACTTTGGTGCTGATTGTGTTAATTGAGATACAAAACTTGAAGATGGCCATTTTGGACCATTAATTATGGTAATATTGGCTACAGTTTTCAAGTAGCGTAAGTCATTGTTCACACAATGCGTTTAGAGGAGTGAATCGACTAATATTTTCCGACATTTTGCGGGATCTGCCACGTTATCATTAATTTACACAAATACTGTAGTATCAAAGTATTACTGCACTTGTATTAGTCTTAGTCATAGGAAAGGGGAACTTTGTTAAAAATTCAGTAAAGGCGCGGTTGGGCGACGAAGTCTGGGGCCGCTGGCAGTGTGTGGTAATAGTCGGCATCCAGTAGGCCAGACAGGTTAAACATGGCGTGGAGCTGCAGCGGCATGTTGTACGTGCAATTTGTTTGGAATGAAGCCACAGCGAGGCAGGGAACTTCAGCAATGCTTTAAGTTATTGCGATGTATGAGGCGAGGCAGTAGGCCAGAGCTGGGAGTGGCGATGTGTAAGTGGCTGACGTATAGGAATTTAACCCTGCCATAGTTTCTGTTTCTATCTGACACTATGTCATAAGCGAGGGGAAAAGCAGTATAAATAGTCAGGCACTTTTAGCTTAAGGCGCTCAGTCCGGAGCCGCGCGACTGCTACGGTTGCAGATGCGAATCCTGCCTCGGGCATGGATGTGTGTGATGTCCTTCGGTTGGTTAGGTTTAAGTAGTTCTAAGTTCTAGGGGACTGATGACCATAGATGTTAAGTCCCATAGTGCTCAGAGCCATTTGAACCATTTTTTTTAGCTTAAGGTGTGTGCCAGGTCAGTCGAGAGCCGGGTCGGACCTGTGCTGGTCTACGTTTATAGGGGCCAGTCTGGCAGCAATGTTTTAAATATTCTGTGTAAACTGTTCTTAGTTTCTATGTACTTGTTCGGGCTGTATTCCGCCTCTGGGGACACAAGACTGGGGCGGGACAGAGCGGCAGCCGGGTACTTGGAGATTGCACGGTCTGCCTGAAGGAGGGCAGTGACAGCGGTCTGCAGCAGGTCCAGAACAGGCGACGTTCGCTTCCCACCTGGCGTACCAGGGTCCAGGGGAGGCGTACGCCTCGGGAGGCGCAGCAGCGCCGGAAACGTAAGCGGGTGTTGCCATCCGACAAGCGCCACTACCGGTAAGTTGCGACATCGCATCCAGGAGGACACGGGATCGAGTCCGGTCCAGTCCTGGAGCAGCAGCAGCCTGAGGGCCACGGGTGTCCAGTACATCCCCCTTGACCCACGGTCGGACAGAGCAGGCCAAACGGGGCGGAGGGTGGCGAGGACCAGGGACTGTAACAGTCTCCAGAATCGCGGCCAGCTATGCGACGCGCCTCAGCAGTTGGTGACCGGGCAGTGCGCGGCCGACTCCGAGCTCAGCGGCCTCGATGACTGACGGAGCAGTGGCGTCGGCATATCGGGAGTTGCTGAGCTGGCTGGCCTCGCCGAACAGCGCTGCGGGCGGCACGCAGACACTACGCTACACCCACCGTAGTACTGTAAATTATGTAAATACAGGAATACTTCCGAATACCGCTGTATCAATCTACACTGCCCCTTAACGCTATTGAACTTGCTCAGCCTCCAGACGAAATAGGGCGCAGTGGGTCCCAGCTTCAGCTCGGCCAACTGGAGTCCTGGGTTCAACCATCGACATCCTACAACAGTATCTTGCATCATAAATTGCCTTAATATTGATAAACATTTTCAGAATATGCCATGATGTCATTAATTTGTACACACATTGTAATATCAAAGTGTCTTACCTTGTAAAATACAGTAATACAGACATCCATCTTTTAAGAGAGACAGCTATAGTGCTAGCATTCCTCGATTACAGAGTGCAGACATCGAATAACAGAACTCACATAACTCGAATAATGATACATTTAATTTATTATTATTATTTCTTTCTTTTCTCAGACGTTATGTCTGGTCAAAAATGGAAAGTGACGCGGACCTTGATCAAGCGTGACTTCCTTTTAACTGTATGGTATGTGTTATATTGCATTTAGGAACTTTCGGGTAATTGAACATGTATCAATAATTACTGATTTCTGTAGTTGTATATATACGTTTGGATGTAGCTCTATTGCATTGATGTACTGGTGGATATTGTGTGGTATGACTCCTGTAGTTGATAGTATAATTGGTATGATGTCAACTTTATCCTGATGCCACATGTCTTTGACTTCCTCAGCCAGTTGGATGTATTTTTCAATTTTTTCTCCTGTTTTCTTTTGTATATTTGTTGTATTGGGTATGGATATTTCGATTAGTTGTGTTAATTTCTTCTTTTTATTGGTGAGTATGATGTCAGGTTTGTTATGTGGCGTTGTTTTATCTGTTATAATGGTTCTGTTCCAGTATAATTTGTATTCATCATTCTCCAGTACATTTTGTGGTGCATACTTGTATGTAGGAACGTGTTGTTTTATAAGTTTATGTTGTAAGGCAAGCTGTTGATGTATTATTTTTGCGACATTGTCATGTCTTCTGGGGTATTCTGTATTTGCTAGTATTGTACATCCGCTTGTGATGTGATCTACTGTTTCTATTTGTTGTTTACAAAGTCTGCATTTATCTGTTGTGGTATTGGGATCTTTAATAATATGCTTGCTGTAATACCTGGTGTTTATTGTTTGATCCTGTATTGCAATCATGAATCCTTCTGTCTCACTGTATATATTGCCTTTCCTTAGCCATGTGTTGGATGCGTCTTGATCGATGTGTGGCTGTGTTAGATGATACGGGTGCTTGCCATGAAGTGTTTTCTTTTTCCAATTTACTTTCTTCGTATCTGTTGATGTTATGTGGTCTAAAGGGTTGTAGAGGTGGTTATGAAATTGTAGTGGTGTAGCCGATGTATTTATATGAGTGATTGCTTTGTGTATTTTGCTAGTTTCTGCTCGTTCTATAAAGAATTTTCTTAAATTGTCTACCTGTCCATAATGTAGGTTTTTTATATCGATAAATCCCCTTCCTCCTTCCTTTCTGCTTAATGTGAATCTTTCTGTTGCTGAATGTATGTGATGTATTCTATATTTGTGGCATTGTGAGCGTGTAAGTGTATTTAGTGCTTCTAGGTCTGTGTTACTCCATTTCACTACTCCAAATGAGTAGGTCAATATTGGTATAGCATAGGTATTTATAGCTTTTGTCTTGTTTCTTGCTGTCAAATCTGTTTTCAGTATTTTTGTTAGTCTTTGTCTATATTTTTCTTTTAGTTCTTCCCTAATATTTGTATTATCTATTCCTATTTTTTGTCTGTATCCTAGGTATTTATAGGCATCTGTCTTTTCCATCGCTTCTATGCAGTCGCTGTGGTTATCAAGTATGTAATCTTCTTGTTTAGTGTGTTTTCCCTTGACTATGCTATTTTTCTTACATTTGTCTGTTCCAAAAGCCATATTTATATCATTGCTGAATACTTCTGTTATCTTTAGTAATTGGTTGAGTTGTTGATTTGTTGCTGCGAGTAGTTTTAGATCATCCATGTATAGCAAATGTGTGATTTTGTGTGGGTATGTTCCAGTAATATTGTATCCATAATTTTTATTATTTAGCATGTTGGATAGTGGGTTCAGAGCAAGGCAGAACCAGAAAGGACTTAATGAATCTCCTTGGTATATTCCACGCTTAATCTGTATTGGCTGTGATATGGTATTATTTGAATTTGTTTGGATATTAAGTGTGGTTTTCCAGTTTTTCATTACTATGTTTAGGAACTGTATCAATTTTGGATCTACTTTGTATATTTCCAATATTTGTAGTAACCATGAGTGGGGTACACTATCAAAAGCTTTTTGGTAATCAATGTATGCGTAGTGTAGAGACCTTTGTTTAGTTTTAGCTTGATATGTCACCTCTGCATCTATTATCAGTTGCTCTTTACATCCTCGCGCTCCTTTGCAGCAGCCTTTTTGTTCTTCATTTATAATTTTGTTCTGTGTTGTATGTGTCATTAATTTCTGTTTAATGACTGAAGTTAATATTTTGTAGATTGTTGGTAGGCATGTTATGGGGCGATATTTAGCTGGGTTTGCTGTGTCTGCTTGATCTTTAGGTTTCAGATAAGTTATTCCATGTGTAAGTGTATCAGGGAATATGTATGGGTCTGCAATGTAACTGTTAAATAATTTAGTTACATGTGAATGTGTTGATGTGAACTTCTTTAGCCAGAAATTTGTTATTTTATCTTTTCCAGGGGCTTTCCAATTGTGCGTAGAATTAATTTCTCGGGTGACTTCATGTTGCAAAATTACCACTTCAGGCATTTGTGGTATCATCTTGTATGTGTCTGTTTCTGCTTGTATCCACCGTGCATGCCTGTTCTGTTGTACCGGGTTTGACCATATGCTGCTCCAGAAGTGTTCCATGTCTCTTATGTTTGGTGGATTGTCTATTTTTATGTGTGTGTTATCTATTGTTTGGTAAAATTTCTTTTGGTTTGTGTTGAATGTTTGGTTTTGTTTCCTTCTATTTTCACTTTTTTTGTATCTTCTAAGTCGTTTCGCCAAAGCTTGTAATTTTTGCTTCTTTTCATCTAATTGCTCTATTGCTTCTTGTTGTGAGATTTTACCTAACCTTTTTCGTTTTTTGTCTGATATTTCATTTCTTATAAATTGTGTTAGCTGTCCGATGTCTTTTCTCAGTTTTTCTATTCTGATCTGTAGCCTGTGTTGCCGTGCTGGTTTTGTGGGTTTCTTCTGTGTGTTGGTTGGTTCTGATATCTGCCTAGTGTGTATATTTAGTGTAGTGAGTGCTCCTACATAAACCAGTAGTTGTAACTCTTCCATAGTTGTGTATTCATTTATTTTGTTGTGTATGATTGTGTTGATAGTTTTTATTGTTGTTTCGACTTGTGGGCTATTTGGTGGTCTATGCAAGAATGGTCTAATGTCTGTATTTGTGTCTTTGTATTCTATATATGTCAACTGAAATTTTTCTTCTATATCTAACATGTGTGTCACTTCGTGTTCTATTTGTGCTTGTGCTGGTGGCTGTCTTAAGATTTCATTTTCCTCTGATTGTTTAATTGATGCGTGTTGTTCTTTGTTTGTTTGCTCTGGGATGTTTGAGTCTATTACTGTATTTTCTTCTTCTTGTGACTGTACATTATTTTGTTCCAGTATTTGTTGTACTTGTTGTTTAATGTTTTCTAATTCTGACTGGGGTATCCTGTTATTTTTTATTATCACACGAATCTGATCAGCTAGACGTTGTTCTGTTAAAAATTTTAATTCTGGGTATCTGGTAATAAATGTTGTGTATACTTGTGATCTGTATCCAGTTGTGTTGGTTCCTAGGTTTGTTGCTTGGTAATAACAGAACATGAGGTGTCGATTAACTTCATCTGACCATCTCATCCTCTGTCTTTGTTTTCCTTCTAGGGTGGTTGCAGGAAGCATATCCTGCAAAACACCTCTATTTGGATTTAAATCATTTTCCAGTTGGCTAGCAGTGTCATTACCATTGTGGGCGGGCATAGGGTTCAAGCGCCGTCCCCGACCATGACGGCGCTTGTCCGAGGCTTCTTTAGTTCTGTCCTGAACCAAGTAATCACACTAAAAGGGGGGTTAGCCCTATTAGTGGTTTGTTCTTTTCGTCGCCTTTTACGACTGGCAGAACATACCGGGGGCCTATTCTTTTCCCGGGCCTCCACGGGGTTTATTATTATTATTATTATTATTATTATTACTTTTAACAAATACTCACATCCTGATCCCAAACACTCATCCTCTCAATATGATGCACAGAATCGAATGATGAGGCCACACATTAGAATTAGAGAGAAAAGGGAGAGGGTATGGGTTTCCTGCCATTTTAATATGTTCCCGTTGGCTCATAGAGAAAGGGGGAGGGAAGGAGAAGGGTGACCTTCACTTTCCCACCAATTTTGCTGTCCCACCACTGCCCAAATGTTTCAGAGTACATTCTGACGCTGACTGTAAAACACACAGGTGTGCTACTGGCGTGGGCGACCATGTGACTAGTGTCAGGTTACAAACTGACCTTGAATGTACAACAATAATTACCTCAGATGTGTGAGCAGGCTGGGGGATACCTAGGGTGATGGTAATGACCTTGAATACATCTTGTGAAATTTCCTCAGATGTAACATGATTCCCTCTTTATCTTGTCAGTGGCCTTGAGATAAGATCGTTGTCTGCGGTAGTATGTCCACTGCATCCATACTGTTGCCAATCATGCTACACCGAACATTGATCGAAAAACCAACTTGGAAATTGATTTCCACTATAGTGTGTAGATTTTCCTGCGACAGTCAATGATTATTTTGTGTTTTGTTGATTACAATTCGTTTAGACGTAGCCTCATCAGAGAATATCATTAATGGAAGCAAATGACGACTGTCATTTAATTAGTGACAAAATTCAATTCGTGAGGCATTGTCACGAATATGAAGATTGTGTATACTCTGTATGCGAAATGGGTACAAAGTTTCGTTCATTAGACTTTAATAAGTGCAGAAAATCAGTGCTTGCTGGCAATAGGACTATGCTGCACAATTTCAACAATGTGCTGCAGTTCCTGTACCAAGTTGTTCTACACATTCAGAAGAAAAATGGAAGCCTGGAAGAATACTTGTTTTATGCTGTGTGCTAGAAACTCTGGTAAACACTTTACGAGCGGGAATTCGACGTGTTGGATAGCACCAACAGTATTCTTCAACAGCAGTAGTAGCACTACCATTGCCGAAGGCGTAAACATAGCCATATCTGCATATTCTTCATTAGTGTAGACGTGTGCTATTGTGGCCAGTATGTGTGCAATCATAATTAACAGATGCTTCTCTCTGATACACTGTAAAGCCTTCACACTACATCACACACAACACACCATGGATAACTGTTCATTCAACGGATTGATTTAATGGCAGAAAGACATCCCGAGCAAAGAAGTTAAAAGCAATGAGGTCGGCTGGCCTGGAATACAACGTCAAAGGGGCTGGACGGGTAAGTCACATACGTACACGCCACTAAGCCCAAAAATAAATGTGCATTAAATGTGTTCTATTTCGCAAACCATTCGTAACATGACATATATCCATATGGAGAATCTTGTTTCAAATGTGCATTCTTGTCATATCCCTGAGTGTTGACCATTCCTCCTGTGACACCCTGTGTGCATCTGCAGCGTTATGGGGCTGATGGAAATAACGAGTTTCAGGGCAGCAGATATTATGATGCTATTAGTTAAAAGTTCCCCCACTAGAAGATAATGCACGTTACATATTGTGTTCTGCCTTTATATGGAAATTTATTATTCTTACTGATGAGATCATATATTATGACAGTCATCTTAAAAAGAAAATAAGTTCTCGAATTGTTTTGGAGCTTGCTCATGGGTTCCTGAGAAAAGCAAGTTATGTAAACTAGCCCATACTTGGTTGACAAACTAATGAGTTAAGAACACCGACGTTGTTGATACGCTGCAAAGCAGAAAGGAATTCCCTGAATTCATGAACAGTGAAAAACTAACGGTGGGTGATACTTAATGAAGTACAGAAGCAAAGAAGATGTTGATGAAATGGAAGGACAAGAGACACGTCATGATGGTCAGTACATTCCATGACGATAAATAGGTTGGGGTGCTGCACCAGTAGAAGTGCAGTCTGCATTGCTGCCACATTCCACTTCTTCCTCCCCACTCCTCGATGTCTCTGATGACATCATGAGTTGTTGCCAGATTTGCCCCCCCCCACCCCTTCCGCCACTTCTCCTCCAACATTCCAATGTCACAATTACCCCATGTTTAAAATGGCAGAAAATTCCAAAAATTGCGAGAAATTCAAAGCAGTCCTGTTTTGCTATTGGGTTTGCCCCATCCCTCTGATGTCACGTTAGAAGTAGGCTACTTGTGTTAAGTGTAAAACGATAGGAAATTCTAAAATCCAAGATAGGTAATTGTTCTCTTAGATGGAAATTTAAAAAATCCAATATAACCATTTGTATCCAAAATGGCTGATCTGAGGATATTGATGCAGCCTGCATGAATGCCAAAATTCCTGCATTTTCCCCAGCTGTCTAACATCAAAATCCATGAAGGAGATCTAGCGATACAAGGTACAATCTGCACGTGTTCTAAGTTTAGAATCCATGGTGGCAGACCTGAGGATACGAGTCCATTTCCTGGTGGATATGGAGGATACAGGCACAGGCTGCATGTTTGCTAGGTTACTCCTCTAAGAGTCCAGTTGCCTCGAGTTTAAAATGGCGTATAAAATGGTCTGATGTTAAACATTTGCGATGTGTATGTAGCATGACAGGATAACTGCGTCTTTATTTAAACAAGTGCTCCATTGTAGAGGGCTTCTGCAGTCTGCACCACTGCCCCGCAATGCCTCCTCACGCCGGCACACACCATGGATAGTGACCGGATTGGATGGTCCAGCAGCACCGAGGTTACGAGTGTCAAAATGGTTCAAATGGCTCTGAGCACTCAACTTCTCAGGTCATTAGTCCCCTAGAACTTAGAACTACTTAAACCTAACTAACCTAAGGACATCACACACATCCATGCCCGAAGCAGGATTCGAACCTGCGACCGTAGCGGTCTCGCGGTTCCAGACTGCAGCGCCTAGAATTACGAGGGTCCACATCTACAGTGGCCTCAGTCTTAATACCCCACGACAGGTCTACGGCACTCTCAATAAATCTCACTGATGAACAGATAGATAGCTTTCACAAGTGAGTCTGTCATTTCATCAAGCAGCATCCAGCTCACTGCACTGGGTTGACATCCCCACTTCTCAAACAGTTTTGAATGTGGATAGCAGAAAATTCAAAAAATCCAGAACGTTTGCTAGAATCTCAATTATGTCAAGTACAAAATGGTGGAGAACATTACGAAAGTGGAAGAAGTGGACTTATACGTTACCCCATATTGAAAATTCTGTGAAATTAAAAAATATCCTGTGTTTAAAATAGCCAATCACTCACACTTACATACTGGAGCACACTGTTATTTCATTTGTTCCTGACAGGTAATTCAAAAATTCAAGCACTCCTGTTCTCTGGGAGAACCTGTGCTAAAGAATGTTTAGGTACTATGTTTTTAAAATTCACCGTAAAAACTTAATGTGCAGGAACTGTGTCAACTATTAAACAAGCCAGTTTTGTTCATAATCATCCCGCACTTTTACCAGTTTTTTTTTCATACGTGATATGTTACAGTACAGCGTCACCAGTCGACTGCAGTGTTGGTGAGTCAGTAAATTTATCCACGGGGCAGTGATGCTGCATGACTGCAATAGACTTTGGAGGTGTGGTGGTGGGAGTTGGAGTCCCGTACCACCCTCCAATGGTGGCCCAACATGGGCAGGTAGGGTGGGAAAGTAGTGGACGTAGAATGGGGGGCTAGTCCCGCCTAAGGAAGCATCCGTGGTGGGCGTGCCAGGCCTATCGTTAGCCATGGTCAGAATCCGATTCCTCTAGGATGATTTTTAGCATTTTTTTTCTTTATTGTACTTCAATTTCCCATCTGTGTTGGGCTGGCAGCAGTATATGTGCTGCTCTTCAGCTGAAAGACAAGAATTATGCAATAAAAGATATTTAAAATAACATAAAGGAGGAAATATGGCGTACATAGATATAAAAAGGGGGAACATTATGGAAGAGCACAGACAAAAAGGGGGCGACTGTAAAATGGAGATAAAAACCTTAAAAAAGTAGCACACACAAAAAACCACACACTAGGACAGTGAAAAGAACACAAGGCGAAGTATAGTTGGAGCATATAAGTTGCGACGGGCGGCATATCACAGAACAATCACGGAGAGCAACACTATGTACAAGTCCAGCACACAATTAAAATCACAGTTCTTGACTGCACTGGAGAATAGCACCAAACACAACACAGATGTAGCACACCGACTACGACAAACAAACGAAGAGGATCTCCCAGGGGTACGGAGATGAGGGAGAAGGGAAGAAAAGGGGGGATTGGTGGTGCTAGAGGGGGTAGAGAGGGGGAGATGGGCAGGGAGTACGCCGAACAGGGCCAGGGAGGGAAGGACGGGGGAGGGAAACAGCCGAGGAGGGGGTGCAGGGACTCATGAGGGGAAGGAGGAAAATCCGCTGAGTGAGGAGGCGGGGAGAGGAAAAGGGGGGGTCCTGGAGAGGAGGGGAACAAGGCCAGGCTACAGTTGGTAGGAAGGGTAGATGTCACGGCGAAGTTCAACATCTGGGAGGGGGAGGTGCTGGAAATTGTGCTGATGAAGGAGATGGAGGGTGTGGAGGTGGAGAGAGGGAGGGATACAGCGATAGAGGGGCGGCAGCGGGTATTGGGGTGGAGAGGAAGGAGGAAACCAGGGGGTGTGGGGGGGGGGAGAGACCTTTACCAAAAACACATCAATCTAATATGCATCCACCATGAAGCCACCACGTTTGAGAACGAAACATGCTTATACTAATTTACAAGTCAAATCGTGACCATAGAAAAACATGGCAAATAAATATGAACAAAAGAGCTATATGGTATGAGAGTAATGATCTGTACCATAGATGTGTGCAGAATTTTGAAACGAAAAACTAGTGGAATAACGGGGCAGATTCGGACCAAGGTAACGATCTTATTACATCTGGTGTCATGTAACACATCCAGTGTCACTCTTGGGCTCCTCTGTACCCCACTCCCTCCTCCCTGGGTTACCACTGAGAATCGGTCAAGGTCACCCAGGGGAATCCACCGTGTAATTGTGCTAGTTATAGTCAAGGTCATGACGTAATTCGATAGTGGTCATGCAGAGCTATCCACACTCCTTATGTGTATGCGATACTGATCACATGATACGAAACTGGTGGGAGACGTTACTCAGCTAATGGGAGCACAATAAAATGGTGGTAATCCCAATGGACCAATCTGGATCAAGCGCACCCTTCTTACCATCTTTCATGACTAATTAACTGTATGTAGAACATTTCATTTGAGGTCTAAGCATCGTGGGCGAGAGGTACAGGTTTGTTATAAACAATAGCAAATTTTGAACCATATTTTTCTCGGTCTATATAGTTCAGTTCCTGCATGATGGTTCAAATGACTCTAAGCACTATGGGACTTTACTTCTGAGGTCATCAGTCCCCTAGGCTTAGAAACTACTTAAACCTAACTAGCCGAAGGACATCACACACAGCGCGGCTCCGGACTGAAGCGCCTAGAACCGCTCGGCCACAGCGGCCGGCTTACTTCACGATATTAGTCAGTTGCGCTCTGTAGTGAAATGGTTTATAAATAATAAATTATTTGTGAGTGGATCGGAGCACTCTGGAAAACTTCCCAAAAATGAAGATTACATTGGAACAGTAAACATACGGACACTAATACAAACCGGAAAATTATACACATTAACAGAAGAATTAAAGAAGCTGAAAATCCAAATCCTAGCAGTACAAGAGACCAGATTTCCTGATAATCAAATCACTGACTACAATGGCTTCAGAATTTTCAAAAGTGGAACGGACAGAAAAATTGGTAAAGGGGCAAACATGCTTGGTATGGCCTTTATGGTCGAAAAATCCTCAGTTAAATTTGTAAAATCTGTAAAAACTATTAGCAATAGACTAATGTTTCTTAGGTTGAAACACAAGAATAAATATTACACCCTAATTAATGTTCACACACCCTGCAACGTTGACAATAGAAAGGACCTAGACAATGTGGATAAATTTTGGGAACGATTAGAACTTGAAATGTCAAAGATACCGAGGAATGATGTCAAAATACTTCTTGGAGATTTCAATGCACAGATTGGCAGAGAAAAGAAATACAGGAAGACGGTTGGGCTATACCCAGCACACAAATTGACCAACAAAAATGGCATGCGACTAATCCAACTTTGTCAACAATTCAACATGAAAATCAGCTCAACGTCGTTCAATAAGAAACCAAGAAAACAGAAGACCTGGAGATCCCCTATAAGCCAATTGGGAGAATTTCAAATTGACCATGTGGCCATCTCATATAACTTCCAAAAAGAGATCAGAGATATCCAGGTTAGGAGAGGTGCAAATATTGACTCAGATCATTATCTCACAAGAGTTCGGGTCCAATTCACCCCAAGAAGGAAAACACCAAGAATTCCACCAGCAATCCCAAAATTTGACCTACAAAAACTAACAGAATCAGAAACAATTAAAAAATGGGAAAATTCTCCCGCAAACAACTGGGAAACATTCAAGGAAAAAATCACAAAAATAGCGAAGGAGCAAATACCACTGAAGAAGAAGCACAAACATCCATGGTGGAATATGGAATGCGAAAAGGCAATTCAAGTTCGTACAGAAGCCTTTGCGAAGTACAGTTCAAATAAAAATGAGAAAACTCTTCAAAACTTTTTAGAAACAAGGAAACTTTCAAATAAACTTATTAGACAAGAGAAGAGAAAGTATGTAACTCAGCAACTGGAATCAGTAGAAGCAGATTTTAAAAATTATAATACGCATGGATTCTAAAAAACTTTTGCAAACCAAATTAAAGGGTATATCCCTCAAAATGTCTGTTTTCGGAAATCAGATGGGAATCTGGCACTAAGCGACGAAGAAAACTGTGAAGAATTAGCCAAATATTTTGAAACGCTACTAAACTGTCCAGAACCAACAGAAGCTCTTCCAATATCCAGCACTAAAGCCCCGCAACAGCAAGACTCTGTACCGCCAACTGAAGAAGAAATTATCAAACACATAAACAAACTCAAAAATAGCAAAGCATCAGGAGAAGATGGAATTGTAGCCGAATTTCTCAAAAGTCTAGGGTCTAACTCAAGAAATGAGCTAGTTAAAATTATTCAAAACATATGGGTTACTGAAGAAATACCAGAAGATTGGAAATGTGCCCTAATACATCCGTTACATAAAAAAGGGGATAAATCGGATGTGAACAACTATAGAGGAATCTCCTTACTTGCCGTCACATACAAGATATTATCAGCTTGTCTTCTTGAAAGAACACAAAAACTGCTAGAACCCAAAATCTCAGATTTCCAAGCTGGTTTCAGACCAAACAGATCATGTCGAGAACAAATTTTAAACTTGAAATTGATTACAAGGATGAGACAAATGCGAAGGAAGCCTACAGTATATGTCTTTGTCGACTTTAAAAAGGCATATGATTCAATTCACAGACCCACACTATTTAAAATTCTTGAAGAACAAGGACTGGATAAGAAGACACGGAACATCATAGAGCAGACATTAACAAATACAAAATGCAAAGTGAAATTCATGGGAAAACTTTCAAAATCATTTGAGATAAAAACTGGGGTTAGACAAGGTGATGGATTATCACCTCTGTTATTTAACTTAGTTCTGGATAGAGTCATGGCAGAATGGGAAAAAGAACTCAAAAAAGAAAAGTACTGGAAACCAATATCACTGGGAACCAAAAAAGATGACTTACAAATCCCCTACTTAGCCTACGCAGACGATCTTGCAATAATGGCAGATTCTAGTGAAATGGCAGTCAAACAGATAGAAACCTTAAAAGAGTGTGCAGGAAAAGTTGGCCTACAAATATCTTTTGAGAAAACGGTGTTTATAACAACAAATCTAGAAATTTCTAAGTTACTAACCAAATATGGAGAAATTAAGAGGGTACCATACTTTAAATATTTAGGAGAGATAATTTCTGAAAAATACTCACAACAAGAAAGAATATTAAAAGCTCGTAGGGGTCTAGGGCTGGTCCAAAACATTTACAATAAAAAATGTCTATCCATAAATACAAAAATTAAACATTATAAGTCGGTAATTAAACCAATAATGCTATATGCCAGCGAAACCTTGACACTTAAAAGGAAAACAGATATGGAAAACCTGAAGAAAGAGGAAAGGAAAATCATTAGGAAAATTCTGGGACCAAGATGGACCAAAGAGGGGTATAGATTACAGAAAAATTCTAAAATTGAAGAATATTCTAACATAGAGATAGACATGAGGAAGAGGCGTCTAAAATTCTATGGCCACATAATGAGACTTCCCGATCACAGACTTACAAAAAAAATAGTAAGATACGTAGCATCCCTTGTTAATGGAGGAGAATGGATCAAAAATGTAAAGAAAGATCTGGAATTAGCCAACATTACTACTGAAGACATGAACAAAAGAAACAATTTCAAACATAAAGTTGACAAATGGGAGGTCAAACCAGAGACAAAAGCGCCGAGAACTGGAACAAAATGGAGCGAAGAAAGAAAAGCTGAATTCTCGCAAAGAATGAAGACCTGGTGGGCAAACAAGAAGAATAAGAAGCCCCAGAAGTGAACCATCTTTACTTAGCGTCTTCCATGTTGGGAGCTTTACGATTAATAATAATAATAATAATAATAATAATAATCAATGCAATACAGCTACATCCAAACACATATATACAACTACAGAAATCCGTAATTATTGATACATGTTCAATTACCCGAAAGTTCCTAAATGCAATATAACACATACCGTACAGTTAATAGGAAGTGACGCTTGATCAAGGTCCGCGTCACTTTCCATTCTCAACCAGACTTAACGTCTGAGAAAGTAAAGAAATAATAATAATAATAATAATAATAATAAATTATCCTAAGGACAAACACACACACCCATGCCCGAGGGAGGACTTCTCCCTCCACCGGGACCAGCCGCACAGTCCATGACTGCAGCGCCTGAGACCGCTCGGCTAATCCCGCGCGGCAGGAAATTGAAATTCTCCCCGCAGCATTCACCATGAGCCGATGTTCACTTTGAATGAACAAACCTCGCTTAAACGCACACCTCTATTGAATAATTTTTCTTTCTTAAAGCAGCGTCTGACTACACTCCTTCCTCTTTCTACTTTCTGATGATTATGCGTCGCATATACACTTTTAACGGTATTATTAATTTCGGATTATTGCACATCTTTGGAATTTTGCTAAATGTAGAACCACTAAACGGCATATTTTTGTCACTCACGGTAAAAACTTTATGGTTTGGTTAGTTTTTATTCAACACACTTTTAAGAACTCTACCTCTAATAGAATTCTGCACCTTTAATAGTTTAATTAACTTCTGATTTTGGCATACTACTAGGACCCTGTTAAATGTATAGTCACGAAATAGGGCGAGCAAATCACTTATGACAAGAAATTTTATTGTTCATTAGGTCTCTTTAAGCTACTAGCTTCTTATTTACTCGTAAAAAAAAAAAAACAAAAAAAAACATGGTTCAAATGGCTCTGAGCGCTATTGGACTTAACTTCTGAGGTCATCAGTCCCCTAGAACTTAGAACTACTTAAACCTAACTAACCTAAGGACATCACACACATCCATGCCCGAGGCAGGATTCGAACCTGCGACCGTAGCGGCCGCGCGGTTCCAGACTGTAGCGCCTAGAACCGCTCGGCCACCCCGGCCGGCTACTCGTTTTCATCAGCTATTTTTTTTTTGTTACCTCATTTTAATGTGTTTATTAATCCTTTGAAATTTGTTATTATACTTTTCTACGCGCCTTTCGCGTTGTTTACGTCAGTATACAGTATTTTCTCTCCTATTGTACATTCAAAGTAGTCGATTTGAATTTGAACGGCCGTGCTAGTCGGTCTCATGCTGTTCACTTCCAGTCGTTCTAGCATATAACCATAGTATCGTCACACCAAAGTTCACACCTTAGCTTCCGCCTTGGTGTGTGGCCACTGCGTGCGCTGCGTTCGCTTGGGTGGAGGTCTCCGCACTACCCAGTCTCGCGGCACTTGGAGTTGCAGCACACGACGGAAGTTTTCTAGTTCTTATCTTATACCGTGCCTCTTCAACCAGCGATGTTTCTTTGTTTTGTTACTAGTTGCCGCCATGGTATTGCGATGTATTCCTCTCTCACTTTTCGCCGTACCTAGCCCAGCGCTGTTAGAATTTTATGCGTCCGATGACGGGCATTATTTGCCTGAAACCGGTTGTTAATTAAGAAATAAAAGCCTTGCAACTAAAGCTGTGATTTCCACGTCTATTCTTATGTTTATGTATGTCTAACATCTCTGAACTTCTTAGGTCTAAGATCTTTGTCCATAACCTCTGTTTTCCTACGTAACCACGTCAGATGCTGCGAGTGTATATTCTTCTGAAATTACTAACGTATGCTTTATCGAAGGCAAAATATGGAAGTACCAAATTTACCACGGTGTACAAGTGGGGTAAATGAAAGTCGCGCGGACTAGTGAATACGATTGGACGTGAATTTATGCATATAACAAAACCTCCTGACGCGCACACCACGTGTACGCCTGCCACGTGATCCACACAGGTTCAGAGAGTAGTGCGGACTGTGTCAGTGTGAGTGGGGCAGTCCAAAGGGGACGATGGTATTCACACTGGAGCAGCGGGTGTTCGTTGTGTAAATTTACGCGACGACAAAGTCGTGGAAACAGTGTGGTCAGTTGTTTCCTGTGAAGTTTAATGGTGTCAAAATGCCAGCAAAGAGTGCCATGCAACGATTAATCCGTAAATGGCGTCAGACATGATTTGTTTTGAACAAGTCAAAAAACATACAGAATCGTGCCCGCACTTCAGAAAATGTGGCTGCAGTTCACCAGAAAATGCCTCAGCGTCCTACCAAATCAGTCAGACACCTGTCACAAGAGACCAGTATATGATGTCGATCGTGGGGAAGAATACTCCACCTCGACCTCCAGATCCGTCCCTACCGAGTGTGCGTTCTTCGTGTATTAAAACCAGTAGACGCTTCTCAGCGCCTCCAGCTTTGTTAGCGGCTGTTCACTGTAATAACAACGAATGGCTTTGACATGGATCTGTTCTTTATGTCTGACGAAGACTGGTTTCACCTGAGTGTTTATGTCAACTCACAGAATCATAGGTACTGGGTAGCGGAGAATCTGCATAATTTCGACGAAACACCATTGCACGATCAGAAGGTTGGGGTCTGGTGAGCAGTGTCTGCACGCCATATTATTGGTCCCATCTTTTTTCGTCAGGCGCTGACATCGGCGCGTTGCATTACCAACATTTCGAAACCATTTGTGGCAGCATTAACGGAGGAGGAAAACTTCCAACAGGGTGGAGCAACTGCCCATACAGCCGGCCGGATCTTGCAGCACATCTACACAGTCCTCACGCCTGACAGAGCTGTTGCTAGAGGTAAGTGTGGTCGCGGCCCTAGCTGGCCACCCAGCCCACCTGATCTCTCAGTGTCCGATCACTTTGTGCGGGAAGCCCTCAAGTCTAACGTGTATCGCAACAACCTTCATAGTCTTCAAGAACTGCAACAGAACATTTCGGATGAGACTACAGTAATTCCAGCACTCCAGCGTCGATCGCCTTCAGCAACTCGCTGGCAAGGACCTAAAAAGTGCCAAGAGATGAATAGTAGTCACTTTCAACATCTGCTATAGCCAGGTTAGTACTGTATTTCCTTCCTCTGCTGTGTTTCTTTGTACCTTGGAACTGTGTTCTGTGGCCCACTTTTATTTGCTCCACCCTGTATTATATACAGTTAACGAGTAAAACATCGAGATATTTTTGTAAAAAATATGATGAATGTAATGTCCAAAGAACAGGGATACTCCTGCTGTATGTAAATACTATATTACTTTACAACCTATGTCGCTGAGAAACTTCCAGTTGTTTCAGATGGGTCTATATAACATCATGACATTATTTGTTTTTTATTTAAACAGGCATCTCCAACACTGAGAACTGAAACATTCAATTGAATGTAAAAACGAATGAAAATTGACATAAGCCCGAAATCGTTAGTACATTAAATAAAATCACCTTCTATTGTGACTGGTCGCGGTTATTATTCGAAACCCTGTATAGAGGATGATGGATGACAGAACCCAAGGCGTCGGGTTGCAGCAGATGTTGCAGCGCTCGTGTGTAGTCCGGCATTGTCATGCTGAAAGAGACGGTGCTCCATGTATGGAAGAACTATTTGAATTCGAATTTCCATTACAGCACGTTCTTACTCACTCACCGACATGATTATTTTACGCACCGGAATGTTACACCCTACAATTCGGCGCCCTCCAGCAGCAGGGGGCTGGGAATACGCAGGCATGAAGAAGAAAGATGTAGAATGTTAATAGAGTTTGTTTTATTCAGAAAGCTTCACGAGTTCTCACATAAAAAAGTTCGTCGGCATCTACGTTCCGGCATACCTCATAAATATACGAGGTTTGGAACTTTGTAAGTAGGCTGTTTAGGTTTTTTTATTGGTAACGCCACCTCTGTATGAAAATTACTGGCTGTGCTGTGTGCAGTCTGTGGCTGCTTTGCATTGCTGTAATACTCGCCATTGTAGTGTTAGGCAGCTGGCTGCGAACAGCGCGTAGCGTTGCGCAGTTGGAGGTGAGCCGCCAGCAGTGGTGGATGTGGGGAGAGAGATGGCGGAGTTTTGTAATTTGTCATGAACTGCTATATTTATATATGATGATATCAAGGTAAATACAACGTTTGTTCTCTATTAATATCTTTCATTTGCTAACTATCCCTATCAGTAGTTAGTGCCTTCCATAGTTTGAATCTTTTATTTAGCTGGCAGTAGTGGCGCTCGCTGTATTGCAGTAGCTTGAGCAGCGAAGATTTTTGTGAGGTAAGTGATTTGTGAAAGGTATAGTTTCATGTTAGTCAGGGCCATTCTTTTGTAGGGAATTTTGAAAGTCAGATTGCGTTGCGCTAAAAAATATTGTGTGTCAGTATAAGCACAGTCTTGTATAAATTGTTCGAAAGGGGACGTTTCAACTTCAACAGTGGCAACTATTTATTTACAGCTCGTACAAAGTAGATATGTGTTTCAAAGTTTTCCTGACCTTCAAACTAGTAACCAGCATTGTGTATAACCCGTTGCCAGCGATGTGGGAGTCGTAGGATACCCTTAGCAGTGCCAGTTGTGTTGACAGCTCGACAGTTCTGAGGGGAATGCCGTGAAGTGTTTCCTTCAGTTTAGAAGTAGAGTTGAACTCACGAGGGCTTAAGTCAGGGGAGTGCAGTAGGGGTATAGCACTTAGAAGCCCCATCAGTCAAACAAATCAGTAACAGCTTGCACTGCCGGCCGGAGTAGCCTAGCGGTTCTAGGCGCTACAGTCTGGAACCGCGCGACCGCTACGGTCGCTAGTTCGAATCCTGCCTCGGGGATGGATGTGTGTGATGTCCTTAGGTTAGTTAGGTTTAAGTAGTTCTAAGTTCTAGGGGGCTGATGACCTCAGAAGTTAAGTCCCATAGTGCTCAGAGCCATTTGAACCATTTTTTGAACAGCTTGCACTGCACATGCTTGAGCATTGTCCTGCAAAATGATAGTCAGGTCCTGCAGAAACTGTCATCACTTCTGTCTCTAAGCTGGTCGTAGGCTGTGTTCCAAAACTGAACAGCATAGAGACTCATTTTGCAGGACAACGATCAAGCACGTACAGTGCAAGCTGTTAAAAAAAAAAGTTCATATGTGTGTGAAATCTTATGGGACTTAACTGATAAGGTCATCAGTCCCTAAGCTTACACACTACTTAACCTAAATTATCCTAAGGACAAACACACACACCCATGCCCGAAGGAGGACTCGAACCTCCGCCGGGACCAGCCGTACAGTCCATGACTGCAGAGCCTTAGACCGCTTTTTTTTAAATCTCATTTTGTTCGTTTTTGTTCGTTGTATCTGCTCGGGGCGGACGTCGCAAGACACCCGTTTCATTTCGTCGTTGACCCATTAACTCAGCTTTCTTATTACAGAGGGCAGCTAACCCTCTGACCGAACACGCTGAGTTACCGTGGCGGTTTTTTTTTAAAAACTCTATCCCTTTTTTTTTAACCTCATTTAGTTCGTTTTCGTTCGTTCTATTTCATCGGGACGGACGTCGCAAGACACCCGTTTCAGTTCGTCGTCGATTCAGTCATTCAGTTTTTTTTTATTACAGAGGGCAGCTAACTCTCTGACCGAACACGCTGAGTTACCGTGCCGGCAGACCGCTCTGGTAATCCCGCGCGGCAAGCTGTTACAAATTTGTTTGACTGATGGGGTTGTTAAGTGCTATACCACCTACCGCACTCCCCTGACTTGAGCCCTCGTACGTTCAACTCGATTTCTAAACTGAAGGAAACACTTCACGCCATTCCCTTCAGAACTGCTACAAATTCGTCGGGCAATAGACCGAGCCGCTCGAACTGTCAGCCGGCCAGTGTGGCTGAGATGCTCTAGGCGCTTCAGTCTGGAACCGCGCTACCGCTACGGTTGCAGGTTCGAATCCGGATGTGTGTGATGTCCTTAGGTTAGTTAGGTTTAAGTAGTTCTACGTTCTAGGGGACTGATGACCTCAGATGTTAAGTCCCATAGTGCTCAGAGCCAGTTGAACCATTTTTCGAACTGTCAACACAACTGGCACTGCTAAAAGAGTATCCTACGACTTTCACATCGCTGGCAGCGGGTCATACACAATGATGGTGACTACTCTGAAGGTCAGTAAAACTTTGAAAAACGTATCTATTTTGTACGAGCTGTAAATAAATAGTTGCCACTATTAAAGCTGCAACCCTCGAATATGAAGGGCCAGGGGAAAGAACCGGGTAAGCTAATTTTTATGAAACTCGAGAAAAGCGGTTTTAATGTTTGAAATCAGATTACATCAATATATAAGGACATATAATACTTTTTATTTCATAAATTAAAGAGTGTGTGTGCTTCGAATGTGGAAGTAGGGTTACTGGCATCCGGAGTGTTCACAGAATGAACTAAATTCCCAAAATTCAGTAAATCTTCATTCTGTACGGGGAAAGAAACAGGAAGTCATGCGAAACAGATACAATAATTCCATAATAATCACGACTAAATGAATTTCTAGTTGTGATAAAACAGCGATAGTACTGTGGGCCAGCTGACTGAAGAAACTTACCGCACCAGGACGGAAAAAACTTGATCAGTCTTTGCAAATCTCTGTATTTCAGCATGAAAACTGGAAGGAGATCTAGAATAAAGAAAGCAATTGTTCGAGTTAGAATACAGAAAATAACAGCAAAGTCGTTGTGCAGTAGACAAGTAAGGAATTCTTATTTTAAACATACCATTTATAAGCAGTTATGTGTAGTTCAAATAGCCGATCCATTGGTTGATACTATCATGGTGTCCTTATGATGCCATTATGCATTCCTCCGTAATAAGTGTTTGACATTTCGTCATATGGCAGCTACAGGATTCAGATTATATTACCGTAATAGGCCGAGTTTTGAAAGGGCATTTTGCAAATTACGTTGAGTCAAACAGTGTTTTTCATTTCTTGATTAACACTAACCACCGTCAAAGCAGATGGGTTACGTCTGGATGATTCTATCATTTTCTTGATATCTTTAGGTGTTTCCATGGTCATGCACAGGGAATGTAACTCTGATGTTCTTCAGGCAACTAATTTGATTGAGAGTTACATAATGAATGAAACGGAAGACAAAGTTTTTATTTTCACCACCAGAAGAACCACAAAATGTTAAGTATATCCCGGGAGGAATGGTCAGTATTCAGGGATATGATAGGAACGATCATTCGAAGCAAAAAGTCTAATAAACGATGACTGTAAAGTGCATACCATAAGAGATATGAGCATTTGTTCAACTTCGCTGTGGTGAAACACATATCTTCTGCTGACCAAGTTCAAATGGTTCAAATGGCTCTGAGCACTATGGGACTTAACTTCTTAGGTCATCAGTCCCCTAGAACTTAGAACTACTTAAACCTAACTAACCTAAGGACATCACACACATCCATGCCCGAGGCAGGATTCGAACCTGCGTTCGTAGCGGTCGCGCGGTTCCAGACAGTAGCGCCTATAACCGCACGGCCACTTCGGCCGGCGCTGAACAAGTGCTCAGAGTTCTCACGATATGCTTATAGATCCCATGTTTACTACACAATTTTTTCTCGCTTTTGTCCGTATTTTTCCTCCCAAAATATGTGAAGCAAAGAACTTGCAGTAGAAAAGATTTAGTTAACAGTCTCGAAGATGAAGAAGTGCTCATGGCTCTTGAGGTATGTGCTTTAGAGCCCATGTTTACAAGACTTTCTTGCTTCGAATGATCGTTCCGGTCATATCCCTTCATATTGACCAATCCTCCTGGGATACCCTTCGTAGAGAAAAGGATTCACCTACGGCCAGGAAATGAATATTGAACGTATATATCGAAAGTTGCTGCTTAAAGTAAATGGCATTGGTTGCTATATTTGGTAGGGATACATTTTTTGCAACGTCTATGCAGATAATCATCTTATTTTTGTTTTTCCTTGCCTCCAGTTTAGTCGCAAGGGGGGGGGGGGGGAGGAGGGAGAGGAATTGCATGAGAATTCTGCTTCTCTGCCCTCTTGTGGCCGGATGAGCCACCACTAACTTGTCTGCTTCTTTCCCCGGAAAAACTGAATTACCTGGTTCTTTCCCCTTACAGCGAAACTGTCAGTTTCGGAAAAGAGTAACTCACTTTTTTTTCCTTTATTGAATTTTGATTCCAGCTTAATATGCCGCTCTACAGCCTACAGAAGAGTTAAAAAAACATAATGAGAAGATAACAAACAATAAAAACAGTCGATAAAACTGTGACTTTTTAAAAACTGTAAAATGGCGGAAAGTTGTGGAAGTTAAAATATAAGAACACAGGGTTGACGATGCTAAGGAAGACACACAGTAAGTAGATAGGCACAACTAAAAAATACGGCGACAGTCTGATTTCCGTTCGCAACACTTAAAAAAGGGAATGCTCAACACTGAACATTCACGTAAACACTGCACTATGGAGTAGACACGAAGATGACACCCCACAGCCTAAGGCAGGAGGGGGGGGGGGCGAGGAGAGGAAAAAGGATAAAAGGGGGGGGGGCTGGTTTTTTCCCCGACCGTATATATATATATATATATATATATATATATATATATATATCTGTGTGTGTTTTAGCAAGTCTAATGGCGTACTGGTACTATGCATGAGGAGCATTCATTAAGCAATGCAACACATATATTTTCTCGGCCAGTTTCGGCTGCAAAATGCGGAATTTGTTGTGGGACATTGCGGATTGTTCCCACTTCAGCTCCAATAGTTTCATGAAGTTCCGATGGGTGGCGCGCTATACGTAGCCTTCAGAATGGCATCTGTAATGGGAAGTGCTTTCCAAACAAAGAGCTGTCATTGAGTTTCTTTTGGCGCTTGCAGGATGTATATGAAGACCTGGCAGTGAAGAAAAGCACGGGGAGTCGTCGGGCGGGGCGTATGTCGTTATCGCAACAAGGTCGTGCAAATCTGTCCGATCTTCCGCGTCGCAGACGACCACACACAGCTTTGACTCCTGCAATGTTGGAACAAGCGGACACTCATTCGAGGTGTTCGGCGGATCCCAATCAAACACCTCGCTGTTCAGTTGGACGTCTCTGTCGGTAGTGCTGACACTCGTCCATCAGTTGGGGTACTGAACGGTGTGTTAATGCCGGGTTCCACGCCACCTATCAGAAAACCATAAAGAGCAACGAACGACCGCCTGTGAGGAATTTTTTGCCCGTTACGAGACTGATCGAGACAACTTTTTTCGATCATTGTCACAGGCGGTGAAACATGAGTTCATCAGTTCGCACTGAAAACAAAACGGCGCTCCATGGAGTGCCGCCACACCGTCTCTCCTCCGAAGAAAAGGTTCAAAGCCTCGCCATCAGCCGGTAAAGACATGGCGGCCGTCTTTCTGGGACTCTCAAGGGGTAGACTGTTCGATGACCTCCCACATGGTGTAACGATAGACCCTGAAATGTCTTGTGCTACCCTCAGGAAACCGAAGAAACCACTTAAGTGTGTTCGTCGCCACAAAAATGCAAACGAACTGTTCCTTCTCCATGAAAATACAAACCCTCACACAAGTCTGCGCACCCGAGAGGAGCTGAAAAATCTTCGTTGGGCTGTTCCTCCTCATCCACCGTACAGTCCGGATCTAGATCTTCCGCCTACCGCCTGTTTGGCCCAATGAAGGATGCATTCCGCAAAAAGCAGTACGCGGATGACGGGGAGGTTATTGATGAAGCAAGACGTTGGCTCCGACGTCGTCCAATATAATGGTACCAAGCGGGCCTACGGGCCCTCCCAGTGTGGTGGCGTAAGGCCGTCACATTCAACGGAGATTATGTTTTGTAGCCAAAGGAGTAGGGAATAATATGGTGACCGGAATCCTGAGTAAAACCAACATGTTTTCAGAAAACAATAGGTTGCATTGCTTATTGAACGCCGCTCTTATGTGAGTTAGTATAATTTTCCTGCTCCTGCCCATACAAAGTTGTGTCTCACAGCCTAACTGTAAACTAAGAAATTTTTCTCCAACAATAACTGTTTGAAGCTGTGGGAGATATTATCTGTATACTGCTGAACTGTAATACGCTACAATATTGTAAAATGATGCTAAACCATAAAATTATACTACTATTGGTTCCATCTGTGGGTGCTATTATTATTTAATTTAAAAACACATTGAATCTTAAACTGTAAGACTTTCTGAAGTGCTCCAACATGTGAGACTTATTATTTTGTAAATGTTTTACACTGTTAAACTATTATACATCGGTGTACAAAACTTAAGAACGAAAGGAGCTTTCGCTTATTGTGTTACTGCCAAGAAACATACTTGATGAAACATGGACCATACATAGAAAAAGCTGCTACAGTGTAGTACATAAGGTAACTGAAAAAACATGCAATGAGACGAACTGAAATGACACTTTTATTCAAAGACTATCGAGCCGTGCGTGGCTCGTGTTCCCGCCATAATGTATTTTACACCCTGTTTTTAACGTACTTCCACCTCACTACGTTAATTTAAATTACTACTGTCACTGAATTGCTGCTTTTCCTGACCGTGAGCGGCGTTAGCAGCGCGTATCGATGTATCCCCCCTAGTAGTATCTCTGCTTGACTGCTGTTACTTCCTGGTCGTTGTCTGTCGTAGGGCAGTTCGTCGTGAGTTCGGGTTACGAGTTCGGGCTGCCAGTCAGTTGGAACGCGTCTGGAGCGCAGTCCGGACCTGCCAGGTGGGGAGTTGCAATGCGGCACAAGTGCTTCATTGTGGCATATCACGTTTGTAACCTTCTGTGTTTGAGTTCTCATGTACTGATTGATGGGAAGCAAGTCGTTGTGTCGGTAGGTCCGTGGCTGTCCCTTGATTGGGTTCCGACGGATCAAGGATAGTTGGGCTCTCCACCTGTCTCTCCTAAGTGAACGAGGGCAGACCGAACTCCCTGGAGGCTTTTGAGTGCCACCGGTGTTTAATTATCTGTTTTCAGCTACTTAAAATTTAAGGCTTATGGTTACTTTTCTTTTTTCTTCAAAATTTTGCAAAATTAATTCTTAAGTTCATCTTTCAAGCTTAAATATTGCGGCCTTCTGCCTTTAAAGTATTATGGATATATTTTAAAATTTTGAAACTTAATTGTGGCCTTCAGCCATTGGTATTGCACCGTGCATATGTTTGTTCTATCTGCTTTGCCTTGAGGCTTTCCACTTAGCCGTGATATGTTTTTTGGTTTTTATTTTATTAGCCTCTTTAATTGCGTTTTTATCTTGTTGATTTTTAAGAGTTCTTCTTTTCTGAACATTGTGGCCTTCTGCCTTTAAAGTCTATGGTAATATATTCTAAAATTTTGAAACTTAATTGTGACCTTAGGCCATTGGTATTGCACCTTGCATATGTTTGTTCTATCTACTTGCTGTGATGTTTGTTTTTTAATTATTTTATTGCTGTTTTTAATGTTTTTCTATCTTTTTGATCTGCTAAGATTTCTTGTTTGGAGGCCTTTAGCCCTGAAAGAGTTGCATTCGGTAAAGGTCCGGCTATGTGCCGCTTTGGTTGTAAAAGTGTTATTAGATTACAATAAATTACAATTAGAAGGTGGAACTGATCCCAACCTATTCGGCCCATTCCACAATTCTTATTACCTATTCTGCCCAGCGTGTTCAGCGGACGTTTCAGCTACACTACTGTTCATTAAAATTGCTACACCACGAAGATGACGTGCTACAGACGCGAAATTTAACCGACAGGAAGAAGATGATGCGATATGCAAATGATTAGCTTTTCAGAGCATTCACACAAGGTTGGCGTTGGTGGCGACACCTACAACGTGCTGACATCAGGAAAGTTTCCAACAGATTTCTCATACACAAACAGCAGTCGACCGGCGTTGCCTGGTGAAACGTTGTTGTGATGCCTCGTGTAAAGAGGAGAAATGCGTACCATCACGTTTCCGACTTTGATAAAGGTCGGATTGTAGCCTATCGCGATTGCGGTTCATCGTATCGCGACATTGCTACTCGCGTTGGTCGAGATCCAATGACTGTTAGCAGAATATGGAATCGGTGGGTTCAGGAGGGTAATACGGAACACCGTGCTGGATCCCAACGGCCTCGTATCACTACCAGTCGAGATGACAGGCATCTTATCCGAATGGCTGTAACGGATCGTGCAGCCACGTCACGATCCCTGAGTCAACAGATGGGGACGTTTGCAAGACAACAACCATCTGCACCAACAGTTCGACGACGTTTGCAGCAGCATGGACTATCAGCTCGGAGACCATGGCTGCGGTTATCCTTGACGCTGCATCACAGACAGGAGCGCCTGCGATGGTGTACTTAACGACGAACCTGGGTGCACGAATGCCAAAACGTCATTTTTTCGGATGAATCCAGGTTGTGTTTACAGCATTATGAAGGTCGCATCCGTTTTCGGCGACATCGCGGTGAACGCTCATTGGAAGCGCGTATTCGTCATCGCCAATATGACGTATCACCCGGCGTGATGGTATAGGGTGCCATTGGTTACACGACTCGGTCACCTCTTGTTCGCATTGACGGCACTTTGAACAGTGAACATTACATTTCAGATGTGTTACGACCCGTGGCTCTACCCTGCATTCGATCCCTGCGAAACCCTAAATTTCAGCAGGATAATGCACGTCCGCATGTTGTAGGTCCTGTAAGGGCCTTTCTGGATACAGAAAATGTTCGACTGCTGCCCTGGCCAGCACATTCTCCAGATCTCTCACCAATTGAAAACGTCTGGTCAATGGTGGCCGAGCAACTGGCTCGTCACAATACGCCAGTCACTACCCTTGACGAACTGTGGTATCGTGTTGAAGCTGCATGGGCAGCTGTACCTGTACACGCCATCCAAGTTCTGTTTGACTCAATGCCCAGGCGTATCAAGGCCGTTGTTACGGCCAGAGGTGGTTGTTGTGGGTACTGATTTCTCAGGATCTATGCACCCAAATTGCGTGAAAATGTAATCAGATGTCAGTTCTAGTATAATATATTTGTCCAATGAATACCCGTTTATCATATGCATTTCTTCTTGGTGTAGCAATTTTAATGGCCAGTAGTGTATTTAACGCTACGATCTATTTGTGGCGGAAATTTCATTACTTGATTTGTATAATGTTTGCATGTGATACTCAAACACTGAAAATATGTTTTGTTATGAAGAAGAATCAGCGTAACATGGAGGTGAGTGTCTTAAGCGATCTATCTGATTTCTGTAAGCTGTTAAACATTTAATTTGATACCGTAGTGCAAGACTATTTTCCTTTGTTTTTGAGAGTCAAAGACAGGAAGCGAGTCTGGAATTTCCCAATCAACAGAATGTTACCACTTGATACATTGTTTGGAGCTGCGAAATCAAAGGAGGCCGTTATCCAGACTGTGGTCGGGGTTATTTAGTATCGCGATAATATATTTGTCAAATGAATACCCGTTTATCATCTGCATTTCTTCTTGGTGTAGCAATTTTAATGGTAGTAGTGTAGATTGCAGCTAGTGAGGCCAGTCTCGATAGAGAGAAGAGTTCAACTAGGCGATCTAGTAAGACTAACGGGAGCCTACTGCACTATCCCGAATGATGCTTTGTTAGTAATTTCAGGAATATGCACTCTGGACTCGGACTAGGAAAATGAGAGCCTTTTATTGGTTAAAGAAAGGTAGTCAAATGGAAGTACAAATGCTGCTTGGAACTGAGGCAAATTTTAAAAATTCAATAAAAGATCGCGTATTACAACTGTGGCAAAATTAATGGGACACATCAGGCACAGGCAAGAGAACGTAACGAATTTCTGCCTAACAGCAGGGGGAGACTAAAAATGAGACTTCTTGACCTAACGAGTGTATTAATACGTTACCTGACTGGCCATGGCCCTTATGCCACGTTGTCGTTGTTGTTGTGGTCTTCAGTCCTGAGACTGGTATGATGCAGCTCTCCATGCTACCCTATGCTGTGCAAGCTTCTTCATCTCCCAGTTACTACTGCAGCCTACATCCTTCTGAATCTGCTTAGTGTATTCATCTCTTGGTCTCCCTCTACGATTTTTACCCTCCACGCTGCCCTCCAATGCTAAATTTGTGATCCCTTGATGCCTCAGAACATGTCCTAGTAACCGGTCCCTTCTTTTTGTCAAGTTGTGCCACTTACTCCTCTTCTCCCCAATTCTATTCATTACTTCATCATTAGTTATGTGATCTACCCATCTAACCTTCAGCATTCTTCTGTAGCACCACATTTCGAAAGCTTCTATTCTCTTCTTGTCCAAACTATTTATCGTCCATGTTTCACTTCCATACATGGCTACACTCCATACAAATACTTTCAGAAACGACTTCCTGACACTTAAATCTATACTCGATGTTAACAAATTTCTCTTCTTCAGAAACGCTTTCCTTGCCATTGCAAGTCTACATTTTATATCTTCTCTACATCGACCATCATCAGTTATTTTGCTCCCCAAATAGCAAAACTCCTTTACTACTTTAAGTGTCTCATTTCCTAATCTAATTCCCTCAGCATCACCTGACTTAATTCGACTACATTCCATTATTCTCGTTTTGCTTTTGTTGATGTTCATCTTATATCCTCCTTTCAAGACACTGTCCATTCCGTTCAACTGCTCTTCCAAGTCCTTTGCTGTCTCTGATAGAATTACAATGTCATCGGCAAACCTCAAAGTTTTTATTTCTCCTCCATGCTCGACCACCTGATCCAGAGTATGCCAACCCATTGTGCGGCCTGTGTACGAGTGCATGGTGATCATATCCCATATTGATGTCGGGGTACATGCGCAGGAAACAGTGGCGTTTTGTAGCACATGTGTTTCTGGAGGGATTTCTCAACTTATCACCAATACTGTGGAGTTACAAATCTGTGTCGTGTGTGTTCCCTATGTGCCTACGCTATTAGCGCCAGTTTAATTTATGAGCATGAGTGTACGTCGGGCCGACAGGCGCACGAGTTGCCGTAACGGCGTGCTCATAGGGACTGCGAGTAATTCTTGCCGCAAACCGCCATCGAAATCAGCGCAATGAATCTAACCTAATGTGCGTCAGGACGTGACCTGAGACAGGCACATTCGGCGAGTGTAAATAGGAGGCAGTTAAGTAATACCAGTGTCTTTAGTGTCACAGCTCTGTTGGACGACGGTGCTGGGCTACACAGACGGCCACATGAAGCTTCCGACGGAGGATCACAGTTCGAATACGACGTGAGCGGGACGACACGTATTTATTTTTCATAATTGCTTCCTGTTATCTGAAAAGCTAAAATAGGCCACACAAATCACACTTCCTTGGATAGTAATAAATTATGTATTAATTATTTATTTCTGATACTCAATTTTAAAAAAAGATAAAAAAAACTACAACTACTTCTATTATTACAAACCCACATTAAAACCTTTAACCAATCACCCAGCTAATAATCCACTACGAGCACTACAGAATTTGTTCTCTGTTTTTTCATTCTTTTGGTTCATTTAACTTGTAGATGTTTGTCTCCGCTACTGGATCCGCCCTCGTTCTACCCCGGTCGACAGCCATAGTCTCCTGGACTCCTTGGGCGTCGGGCAGCACGTCAGGAGCGTTTCCATCATACCGAGTAACTCCACCCGGTTCCACGCAATGTAAATTCTTGGGGCAGCATTTCATTCGGTGGTCGCCGACATCAGTTATTTTCCCTCCACCTGCAAAGTATGTTGTCTAGCCTGGATGACAGCATGATGACTTACTGTTGAATGCCTCGTGCAGTCTTCCTTGGCCTTCCTGGACACTGCGGCTGCAGTATAGTGCAAGATATGCCAGGTGGACCAGCTCCTTAATGCTGCTTTGGTATCCAGTACTCTTCATACCTGATGTCCATTACCCGCTGCATCTTCATAGAGCGTACAGTCCCACAGTGTGTGTCCTGGTGTACCCACACTGCCAGCCGCAGGCGCTGCTATCATTCACCTGTCTTCTTATTTTGTATAGATACGTGGCATAAGAGACCTTTGGAGAAAAATGAACCACTTGTATGAATATCAAGAGCTCAGATGGAAACCCAGTTCTAAACAAAAAAGGGAAAGCAGAAAGGTAGAAGGAGTATATAGAGGGTCTATACAAGGGCGATGTATTTGAGGACAATATTATGGAAATGTAAGAGGATGTAGATGAAGATGAAATGGGATATACGAAACTGCGTGAAGAATTTGACAGAGGACTGAAAGACCTGAGTCGAAACAAGGCCCCGGGAGTAGACAACATTCCATTAGAACTACTGACGGCCTTGGGAGAGCCAGTTCTGACAAAACTCTACCATCTGGTGAGCAAGATGTATGAGACAGGCGAAATACCCTCAGACTTCAAGAAGTATATAATAATTCCAATCCCAAAGAAAGCAGGTGTTGACAGATGTGAGAATTACCGAACAATCAGTTTAATAAGTCACAGCTGCAAAATACTAACGCGAATTCTTTACAGACGAATGGAAAAACTGGTAGAAGCCGACCTCGGGGAAGATCAGTTTGGATTACGTAGAAATATTGGAACACGTGAGGCAATACTGACCTTACGACTTATCTTAGAAGAAAGATTAAGGAAAGGCAAACCTACGTTTCTAGCATTTGTAGACATAGAGAAAGCTTTTGACAATGTTGACTGGAATACTCTTTCAAATTCTGAAGGTGGCAGGGGTAAAATACAGGGAGCGAAAGGCTATTTACAATTTGTATAGAAACCAGATGGCAGTTATAAAAGTCGAGGGGTATGAAAGGGAAGCAGTGGTAGGGAAGGGAGTGAGACAGTGTTGTAGCCTCTACCCGGTGTTATTCAATCTGTATATTGAGCAAGCTTGCACCAGTGCCTGACGGAGCTCCTGAAGTGTCCTAGGGCTTTGAAGACGTGCAGCGATATGTCGACCGAGAGCATCCCAGACGTGCTCGATGGGGTTTACGTCTGGAGAACAGGCAGGCCACTCCATTCGCCTGATATCTTCTGTTTCAAGGTGCTCCTCCACGATGACAGCTCGGTGGGGCCGTCTGTTATCATCCACCAGGAGGAAGGTGGGAGCCACTGTACCCCTGAAAAGGCGTACATACTGGTGCAAAATGACGTCCCGATATGCCTGACCTGTTACAGTTCCTCTGTCAAAGACATGCATGGGTGTACGTGCACCAATCATAATCCCACCCCACACCATCAAACCACGACCTCCATACAGGTCCCTTTTAAGGACATTAAGGGGTTGGTATCTGGTTCCTGGTTCGCGCCAGATGAAAGCCCGGCGAGAATCACTGTTCCGTCTATACCTGGACTCGTCCGTGAACATTACCTGGGACCACTGTTCCAATCACCACGTATTGTGTTCTTGACACCAGGCTTTACGGGCTCTCCTGTGACCAGGGGTCAGTGGAATGCACCTTTCAGGTATCTGAGGAATAAACCATGTCTGTTCATTTTCTCTGTAGACTGTGTGTCTGGAGACAACTGTTCCAGTGGCTGCGGTAACGTCCCGAGCAAGGCTACCTGCAGTCTCCGTGGCCATTTGCGGGCACTGATGGTGAGATCTCGGTCTTCTTGTGGTGTTGTACACTGTAGACGTCCCGTACTGGACACGTTTCGTGTCTGCTGGAATCGTTGCCATAATCTTGAGATCACTCTTTGTGGCTCACGGAGGCCTCGTGCTACGACCTGCTGTGTTTGACCGTCCTCCAGTCGCCCTAGTATGCTGTCCCTCATAACGTCATCAATATGTGTTCTCTGGGCAATTTTCAACACACGGTAACGATTAGCACATCTGAAAACATCTGCACACTTACTCGCTGCACTGTACTCTGACATGCACCCACACACCTCTGCGTATGTGGACCGCTGCCAGCGCCACCGTGCGACGACCGCAGGTCAAATGCAACGCATGCTCATACCCCGAGATGATTTAAACCCGCAAACCGCCGACCAGAGCGTTGTTTCACCATGTATCAGCATTATCCTTAATCTATGAGCGTGAGTGTACTTTCCTACTTCACGTTGCACATAGTAATTATCAACAAGCCCACGCCTGACTTACGGGTATGGCTGCAATCCACTGCCGCAAATTACACTTAAACTACCTTATGCGGTGACACCGTTACAGAATGTGAGGTGCATTATGACCCCTCACAAGGAAATAGAGTCGTTGGAAGGAAACGAACCAAATGTGCATTCGGTGTGTATCTGTAGGGAATTGTCATCCAAGTAGAAGAGGCCATTTTGGGAGTAATTGAGAGCGCAGGTTACAGTCACCTGCAGAAAATCGCTCACATGGGCGCCAGCGGCGTCAGTCGCTTACGTTTTGAGACAGTTCTAAACTCTTTCCGGAGACTAGCGGAAATTGCGAACACAGCTGGTGTCATTCTTCAAATCTCAGCACGTCTGTCGATTTGCAGCATCGTTCCGAGGACTGATTGGGGACCTTTGGTTTCGAACCGAGCGGAAGGTTTACACAAGAGACTTCGCCTGTTATGCGATGAGATCAGGTTTAGTTTACTCAACCCACGCTACACAGTGGATACTTATAAAGCTGTTCTGGGTAGGTCAGGTTTGCACTGTACGCCAGAAACGGTCACTTGCGTGGCACAGGTTTCTCTTGGATGAGATGAAACTCAGAGACAGGGAGTATAGAAAATAGCGTTAGATAAATCAAACATTTCAATGGTTCGGATAGCAAATGCAGGGAGCGAGAATCTCAAAATATTATTAGCTGACTGCCAGAGTATTCGAGGTAAAATCTGGCCTGGATGTATGCACTGATTCGGTGGGAAAGGGTTTCACAAAGCCGTTGTATCCTCTGCTGAGGCAAGCTGGTCCACAAATTTTGTAGCTGGTCCGTGGTACCGGGACAGAGTTGGTGCTACACATGTTCTATCGGAGACAGTACAGGGGAATCTGCTGGCCACGGGAAGACCTAAACTCCGCGCACACACTTCCAATGTGTGGACGAGCAGTGTTCTGTTGACAAATGGCTACCGTACAGCTACAAACCGCTGGAGACAGTATCTACAGTAAAATATGTGAGAGCAGCTATCCAGAGCGACCTCAAATGAGAAAACCAGATGCCAGACTCAGATTCATAGGAAGAAGGTTAAGGAAATGTAATTCATCCACGAAGGATGTGGCTTATAAGGCGTCTTTTCGACTTATTCCTGAGTATCGTTTGTCTGTCTGAGATCTCTGCTAGATACGACTGATAGAAGAGTTAGAGAAGATCCAACGAAGAGCGGCGCGTTTCTCACAGAGTCGTTTGCCGGCGCGAGAGCGTTACATAGATGCTCAACAAACTCCATTGGCAGACGTCACAGGAGAGTCGTTGTGCATCAAGAGATTTACCGCTCAAATTTCGAGAGAGCACTTTACGGGAAGAGTCGGACAACATATTACTTCCCCCTCCACCCGCGCCGTCACCCACCCACCACATACGTCTCGCGTAATGACCACGAGGACAAAATTCGAGAAATTAGAGGCAATACAGAGGCTTACCGGCAGTCATTCTTCCCACACACTATTTGCAAGTGGAAAAGGGTTGGAGGGCTCGGTTAGTGGTACAAAAAGTACCCTCCTAGATGGCTTGCGGAGTATGATGCAGATGATGACGTTGCTGTTGTGAACGGGGAAGTATCGTCGTTGGACGATCGTAAGCAATTATTGCAGAAACTCTTAGATAAATCTTACACTTTGTGTAATGAATGGCAGTTCTCTTTAAATGTGGATAAATGAAAGGTATAACCAAAAGAAAGGGAAAGAAAACGTGTCATATCTGATTCCAAGATATAAAATGTGACGATCACGAAAAGTCAGTACCAGTGAGGCAAACGGAAGACTGCATATAAGACGTTAAATCGACCAGTTGTGGAGCATTGTTCCAGTAGTTGGAGACCTTATAAAGTAGACATGGCCAGAGACATCGAACAAATTCAGTGACGCGCTTATAGGATCGTAGGAGTTCAATGGAGCCAATACGAAAGTAACAGTAATGCTCGGGGGAGGTAAATGGGAAAACCTTGGACGGAAAGTGATGTGTTTCCCGCCAAGCTATGCTGAGGAAAAATAGCGAAAGTGTGTTCGAGGAGGGCTGTGTGATCATTACACTGCGACTATTATGGGAGTATATCTCCCGCATCGGTCACGCGATTAAGAGAAGAGAGGTTAGGGCACCACAGAGCTATATGGATAGTCATTTTTGCATCGCTCAATACTAGAATGGAATAGGAAAGGAAGTTGATAATACGATGTATCCTCCGCCATGCACTGTACAATTCCTTGCAGAATACATATGCGAGTGTAGATGTAGAGTTTTACGTAGTAAGTGCTGCTTTCGTAATGGGATCGGCGATTCGATGGAGTGTGATCGGGAACAACCGAGCCGGTCGCGGTGGCCGAGCTGTTCTAGGCGCCTCAGTCCGGAACTACGCTGCTGCTACCGTCGCAGGTTCGAATCTGCCTCGGGCATGGATGTGTGAGTATTGGAACAAAGCAAGTACCACTCCAATGCTGGTACCATTCCAAAGTACCGTTATCCATGATGGTGACCATGACATCAGAGACACACCCCCCGCCTACATATACGCGCTACGCATAGCCTTTCGTAAATATTTTCATAACACCGCCACCATTCCAAGGCACCGTTATTCAACAACAACAAGGTCGTATCCGGTGTATCCACCATGTGGTGCGTGTCTACTTACTATTGCCGTGGCGCGGTGCGAGAGAGAGAGGGAGACTCGAGAGACTGAATCGTTGGGTGCCTAGCATAGAGGCAGCATACAGTGATGTTCTAAACTCTATCCGTGTTAATAATATACATATTGACGATTTTGAGCAGCACCTTCGTTCGCATATGAGCATTAAATCTACGGACTTCCAATTGAAATGCGTGTGTCAAAAACCAGAGTACTCAGAGTCACCTATTGGACTGCATGAGATACATGCAGAATTTATTGCCAACCAAAAATAATTATTTGGTAGATATTGTACAGGTTCTAAGAAGAAACGTTCAGATTATGATGCTACCCCAGAAATAGTACATCCAATGTACGATTTTTAAATAAATAATTTATATCTAATCTCAACTCGTGTTTGTCTTTTATTTCATACCACTACTCCCATTATAATCAAATTATTCCAATAATTTTTTTAAAAATTCTTCTCAAATTATGATCATTTTACTCTTCATACTTGGTTTCTTCGTGTAGACAGTATAGCTCAATCAGTTAAGTGATCGAACTATACTGGCTACACACAAATATTATTATTATTATTATTATTATTATTATTATTACTATTATCCTGCCAGTTATATTTTCTATATATGTCAAGTACTTGTTTGTACATGGCTCATTTACTATCATGGCTGGCTGGGTAAGGCACCCTCGCCACAACGACTTTGTTGTCGGTGATTGGTCATGTGAAGATTCAAATGAAGAGCAGAAGAAGAAGAACAAGAAAAACGCAATTCTCTTTCCCGATAATACACGAGCAATTATTGTAGGCCCATCCAACTGCGGCAAGACTAATGTCCTCATGACTCTGCTAACGCATGTAGACGCTGTCCGATTTGAACATGTCCGTCTATTCTCAAAAACGCTCTTTCAACCCAAGTATCAGCTATTGCATGAGATATTTCGAGGTGTAGATGGTGTTATATACACGACATTCAGTGAAAGCTGTGATATCCCCCCACCTGAAAAAGCAAAACCAAACACAGTATTCATATTTGACGGTGTTGCCGTCGAAAACCAAGATCAAATTCGAAAATATTTCTCTTTCGGTCGCCATATGGGTGCTGACGTATTTTATCTAAGTCAAACATATTCCAGAATCCCCAAACAACTTGTTAGGGATAACGCAAACCTCATTATAGCCTTCAAGCAAGACAGTCTTAATTTAAAACACATTTACCAAGCACATGTGGGAACGGATATGTCGTTCAATGATTTCGTAAAGATATGTTGCTGGAACCATTCACAGTATGGGTTTCTCGTTATTGATAAAACAAGAGAATTGAATGACGGTAGGTACAGACGAAACTTTCAAGAATTTTTGCATATATAACAAGGTAATAGACGTTAGCACATCAGTCTACGCCATACCATGGACAAATTCGCGCGAATGTCCACCTCTCAACCCGAGATGATCGGTGTACATAGACAGAACATTCGCTTGTACTTGGATGCGAAAATTCAGGCTATGGCTCATAAAGTTGCAGGTGTGGGCAGGGAACTAGAGACCTATTACCAAACCCTTCTGAGAATAGTGAATGCGTTAAATGAGCTAGTTAATCAAGTAAGTAAGAAAGTAACCGACTTAACTGAAAAGGTCGATGCTATTCAGGGAAAAATAGATGTAGACCTGCTTGTTGTCGATAAGGGCGATCACGATCATACTAAGAAGCGGAAGAAAATGAATTCATATATAAAGCCCCACGTCGCAGAGATGTCTGATTAGTAGATGCTGAGATGTCGACGACCAAGCACAAAGTCATTCAAGCGCGTAAAGCAGTCCGTGAGAAATTACGGCTGCTGAGGTTAGGGCATATTGATCGTCAGAAAACACTAAGAGAGACCTTTAAGCCCGTTACTGAATCCCTCCGACAGCTCTCACCAAAAACAAAAACGCGCGAAAACGACAGTCTTTCCATTGATAAATTCACTATTAGTCACGCTCCAGGTCAGATAGATAGAACATTCGGCGTTAGCCCGGGAAGACCGTACATGTTGGGCGCGCATCCCATAACTGTAACAGAAGACAAAATACAAATAGGTGATAGACTGTTTGACCGAACACCAGGCTTAATGAACCTTATTTTCCTAAGACCAACCAAAAAACCTATAAATTATTCCGTTAATGATAAGGAAACGTACCGTGAAATACTACACATGACTGGTGTACACAAGATCACCAAAAGCCTAAGCAACAGGAAATATAAAACCATTATAAAACCAATACTTGAAGACCAAAACAACAACAACGGTGCCAGCAGCGGAGATGGTATTCACATTGGTCTTAAAGCAGTGAACAATCGAATCCCTCAGTATATATATTATGACGAACCCAACCAACTAATAGATCGACTACGTCTGCTCATGACATCAGCTGCTGCAGGTAATACAGCTCATTCGAATGAAATTGTCTCCATAATCTCTGAGCTTTGAGAGAGAGGTATCATCGAATAAGTATGGAGACCGTTGTTCGAGAACTACACAAACCAGCACGTAAAACATACCTGCGCAGACATGTCATGATTAAAGGGTTGGATGACTTGTGGCAAGTTGATCTTGTAGATATGTGGCAATATTCACAGGAGAAAAATGGCTTCAAATACATTTTAATGGTTATTGATACATACTCCAAATCTGCATGGGAATTACCAGTCAAGACAGAAACCGGTCCAAATGTCACTGATGCTTTTGAACGCTTGCTACAGACAGGAACCAATCGATGCCCACACAATCTCCAAATTGATCATGGTGGTGAGCTCTACAATAGGTACTTCAAGACAGTGGTGCAGCGGTATGGCATACATCACTACTCGACATTCACTCACCTTAAGGCGAGTATCGTGGAGCGCTTTAACAGAACAATAAAAGGCCGAATGCGGATGCGGTTTAACGTTCGCGGCTCATACAAATGGACAGATATCCTCCCAGAAATAATTGCTTAATATAATAGAACCAAACACAGCACAATAAAAATGCGGCCAATGGATGTTCGTGATAACACACTCATGGATACCGTATACTTTCACATTATGATATTCGATCCACGCAAACAGAAATTTAATGTAGGTGATTTGGTGTGTATCTCAAAACACAAGATCGCATTTGAGAAATCATACCTACCGAACTGGTCAACTGAAATATTTACAGTTTCAAATGTGCAGCGAACGAATCCTAGAACTTATGTGTTGAAAGACAGTAAAGGTGAAGAAATTGCAGGCTCCTCCTACACTGAGGAGATGCAGAAAAGCTCACAACCAGATCTTTTTCTGGTGGAGTGAGTCATAAGACGACTTGGAATAAGTCCCTACTCAAAGGCTTGGTTTTCCTGTACACAAAACAGTTGGATTGATGCGAGGGATTTGCTATATAATGAGCATTCATCGCCCACAACCACCACAGTAGCCTAACATGCGCGATCGAAGACACATTAGAGGAGGCGGTGGTGTTCTGGATAAACTACATGTGGAATTACTCATCCCGGGGTATAACTACTGCGGACCTGGGACAAAACTTCAGAAACGCTTGGCGCGAGTCGATAAGGGAGTCAATCTGCTTGACGAAGCGTGCATGGAACACGACATTGCATACGAAGCGAATAAAGATCTATCGTCACATTGCAGATAGGATTTTAGCTGATAAGGCTAAGGTGACATGGAAAAGAAAAATATTGGTATACGTCAACGCATCGCGGCATTCGTAGTTGATAAAAGATTGCGCGGAAAAATCAAGTTAGGATTAGGAGTGATGAATTTCAAGCGAATTATGAACGCTGCACGTCGCCCACTAAACATGAAGAACAAGAAGGGCTGTTTGAAGAACTGTATCCTGACAGCGATGTATGCAGCTAAAAACGCAATGAAGGACAAAGAATCACGAACGAGAAGAACAAGAAGATCCGTTCAAGCACTTCGTGTTCTACCAATACCCAAGACATTCGGCGGTTTTATTCCTTTTCTCATCCCGGCTCTCTCCGCGCTCTCAGCGGTAGGTTCGCTCACCGGTGGGGCTGCAGCTATCGTTCGAACAGTCAAGAATGCGCAAAACACGCAAGCCCAGTTAGAAGAGGAGAGAAGACATAACCGCGTGATGGAAGCAGCAGCCATTGGAAAAGGCCTATACTTGAAGCCGTACAGGAAGGGTCTTGGTCTATTAGTTCGTTGGGGTCGTCATAATACACTCCTGGAAATTGAAATAAGAACACCGTGAATTCATTGTCCCAGGAAGGGGAAACTTTATTGACACATTCCTGGGGTCAGATACATCACATGATCACACTGACAGAACCACAGGCACATAGACACAGGCAACAGAGCATGCACAATGTCGGCACTAGTACAGTGTATATCCACCTTTCGCAGCAATGCAGGCTGCTATTCTCCCATGGAGACGATCGTAGAGATGCTGGATGTAGTCCTGTGGAACGGCTTGCCATGCCATTTCCACCTGGCGCCTCAGTTGGACCAGCGTTCGTGCTGGACGTGCAGACCGCGTGAGACGACGCTTCATCCAGTCCCAAACATGCTCAATGGGGGACAGATCCGGAGATCTTGCTGGCCAGGGTAGTTGACTTACACCTTCTAGAGCACGTTGGGTGGCACGGGATACATGCGGACGTGCATTGTCCTGTTGGAACAGCAAGTTCCCTTGCCGGTCTAGGAATGGTAGAACGATGGGTTCGATGACGGTTTGGATGTACCGTGCACTATTCAGTGTCCCCTCGACGATCACCAGTGGTGTACGGCCAGTGTAGGAGATCGCTCCCCACACCATGATGCCGGGTGTTGGCCCTGTGTGCCTCGGTCGTATGCAGTCCTGATTGTGGCGCTCACCTGCACGGCGCCAAACACGCATACGACCATCATTGGCACCAAGGCAGAAGCGACTCTCATCGCTGAAGACGACACGTCTCCATTCGTCCCTCCATTCACGCCTGTCGCGACACCACTGGAGGCGGGCTGCACGATGTTGGGGCGTGAGCGGAAGACGGCCTAACGGTGTGCGGGACCGTAGCCCAGCTTCATGGAGACGGTTGCGAATGGTCCTCGCCGATACCCCAGGAGCAACAGTGTCCCTAATTTGCTGGGAAGTGGCGGTGCGGTCCCCTACGGCACTGCGTAGGATCCTACGGTCTTGGCGTGCATCCGTGCGTCGCTGCGGTCCGGTCCCAGGTCGACGGGCACGTGCACCTTCCGCCGACCACTGGCGACAACATCGATGTACTGTGGAGACCTCACGCCCCACGTGTTGAGCAATTCGGCGGTACGTCCACCCGGCCTCCCGCATGCCCACTATACGCCCTCGCTCAAAGTCCGTCAACTGCACATACGGTTCACGTCCACGCTGTCGCGGCATGCTACCAGTGTTAAAGACTGCGATGGAGCTCCGTATGCCACGGCAAACTGGCTGACACTGACGGCGGCGGTGCACAAATGCTGCGCAGCTATCGCCATTCGACGGCCAACACCGCGGTTCCTGGTGTGTCCGCTGTGCCGTGCGTGTGATCATTGCTTGTACAGCCCTCTCGCAGTGTCCGGAGCAAGTATGGTGGGTCTGACACACCGGTGTCAATGTGTTCTTTTTTCCATTTCCAGGAGTGTATATATACTGAGGGATTCGATTGTTCACTGCTTTAAGACCAGCGCCGCTGCTGGCACCGTTGTTGTTGTTTTGGCCTTCAAGTATTGGTTTTATAATGGTTTTATATTTCCTGTTGCTTAGGCTTTAGGTGATCTTGTGTACACCAGTCATGTGTAGTATTTCACGGTACGTGTCCTTATCATTAACTGAATAATTTATAGGTTTTTTGGTTGGTCTTAGGAAAATAAGGTTCATTAAGCCTGGTGTTCGGTCAAACAGTCTATCACCTGTTTGTATTTTGTCTTCTGTTACAGTTATGGGATGCGCGCCCAACATGTACGGTTTTCCCGGGCTAAGGCCGAATGTTCTATCTATCTGACCTGGAGCGTGACTAACAGTGAATTTATCAATGGAAAGACTGTCGTTTTCGCGCGTTTTTGTTTTTGGTGAGAGATGTCGGAGGGATTCAGTAACGGGCTTAAAGGTCTCTCTTAGTGTTTTCTGACGATCAATATGCCCTAACCTCAGCAGCCGTAATTTCTCACGGACTGCTTTACGCGCTTGAATGACTTTGTGCTTGGTCGTCGACATCTCAGCATCTACTAATCAGACATCTCTGCGACGTGGGGCTTTATATATGAATTCATTTTCTTCCGCTTCTTAGTATGATCGTGATCGCCCTTATCGACAACAAGCAGGTCTGCATCTATTTTTCCCTGAATAGCATCGACCTTTTCAGTTAAGTCGGTTACTTTCTTACTTACTTGATCAACTAGCTCATTTAACGCATTCACCATTCTCAGAAGGGTTTGGTAATAGGTCTCTAGTTCCCTGCCCACACCTGCAACTTTATGAGCCATAGCCCGAATTTTCGCATCCAAGTACAAGCGAATGTTCTGTCTATGTACACCGATCATCTCGGGTTGAGAGGTGGACATTCGCGCGAATTTGTCCATGGTATGGCGTAGACTGATGTGCTAACGTCTATTACCTTGTTATATATGCAAAAATTCTTGAAAGTTTCGTCTGTACCTACCGTCATTCAATTCTCTTGTTTTATCAATAACGAGAAACCCATACTGTGAATGGTTCCAGCAGTCTGCACATATCTTTACGAAATCATTGAACGACATATCCGTTCCCACATGTGCTTGGTAAATGTGTTTTAAATTAAGACTGTCTTGCTTGAAGGCTATAATGAGGTTTGCGTTATCCCTAACAAGTTGTTTGGGGATTCTGGAATATGTTTGACTTAGATAATATACGTCAGCACCCATATGGCGACCGAAAGAGAAATATTTTCGAATTTGGTCTTGGTTTTCGACGGCAACACCGTCAAATATGAATACTGTGTTTGTTTTGCTTTTTCAGGTGGGGGGATATCACAGCATTCACTGAATGTCGTGTATGTAACACCATCTACACCTCGAAATATCTCATGCAATTATAATTAGGATTAGGAGTGATGAATTTCAAGCGAATTATGAACGCTGCACGTCGCCCACTAAACATGAAGAACAAGAAGGGCTGTTTGAAGAACTGTATCCTAACAGCGATGTATGCAGCTTTTGCTTTTAACGCATGCTTTTAACGCATGCTGGCCATTTGGGTTGAAAGAGTGTTTTTGAGAATAGACGGACATGTTCAAATCGGACAGCGTCTACATGCGTTAGCAGAGTCATGAGGGCATTAGTCTTGCCGCAGTTGGATGGGCCGACAATAATTGCTCGTATATTATCGGGAAAGAGAATTGCGTTTTTCTTGTTCTTCTTCTTCTGCTCTTCATTTGAATCTTCACATAACCAATCACCGACAACAAAGTCGTTGTGGCGAGGGTGCCTCACCCAGCCAGCCATGATAGTAAATGAGCCATGTACAAACAAGTACTTGACATATATAGAAAATATAACTGGCAGGATAATAGTAATAATAATAATAATAATAATAATAATATTTGTGTGTAGCCAGTATAGTTCGATCACTTAACTAATTGAGCTATACTGTCTACACGAAGAAAACAAGTATGAAGAGTAAAATGATCATAATTTGAGAAGAATTTTTAAAAAAATTATTGGAATAATTTGATTATAATGGGAGTGGTGGTATGAAATAAAAGACAAACACGAGTTGAGATTAGATATAAATTATTTATTTAAAAATCGTACATTGGATGTACTATTTCTAGGGTATCATCATAATCTGAACGTTTCTTCTTAGAACCTGTACAATATCTACCAAATAATTATTTTTGGTTGGCAATAAATTATGCACGTATCTCATGCTGTCCAATAGGTGACTCTGAGTACTCTGGTTTTTGACACACGCATTTCACTTGGAAGTCTGTAGATTTAATGCTCATATGCGAACGAAGGTGCTGCTCAAAATCGTCAATATGTATATTATTAACACGTAGAGAGTTTAGAACATCACTGTATGCTGCCTCTATGCTAGGCACCCAACGATTCAGACTCTCGAGTCTCCCTCTCTCTCTCGCACCGCGCCACGGCAATAGGAATTAGACACGCACCACGTGGTGGATACACCGGGTACGACCTTGTTGTTGTTGAATAACGGTGCCTTGGGAAGGTGGCGGTGTTATGAAAATATTTACGAAAGGCTATGCGTAGCGCGTATATGTAGGCGGGGGGGGGGGGGGTCTCTGACGTCACGGCCGCCATCATGGATAACGATACTTTGGAATGGTACTGGCACTGGAATGGTACTTGCTTTGTTCCAATACTTGTGTGTGGTGTCTTTAGGTTAGGTAGGTTTAAAAAGTTCTAAGTTCTAGGAGGCTGATGACCTCAGATGTTAAGTCCCATAGGGCTCAGAGGCATTTGAACCATTTGGGAACGACCGAAAATAGTACATCCAGTACGTGCGCAGCTTACAGTGTATAAACACACAGATTAGTATAGCATACATACAACAGGTTATCGATTTTTGTCATGTTTCGCACGATTGTAGCACATATTTAAATGTAACAAATACTGCTTTCACATGGTGCGCTTCGCAAGCGTTTCCTAGAAATCGAGGTTCAAAATTTTACGAACCTATTGAATACCATACGAGAGCGCCAGTCGTCGAGCACAACCGGATGTATTCTGTCCCAGTCTCGCTATTATGTTTCTTTTCTAAATGTCCACCAAACTCTTGTATTAACACAACGAATAATGTTTTTTCTGAAAGGAACGATAATAATAATGATAATCATTATGGTACATCAATAGCGAGGTCTATTCCACAACATCACACTGGTGTGCAAAACAAAAGGCTGAAAGTTACTTTCACACTAGGCCGGCCGGTGTGGCCGAGCTGTTCTAGGCGATTCAGGCTGGAACCGCGCGACCGCTACGGTCGCAGGTTCGAATCCTGCCTTGGGCATGGATGTGTGTGATGTTCTAGGGTTAGTTAGGTTTAAGTAGTTCTACGTTCTGGGGGACTGATGACCTCAGATGTTAAGTCCCATAGTCCTCAGAGCCATTTGAACCATTTGAACTTTCACACTATGCATCATTGACAGGTACAATAGCTCGATGTAACTTGGACAATACACGGAAAGAACTGCCACAGTAATAGTACAGAAAATAGCAAAGAAATACACTATGAAGCGAACAGAAATGACACTTTCATTCAGAGATGATAATTACACTGAAATCACCACTCATGTTGTTCCCCTGGGCATTACAAAGTTGGGACATGGTTCTTAGTACCGTATGTTTATGTCACCATCACGGACGCAAATGCTTGTTCTGCAACGCGCTATTATGCTGGCCACAGCTTTGGTAAGGGGTTCTTGCGGCATGAAGTTCCATTCCTCCACCAGGGCGGTTGACCATTACTGCATAATCATTAGAGCATGTGGACGTGCTCCAATACGTCTCCCCAGCGCATCCCACACGTGCCCGTTGGGATTTAATTAGGGGGAACAGGCAGGCCATTCCATTCGCCGAATATTCTCTAGACAAAGGCTCAAACTTCGCAGTTCGTTGCGGCCGCGCATTTTTATCCGTAAGTCAGCTCCGAACGCACTACTGAAAAGACGCACATGAGGAAGGAATACTGTGTCACAATAACGTTGACCCGTGTTCAAAGATGTCTATGCCAGCACGCCCCTGCAACATTATGCTTCCCCTCACCATAGCACATCTCTCGCCATATGAGGGTTCGTCCGCCATTGTCGAACACGATCGTTTTGGTGGTCCAGTTGTTATGGTATGGGAGGGGGGAGGGGAGGGGGGGACCATAATGGCCATCACCCCTTTGAGCACTGTACACTCGCGGGTCAAAGGACTCACTGCTCAACGTTATTGTGACACTGTACTCCTTCCTCACGTGCGTCTTTCCAGCGGTGCATTCGATCCTGACATGGATGACATGACATGCGACCACATCGAACAACGCAGGTTGAGGAGCTCTTGGAAAGAGAGAATATTCGGCGAATGGACTGGCTTGCACATTCCCCTTACTTAAATCCCAACGAGCGCGTGAGGGGTGCGTTGGGAGGCGTATTGGAGCACGTCCACATGCACCAAGTAGCGTCCAGCAGTGATCAAGCACGTTGCTGGAGGAATGGAACGCCCTACCACAAGAACTCTTTACCAATCTTGTGGCCACCATGGGAGCTCGTTGTAGAGCGTGCATTGCCGTCCGTGGTGATCACATACCCTATTAAGAACCATGTTCCGTCTTTTGTAATATTAGGGGACCATCCTAAGTCCCATTGACTTCAGTGTAATTATTGTGTCTGGATAAAAGAGTCATTTCTCTCATTGCGTATTTCATTGCTATTTTCTGTACTATACTGTAGCAGTTCTTTCTATGTACTGCCCAAGTTTCATCGAGCTATTGTTCAGGGTGGTTATAGAGAAAGTGCAGCTGCTCATGCAGATCCAGTGTGGGCTGTACCTATAGTACGGCAGCGAAACTTGGTAGATATACTAATGTGTTAATGCGGAACCGCTTTACGTTGGAAACCGGTGTTCCAAGTTTGGCCGCCAGGTGCAAGTCTGGCGCTGTACAGCATCCTGTCGACGTCTCCGGTGCTCATGTTGAACAAATTGTGTAAGCTACAATTAATAATAAAAAAAACAACATTATGCCGTTCTCAGTTGTTTGATGCTTTCTGTCCTCGTCTCGTTCCTAATCCATTACAGATGATAACATTTCTGTGCGTCTTTCTTGCATTTACAGAGCCAGTGGTGATCAAAATTGGAACTAATTAGTTTCCAGGGTAAATCGGTTCCGCATTAACGCATTAGAATATCTACCAAGCTTCGCTGCCATACGATAATTACTGCCCAAACTGGTATTCTCTGAGTAGCAGCACTTAAACAATAAATACTCGGTATTTGGCTGTGACATACCGGGAAAGTTATTTTCGTCCTTAAATTTTGCACACCAGTGTATTAATTCATTTAACCTGGCAAGATTAGGGCCATCAGGTCCTCGCTTACATGTGGCCAGGTATTCTACATATTTCGAATTATTTTCATTACGATAAGAGTAAACTACATCTAGTATACAAATTATAAACGTTTAGTACTTACTACAGTGCAGCACGAAACAAAAACAAGTACAGTTTACTATCGTTCATGAGTATAAAAAGAGAGACAAGTCATAAGAACGTACTTTTAAACAATGGCGACTAGCTGCAGTGGACATGGCAGAAGTGGCGTCAGAGAGGGAGAACGAGGAATGTGATAAAACAGGGTGTTATGAAGATGGGAGAAAAGAAAGTGGCGAGACTGACTGATAAGTGGGAATAGGAAGAAGCATAAATGGGAGAAGATGGGAGCATCTTCTGTACTGTTTGACAAAGGGGGCACAGGACATAAGCGTTAATTTGTGGGGAACCGAAATGAAGGTGACAGAAATAAGTGTCACAGCTCCGTGTTAAAAACAGCATGGCATTTTACTGTGCGCAGAATGCTGGATGGCTTGCTTCATAGGAGGGCGTCGGAGCTCCAGAGGCAGCAACAGAGAAGGATGTTTCGATTGTTATTGTTTTACAGATGTGCACAACCACTGTACTAGATAAAGAGACCTCATGTTTCGATTATAATGAGATGACAGGTCGTTAGTCTCTGATGCAAGGTGCAAGGGTGCTTGTGCACTGAGAAACTGGTGAAGTAAACACGTGGTAGTCACATAACTTGTCTGGCCGAAACCAACCTAACTGGGCGTATGAATCACTTACATGGTCATACAAACGGATGTTGCAGATGTAGCGCACACACAGTTCTGACTGTGTCACTACTCGTGCCATGCTGGATTACGTCGCAGTAGTAAAAGTTTACCTTTAACTCCCAGTGGAGATATATTCAGAAAGCTTTTATGGGCATCGAGGCAAGAGGAATTTTTCCTGCTTGTGACGACAGTATTTTCTGCTCATTTGAGATGCTCATTCAAAGTTACATCCAAGTTTTTCACCGTTTTTTGACAAGGCATTCGAATACCGTCTAGAGGAATACAAGGCAGTTGTTTGCAGGATTCAGTACTTATTAAGTTGTGGTGGAATACTAAAATTACTTAGGGCTTTTCCGGATTTAGATTAAGTCCGAGGTTTTGTGTCCATTTTACCACTGAAGACAGATCGTTATTTATGTGAACTAGCGCAGTATTAATTCAGGTCTAGCGCTTAAAGCTGCAAAACGTCGGCATATAAATGATATTTGCAGGAGGATAGTACCGATTAGAAGTCACCGACATGCAAGGGAAACAATAATGTATCCAGGACTGATCTCTGTTCTACTCCTGAGAGAATACTCTTCCAGAACGACTTTTAATTCCCACAGACAACACGTTGCTGTCTGATTTTCAAGCACTTTCACACCACTCCACCGTACTACCTGAAAATTTTAACTGGCGCTTTTTCTGAGCAGTATGTCAACGTTGAAGGTACAAAATGCGTTTATTTAGTTCAGTTCTGTCAATATTGTGGCCTCACGGATGTCCATGGCATATTAAAGAATAGCAGTTACCTTAATTAGCGCAGTGTTTGTGGTGTGGTGTTTATCGGTGGCGCTCTGACACATTCCATTCAAACCGAATTTCTAAAAGCATTCAGTAATTCTGACGTGGGAAATATGTTCCAGGGCTTTGGGTACAGCAGGTGAAATACTAATTGGACGGTAATCAAAACGTGATTGTGAGTTTTCGTTCGTGGGGATAGACTGGGCTACAATAAACAATCGTGATGAAATGCTCATTTAGCCGCTGATACAGCATTGTACGTACCGCGGTGTAGTCATACCGGGCTGTATCTGCTTTAAATAATGAACACTGTATTTGCAATACGCGCACAAATGTATCTAAAAATAAATGTTCATTTCATCACGATTGTTTATTAATTATCGATTATAACTTGTTGCGAATGCACCATATTGATTCTTCTTCTTTCTTCGTTTCGCCTAGTTAAAGAGCGCATTTGAACTTGTTAGCTTGGTCTGACAGCTTCGTTTTCTTTTTCTCTCCCAGAAATCTCTTCATGAATTCAATGGATTGTTTCTTGCGTTCCGCTGTCGACTATTATCCAGTTGACATTTTAGCTTTCTGTGCGAATGTATGATTTTCAACTAGGATTCCAAAGGCTTTGGATTCTTTGATGGTATCTTTTATGCTGTTCATTTCTCGCAAGTCTTGTGTGATTTCTTCTAACGAAATAACTTTTACCATTGTTGAATTTATTGTAATAAGTAGCTTTTTTAGTTAATCTACTGTTGTCCATTCTGCATGTGTAACCACAGAACTTCAAGCGTGCTCTACGTACTGATCAACGAACTTCGCTGTTACTGTGAATAAGTCTGTGGTTTTCCTTTTCACCCATTTGCGACTTATATTAATCCATATGCCATTTATATTAACTTTTCTCAGAATTTTACTTCCACCCTCATCAACTTTTGAGTGGCCTCATAGAGATGTAGTTTCTAAGGCATATAATACTTCAGGAAAAACAACAATCTTGTATTACCGAAGGTTCGTATTATGGGATATCCCTTACCTTCCATATGGAAGGTATGGGAACTAGTATTGTTAATAGTGTGTGATTGATGATACCCATGTTTGGTGTTTTCGAGATTGCGTCTTCTCAATTTGTTTGAATTTACTTCCTGTGTCGTGCTTATGTATTTGCTTCCTTTCACTGACTTACTCTTATTGGCGAAGACGGCAGAGCATGGGCGGCACCTGTTCTTCAAAAGTAATTGCTTCATTCCTCGAGTGAAATTTTCAGGTTTAGTAAAATACAGGGTGGCCCACTTAAACGTTTCAGCGCAAATATCTCTGGAACAACTATAGATATTAAATAACGACTTCCATTACTATGAATATAAGACAGGAGTTCATGAAAATAAATACTGAGACATTCTTAAACGTAAGCAAATATTAATTTCAACACAAACTTTTTTTTTTATGGAGACCCCGTATTATTTCTTGCGCAATCAATAACACGAAAAATCACTAAAAGATTGGCGCTGGTTGCATCGCAATACATCCGTGTAATCGTAAAACGAAGTTGACGTTTGAAATAAACGAAACGCGCCGCTATTGCACTTCCCGAGATGCAGTAATGAACCCCACGTTGCTCATAATCGCGAAGTGATTAACATAGGTAATCTTACTTTCACTGTTGTCACGAGGGTCGAAAGTAATAATAAGGTTTCTTGCCACAAACATCGATATGTGGGGATCAAACTTGCATCTCGGGATGTGGAAAAGCGGTGCGTTTCGTTTATATCAAGCGTCAACTTCGCTATGCAATTTCTCGGGATATAACTAACGTATTGCGATGCAACCAACGCCATTCTCTTTTTGATTTGTCATGCGGGGTGTCCCTCTAAAGAAACGTAAATGTCTCGTAGTATTTACTTTTATGAACCCCTGCCTTACATTCATACCCGTGAAAGTCGTTTTTCAGTGCGTACTGTCGTACTAGATATATTTGCGCTGACATGTTTAAGTGGGCCACACTGTATGATAGACAGTCCACCTACATTAATGTCACCACCGTTATGTTCAACGTCAACGTGCACTCACCACTCTCAGGCCGCAGGTGGCACCACTAGAAGTGAGGGTAGCAAATTTTGTCTGGGGGAATTGGAGAACAGAGCAATCGTTGTCGTAATGTGGAAACGGAGCGATTTATCCGACGTCCAAAGGGGATGGTCATTGGCTTTCTGGTCAAAGGTGGAAGCATTTGCGAAACGGCTATGTCTGTAAACTGTTCACATGCCGCTGTGGTTAAAGTATACTGTGCATGGCAAACTGGTGCTATCGAAAACATCCTCCACCTCTACACCCTTCATCTCCTTTCCCAAGGTGGCTTCCATCGACTCCCCCTCCTGGATAATGCCCTCTCTCCCTCCATCTGTTCCTCCTATCAACTCTAATCCTCACCTCCCCCTTCCATCCTGTTTTTCCCCGCCTATCCTCTCTCTGCTTCCCTTCTCTCCCCCGAGTCCTTTTTGCTCTCCCCTCCACTGCCTTTCCCACTCCTTCTCGCGTCTGCCCAGCCCCCCCTTTTTCTATATCCCCTCCCTCCGTCGGCTCCCCTCTTCTTTCCTTTCCTCTCCCCCCCTTTTTCCCCCTCATCGTTCCGGGTCCCCCCACCCCCTACTGCAGCCGTGGCGCCGTATCGCTATTTTAAGTGAGTGTTCAGTGTTGTGCGTCCCCTGTCAGTGGTGCGAATAGCCACCATACTGTCTCTAGTTGTGTTTTTTATCTCGTGCGAACAGAAACCAGACTGTCGCCCTGTTTTTTAATTGTGCCTGTCTATTTACTATGTGTTTTAATCAGCTTCGCCAACCGCTTTTTTTTGTATTTTCTTTGTATCTTTTTCTCTATGTTTCAGTTGTTAACAGTCACCGTTTTATCGCCTGCTTTTGTTTGTCTTTCATATCTCCTGATTCTGTTTTTTAACTTTTCTGTAGGCAGCAGAGCGGCACATTGCGCTGCTGCCAGCCCGTCCCCCTCTGGGGGGGGGGGGGGGAAATCGAATCCAATAAAGAGAAAAAAAAGCTATCGAAAACCGGCGCCGAGGCAACTGTGTTGTACCACGGGCCATAGATGAACGACAGTTGCGGAGATGTGTACGGGCCAAATAGACGTGCAACTGTTGAGCAACCGACCACCCAGATGAACCAAGGGGCTAACAACGGATCTCCTCAATGACCGGTCAGTGAATGTTACTGCATACGGTCCTCTGCAGCAGGTTCTTAGTTCACGCACCCATGCTGACTGCTGTTCGTCGGCAACGAAGGCTGCAATTTGCACGACAGTACCGTAACTGGGGGTCCACTGAGTGTCGCCAGATGGCCTTTTCAGATGAATCACATTTTACGCGCCATCGGCGTGAAACGTCTGAAAGCAAACGCCCTGCTACAATCGTCGGAACCGTCTAAACTGAAGGAGGGAGCGTTATGGTCTGGGGATGTTTTCGTGGCATTCTCTGGGTGTTCTCGTCATTCTGGAAAACAAAACCGATCAACACAAGCACGTATCTATCCCGGAGACCATGTCCACCCTTACATGCAGTTTGTTTTCCCTCGGCACAATGGCATCTAGCAGCAGGACAATGCAACCTGTCGCACAGCTAGCAGTATACGTGCACCACGGCGAATGTACCGTACTCGGCTGGCCACCAAACTGAATTTAAACACAAACGAGGATCTGTGGAAGCACCTCGATCGAGGTGTTGGTGCTACGGATCCTCAACCGAGAAGCTCGGCACAGCTGGCCACGGCACTGAGATCGGCAGCGCTCCGCATCCCCGCCAGTACCTTCCAGAACCTCATGGACACTCTTCCTGCGCCGGCCACTGTGACTGAGTGGTTCTAGGCGCTTCAGTCCGGAACCGCGCTGCTGATACGGTCGCAGGTTCGAATCCTGCCTCGGGCTGGATGTGTGGGATGTCCTTAGGTTAGTTAGGTTTAAGTAGTTCTAAGTCTAGAGGCCTGATGACCTCAGATGTTAAGTACCATAGTGCTTACAGCCATCTGAACCATTTGAACTCTTCCTGCACGCCTCACAGCGGTCCGCGCTGCAAATGGTGGTTGCTGAGGCGTCCGACAGCTTGCTACATTCAAGTGACCGGACAGTGTATGAAGGTATTTATGAACTCATTCTGATCCAGTTATTTTATACGTTGTAATTATTTAAAAATTACGTTTCTTAACAGATAATTTTCCTTGCTGTAACGTAGCGCCAACCGACAGCTTATCCATTGCATCATTTTCGATCTTTCAAAACTGCTACACACTACTTTGTAAAAAATACGTTTCGTAAAGTATTGTAGCGTGAATTTTCATGATTTTTTTCTCAAGGGAATTGTTTTATACGATGTAATGATGAAAAACTTGGTTGTGAACAAACAGATACATCGGGTACCACCTACGTACCGCCGCCTAGCGGTTTAGTCTACTTGGGTTCAGAATTGTGCCTTGATAGCAGTTTGCACATGTCTCTTGATTGAGAGTGTTGACGAGCTGCGATGAATCCATTTGACAATATTCTATGATTTACACGATGACATAATATTCGGCAAACCAAAAAACCTTGTTCTACTCACTATACTATGTCTCTAAACAATGGTAAAAATGTAATATATTTCTTATCTTTTGATACCAGTTCTGCATTGTATTCCATAGCCCTTAAAACTGAAGGTATATCTAAAGGCGTAAGGCGATTTTGGAAACAATAAAAAATGTGGCAATACATCTGAAAGTTACTAGAATTCTTTTGATTTATTTACAAATATTGTTTGAAGTGTTTTTACGTATATATTTTCTCGGGCGAGTAAATGTCAGTGTTTTGATATGTTTTGACTACACTTTTCCTCTCCTTCCACTCTTCAGCGGTGCAGAAAGTTGATCGTACAAACTTTGTCAAGAACTTCCATTATGAATTTTATTTTGGCCAGTAATAAACTCTATCATTGCTAGTTCAAATGGTTCAAATGGCTCTGAGCACTATGGGACTTAACTTCTGAGGTTATCAGTCCCCTAGAACTTAGAACTACTTAAACCTAACTAACCTAAGGACATCACACACATCAATGTCCGAGGCAGGATTCGAACCTGCGACCGTAGCGGTCGCGCGGTTCCAGACTGTAGCGCCTAGAACCGCTCTGCCACCCTGGCCGGCATTGCTAGTTCCTTAATTCTGACATTATGTGGAGTGTAAACGATAAGTGTTTACAATGTACCACCATGGTGTAGGTGAAGTTGAGACGAGCAATTTAATGTAGGACACTTGTGGTCTAAAAATCCGAGAAGCAGCCTCAAACTGGCCTACAAGATTCACCTACACTGAGGGGAATAAGCGCCGCGCGAGATTTTAATGTACGATCGCCTTCTCAAGTCACCAAATTAGTCAGATTTTTGAAATGTTTTATTTCGTTAACATTAGTAATTTAATCTTTCTCGTGAGGATAATGAAAGATAAAAGACTTTTGTAAACTTTATGCAAAAACTAATTACTTTTGCGATTCTGTGTCAACACCCGCAACCACAATATTCTCGTTGTAAGATGGCCAGAAAATCGAAAGGATTTGATTGTTAATTTTATGCTGTTAAAATGCACTAAATTCTGACATAAATTTACACAAACGTCAGTTTTACAATTTTTAAGTGAAAGAACAAGATGTATTTAACATTCGAGGGCGACTTAGAGAGAAAAAAAGGGCTTCATTGGGTTAAGACCGACTAAGCGGGTCGCGTAAGGGGGTGACAGGATATTAAAAAAAAAAAAAAGTAAAGGAATTACGAGGCACACATGCGCTGTAGCTTAAGTGACTTTCGTAGGCCAGTTTGAGGCTGTTATCTGGTGTGATAGACAACAAGTGTCCAATATGAAGTTATTTGTCTTCCATAGGCCACTGTGATACGTTATAAACAGTCTCCGTTTAGACTCTGTATTCCGAATGTTTATGTTACGGCGTAAATTCAAGCGCCGGCACGCCAGTCGGGAACGAGAGAGAAGAGACGGCTGTGAGAAGACGCCAGCCAATCGCACGCTGACCTACCCCTCTCCAGCACGACAACGCGGCAGCAGCGGCCCCTATGTCAAGAGGACATAATCGCCGTGACTGACTGGCGAAACCCCAGTTGAATAGCCGCTTGAAGACTAGCGACTTGGAAAGAAACGTCAATGCTCGTTACTTCACTTGTATACTCTATGCAATACAGACTTGGGAATTGTTTTACTGAAGAAGACTCTTTATTTTGTATGTCACCCTTTGCTTGCGACATATCTGTATATTTGCAAAGTTAAGTATTGTATCCTTTCATTTTGTAATAAAACTGATTAATACGATATGTTTGAATGTTGTCTAGCGATCTGAGTAAGCAGGTTTCCTAGACACCCCATATTTGACGACGAGCATGGAGACATAATTGTCTGTGTCTCAGAAGGTATCTCTAATCTCACTTTCAGCGTTCGGTACTGACAAGGAACCCCTTGAGTGCGAGGTCACAAAATGACAGTGATGTTTACAGCATTCGACTCCCCACATATTGTCTACCATGCAACCACAATATTGGCTGTTAATGACAACAGGGGCGGAGCTGGAGGTATCCAATGGTGAGCACAACCTGAGGCTATAGAGCGTAAGTAGTAGGGTAATGGCAGTGGCACCCCACATTGTGGGTTGCATGTATTCAGGGGAAAACTTGATTGATTTATGACCTTAACCTGTTGTTATGCTAATTGATATATGACCACCTGGGGTTGATTTATGGCGCTCTTGGGATAATCCGACCTTCTGAACATACCCCCACCCCTCCCTCTCCCCCTCCTCTCCCCTACCCCTCTGTGAAATACCCTCGCTGATACAAACACATATAAACTGTGATATAAAATTAATTGATTACTTAATTAAATCGATCAATTAACTAACCCCTTCCTGTGGCATCTGAAGAAGACACAGTCAGGGCAAAAGCACCACAGTGCAAAGGTGCGAGCTGGTGCCAGTGCCATAGAGACTCACCACTTGCACGAGTTCCACCCGGACCACGGGCTGTGTTGAGGATGAAGATATCGACTTCGCCTCTGCCAATTGCTGACGAAGTATAATCCGCCAATGACTAGGAGACAATGGACAGAGGCTCGCTCGGAAGAGAGAAGAGCAGCTTGGTTGTATGTCATCGTCCACAGCTAACTCAGACAGGGAACATCGTTTAGTGAACTCTTAGAAGCGAACAGACAGTTGGTGTAAATTGCATTTGCTATGCACTGTGAAGTTAACCTACGATTATTTGCACTTAGCCATTGAGGGCCCTTTTTGTGTTATATTACAAGCAGTGTTTTAACTCATTTGAGTGACTTTGTTACTAATTTGTTGGAGTGTTGTAGAACCTAGTTCTCCTATTCTGTCACTTGGGGCATAGGTGTGTAATAATTACAGGGAGAAGTTGTATTAGTGGTGTGCTGCACCAGAAGCCATTTCACGAACTCACAGAATCGGCCTACCGTAACAACAGTGGCAACTCGGCCTCCACAGCAGTGGTGATGAGACCTTGACACAACGGGCGACGAGGGTTCACAAAACCTGGAAACCCCCAGACCTCCCCACCCATCTTCCACTCCCATCCTCTTCCCCATCCGGAAATTGGTAGAAAAGGGACTCAGTCTGTGCTGGAGAGGAAGGATCTCATATTACAAAATTGAAATCTATGTCAATTACATAGCAGAGGATATATTGTTTATTTATAAAATTCAATTTTCAAGGGCTGAATCTCTTTATTTGGCGAGGAAAACTCACACCCAGCATCTACATGTTATAATTAAGTAATGACACTGTTGCAGTTTCGAGATGAAACCTTGTTGCAAAATTTTCATGTGTGTGCTCACCTTGACGACATGAAGGGATCAGTCGGCCGGGGTGACCGAGCGGTTCTAGGCGCTTCAGTCTGGAACTGCGCTACTGCTACGATCGCAGGTTCGAATCTCGCCTCGGGCATGGATGTGTGTGATGTCCTTAGGTTAGTTAGGTTTAAGTAGATCTAAGTCTAGGGGACTGATGACCTCAGATGTTAAGTCCCATAGTGCTCAGAGCCATTTGAACCATTTGAAGGGACCGACTACCAGAGGACGTCCCACACCCACCCCTCGCCTCCTACCCCCTCACCACTCCCAGAAAAAATTGGTGGGAGAAGTAGGATCTCATGACACGAAATTCAAATCAGTATCGATAATATATTGATGCATATTCTTTATTTTATCAGTTTGCAGGAGACAGGGCTCCCCCACTTTGGTAGAACTCAGGTCTCAACCCCCCCTCCCCCCCGCTCCTGCTTCCCATGACGCAGTAGCTGTAAGCACCGCGGAATGGAATGAAGTGCAGTATAGTAGCCGCCGTTTGGGGCCTCCTGCGTGTGTGTCTATCGTCTGGGCGCCGCTACAGAGGCCAAATACCGCCCAATGTCCTAATTACAGATCACGATACTACTCGTAAATAGCACCGACCACGGACCGCATATCACCTCTTTGACCTCGCGGCCCCCAAAAAAGCATCAAGTGGCAGCATTCCGCTGTCGGGGAAATTCCAGACTCGCTTCCTGTCTCTGCCTCTCTCAAGAGGCTACTTCCTGTTTGTGTGTGAACCAACGTCTCCAAACATGCAGACACAGGTTTTCATCTCCACTCAGAATACCATGTCACTGTTGGCTGATGCTGGGGTTAAAAGGAGAGCTGACGCAATTTCGATATCAAAAATAGAGGGAAATAGTCCATTTGCACTATCCTATAAAATTAATTGCTTAACAATTTGCAGGAGACAAATGGACCCCTTAAAACGCTCACCACCACCTTACAATGGTCCTTCTTCATAATAAAAACATATTTTAACGTTTGAGTATCACACTCAAACATTATGCAAATCAAGTAATTAAATTTCTGCCACAAACAGATAGTAGAGCTAAATATACACTCCTGGAAATTGAAATAAGAACATCGTGAATTCATTGTCCCAGGAAGGGGAAACTTTATTGACACATTCCTGGGGTCAGATACATCACATGATCACACTGACAGAACCACAGGCACATAGACACAGGCAACAGAGCATGCACAATGTCGGCACTAGTACAGTGTATATCCACCTTTCGCAGCAATGCAGGCTGCTATTCTCCCATGGAGACGATCGTAGAGATGCTGGATGTAGTCCTGTGGAACGGCTTGCCATGCCATTTCCACCTGGCGCCTCAGTTGGACCAGCGTTCGTGCTGGACCTGCAGACCGCGTGAGACGACGCTTCATCCAGTCCCAAACATGCTCAATGGGGGACAGATCCGGAGATCTTGCTGGCCAGGATAGTTGACTTACACCTTCTAGAGTACGTTGGGTGGCACGGGAAACATGCGGACGTGCATTGTCCTGTTGGAACAGCAAGTTCCCTTGCCGGTCTAGGAATGGTAGAACGATGGGTTCGATGACGGTTTGGATGTACCGTGCACTATTCAGTGTCCCCTCGACGATCACCAGTGGTGTACGGCCAGTGTAGGAGATCGCTCCCCACACCATGGTGCCGGGTGTTGGCCCTGTGTGCCTCGGTCGTATGCAGTCCTGATTGTGGCGCTCACCTGCACGGCGCCAAACACGCATACGACCATCATTAGCACCAAGGCAGAAGCGACTCTCATCGCTGAAGACGACACGTCTCCATTCGTCCCTCCATTCACGCCTGTCGCGACACCACTGGAGGCGGGCTGCACGATGTTGGGGCGTGAGCGGAAGACGGCCTAACGGTGTGCGGGACCGTAGCCCAGCGTCATGGAGACGGTTGCGAATGGTCCTCGCCGATACCCCAGGAGCAACAGTGTCCCTAATTTGCTGGGAAGTGGCGGTGCGGTCCCCTACGGCACTGCGTAGGATCCTACGGTCTTGGCGTGCATCCGTGCGTCGCTGCGGTCCGGTCCCAGGTCGACGGGCACGTGCACCTTCCGCCGACCACTGGCGACAACATCGATGAACTGTGGAGACCTCACGCCCCACGTGTTGAGCAATTCGGCGGTACGTCCATCCGGCCTCCCGCATGCCCACTATACGCCCTCGCTCAAAGTCCGTCAACTGCACATACGGTTCACGTCCACGCTGTCGCGGCATGCTACCAGTGTTAAAGACTGCGATGGAGCTCCGTATGCCACGGCAAACTGGCTGACACTGACGGCGGCGGTGCACAAATGCTGCACAGCTAGCGCCATTCGACGGCCAACACCGCGGTTCCTGGTGTGTCCGCTGTGCCGTGCGTGTGATCATTGCTTGTACAGCCCTCTCGCAGTGTCCGGAGCAAGTATGGTGGGTCTGACACACCGGTGTCAATGTGTTCTTTTTTCCATTTCCAGGAGTGTATCTGAGGTCGTGTATGCACCGACGTTTGGGAAGACATGTACCGACCCCCACAACAATGTTTCCACTAAACATATCTGGTGAAAAAATCCAACTGTTCACACACTCGGGATCACAAAGAGCGCGCCGTCCACCGACTACCGGGAGGCTCGGTCGCGTCGTCTGCCACCAGCAGGGACATTCCTTCATTTCGCGGCTGCCCGTCAGGAGAGACGCGTATCTACCATGCTGCCAATTGCACTCCCATTCCCTGGCATCCACACGCCGGCCCTACCAAACGCTCAGAGTTCAGAGAAACTGTTACCAAACAGTCAATCGATCATTTTACATTGGGGGAATAATCATCTAGTGCAGGCAGACAGGTCGGTGCATTCTTTGTATCTAACCGTCCCGCCGGCCGAAGTGGCCGTGCGGTTAAAGGCGCTGCAGTCTGGAACCGCAAGACCGCTACGGTCGCAGGTTCGAATCCTGCCTCGGGCATGGATGTTTGTGATGTCCTTAGGTTAGTTAGGTTTAACTAGTTCTAAGTTCTAGGGGACTAATGACCTCAGCAGTTGAGTCCCATAGTGCTCAGAGCCATTTCTAACCGTCCAACATAGGCTAAAGTAATCTGCGACTTCCAGTCTTTCACTTCTGCCCCCAGCTCACTGTGAGTCAAGCAGCGACTGCTTGGATTTATAGAGCAGTTCTAAACAATTCCACTCCGACTTAGACCCCCCCCCCTCCCCCCACAGTTTAGAAAATCCATTTTACCCAATCCGAGACAGGGATGTTGTTGACCATACACCTCGAATTGAACACGCGAAATGTAGATTTCTCCCTTTTATACGAGCTATTTTCGAAGACAGAAGAAGTCGGGGCGTACACGCATTTTCACATCGCTAAAGTATCGTTACTTGTTGTGAAAATGCTGTAAGAATGTGGAATAGCCTGTATTTCCTCTAAGTATATGCTCATCAGGTAAAACAAATTGTTCTAATCAGCTTTATATCTGTAATGTCCTGCATTACAGGACTAGAATATTAAATTAATTTCTGGCTCATGATGGGGTGCTAAAATCTACCTCTGTCACAGGATGCCTCCTCACTTTCGATTTCTCTTAAATTGATTCGCCACATACAAAGTCTCTTAAGATAAAAAAAAAATATTGGTTCAAATGGCTCTGAGCACTATGGGACTTAATATCTGAGGTAATCAGTCCCCTAGAACTTAGCACTACTTAAACCTAACTAACCTAAGGACATCACACACATCCATGCCCGAGGCAGGATTCGAGCCTGCGACCGTAGCGGTCGCGCGGTTCCAGACTGTAGCGCCTAGAACCGATTAGCCACTTCGGCCGGCTCTTAAGATAACAGCACAGAGAAGTTGTAAATTCTGAGTGGGGGTGACAACCTGTGTCTGCATGTTTGGAGACGTTGGTTCACACACAAATAGGAAGTAGCCTCTTGAGAGAGACAGAGACAGGAAGCGAGTGTTGAATTTCCCGATGAACGGAATGCTGTCAGTCGATGCTTTATTTGGGGCCACGGGATGAAAGGGGTGATATCTGGTCCGTGGTCGGGGGAACTTAGTATCGTCATCTGTAATTAGGACATTGGCCGGTTTTTGGCCTCTGTGGTAGCACCCAGGCAATAGAGACACACGCGGGAAACCTCAAACGGTGGCTATTGTACTGCACTTTATTCCATTCCTCGGTACTTATAGTTGTTACATCATGGGAAGCAGGGGTGCCGCGGAGGTGCAGACTTGAGCTCTACCCATGTGGGGCAGCCCTGTCTTCTGCTAACTGATTAAATAAAGAATATGCATCAATATATTATTGAAATTGATTTGAATTTCATGTTGTGAAATCCTTCCTCTCCAGCTTTCGTGTTGTGAGATCCTTCCTCTCCAGCACAGAGTGAGTCTTTTTCCCACCAATTTCCGGATGGGGAAGATTAAGCAGAGTGGGTGATGCAAGGAGAAGGCAGGTGGATTTTCCAGAGGGGTAGTAGTTAATTAATTGATCGATTTAATTAATTAATCAATTAATTTGATATCAAAGGTGTGCTTGTATCAGAAACGGGATTTCCCGAAGGGGTGGGGAAGGAGGAAGGGTAGAGGTTTTCTCAGAAGGAAGCATAATCTGCAGAGGGTCATAAATCAGCACCCAGGGTGTCATAAATCAATTAGCATAACTGTAGGTTAATATAAATCAATCAAGTTTGTCCCTGGATGTATGCTTACCCCTGAATATATGCTACTGGCAATGTGGATTGACACCGCCATTACCCTACTATTAGTGTAGTTGAACTGCTTAGTCGACGAGTAACTCACAACAGTGTTACAGTGCTGGTGGTGTCGATACAAAGCAGAGTAATGGCAACGATAAACAGAGGAAACGCCGCATTATATCTACAACGGTTGCTGAAGTTGAAATTTCGTCAGAATGGGACCCAAGGAATTTTGGAGAATGAGAAAAAAGTGCCAGATGAAATATTAGCGATTCTGCAGGATGAGTTAGTGGAATATGTAGTGTCGTATACACTCGACTGTGGGGACAATATACATGAGGAGTACAATGATGACGATACTTGCTTAACAAATGAAAGCGATATTGAAACACCTGTTGAGCCATGGCGTTCATCATCCTTGTCGGACAGGGAGCCATAACTCCCGTCTCCAATGAAACCAAGTAAAGGACAACAGTTTTCAAAGTGCAGGTACTAAACGTAATTACATGCATTATCATCTGCAGCATAGTAAATAAACAACCACGAACTGGTTTCGAATAAGCCTTCAGCAATATGACCGTGTAGTGCATAAGAAAAACTAGGGACATCCAAGGGAGGACAAGGCGCACTTGTTACAAAAACTGGTGTTTGCGCGTTTCAAGGATGCTCAATGCAATTTATATTATGTGCGTGGTAGTGACCTAGTAAGTTATACACATCAAACTGCGCACGACATAAATTATAGTGATTTCAAGTGAAGCTGTGGATAGTTGCGTAACTTCAAACAGTGCTACAGAACTGGAAGACGTAATATAATAAATTTCAGACAAAACGTCAACATGACGATGCACAGCAAACTGCGGAATCGGCCCGAAAATCTGTAGAGGAGATAAACTTATCCCCTCATTCAGTAAGGAATTCGTTTTGACTTCAAATATGGATTTGAAGAGGAAATGCATATGAAAATAATTCTGGAAATTAAAGGTACCAAGAGAGTTGTATCAGGGTCAACTAACATCAGTGGGTTAACGTACTCATATGTAATTATGCCGACTGTTAATATGGATGGTAAATTGGCTGGAAAGTTATTTATTGTGCTACGAGAAGTTGGAGGTGCTCTGCCCCCTACGATTCTTTCTCGTGTGCGTGGTCTTACAAGGTCAGTAGTAAATACATATCAGCAAGCAAGAGTGGAAAAATGAGCGTAAGAGAATTTAAACTATGGTATGAGCACTGATTTTAGCCAATGGCTGGTCAAACTGACTCGCTTTTGCTTGATACGTGGTCTGCATATAAAAATCATACTCCTTTGGAGCAAACTATCCGTCCTGAGAAGTCTGTGATGTTGCAGTTCATACTACCTGGAACTATTGGACAAATTCAGCTTCTGGATGTTTATTTTTTCTGCGCCTTTAAAATACACTCCTGGAAATGGAAAAAAGAACACACTGACACCGGTGTGTCAGACCCACCATACTTGCTCCAGACACTGCGAGAGGGCTGTACAAGCAATGATCACACGCACGGCACAGCGGACACACCAGGAATCGCGGTGTTGGCCGTCGAATGGCGCTAGCTGCGCAGCATTTGTGCACCGCCGCCGTCAGTGTCAGCCAGTTTGCCGTGGCATACGGAGCTCCATCGCAGTCTTTAACACTGGTAGCATGCCGCGACAGCGTGGACGTGAACCGTATGTGCAGTTGACGGACTTTGAGCGAGGGCGTATAGTGGGCATGCGGGAGGCCGGGTGGACGTACCGCCGAATTGCTCAACACGTGGGGCGTGAGGTCTCCACAGTACATCGATATTGTCGCCAGTGGTCGGCGGAAGGTGCACGTGCCCGTCGACCTGGGACCGGACCGCAGCGACGCACGGATGCACGCCAAGACCGTAGGATCCTACGCAGTGCCGTAGGGGACCGCACCGCCACTTCCCAGCAAATTAGGGACACTGTTGCTCCTGGGGTATCGGCGAGGACCATTCGCAACCGTCTCCATGAAGCTGGGCTACGGTCCCGCACACCGTTAGGCCGTCTTCCGCTCACGCCCCAACATCGTGCAGCCCGCCTCCAGTGGTGTCGCGACAGGCGTGAATGGAGGGACGAATGGAGACGTGTCGTCTTCAGCGATGAGAGTCGCTTCTGCCTTGGTGCCAATGATGGTCGTATGCGTGTTTGGCGCCGTGCAGGTGAGCGCCACAATCAGGACTGCATACGACCGAGGCACACAGGGCCAACACCCGGCATCATGGTGTGGGGAGCGATCTCCTACACTGGCCGTACACCACTGGTGATCGTCGAGGGGACACTGAATAGTGCACGGTACATCCAAACCGTCATCGAACCCATCGTTCTACCATTCCTAGACCGGCAAGGGAACTTGCTGTTCCAACAGGACAATGCACGTCCGCATGTTTCCCGTGCCACCCAACGTGCTCTAGAAGGTGTAAGTCAACTACCCTGGCCAGCAAGATCTCCGGATCTGTCCCCCATTGAGCATGTTTGGGACTGGATGAAGCGTCGTCTCACGCGGTCTGCAGGTCCAGCACGAACGCTGGTCCAACTGAGGCGCCAGGTGGAAATGGCATGGCAAGCCGTTCCACAGGACTACATCCAGCATCTCTACGATCGTCTCCATGGGAGAATAGCAGCCTGCATTGCTGCGAAAGGTGGATATACACTGTACTAGTGCCGACATTGTGCATGCTCTGTTGCCTGTGTCTATGTGCCTGTGGTTCTGTCAGTGTGATCATGTGATGTATCTGACCCCAGGAATGTGTCAATAAAGTTTCCCCTTCCTGGGACAATGAATTCACGGTGTTCTTATTTCAATTTCCAGGAGTGTATATTATCGCACTATCTGCAACTACGCCTTTAAGGATAGCCAGTTTCACGATAAGCTCCACGACACAGTGATTCGAATTCGGTTGCATGCCATCACATTTCATCAGTTCTCATCATCCTGTTACACCAAAATGATTCTACAATAAAGTGGATACCTAGATGAGTATACTGCATGGTTTGTTCAAATGGCTCTGAGCACTATGCGACTCAACTTCTGAGGTCATCAGTCGCCTAGAACTTAGAACTACTTAAACCTAACTAACCTAAGGACATCACACACATCCATGCCCGAGGCGGGATTCGAACCTGCGACCGGAGCGGTCGCTCGGCTCCAGACTGTAGCGCCTAGAACCGCACGGCCACTCCGGCCGGCCTGCATGGTTTGTAACTCTCTAGGAGTTCGCCTTCGATCTTGATGGTGCGAACCCTTGTGATCACTCTGGTGTGACATTTTTCATTCGGTGTTCATAGTGCAAGTTAATGGTTTGTCTCGGATATTTCATGGATGTCGACGATGTTCATTTTGTGAAGGTTGATCTCTGCACCACCGAAACATTGATTTTCCGTCGCTCTCCTGATGCACATGCTGAGTCATTGGCAGCTGATATTTTTCCTGGAATAACACTTAACACAACACTTTCAAATAAGCCTTACTAAAGACTGAGCTTGTAGCTTCGCACTCAAAGAGTCCGTTGTAAGTTAAGCGGAATCACGTCGTGTCGACATTCCGTCTCGTGTGGCGTGACGTCACCTGCGTTCTGGAGACATCCAGTGGGAACCGGCAGCACTGACGCCGCTGCTCGATGGCTAGCTCAACAGGATCGCGAAAACGTTAACCTCGATTTCTCGGAAAAGCTTGACGAATGCTTCGTATTAGTCCAGCGTTTGTAGCACACTCCGTGGCACACCTCAAACGATACCCATAACATATGTTGTGCAATCATATTGGAAACTGTTTCCGAAACCTAAACAGACTAGCTACTACTGGCTCGTGGCTACTTCACTCATTACTTGTTAAGCACTCCCAACCCAACTGAGCAAGATTTTCAGGATTACCTTTTGCAGCAACACTGGAAGGTTAGGATTATGGTGAAACATAAGTACAACAAAACATTTCAAAATTTTCTTTGAGTCACGCTCTCATAGCAGTAGAAGCTTATAGCTAAGAGAGAACTGGAGTTAAGTTAATTTTTTTTAATTCGTGTTTCGTATTGTCACGAATATGTTTACCAAATAAGTCATTGAAGGTTATTTGATTTCAAACATTTTCCCCTTTATGTGGCTGCAAGTCAAAATAAAACATTGCTTCAAAAGTAGCAAGAATCTGATTTATATAAACATGTAACTTTTTAGTGTTATTAAGAGGCAGATTTTAAGTTAGAAAGATGAATATACGCAAATAGAAAGAAGGAAATTCTTTGCGTTATAAAGAAGGAAGATCTTACGTTTAAAATACCCATTACTCTTAAAAAAGAATTTATTATAAGAATATTAATGGCACAGAAACCCAGTCCAAGAAGGAAGTTGATGGGGAGCTAAAGGAAAGGACGAAGTGGGACAAGAAGTCCCTTAGAATGAGAAAAAAATTGGCTCAGTGGTAAATCTGGCTTGAAGCCTGTTTGCGAGTGGACGTGTTGACACTGTGTACTGCAGAAAGCAAGGCAGGTCTGCCGTATTGATCATTAAGTTTCTGATTTAATATTCTGGTGATATTGTGGTGATTTAATATTGTGATCGACGCTGTTAACTTTCTTTTTGTTACTGTACATTACTTGAAAATGTCGTTGATTTCAAGAACATCTACTTTGGAGGTTAGTTTTGATTGTGATTGTGTTAATTCCAGTCTATCTGAGATTCATAGTTTTGTTGCTGAGAAGGGTAGAATCTTCTTAGCTTATATTATTGGTATACACTTTTCGCAGTTCGCTACTTTTCTTCACTGTAACTTAAAGATTTGCAAACTTGAAACCGTTTCACTGACAAGACATGAGGCACTATGAAATTTGCACGTGCTAGCGGAAGTATAAGAACAGTTTAGATAACATATGTTGGTAATTTCAGTATATCCATTGTGGATGATGAACTGCAACTGTGATTTAAATTAGCTGTTTATTTGGGAACCAATATGCAACGAGCTGCTTTCTTGGATTTTTGATACGATTTATTCTACCATTCATATTAACATGTTTTGGAGCCGCTCAGGCTCACCTTTAATAGGGAGGGCTTGTTGTTGTGGTCTTCAGTCCGAAGACTGATTTGATGCAACTCTCCATTCTACTCTATCCTGAGCAATTCTCTCCAAATAAATACTGTAACTTCCATCCTTCTGAATCTGCTTACTGTATTCATTTCTTGCTCTCCCTCTATGATTTTTATTCCCCACACTTCCCTCCATTCGTGATGTCTTAATCTCTGAGAATGTGTCCTGTCAACCGATCCCCTTTTCTAGGCAGGCTTTGCCACAAACTTCTTTTCTCATCAGTTCTATTCGGTACCTCCTAATTAGTTACGTGATCTACCCATCTAATCTTCAGCGTTCTTCCTTAGCACCACATTCCGAAAGGTTGTATATTTCCTCGTCTGAACTATTTATCGCCCGTGTTTCACTTCCATACACTCCAGAAAAATACCTTTAGAAAAGACTTCCTAAGGGTTAATTCTATATTCGATGTCAACAGACTTCTCTTCTTCATACACGCTTTTCTTGCTATTGAAACTCAACTTTTTACACTGGAGAGCAAAGAAACTGGTACACCTGCCTAATATCTTGTACGGCCCCCGCGAGCACGCAGAAGTGCCCCAACACGACGTGGCAGGGATTCGACTAATTTCTGAAGTAGTGCTTCAGGGAACTGACACCATGAATCTTGCAGGGTTGTCCATAAATCTGCAAGAGTACGAAGGGGTGGAAATCTTTACTGATCAGCACGTTGCAAGGCATCCAAGATATGCTCAATAATGTTCATGTCTGAGGAGTTTGGTGGCCAGCGGAAGTGTTTAAACTCAGAAGAGTGTTCCTGGAACCATTCTGTAGCAATTCCGGACATGTGGGGTGTCGCAGTGTCCTGCTGGAATTGCCAAAGTGCGTCGGAATGCGCAATGAACATGAATGGATGCAGGTGATCAGACAGGATGCTTACGTACGTGTCACCTGTCAAAGTCGTATCTATACATATCAAGAGTCCCATATCCGGTTCTAGGCGCTCAGTCCGGAACCGCGCGACTGCTACGGTCGCAGGTTCGAATCCTGCCTCGGGCATGGATGTGTGTGATGTCCTTAGGTTAGTTAGGTTTAAGTAGTTCTAAGTTCTAGGGGACTGATGACCACAGATGTTAAGTCCCATAGTGCTCAGAGCCATTTGAACCATTTTTAGTCCCATATCACTCCAACTGCATACGCCCCACATCATTACAGAGCCTCCACCAGCTTAAACACCGCTGATATATAGGGTCCATGGATTCATGAGGTTGTCTCCATACCCGCACACGTCCATCCGCTCGATATAATTTGAATCGAGACTCTCCCGACCAGGCAACATGTTTCCAGTCATCAATAGTCCAACGTCGGTGTTGATGGGCCCAGGCAAGACGAAAAGCTTTGTGTCGTACAGTCATCAATGGTAGGCGATTGGACCTTCGGCGCGAAAGTCCATATCGATGATGTTTCGTTGAATGGTTCGCACGCTGACACTTGTTGATGGCCCAGTATTGAAATCTGAGCAATTTACGGAAGCAGTTTGCGGGAGGGTTGCACTTCTGTCACGTTGAACGATTCTCTTCAGTTGTCGTTGGTCCCGGTCTTGCAGGATCTTTTTCCGGCAGCAGCGATTCCGGAGATTTGATGTTTTACCGGATTCCCGATATTCACGGTACACATGTGAAATGGGCGTACGGGAAAATCCGCACTTCATCGCTACTTCGGAGACGCTGTGTCCCATCGCTCGTACGCTGACTATATCACCACGTTCAAACTCACTCAAATTTTGCTAATCTGCCATTGTAGCAACAGTAACCGATCTAACAACTGCACCAGATACTGTTGTCTTATACAGGCGTTGCCGACCGCAATGCCGTATTCGGCCTGTTTACCAATCTCTGCTTTTGAATAACGATGCTTATACTATTTTCTTTGGTGCTTCACTGTATATACTCTCTACTTCGGCCATCATCAGTTATTTTCCTCTACTACCTGAAGTGTCTCGTTTCCTAATTTGATTCCCTCAGAACCATCTGATTTAATTTTACTGCATTCCATTATCCTTGTCTTGCTTTTGTTGATGTCCATCTTATATCCTCCTTTCACGAAAGTATCCATTCCCTTTAACTGCTCTTCCAAGTCCGTTGTTGTCTCAGACAGAACTACAATGTCATCGGAAGTCCTCTAAGTTTTTATTTCTTCTCTCTGAACTTTAATTCCTACTTCCAAGTTTTCTTTGATTTAGTTTACAGGAACATTATATCGTGGATCAAGTGTAACTACATGCTGTGGTGATGGTGAATGCGCTGTAGCGTAATATCCATAGCATATCCGTTCCCATTAAGTACATTATCAGGTAATAAACACAAATATACACAGTATTTATCTACACTTGGTTTTACCCTTATTCACAGAAAGCAAATAATGAATGTTCAACATTTTTGTGTGTATTACCTGATAATGTACCTTACGGGAATGGATTCGCTATGGATATCAGGATGCAGTGCACTCGCCAGCATCTAGCAACACTTGGTCCACGATATGACGTTCCTGTGACACCTCCGCCTGATGGTGAGCCTGTAGTGGCACGAAAACGTATTAGTGGTAGAATATATCGTATCAAAAATCCAGGAAAGCATCTGGTTGCATATTTATTCACAAACAAACCGCTGACATACGTTGCATTAGGGTTGTGCACCGTAAGAGTATTCGAGTTCCAGTTTGAAATCCTATGTAAGTTTGAAGTTTTCGGACGAGTAATATCTATTTATGAAGAGAGACGGAATAACGGATTTCCCGGTCCTGTTCTCAGTGGAGTTAGACAAGTTAAGACTGATTTATCGAAACACATTCCGCCATTCACAAATTTATATGACTAATGTGCATTAGTTATATGCAACTTGCAACTCCACTGAACATGTGCGTGCCGCCCCGGATCTACGATTTTTCCGAACCGGGGCAAAACCAACAATTTCATAGTGGCGTCCTCCCCCCTCTCCCCCTTCCTCGAGTGTTTGAGATAGGACGTCGAAAATTTAAAAAAAAACGTTTTTTCATAAATAAGTTCACTTTGTAGCGAACATCCTTCTGAAGAGTTTCATATGTAACACATATACGTTTGAGAAAATGTAAGACATGCCATTTTCTCTTAAGTGTGCAGAAGTGCAGAACCACACCTCTTCATACAGCATTCTTCTATCGCATGTCACTGTATTTCGCTCTGTGGAATTCAAACGAGTATATTTTCCAATGGGAACCATCAAACCTATACCCAGGATAGTGGAAATTAAAATGTACTTTGGTGCCTTTCCTGCTCCCAGTCGGATTGTTTGACTGTACAACTGGCCCTTACTAGTGTAGCCTTCTGGCAAAAATTTTCTGTCAAAATTTCATTTTCTTGGATAAACCGAGAAAATTAGCTGTTATTCCTGTTAGCCGTTTATTTCCACTTTGGTAGTCTGACTCTAAGGATTTCGCTAATAATTATAACAAAGCTCATCATTCGCACACCCAGTCAACCATATAAACAAAGAACGATTGGCATTCACCCGTTCGGGTTTATTCGGCTCATTTGTTATAGCCCCACCCCCTTTTGTCTCTGGACAAGTTCTTTATTTCTAGATGCGGCGCCGGCCTTTGTGACCGAGCGGTTCTAGGCGCTTCAGTCCGGAACCGTGCTGCTGCTACGGTCGCAGGTTCGAATCCTGCCTCGGGCATGGATGTGTGTGATGTCCTTGGGTTAGTTAGGTTTAAGTAGTTCTAAGTTCTAGGGGAGTGATGACCTCAGATGTTAAGTCCCATAGTGCTCAGAGCCTCTAGATGCGACGGGAATTCCCCTAGCAGAGACATCACGTAAACTATGCATGCATTCAAAAATAAACTTATGATTCGTTCAGAAATCAACTTAAAATGTGTTCAAAAATGTTCAAAGACCAACAGGGATGCGTTTCAAAATCGTATGAATAACCGATAGACCAACGTACGCTGGATGCTAAGCGCGTTGTGAAACAAGATTGTTTTCTTCACGAATACGAATTTGGCGCCCCTGAAATTGCTGCCCGGGGCAGTTACCCCGGTTTCTCCCGAATCCCTCCCCCCTCTAGATCCCGGGGCCTGTTTGCGTGCTGTACTCGTAGTGTGGCCCAGCTACAATCCAATGGGCGTGGTCGAGAGCACGGCCGGCTCTTTGAACATTACACTAACGTATGCGGGGCAACGCAACCCCTGCCTGTGACGAAAAATAATCTTCTGAAACAGAAAGCAGGACTGCTTCACAGATTAAAAACACAAAATGAACGCCGAGTCAGGAAATAACGATTGTGGTAACCGGAAAATGGGATCTACAGAAAAAACCGAACTATGCAGTTCTGCTACGACAGGGCCTGGCACGACGTGCCAAACCGCATGCGAGCCAGATGTGGCGGCCACGTGAGCGCTGAGACAGCCTTTCTCGGCTTTGCTCGACCCCTCTCGGAAGTACCTGCTACTGCGGGTCGACACAACTGTCTTCAGTTCGGTAGAATCATGGGATCAGTGCTGTTTACCTTTCACTATTTGTTTATGGTACGAAGGACGTTCACAGGCCCAGTGACTGTTTGCATAAAAAGAGGCTGTCTAGCAGTCTATAGTCACAAGCTTTTAAAAATAAATGGGAGTGACAAAAGAGACGCGTGAGGACTCTTAAACTCTGTTATGCTGCCTCATAATCGACATGTACTACCAACTTACTATGAAATTACATTACAATACCATGTAGAAAGAATTTACAGATTTAGTTGGTAGTGAAAGAACAAAAAATTACAGTTATCGGCAGACGAGATTCATTGTTTTGCACATCAAGAAGCAAAGGCATGGAGCACATGAAGGTATTGTTGGTACGAACGGTAAAACGTTTGAAGTTGCACGCATTATTCCACTGTCAGTTGCACTAGTTTTCGGTAGAAGTGAACGAAGAGTGTAGAGACTTTAAATGTTATTGGAAAGTATGTTGGTTCAGTCACGAGGCACGCCTGGAACGATGTTTGAGAAAGTAGAACATCCGGAATGGACTGCAGACCTTCTACACCGAAGAGGCAAAGAAACTGGTACACCTGCCTAATATCGTGTAGAGCACCCGCGAGCACGCAGAAGTGCCGCATCACGATATGACACGGACTCGACTGATGCCTGTAGTAGTGCTGGAGGGAACTGACACCATGCATCCTGCAGGGCTGTCCATAAATCCTAGGGGGGGAGGGCGGGGGGTTGCAGATCTCTTCTGAACAGCACGTTGCGTGGCATCCTAGATATGCTCAATAATGTTCATGTCTGGGGAGTTTGGTGGCCAGTGGAAGTGTTTAAACTCAGAAGAGTAATCCTGGAGCCATTTGTAGCAATTCTAGACGTGTGTTGTGTCGCATTGTCCTGCTGGAATTGCCCAAGTCCGTCGGAATGCACAGTGGACATGAATGGGTGCAGGTGGTCAGGCAGTATGCTTATGTACGTGTCACCTGTCCGAGTAGTATCTAGACGTATCAGAGGTCCCGTACCACTCCAACTGCACACGCCCCATACCGTTACAGACCCTCCGCCAGCTTGAACAGTTCCTTGCTGACATGCAGGGTTCATAGATTCATGTGGTTGCCTCCATACCCGTACACGTACATCCGCTCGATACAATTTGAAACGATACTCGTCCGACCGGGCAACGTGTTTCCAGTAATCAACAACCCAATGTCGGTGCTGACGGGCCCAAGCGAGGCGTAAAGCTTTATGTCGTGCAGTCGTAAAGGGTACACGGGTGAGCCTTCGGCTCCGAAAGCCCATATCGATGATGTTTCGTTGAGTGGTTCGCACGCTGACAGTTGTTGATTGCCCAATATTGAAATCTGCACCATTTTTCTGAGGGATTGCACTTCTGTCACGTTGAACGAATCTCTTCAGTCGTCGTTGGTCCCGTTCTTGCAGGATCTTTTTCCTGCCGCAGCAGTTTCGGAGATCTGATGTTTTACCGGAATCCTTATATTCACGGTACACTCATGAAATGGTCGTATAGGAAAATCCCACTTCATCGCTACCTCGGAGATGCTGTGTCCCATCGCTCGTGCGCCGACTAAAACAACACGCTCAAACTGACTTACATCTCGATAATCTGCCTTTGTAGCAGCAGTAACCGATCTAATAACTGCGCCAGATAGTTGCTGTCTTACATAGGCATTGCCGACCGCAGCGCCGTCCTGTTTACATATCTCTGTATTTGAATACGCATGCGTATACCAGTTTCTTTGGCGCTTCAATGTAAATGGACTTGACTGCAACCTGCCCTAAGCTCACTGGCGATGGAGGAAGCGTGAGTTTGAAGAATTTATTGTGGCCTTGAACGAATTACAAGGGTAGTTTTCTAAACGTTTTGAGAACATTGCCAACCTTACATTTGTATTCGAGACCGGTTGCCGTTTCAGTTAAAAGCGATCCTGTGGAGATGTAACTGATTGGTCTGCAATGTAATTCCTGTTTTAAAGACAGATCCTTTTACGTTAAATTATTCCAGGACGTCTTCATTGCTTTCCTCCATCATGAGGATGCAAGTGATTTCGATCAACATATGTGTGTGAAAGCCCTTTTCTCGATTATGAAACTAAATAAATGGCCGGCCGGTGTGGCCGAGCGGTTCTAGGCGCTACAGTCTGGAACCGCGACCGCTACGGTCGCAAGTTCGAATCCTGCCTCGGGCATGGATGTGTGTGATGTCCTTAGGTTAGTTACGGTTAGGTAGTTCTAAGTTCTAGGGGACTGATGACCTCAGAAGTTAAGTCCTATAGTGCTCAGAACCATTTGAACCATTTGAACTAAATAAGTCACGATTACAAGACAACCTGACTATGAAAATCTGTAATATTATCTGTATCTGTCCGTATGCTAAAGTTTGTGCCAGATAAAAATAACATTGTTATGTTAACCGATATTGCGTAGGTTCTTGGTAGAACAATACTATAATAAATGAAAAGCGCTGGTTTGCTTTAGTTCTTCAGTACTTTTGAAGTCGCACGCATTATTTCACTGTCAATTGCATCAGTTTTTAATGGAATTGAACGTAGAGTATAGAGACTGTATAGTTACTGGAAAGTACGTCGGTTGAGTCAAGGTGCATGTCTGGAGCGACGTTTGGAAAATTAGAACATCTGGAATGGATTGCAGACCTCGCATTCTAAATGGACTTGGTTGCACACTGCCCACAGTAAGACACTGCAAGGTGAGAACAACTTATTTCTGATTTGATGGAGGTACATTTAAAAAGAAAATCACATTACAGAAGTGACAGCATCTGACGAACACAGTCCAGTCCCATAAGCTCACTAAGCAAACTAGCACTTTTCATTTAATATTGTATTTTTACTTCACTGCACCAAAAATTAGTAAATAATAGCGAAAATTTGTGACCTATGTTGTTGAGAAATATGCAGTACGAACCCGAGTAGTTTGCAGTTGAACTGTGTTGCCATCTAAACATGGTGCACTCACAGTGTCCCCTTTTTGCCCCTCCTCCCACTAGGCCAGCGTGGTGTGGCGGCGTGGTGTGCCCCCCCCCCCCCCCCTGTCATACCAGGTGACACAAATAACATGGAAACGGTCATTCGTGAATCTGAAGGAAGTGTTGCAACAGCTATTAAGAGTAGAAAGCGATGAATAGCTCATCCAGCAGCTGAAACTGAGGCTCTCCGGACGAGAGAAAAATCGTATCATATCAAGCTGAAGCACAAAAAACAAGCCCACGACAAATCAGAATGGAAAAAAAACATCGGTAATTCCAACACAAGCCAGGGTGAGGAAGACAATGGAAGTCACCCTTCTCTCAGCCCAGATAACAGAACAAACACCGTGGAAAGGCCGGCAACAGACCGTTTCACTCCAAGACGAAGGAAATCTGAAGAAACAAATGAAGATAAGGCCTTAGGTACGATGGACTGTGCCACTGAGATGGAAGCCGAGGATGAGAAATCGGTCATCGAAAACCAACTGATCGCTTCAAATGTTAACTGATACTGGAGATGGTGATGGACAACCTTCATGGAATCACTCCTGGGTAATCGCGGTAAACAGAGGAAATCGAACGTATTTCTGTAATACAAGAGATAAAGATCCCAGTTCTTTGGATACTACACTTTAATGAAACTTGCAATATGGCTGTTGGTTCAAATGGTTCAAATGGCTCTGAGCACTATGGGACTCAACTTCTGAGGTCATTAGTCCCCTAGAACTTAGAACTAGTTAAACCTAACTAACCTAAGGACATCACAAACATCCATGCCCGAGGCAGGATTCGAACCTGCGACCGTAGCGGTCTTGCGGTTCCAGACTGCAGCGCCTTTAACCGCACGGCCACTTCGGCAGGCCTATGGCTGTTGGTAACTTTGTCAACTATGTTATCAGTTAAACAGGATATTCCTTAATTGAGGAATATTATACTGGATTTAAATTCTATGAAGATCATAAGAGAAATTTCTGCGGTTTGTTAAAAATAATATTTCATAGGCAATGGATAGGTTAATATTGCAACAAAATTGAGACAGGACATACATCCTGCCACTAAAAATACTGAACAATGATGAATACCAAGCACCAATTACTTCACTGTATATAATCTGTCTAAAGAATGTTACCAAAATCCATGAACGATGTTCGTTGCATATTTGACATTTGCTTTCTCTTCTGTTTAAACTACTTTATGTAAGTGATTTGACACCTATGTAATTCACACCAATTCAGTAGCGTAGATGATGCTACAAACAATCAGGGAAGACGAAGAAGGGCAAATGTATCAGTTTGAGGCAAGGGACTCTAGTCCGAAAGCGACCCAGTCGAAAGTTATAGGTGAAAATCGCTGAGAACCTCTGACAGTGGAATACATGTATAGGTACTGTTGTCACTAAGATTGTGGGATAGGCTACTTTCAGAGGTGATACACTACTGGCCATTAAAATTGCTACACCGCGAAGATGACGTGCTACAGACGACAAATTTAACCGACAGGAAGAAGATGCTGTCATATGCAAATGAGTAGCTTTTCAGAGCATTCACACAAGGTTGGCGCCGGTGGCGACACCTACAACGTGCTGACACGAGGAAAGTTTCCAACCGATTTCTCATACAAAAACAGCAGTTGACCGGCGTTGCCTGGTGAAACGTTGTTGTGATGCCTCGTGTAAGGAGGAGAAATGCGTACCATCACGTTTGCGACTTTGATGAAGGTCGGCTTGTAGCCTATCGCGATTGCGGTTTATCGTATCGCGACATTGCTGCTCGCGTTGGTCGAGATACAATGACTGTTAGCAGAATATGGAATCCGTGTGTTCAGGAGGGTAATACGGAACGCCGTGCTGTATCCCAACGGCCTCGTATCACTAGCAGTCGAGATGACAGGCATCTTATCCGCATGGCTGTATCGGATCGTGCAGCCACGTCTCGATCCCTGACTCAACAGATGGGGACGTTTGCAAGACAACAACCATCTGCACGAACAGTTCGACGACGTTTGCAGCAGCACGGACTATCAGCTCGGAGAGCATGGCTGCGGTTATTCTTGACGCTGCATCACAGACAGGAGCGCTTGCGATGGTGTACTCAACGACGAACCTGGGTGCACGAATGGCAAAACGTCATTTTTTCGGATGAATCTAGGTTGTGTTTACAGAATCATGATGGTCGCATCCGTGTTTGGCGACATTGCAGTGAACGCACATTGGAAGCGTGTATTCGTCATCGCCATACTGGCGTAGCTCCCGGCGAGATGGTATAGGGTGCCATTGGTTACACGACTCGGTCACCTCTTGTTCGCATTGACGGGACTTTGAACAGTGGACGTTACATTTCAGATGTGTTACGACCTGTGGCTCTACCCTTCATTCGATCCCTGCGAAACCCTACATTTGAGCAGGATAATGCACGACCGCACGTTGCAGGTCCTGTACGGGCCTTTCTGGATACAGAAAATGTTCGACTGCTGCCCTCGGCCAGCACATTCTTCAGATCTCTCACCAACAGAAAACGTCTGGTCAATGGTGGCCGAGCA